>NC_134687.1:316187659-316902659 GCF_050947455.1 Rhinoderma darwinii | reverse complement strand
TAAAACAAACAAGATACCCAAACAACAAATTAATAGTCTTAACTATTCAATAACTTACTATAAAATAGAAATTTGGGCCAAATAAGAAATCAAAATCAATGAATGTCAGTGCTAAAGTATCACAATCAACTGCTTTATATAATGTATTTTTTTAACTTTTTTTTTAAAAAACCAACAAAATTATATTAATATATATATATATATATATATGTATATATATATGTGTGTAAGATTAACCAATTAATATAATTGCTGGATCTTAATAAATGATCAAATTGAATGATTGAATGTAAATTTATGTAGCTAACTAGAGCAACACCTATATAAACTATTATCAGTTTGCAATCAATATAAATTAACTAATTTACAAAACATTAATATATTTTGGTATACTGGCTAAAAACTAAATGTATCAATACAACTTTTTTCTAATATAAATAAACTAACATCTATTAAATATGAATAATAACATAATCAAAATAATTTCTTACAGTCTAAAAAATATGTAAGACTTCCTGCACACATAGCGTTTGTGCCGTGCAGCCAGGGTTGTCTTTCAAATTTGCGCGCTTTGGGGATGCAGTTTTTGGTCAAATGGCAAGTACATGTGAAAACCGCTTTTCAAAACTGATGTAATTTGCGGTAATACCGTGGTTATTGGCTGCGCGGCACGTAACAGCTATGTGTACGAGAAGCCTAACGCTATAGAAATTAAAGAGGCTCTGTCACCAGATTATAAGTGCTAATTATGCTAATTAGATTCTTAATAGACAACTGGACGTGTTTTTACTTTTTACCAACTGAGTGTTGTGAATAGAAGTGTATGACGCTGACCAATCAGTGACCAATCAGCGTCATACACTTCGCATTGTTCCAGCCCGGCTTCTTTCACTGCACAATCACGCTGTAACAATGGGCTGTAACAATGAGAAGTGTATGACGCTGATTGGTCACTGATTGGTCAGCGTCATACATACACTCCTCTGTACAACGCCCAGTTTGTAAAAAGTAAAAGCACGCCCAGTTGTCTATTAAGAAACGAATTAGCATAAATCAAAAATTGTTTATAACTTGGTCAAAAATGATCGTTTCTCAAAATAAAGGGCACTTATAATCTGGTGACAGAGTCCCTTTAATCAGAAGTATTAAAACAAAGAATTCACATACACTTTTTCTTGGAAACTCTTTAGAGTAATGTATGTTAATTATGGTAAACTATTCTTTATAACCAGGGCCTGCTCCAGGTTTTTTATGTGGGCCCTTGGGGGACACAGACTTAGTAGGCCCCTTTGCGGGGAAGCTCACGGCGGCAGTAAAATGGCAGAAAACGTCACTTTGTGCCCCCATATAGACGTTAGGCCCTGTTTATGACCCCATATAGAAGTTAGTCCCCCAGTTTTTAACCCCATAAATTTAGTGCCCTCTGTAGATAGTGCCACACAGCCCCCCTCCCAGGTAGTGCCACACAGCCCCCTTAGGTAGTGCCACACAGCTCCCTCTCCGATGTAGTGCCACACAGCCCCCCCACCCAAGTAGTGCCACACAGCCCCCACCTCCCAGGTAGTGCCACAGAGCCCCCTCCTCCCAGGTAGTGCCACACAGCCCCCCTCCTTGGTAGTGCCACACAGTCACCCTCCCTGGTAGTAGCACACAGCCTCCCTACCTGAAGGTGGTGCCTTTGGGGTTCCCTCTAGGAGTGGACTCTCCAGCCAGAGCATTGCCGATGCTCTGGCTGGGGATTCCGCTTCAGGAGAAACCCCTGATGTCACTGTCCATATATGGACAGTGTTGTCAGGGGCAACCCCAGAGCCATAGTCCAGGGCAGAGCACTAGTAGCACTCTGCCTGGGACTTCTGCTCTGCTCCTGACATCACTGTCCATATATGTATCGTGATGTCCAGAGCAGAGCAGAAGTCCCGGGCAGAGAGCTAGTAAAGACTCCAGTACTCCAGCTCTGGGGAAGTCCCTGACATCACTGTCCATATATGGCTAGTGATGTTAGGGGCAGTGCCAGAGCCAAAGTCCCGGGCAGAGCGCTGCTAGCACTCTGCCTGGGACTCCTTCTCTCCTCCTGATATCACTGTCCATATATGGACAGTGATGTCAGGGGTTTCCCCAGAGACGGAGTCCCGGAGCAGAGCCGCTTGTAGTGTTCTGCCTGGGACTCCTTCTCTCCCTCTGACATCACTGTCCATATATGGACATTGATGTCAGGGGCTTCCCCAGAGACGGAGTCCCGGAATAAAGCCACTAGCGCTCTGCCTGGGACTCCTTCTTTACTCCTGACATCACTGTCCATATATGGACAGTGATGCCATGACGACAGCAGCGACAGCACCCGGTGGCCGAATGGGCCCCCCCCAAGGGTAATGGGCCCCTTAGCACTTGCCCGGGTTCGCCGGGTGCTGATGGCGGCCCTGTTTATAACTATATATTATATATAACTTTATAAGCTATAACCAGTATATTACTCACCAATAAATAGAAATTTAATAAAATAATAACATTTAACCCTATACTAAACTATATGCTAGCCTAACGTTAACCATAATTTACCTCTATGTTAACAAATCTACCTGGTCTGCATAGAGAATTATATATATACATTGATTTTGATATGATGGAAGACAGGAGAGAGTAGAAGATATCACCCAGTGCCCCAGGAAGTTCCCAGTGGTGGAAATGCTAGACAATCAGGTCCACAGGCAATATGCAAACTACAGTACAGTCTTTAATAGCTAGATCCAGACACTAACTTTGGAAAACCTAGCTTCAATGTTAATATATTAGCATTGGTTTGGAAAGAGGTAAATGAAATATAGTAAAGAGAACTACTACATACTTTTAGTGACAATTTGCTCGAGCTAATCTTCCAATTTTGCTCTATCATAAAATATTTCTGTCAAATCTCTGGACAAGAAATTACGTTTTTTAGCCACTGAGAATCATTAGCTTTGCTCTATCCACCATACTAATTAAGTTATTCGTATCTCTGCATTGATCTCATATTGTTACTTTATTTGAAAGATAAAGCTTTGACAGGTGGAATCCATATTGACTGTTAAACTCTTACATTGAGAGCCCTGCATTTTGAATGAGTTATACTTCAGACCATAAGGATATATCTTACCTTCCAATATATTGTCATATCCCTTAGGATAGCCTCTGGCAATAAACCTATTCGCCTCTTTTTTTAGCCTCTGAAGAACATTCCCATCAGTGCAGTTATAAGGAATATCCTAATTAGTGCCAGAGGATGTTAAATACTTCCCAATGAAAGGTCATTAGTGGCTGTAGGCTGTGTAATCTAAGCCAGAGATAAGCCAGTTTAATTTCAAGCTTTATAGGCTATGAGTACACGAAATACAAATCATCCGTATGTTAAAGGAATAAGAACAAGTTTTCTGAGGAAAATACTACACACAATATAGAAAAGTACCTATAAAAATCATGTGATAAGCTAAGTTTTTTTTTCCTTTTATATAAAAAAAAAATGTAAAAACATTTACCATAAAACTTTTTTTTTAATTTACGGAAGTGGATTCATACTCTCGACAATATATTTTTGTTAGGAGGGTCACTGTAAAATAAGCTGCTCACATGATGTTCTGCTTCTGAGATCCCCAATGATCAGCTGTAATCTGCAAGGAAATCTGTCAGCAAGTATGTAATTCCCCTGCAGCATCACCATAATATAAATTAATCTGTACATGGCGCCCATTGAAATCAATAGGCATGCCAGGTCTGTCAAAGAGATAGACACTCTGTTACTCACCTTGCCCGGTTACAGCAACGAGTACCAGCAAGCATCTGCAGATCTCCTCTCCGGCTCGCCTGGCAGCGTTGGCCTGCCATACCTTGCCTAAAGATCAAGGTACATGCTTTGTTTGGCTAGTGTTACTATTTGACTCTATTCGGGACTCTGATCCTGACCTCAGCATTGCACGTGGATTGCGCTCCAGTCTCGCTCATTATATTTGTCGCTTGATTTCAGTGGTTCTACTCCTGGTATTGACTTCTAGCTTGACTACTGATTATGCTTCTGTTTTATCTTCTGGCTTGCTACTTCCTGACTACTAATCAGTTGATGACACCAGGCTACATTCCTGACTCCGCTAGACTATCTGTGACTATTTCAGAGACATCAACCTTCAAATCTGACTGGGAAAGTCCATGCCTCCTTGCAAGGGTTAAGGGTGACGAATGACAAGTTTTCTTAAAGCCCACATGCTAGTCTAGTCCGCGCCAAACCGATTCCGGTTTCTGGTGAGAAACGTAACATGCTCTTTTCAGCTGCTCTCTGATCTGGCTAATTAATGGAGGTTCAGAATATGGGACTCCACTCTATTAACTCAGAATTCTCTAATAATGTACATATATAAATGGGTTTTCTGAACTAGATAACAAATTTAAAGTTGTTAAAATCTTTATTCAGCAGTTTATACATTTTGGCTCTATAAACTATAGACTGGTAATTAGGGCAGTAAATAGTCCTCCTTTGCTAAACGGTCAGAAAAATGTACATTATATATATATATATATATATATATATATATATATATATTTATATATAGCAGACAAAAAATGGCGACAGCACCCTGCGAACACTAATGCCACCTAAACCACTAAATATAAATAAATATGCACTAAAGCTAAATCTACTTACAAATAGGGAGGTTCTTAGTGCACATTTTGATCAAAAAGTGTTAGCCCACCTGCCACGACAAGGCGACCTCTGTAAGGTGGGAACCTACGCTGCACATACACCCAGAACTGGGACTAAGCCTACATATATACCTGGGGATGGTAGGATCCAGCATTGAACTGATTAAAATCACCCAGGGCAGAATGGGAGGAGTGCAAGAACAACAAGTGGAGGCAGTCACTAACCCCACATATATGGATCACATAAACACAACAAAAAGTTGAACAGCACATTCCAACTAAATGATACAAAATGTATGCAGGTGCAAGAACACCTGTGACTGCAGAAATACATATATATATATATATATATATATATACTGTATATATGTGTGTGTGCGTGTATATGTATATACAGTGAAGGAAATAAGTATTTGATCCCTTGCTGATTTTGTACGTTTGCCCACTGTCAAAGACATGAACAGTCTAGAATTTTTAGGCTAGGTTAATTTTACCAGTGAGAGATAGATTATATAAAAAAAAAAAAAAAAGAAAATCACATAGTCAAAATTTAATATATTTATTTGCATTGTGCACAGAGAAATAAGTATTTGATCCCTTTGGCAAACAAGACTTAATACTTGGTGGCAAAACCCTTGTTGGCAAGCCCAGCAGTCAGACGTTTTTTCTAGTTGATGATGAGGTTTGCACACATGTTAGATGGAATTTTGGCCCACTCCTCTTTGCAGATCATCTGTAAATCATTAAGATTTCGAGGCTGTCGCTTGGCAACTCGGATCTTCAGATCCCTCCATAAGTTTTCGATGGGATTAAGGTCTGGAGACTGCCTAGGCCACTCCATGACCTTAATGTGCTTCTTTTTGAGCTACTCTTTTGTTGCCTTGGCTGTATGTTTTGCGTCATTGTCGTGCTGGAAGACCCAGCCACGAGCCATTTATAATGTCCTGGTGGAGGGAAGGAGGTTGTCACTCAGGATTTGACGGTACATGGCTCCATCCATTCTCCCATTGGTGCGGTGAAGTAGTCCTGTGCCCTTAGCAGAGAAACACCCCCAAAACATAATGTTTCCACCTCCATGCTTGACAGTGGGGACGGTGTTCTTTGGGTCATAGGCAGCATTTCTCTTCCTCCGAACACGGTGAGCTGAGTTAATGCCAAAGAGCTCAATTTTAGTCTCATCTGACCACAGCACCTTCTCCCAATCACTCTCAGAATCATCCAGATGTTCATTTGCAAACTTCAGACGGGCCTGTACATGTGCCTTCTTGAGCTGGGGGACCTTGCGGGCACTGAAGGATTTTAATCCATTACGGTGTAATGTGTTACCAATGGTTTTCTTGGTGACTGTGGTCCCAGCTGCCTTGAGATCATTAACAAGTTCCCCCCATGTAGTTTTCGGCTGAGCTCTCACCTTCCTCAGGATCAAGGATAACCCATGAGGTGAGATTTTGGATGGAGCCCCAGATCGATGTCGATTGACGGTGATTTTGTATGTCTTCCATTTTCTTACTATTGCACCAACAGTTGTCTCCTTCTCACTCAGCATCTTACTTTTGGTTTTGTAGCCCATTCCAGCCTTGTACAGGTCTATGATCTTGTCCCTGACATCCTTAGAAAGCTCTTTGGTCTTGCCCATGTTGTAGAGGTTAGAGTCAGACTGATTAATTGAGTCTGTGGACAGGAGTCTTTTATACAGGTGACCATTTAAGACAGCTGTGTTTAATGCAGGCACCAAGTTGATTTGGAGCGTGTAACTGGTCTGGAGGAGGCTGAACTCTTAATGGTTGGTAGGGGATCAAATACTTATTTCTCTGTGCACAATGCAAATAAATATATATAATTTTGACTATGTGATTTTCTTTTTTTTTTTTTTTTTATATAATCTATCTCTCACTGGTAAAATTAACCTAGCCTAAAAATTCTAGACTGTTCATGACTTTGACAGTGGGCAAACTTACAAAATCAGCAAGGGTTCAAATACTTATTTCCTTCACTGTATGTATGTATGTATGTATGTATGTATGTATGTATGTATGTATATATATATATATATATATATTTAAACACTATAATACTGTGTGTATATATATATATATATATGTATATATATATATATATATATATATATATATATATATGTATATATACATATACATATATATTATCCACCACTTCCTCCGCCACGACTACATGTGCCAGTGATAGTGGGACTGATCATCCTGGAAAGTGAAGAAGCAATGGCTTTTTACTAAATTGATTTGAAAAAATTGTCCCTTGGACACAGACTCATGTATAATGGCATTGTATAACTGCTTGGCGCTGAATAATATGTCACTTTTTGGTGGCACTATTATTAGCAATTAGATATATGCGAAACACTGAGTGACATCACATACAGGACGTCTGTATCAGCAGGCATCAGCACGTTATGAGCACCCAGATTTAAAATTACCATCTATTTATTTGAACAAAAAAAGTTGGATACAGACTGAAGTATAATGGCGCTGTATAAATGCTTGATGCAGAACAATACACCAATTTTTGGTGCCAGTATTAAAAAAATGCAAAACTATGAGTGTCATCTGTCACATCTCTATTAGCAGGTAGCGGCACACTATCAGCACCAGGATTTTAATTTAAATTAAAATCTATTTATTGTCACTTTACACAGACTGAAGTATAACGGTGCTGCCGCTGTATAAATGCTTGAGGCCTATTTTATGCAAAACAATGAGTGATGTCATGTCTGTGATATCTGTTTCAGAAGGAAGCGGGTTGCTAGCAGCACCAGGATTAATATTATTGAAGAAGATTTGTGAATGATGTGATGAAGATTTGTGGTTCACAAATTAATGTAAGAAAAATATTGTATAGCTGCAGCAGCACTCGCTCACAGCAATGGCTGTCTGTGCCTGCATAACTAACACATTGACACTAACTGACTTCTATCTCTCTCTCAAATCTATCTCTCTATCAAAATATTGTAAATTTAACAATCTATTCTCTAATCTTTTCTCCTCACTAAGAAACACACACTGACACTAATCCACTGTCTATATGTATTCTGTGTTTTACTGTCTCTGACTCTCTGTCTGACATCCCCTCTCTCTTCTCTGTATCCCCACAAAAAGCACCAGCATTTCCTGGTTAGGCTGTTTATAGTGGTTATGACTCATATGACTATCATCAGTGACTCACACCTTATATCCCTTATGATTGGCTGTGCTCGAGAGGGCTGCCTGCTAGGAATTATGGCAAAGCACGCTGGGCCGCCACCCGAGGTCATGTGATCCTTATTATCTGTCTTCTTGTCTTCTTCTGATCTGTAAAATGGCGGCGACCATTTTGGGCGATTCGCGCGGGATGAATCCCTAAAATTTCAGATTCGCTAAAATCCCAAACTTTTGTTAATGAATTTGATTAGTGTAGAATCGATTTGCTCAACTTTAATAAGCATACTGATAATTTATAAAGTTCCCCTTGTGGCAAATCTATGGGGCTGCCCAAAAGACATACCTTCTGGTCTATGAACATTTTGAATAAATAATGAAAATATTTTTTATGATTTAAAGAGGCTTTGTCACCACATTATAAGTGGCCCATCTTGTACATAATGTGATCCGCGCTGTAATGTAGATTACAGCAGTGTTATTTATTTAGAAAACTATTTTCACCAAGTTATGAGCAATTTTAGCTTTATGCTAATGACTTTCCTAATAGACAACTGGGCGTGTTTTTACTTTTGACCAAGTGGGCGTTGAGGAGAGAAGTGTATGACGCTGACCAATCAGCATCATACACTTCTCCCCATTCATTTACTCTGCACATAGTGATCCTGCGTTGTTCACTATGTGCAGCCACATACTCGCACATTAACGTTACTGAAGTGTCCTGACAGTGAATAGGCATTTCTTCCAGCCAGGACGGGATGTCTATTCACAATCCCGACACTTCGGTAATGTTTGTGTGGGACTTACAGCACAGCAAGCGTAATCTCGCTGTAAGCTGTCATTTACAGCGAGATCTCGCGAGATTATACTTGCTGTGCTGTAAGTCCCACACAAACGTCACCGAATTGTCGGGATTGTGAATAGACATCCCGTCCTGGTTGGACGCGATGTCTATTTACTGTTAAGACACTTCAGTAACATTAATGTGTGTGTATGTGACTGCACATAGTGAACAACGCAGGGTCACTATGTGCTGAATGCATGAATGGGGAGAAGTGTATGACGCTGATTGGTCACTGATTGGTCAGCGTCATACACTTCTCTTTACAACGCCCACTTGGTCAAAAGTAAAAACATACCCAGTTGTCTATTAAGAAAGTCATTAGCATAAAGCTAAAATAGGTCATAACTTGGTGAAAATAGATCGTATTTCTAAATAAAAACCACTGCTGTAATCTACATTACAGCGCCGATCACATTATGTACAAGATAGGGCACTTATAATGTGGTGACAGAGCCTCTTTAAATATTCTTGCCAACAAATAAATATGCCATTTCGGACAATTCAGCATTAAATGAGTGAGATCTCCTTGCACTTACACTTTGGACATATATCGGCCTCTCTGTTTCCCTTTGACATTGCTATAATTTACATAACAATAAATGAGCCATGTCTCTCTAATTTAATAGCCGATTTTTATGGTTAATTGTAAAAGTCTCCATCAAAGAGGTAAGGAGTAAAATGTGATAATTGTATTATACTTAGTATATTTACACCATTTGTCTTTAACAATAAGAGAAAATAATATGTATTTTTATTAATTAGTTGGACATCTACTGTATTCTATATGGTATCATACTGGACAATTCCTTCATAGTTGTGGCAATAGCAATTTCCTAATACTTCTGCAACTTCATAATTTTCCCAGGGCATCTTGACCAAAGAATTGTTAACCTTTTTATCTTCCATCAGATTATTTTTCCTTATTCCTTCATGCCTTTTATCTTTGTCTAAGAATTCAAATGACTGTGCCGAATATAAATATTCTTAGATTCAGAAATGACTGACATAGACTGCACCATGGGGATATGAAATGAAGCTGTCATTCTCATTTGTAATAATTATATTTTCAGCTCAATGGTTTTATAATGAACATTTCACATCTCACCTTTGGTTTTTTTCTTTGTTACAGAAAGACATTTAAAATGGAAAGCCAAATCTCTAGCAAGGTTATACTGTTCTTGTGAAGGGTTATTGACCATTAATAGTACATTGCTATTACTAAACTTTTTTGCTATTCGAACAAAAATAAGGCCTAATATCACGGTAACATTGGGGCAGGTTTATTTAAACTAGCGTTTCATACACCAGTCAGTATACAGTTTGTAGGGAAAAGATGCATGCGTCTCTTAATAAATTTGTCCCACCTTCTACGGCTCATGCACCAGAAAGGGAAATCAACACCAGCTATGAGGTCACATAGATTTCTGCTATAATTAAAGTTAATATGTCGGGCTGCGGGTAGTCCCACCCCCTTTAGATAATCCCTGTCCACTTTTTGGTGGCATTTAAAAGTAAAAAATGATGGCACCACCAAAAAGTGGACAGGAATTAACTAAAGGGGATGGACCAATACTGGTGCTCGGGTTTAGGACTCTGCTGCTACGAGTCTTCAAGTCAATTTCTTTGCGTGACATTAAGGGATCCAGTAGAAGGAGGTTTTGTAGAACTTTATTGACAGTCATTGTGTACCCTCCCCTCTATATAAGGTGAGTCCCCCCTTCCCTCATGGTAATTTCTTGTAACGGATATAATTTTTTGGGCTATTGAATGGCGTTTTTTTTTAAATTACATATATCTCTTTGCCACACAGCATTTGTCAGACTTGTAAACTGTTTTCTTGTAGATTTTTTTTATGATTGTGGGATTGAAACTGGAGAACAAGAGTAATTGTGTTTCTTAAATACAATAAATATTAGTATTGACACTGCTATCAACAATTGTTAGACGAATGTTAAAAAAAAATGTATCCTACAAACATATGAAGAAAAGTTATTGGAGTAATATTGCTTCCCATTGCAGTCCCCTGTATCTGGAGAAAATACTCATTCATCAAATCATTTCTATACAGCAGTGGTGCACAACCAGTGACTCGGGAGCCACATGTGGCTCGTGACCTCCAGTTATGTGGCTCAAGATTGGAGTTATGACTGGAGTTATGACCATATGCAGTGGCTACAATAAGATTTCAAAATGGACTTTTATTGAAGACATATCCTAACCTATAAACCATGCCAATTTGAATGGTATAATACTTATTTTCTTTTGTATGTACCATTCAAAACATGCAATACCACTTGTACCACTTTCTTCACTTCCACCACATGTTTCTCCATTTTTGGAAAGTGTTTCGCGAGCATCGCTCCAAGTTTAACAGGTTCCCGACCGCTGGCTGTATTTTTATGGCCAGCGGTCAGGGTCTCTGAAGTCCGCCGTATAGACTAATTACGGCGGCACTTCTGAGAGTGTGCACGCGCAATCGCGTGCACACAGCCCTGGGCACTGGGCAGAGTGTCAGGGGCCAATCTTTTGGTCCCTGAATATGTGATCGATGTGACAACCAATCGCCACGATCACATGCATTTCAATGCAAAAAATAGTGTGCACACAATCGCGTGCACACAGCCCTGTGCCCATGCTGTTACTAACAATTCTGGGCACTGGGCAGGGTATCAGGGACCAATCTGATGGTCCCTTAACATGTTATCGCTGTGAAATCCTATCACAGCGATCACATTTGTTTTTATTTTGACATTGCTGGCAGTAAATCTCCTGCCTCTTTTCTTCTCCTCACACATTATTTCAGTGTGAGGAGAAGAAGAGACTTGAGAGAATTGATGCCAGAAGATTACAGTTACAAAAAAAATACAGTGATACACACCTATACATTCTCTGTACATATCGATTTCTATCTATCTATACAATCTATCCATCTATCTTTTGTTCTATCTCTCTACCTTTCTATCTTTTATTATATTATAATAGGCAGGTAGGGAATATAGAATTATATATATATCCACATATGTATATAATATATATAGCAATAGCGGTTTATTTTTTTGTTAGCGGTAGTGTAGATCTATATATATACACACCAGTTAGTTTGTGTGTTTATAAAAAATAAAAATAAATAAATAAATTGTTTAGTTAATGTTAGTGACGTTATGGCGAGGAAGTTTTTTTAGTGCTGAGGAGGCATACGCCATGCTGTGGTCAGAGTCTGAGACCGCATCAGAGATGGCATCAGAGATGGAACCTGTTTTAGGCAGTGACGATGATAGCGTCACTTCAGGTTAATCTTCAGGGGACGTTATCCCTGACGCAGTAGAAACAGCGGAACATGGAAGCACAGGGCCTAGTAGCGCTGTAGCATGGGACAGCCTAGTGCCTCCAGTTCAGGCCCCTGTATGGACACCTGCACCATCTTTTGGGCCTAGAATCCACAGATTTACTGCCACTCCTGGCATAACTGTGGACAATACAAATATTGTCCAAATGGATTACTTCCATTTATTTATTACTGACGACATACTAAATATGATTGTCCACCCAACCTTCACCCACCCATGCCAGAGATTGGACGCCCATCAATTTGCAGGAATTTAAAAAAAAATTTGAGGCTCATCCTAAATATGGGTATTGTCAAAAAGCCCTCCATTAGGTCTTACTGGTCAACAAGTCCCGCCCAAGCCACCCCAGTGTATTCTGCAGTAATGCCCAGGTCTCGTTATAAGACAATAATGAGGTTCCTCCACTTCACTGACAATGCACAGACCCCCCCAAGTACCGATGCAAACTGTGATCGGTTGTTCAAAATAAGACCACTGATAAACTCCCTCAGTAATTTATTTATGCAACTCTACACCCCTGAGCAGAATGTAAGTGTGGATGAAACCCTCCTCAACTTCCATGGAAGACTTAGCTTTGCCAATATCTACCTTCCAAAAGGGCAAGATATGGCGTTAAGCTTTATAAATTGTGTGAAAGCGGGTCAGGATATACCACCGCCTTCAGAATTTATGAAGGGTGGGACCGCACAATAAATGTTCCTGGATGCCCCCCTGATCTTTCCACCAGCAGTAAGATAGTGTGGGAGATAATGCAGCCTCTGCTTCACAAGGGGTACCACCTGTACTGCGATAATTTTTATTCCAGTTTGCCCCTGTTTAGGCATTTGGCATGATGCAAGGACTGGGGCATGTGGTACCAGGCGCAAAAACCAAATTGGTTTTCCGCAGCAATTAGTAGGGAAGCGCATGGTAAAGGGGGACTCCTGTGCTTATACATCTGAAGAATTGCTGGCGGTCAAGTACAGGGATCGCAAAGATGTGTATGAACTAAGCACAATACATACCGCAGGAACAGTATCAGTGAGGGAAAGATGGGCAACATCGGACAAGCACAAACTAGTGAGCGTGTCCGAATAAAACAAGTACATGGGGGGGTGAATTTAAGCGACCAGGTTTTACAGCCCTATTTAGTAAAACGCAAAACAAAAATCTGGTACAAAAAAGTGGCGATTTATCTTTTACAAGTGGCAATCCACAACTCATTTGTGCTCTATAAAAAAAACAGAGGCAGAGACACATACCTGGATTTCCAGGAGAAAATTAGAGAATTTTTTTCACGTTCAGGACACTAGAGAATGCCCCCAGTCTGAGGATGTCAAACGACTAACTGAAAGACATTTCATCACTCGCATTCCCCCAACTCCAAATAGAAGCAACCCCAAGATAGAGGGCCGCGTCTGCAGAAAAGACGGGCACCGCAAAGATTCCCAATATTTCTGTCCCTCATGTCCCTCGCAACCAGGTCTGTGCATTGACCCATGTTTTAAAAAATACCATACTGTTCCGAATTATTAAATTTTAGTTAATTAGTTGAAAATATATTTTTCCTACATTACATTTTTATTTTTCCAATGATTGTACTCCAAGAGTAGGGAGGGAATGGGTGGGGGGAGGATGTCATGTTTGCATATTTTCTAATGTTCATCTGCTGGATTTCTCCATTTGCATAAACCTGCAATTTCTTATTTTAGGAAACCCCAAAAAATTTATTCCCATTATACCCCTAGATGAATATTTTGGGATCTCTGCTTCAAGAGCAGATATTTTGGAAGTGTTATAGAAACTCTGTTGAGTTTTGTAAAACCAGCTTTGAAAAAAGGAGATTTGTGAAATAAGCTTCTTCTATCGTAAGCCGTCCTAGATCTCTATGTGATAAATAAGGCCCACATATTTGGTATCCCCATGCACAGGAGAAGTGGAAGAATGTGAAAGGAGATGAATTTTGTCCATGGTCTATACTGTGTGTGAAAAATGCTAGCATAAACTGACGCACCGGTTAATGTGGCTTACAAAGTCCAAAAGGTTGTGGACCTCTGCTTTACAGCATAATACATAGCATACATATGAAAAATTATTTTTCATTATGAGAATATGACAACTCACTTAAAAATATTTCTCACTGGTAAGATAGTAAAATTAACAGAAAATATAATCAAGAGAATGACAAGGCTAGAAATAACTTTCATCAAAGAATCCTGCATTGCAGCAATTACAGCCTTTCAGATCTTTGGCATTCTAGCTGTCGATTTGTTTAGGTAATCTTCAGAAATGTTACCCCATGCTTCATGGGGCTCCTGAAAGTTGGATTGGGCACATTCCCCATACCATACTCCCAAACAGGTTACACTACAGCTCAATAGGGTTGACATATGGTGAATGCGTTGGATAGAATACCGTCTGACTGCTTCTTTCATAAAAAGGGCTTGCATAATTTGAAGCAGTGCTTTGGGTTATTGTCCTGTTTTAGGATGAAACTGGCTTTAATCAAGCAACGTCCAGATGGTATGGCAGGGGGTTGCAAAATGAAGTGATAACCTTTTTACCCTGTACAAGTTGTCTACTTTAATAGCACCAAACTGCCCCAGACCAACACATTTTATCCACTATGCTTGACAGATGGCCCCAAGAAGTCTTTCAGCATCTTCTCATTTGGTCATCATCTTCTCTGTGATCCAAACATCTCATATTTAGATTCATGTGCATAAAATTGTTCTCAAATTAACCTCCTCTCAATGTCTGTCTTGTTTTGTACAATATTTTAATATGGCTTTTTTTTAGGCATCACAGATGTGGAAAATGAGACTTATTATGTGGGTACTATTTAATAAAGCATCTAACTGAGGACTTGTGAGGTTTCTCAAACTAGATTCTGATTTGTTTATCCTCCTTCACAGTTGTGCACTGAGGTTTCCCACTTCCCTTTCTTCCCTGGTTAGAGTCAGTTTGTGCTGGTAACATAATTGCACAAGGGATTTCTAATGATGAATTAGCTTTTTAACATAATAAATTAGGATTAGCTAACCCAATGGTCCATTGGAATACAGGAGTGATGAAAATGGGTTATAACAATTGAACGTTTTATTTGTTTTGTTTTAAAAAAAAAAAATAAAAAAAATGTTGTGGTTATTGCAAGCTTTTGAACAGTAGTATATGTCTAACACAGACTCGAAACATCAAGTGTAACCAACAAAAAGGATGTAACAAATCATAGCAATAATTAAAATTTTCATAGAAATTCACAAGTATCCTTAATATATGAGCAGGTATCCATTACTAAATTACTAAATTGAATGTGAATTCCCTCACGCGGTTTATAACATCCGCTATAAATAATTAAATAAATTTTATTTTTAGTTAATGTATGCAATATAGTTGTTGTTAATAATAATAATAATAATAATAATAATAATAATAATAATAATAAACAACAACAACAATATTAAGTTAATAAATCCTGAAAACTTTTCTTCCAGACAAGACTAGGTTCAAACTGCGTTTGGGTACTACATTATGTGGGATCATGCTCAAGACGTATGTATTTGTATGATGGTACAGTTGCATATATCTGACTTTATAGTGGGCAGTATACCATTTTTTAAATTTGTTTATACAGTTCTATTCAAAAGCTTAGTCAACTGTGCTTTTCAGTACCGTTAAGATACAGGGATATTAAGAGAACACTCTTTTGGCATATGTCTGGCTATAAGAGTCTATAATCCGTTAGACATATATATGTCAGGAGAATTTCCCGACATATATGCCAAACATAGTGCCCAAACGCAGTGTGAACCTAGCCTAATATTGCATCTTGCAATAAATAAATAACTGCAATTGAAGTTAGTGTTGTAGGCACTGTTATCTGTATCTAGTATCTATCTTTAGTATATATTTTCAGAAGCTGCATATATACTATATCTCATTGAGCCGCTATGTCCATTTCATTTTTAGACCTCAACAAACGCTAATCTGCTAGTGAAGATTCACCATGGTGGCCGAGTGAAGTAAAACAAACTCTGACCTTATTAGCGACAGCACATCAGCAGCTCTAATGTCAACTGCTGCGGCTATTGAAGGGAAAATCAGGCAAATTTAAGGAACAGAATAGCAGGCTGTGAAGCATATTGCATTGAACTTTGAGCTTAGTTAATACAGTTGTGAGTGCTGTGATTTCACTTTAGCAAATAAATTTGAGGAAACGTTTTGTCTCACATTTTCATAAGACACTCGTTTTGCATGGCAGGAAAGCATTAGCAAAATGTGGTATCTTCAAAGGTCCACATGTATTACTTGGCTGCTAGAAATCTTTACCTATTTTGCATTTCCCACCTGAAACAGAGCTCTCTTTAGCATTGATTTTTCTTTTACATCAAGCATTTCCTTGTGAATAAAAAGATCTTTTTGTTGCTTTCTTTATGTTAGAATTTGCAAGCATTGCATAAAATATACCTTTGAAAAACAAAATGCATCTTATGAAATAAGTGAGGAAAAGCAAGGTTAAATGATTCAGCTTTCGAAAGACTATTATATTACAGGTTAGACGCAGAAACACTTTGCACAATATGGTATACTTTGAGAAAAGAATTTCCATTTGAAGTGACAGCTATTTGTTGCGTCGCTTGTTACTTTGTTTGATTACTTCTGTCTTTTAATCTTCAAAACATAATCATTATAATCACTTCTCAGATATTTTCTCTCCACATAAGGTAGAGATTCTGTAGGAATTGTCCATGCCTGTCTACATTGTGACTGTAAGGCGTTCATTTTGCTTCAGTTCTATGTGCTGCCACCTCATGTAAATATTAACCAGTTAAGGACTAGGCTGTTTTACAGCTAAATGACCAGAGAAAATGTCACAATTTTGCTATGCGCTTCTTTAGATGACTATGACTCTGCAGGTGAATAAAGTTCATCTTTGAATTTTACCCTCTTTTTAAAGGACAGATAGGGCTTTGTTTTAGTGGCATTTGAAAGTATACATCATTTTTATTTTTTTCTCTAAAGTGGGCAAAATTGGAAAAAAATGAAAGAATTTAGCAATTGCGTCAATTTATGATAGCATTTTTCACACACAGTATAGACCATGGACAAAATTCATCCCCTTCACATTCTTCCACTTCTCCCGTGCATAAGGATACCAAATATTTGTGCTTTATTCACTGTGCGGGCATGTGCCAGGGCTTGGCATAAAAGGAGGCTTTTTTGCCTTTTCGGTCCAGGAATTCTGCATTTGATTTTATAGCTTCATACTGTTTTCTGGGGGGTGTAATGCTGCTGAAACATTAGAAACACCCCATAAATGACTTCACACAAGTAGACCCCACAAGGTTTTCTTCAAGGGGTTTATCATATTTTTAGAAAGTCCAGTTTTCTTCTGAAAGTTTCTTAAATAAAATGGAACAAAATAAAATTAGCAATTTTTTTTGCAAATGCGTCAGTTTATGCTAGCATTTTTCACACATAGTATAGACCACGGACAAAATTAATCTCCTTTCACATTCTACCACTTCTCCTGTGCATGGGGATACCAAATATGTGGGCCTTATTTATCACATAGAGATCTAGGACGGCTTACGATAGAAGAAGCCTATCTCACAAATCGCCTTTTTTCAAAGCTGGTTTTACAAAACCCAACAGAGTTTCTATAACACTTCCAAAATATCTGCTCTTGAAGCAGAAATCCCAAAATATTAATCTAGGGGTATAATGGGAATTTATTTTTTTGCGTTTTCTAAAATAAAAAATTGCAGGTTTATGCAAATGGCGCTCTCCAGCAGATGAACTTTAGAGAATATGCAAACATGACATCTACCCCCCACCCATTCCCTCCCTCACCCTTAGAGAAAAATTAGGGGAAAAATAAAAATGTAATGTAGGGCAAATATATTTTCAACTAATTAACTAAAATCTAATAATTCAGAACAGTGTGGTATTTTTTTTAAAACATGGGTCAATGCACAGGCCTGGTTGTGAGTGACAGAAATATCGGGAATCTTTGCGGTGCCCGTCTTTTCTGCAGACGCGGCACTTTTTCTGGCGTTTGCTTCTAGTTGGTGTTGGGGGAATGCGAGTGATGAAATGTCTTTCAGTCAGTCGCTTGACACCCTCAGACTTTGGGCATTCTCTGGTTTCCTGAACATCAAATATGAGGCCTTCGATAATTTTCTCCTGGAAATCCAGGTATGTGTCTCTGCCTCTCTTTTTTTTATAGAGCACAAATGAGTTGTGGATTGCCACCTGTAACAGATAAATGGCCACTTTTTTGTACCAGGTTTTTGTTTTGCGTTTTACTAAATAGGGCTGTAAAACCTGGTCGCTTAAATCCACCCCCCCATGTACTTGTTATATTCGGACACACTCACTGGTTTGTGCTTGTCCGATGTTGCCCCTCTTTCCCTCACTGCCACTGTTCCTGCGGTATGTATTGTGCTTAGCACATACACATCTTTGCGATCCCTGTACTTGACCGCCAGCAATTCTTCAGATGCATAAGCACAGGAGTCCCCCTTTACCATGTGCTTCCCCACTAATTGCTGCGGAAAATCAAGTCAGTTTTTGCGCATGGTACCACATGCCCCAGTCCTTGCAGCATGCAAATGCCTAAACAGGGGCAAACTGGAATAAAATTGATCGCAGTACAGGTGGTACCCCTTGTGAAGAAGAGCCTGCATTATCTCCCACACTATCTTACTGCTGGTGGAAAGATCAGAGGGGCATCCAGGAACATTTATTGTGCGGTCCCGCCCTTCATAAATCCTGAAGGCGGTGGTATAGCCTGACCCGCTTTTACACAATTTGTAAAGCTTAACGCCCTTTTGGAAGATAGATATTGGCGAAAGCTAAGTCTTCCATGGAAGTTGAGGAGGGATTCGTCCACGCTTACATTCTGCTCAGGGGTGGAAAGTTGCAGGGATAAATTATTGAGGGAATTTATTAGCAGTCTTATTTTGAACAACCGATCACAGTTTGCATCGGTTCTTGTGGGGGCCTGTGCGTTGTCATTGAAGTGGAGGAACCTCATTATTGTCTCATAACGATACCTGGGCGTTACTGCAGAATACGCTGGGGTGGATTGGGCGGGTCTTGTTGACCAGTAAGACCTAATGGAGGGCTTTTTGACAATACCCATATTTAGGGTGAGCCCCAATTTTTTTTTAATTCCTGCAAATTGGTGGGCGTCCAATCTCTGGCATGGGTGGATTAAGGTTTCTGCTGTATATACTGTTAATCAGTCTGCATCTGCTCCTAGGACTGATAGAGTGACTCGATCTGCTACCACTCAGGCTGGTAGGTTGAGGAGTGGGAGAACCTATCACAGCCTGGCCAGACGGAGCTAGCTCCCGCCCTCTGTCTATTTATACCTTAATTTCCTACTTTTCCTTTGCCTGTGATTCTGTCTGGTTTCCTGGCTCTGCTGCTCCTGCTAGTACTATTGACCTCTGCTTCAATTTGACCCTGGCTTTACTGACTACTCTCCTGCTCTGCGTTTGGTACCTCGTACACTCCTGGTTTGACTCGGCTCGTTCACTACTCTTGCTGCTCGCGGTGTTACCGTGGGCAACTGCCCCATTTCCCTTAGCTTCTGTGTACCCTCGTCTGTTGTCTGTCGTGCACTTATTGAGCGTAGGGACCATCGCCCAGTTGTACGCTGTCGCCTAGGACGGGCCGTGCAAGTAGGCAGGGACTGAGTGGCGGGTAGATTAGGGCTCACCTGTCTGTCTCCCTACCCCGACATTACATATGCTGAGCGGCATATAAATTAGTTTAGTGGGCAATCATATTTAGGATGTTGTCAGTAATAAATAAATGGAAGTAATCCATTTGGACAAAATTTGTATTGTCCACGGTTATGCCAGGAGTGGCAGTAAATCCGTGGATTCTAGGCCCAAAAGATGGAGCAGGTGCCCAAACAAGAGCCTGAACTGGAGGGACCAGGCTGTCCCGTGCTACAGCGCTACTAGGCCCTGCACTTCCATGTTCTGCAGTGAACCTGAAGTGACGCTATCATCGTCACTGCCTAAAACACTTTCCAACACTGACGCCATCTCTGATGCGGTCTCAGACTCAGACCACAGCATGGCTTATGCCTCCTCAGCACTAAAAAACTTCCTCGCCATAACATCACTAACTAAACAAAGTTTTTTTTTATAAACACACAAACTAACTGGTATATATATCTACACTACCGCTAACAAAAAAATAAACCGCTATTTATATATATATATATATATGTATATATATACAGTGAAGGAAATAAGTATTTGATCCCTTGCTGATTTTGTTTGTTTGCCCACTGTCAAAGACATGAACAGTCTAGAATTTTTAGGCTAGGTTAATTTTACCAGTGAGAGATAGATTATCTAAAAAAAAAAACAGAAAATCACATTGTCAAAATTATATATATTTATTTGCATTGTGCACAGAGAAATAAGTATTTGATCCCTTTGGCAAACAAGACTTAATACTTGGTGGCAAAACCATTGTTGGCAAGCACAGCAGTCAGACGTTTTTTTCTAGTTGATGATGAGGTTTGCACACATGTTAGATGGAATTTTGGCCCACTCCTCTTTGCAGATCATCTGTAAATCATTAAGATTTCGAAGCTGTCGCTTGGCAACTCGGATCTTCAGCTCCCTCCATAAATTTTCGATGGGATTAAGGTCTGGAGACTGGCTAGGCCACTCCATGACCTTAATGTGCTTCATTTTGAGCCACTCCTTTGTTGCCTTGGCTGTATGTTTCAGGTCATTGTCGTGCTGGAAGACCCAGCCACGAGCCATTTTTAATGTCCTGGTGGAGGGAAGGAGGTTGTCACTTAGGATTTGACGGTACATGGCTCCATCCATTCTCCCATTGATGCGGTGAAGTAGTCCTGTGCCCCTAGCAGATAAACACCCCAAAACATAATGTTTCCACCTCCATGCTTGACAGTGGGGACGGTGTTCTTTGGGTCATAGGCAGCATTTCTCTTCCTCCAAACACGGCAAGTTGAGTTATTGCCAAAGAGCTCAATTTTAGTCTCATCTAACCACAGCACCTTCTCCCAATCACTCTTAGAATCATCCAGATGTTCATTTGCAAACTTCAGACGGGCCTGTACATGTGCCTTCTTGAGCAGGGGGACCTTGCGGGCACTGCAGGATTTTAATCCATTACGGCGTAATGTGTTACCAATGGTTTTCTTGGTGACTGTGGTCCCAGCTGCCTTGAGATCATTAACAAGTTCCCCCCGTGTAGTTTTCGGCTGAGTTCTCACCTTCCTCAGGATCAAGGATACCCCACGAGGTGAGATTTTGCATGGAGCCCCAGATCGATGTCGATTGACAGTCATTTTGTATGTCTTCCATTTTCTTACTATTGCACCAACAGTTGTCTCCTTCTCACCCAGCGTCTTACTTATGGTTTTGTAGCCCATTCCAGCCTTGTGCAGGTCTATGATCTTGTCCCTGACATCCTTAGAAAGCTCTTTGGTCTTGCCCATGTTGTAGAGGTTAGAGTCAGACTGATTAATTGAGTCTGTGGACAGGAGTCTTTTATACAGGTGACCATTTAAGACAGCTGTCTTTAATGCAGGCACCAAGTTGATTTGGAGTGTGTAACTGGTCTGGAGGAGGCTGAACTCTTAATGGTTGGTAGGGGATCAAATACTTATTTCTCTGTGCACAATGCAAATAAATATATATAATTTTGACTATGTGATTTTCAGTTTTTTTTAAAATATAATCTGTCTCTCACTGGTAAAATTAACCTAGCCTAAAAATTCTAGACTGTTCATGTCTTTGACAGTGGGCAAACTTACAAAATCAGCAAGGGATCAAATACTTATTTCCTTCACTGTATATATACAGGGTTGGCCATTTATATGGATACACCTAAATAAAATGGGAATGGTTGGTGATATTAACTTCCTGTTTGTAGCACATTAGTATATGGGAGGGGAGAAACTTTTCAAGCTGGGTGTTGACCATGGCGGCCATTTTGAAGTCGGCCATTTTGTATCAAACTTTAGTTTTTTCAATGGGAAGAGGGTGACACATCAAACGTATCGAGAATTTCACAAGAAAAACAATGGTGTGCTTGATTTTAACGTTACTTTATTCTTTCATGAGTTATTTACAAGTTTCTGACCACTTATAAAATGTGTTCAAAGTGCTGCCCATTGTGTTAGATTGTCAATGCAACCCTCTTCTCCCACTCTTCACACACTGATAGCAACACCGCAGAAGAAATGCTAGCACAGGCTTCCAGTATCCGTAGTTTCAGTTGCTGCACATCTCGTATCTTCACAGCATAGACAATTGCCTTCAGATGACCCCAAATATAAAAGTCTAAGGGGGTCAGATCGGGAGGCATTTCTTCTGCGGTGTTGCTATCAGTGTGTGAAGAGTGGGAGAAGAGGGTTGCATTGACAATCCAACACAATGGGCAGCACTTTGAACACATTTTATAAGTGGTCAGAAACGTGTAAACAACTAATGAAAGAATAAAGTAACGTTAAAACCAAGCACTCCATTGTTTTTCTTGTGAAATTCTCGATAAGTTTGATGTGTCACATGACACTCTTCCCATTAAAAAAACTAAAGTTGGATACAAAATGGCCGACTTCAAAATGGCCGCCATGGTCAACACCCAGCTTGAAAAGTTTCCCCCCTCCCATATACTAATGTGCCACAAACAGGAAGTTAATATCACCAACTATTCCCATTTTATTTAGGTGTATCCATATAAATGGCCCACCCTGTATATATATATATATATATATATATGTGTGTATATATATATATATATATATATATATATATAAAATATTATATATTCCCTACCTGCCTATTCTAATATAATAAAAGATAGAAAGGTAGATAGATAGAAAAAAAGATAGTTGAATAGATTGTATATATAGATAGAAATCTATCTATACAGAGAATGTTTTACAGTGTAACACTTTTTTTTCACAGTATTATTCTGGCAGCAATTCTCTCAAGTATCTTCTTCTTCTCACACTGAAACAATGTGTGAGGAGCAGAAAAGAGGCTGGAGATTTACTGCCAGCAATGTCAAAATAAAACAAATGTGATCGCTGTGACAGGTTTTCACAGCGATCACGTGTTCAGTGACCATCAGATTGGTCCCTGATACCCTGCCCAGTGCCCAGAGCTGTTGGTAACAGCGTGGGCACAGGGCTTTGTTTTGCATTGAAATTGGTTGTCACAGCGATCACATGTTCAGGGACCAAAAGATTGGCCCCTGACACTCTGCCCAGTGCCCATGGCTGTTAGCAAAAGCCAGGGCACAGGGCTGTGTGCACGTGATCGCGCGTGCACAGTCTCTGAAGTGCCGCCGTAATTAGTCTATACGGCAGACTTCAGAGACCCTGACCGCTGGCCGTAAAAACACAGCCAGCTGTCGGGAACCTGTTAAGGTGACAGAAAGTAATGACATTTTGGTTCAAATGCATACATAGGTTCTCATGAGTGACAGCCACTATCTATTATAGGTGATAACCACAGGGTCCCATAAGTAAAAGCTGCAGGCTGATATTTGTGACACCCGTATTCAGGGGCGTTGGTAGGGTCTTAAAAGATATGGGGCACAAGCCCCGAGACATATATTTACCCCCCCCCCCTGAAAAATAAATACATTTTTACACACATATTGGATATAACATGTCTATAAGACTAAGGCTTGTATAGCTGCACCGCTGGATAGAGTTGGAGAGTTGGATGCATTGTCTCAGCAGACAGTTTCACACATGATAGGCTTAGATACATGGCCCCAGGAGACAGTATCATACATGATGGGCTTAGGTACATGGCCCCAGCATACAGTGTCAAAAATGATAGGCTTAGAAGGGCCCCAGCAGACAGTATCACACATAATAGGTTTAGTAGATACATGGCCCCAGCAGATAGTGTCACACATTACAGGCTTAGATACATGGCCCCAGGAGAGTGTATCATACATGATGGGCTTAGATACATGGCCCCAGCATACAGTGTCAAAAATTATAGGCTTAGAAGGGCCCCAGCAGACAGTATCACACATGATAGGCTTAGGGCTCATTCAGACGAGCGTGATTCTCATCCGTGTGCTGTGCATTGATTTCAAGGGGGCCATTCACACATGCGTAAGTTTTCAGACAGCGAGTGTCCGTTGCGTGAAACTCACTGCATGACCTATATTGGTGTATTTCACGCACCTAGCCGCCCACTGAAGTCAATGGGTGCATGAAAACCACGGACAGCACACGGACGACATCCATGTGCTGTCCGTATTTCACGCATCAATTACACTTAAAAAAAAAGTGCTTGCGAGTGCGTGAAAGACACATGCCACACACGCAGAACACTGATGCAAAATGCAATGCACACAGACAGATTGCGTTTTTTAGGCATGTAAATCTGTCATGCTAGTGTGAATGTAGCCTTAGATACAGGGCCCCAGCAGTAAGTATCCTTGTACTAACATATGTTCACCCCCCAAAAAAAATTGCTTGAGAAAGGCCCCATGGAGTTGGGCTGAAACGTTGCATGTGGTGATTAAAGATCCATTTCTTTCACTGATCTTGGAGTGCTGTCCTGTGTATTGGATTTCGTTGTTAATGTGAGACACTGGTCGTGTGTCTGAACAGGTACTTGTGCACCCTGTACTGGAAGAAACGGTGCTTCTTTTGCTCTGCTTTGTTCTATATATTTATATATATATATATATATATATATATATATATATATATATATATATATATATATATATGAGATAGCATATCTATAGCACTACCACCCAATAGCTATGGATAGGATTAGATACAGTGGCTTAGCAGACAGTATCACACATGATAGGATTAGATACAGTGGCTCAGCAGACAGTATCACACATGATAGGATTAGATATAGGGCACAGCTCGCTGACATTGCGGCTCCAGCGCTGGACCCAGGAAAGGTAAGAAAAAATATACACTACCGTTCAAAAGTTTGGGGTCACCCAGACAATTTTGTGTTTTCCATGAAAACTCACACTTATATTTATCAAATGAGTTGCAAAATGACTAGAAAATATAGTCAAGACATTGACAAGGTTAGAAATAATGATTTTTATTTCAAATAATAATTTTCTCCTTCAAACTTTGCTTTCGTCAAAGAATGCTCCATTTGCAGCAATTACAGCATTGCAGACCTTTGGCATTCTAGCTGTTAATTTGCTAAGGTAATCGGGAGAAATTTCACCCCATGCTTCCAGAAGCCCCTCCCACAAGTTGGATTGGCTTGATGGGCACTTCTTGCGCACCACACGCTCAAGCTGCTCCCACAACAGCTCTATGTGGTTGAGATCTGGTGACTGCGCTGGCCACTCCATTACAGATAGAATACCAGCTGCCTGCTTCTTCCCTAAATAGTTCTTGCATAATTTGGAGGTGTGCTTTGGGTCATTGTCCTGTTGTAGGATGAAATTGGCTCCAATCAAGCGCTGTCCACAGGGTATGGCATGGCGTTGCAAAATGGAGTGATAGCCTTCCTTATTCAAAATCCCCTTTACCTTGTACAAATCTCCCACTTTACCAGCACCAAAGCAACCCCAGCATGCTTGACAGATGGCGTCAGGCACTCTTCCAGCATCTTTTCAGTTGTTCTGCGTCTCACAAATGTTCTTCTGTGTGATCCAAACACCTCAAACTTCGATTCGTCTGTCCATAACACTTTTTTCCAATCTTCCTCTGTCCAATGTCTGTGTGCTTTTGCCCATATTAATCTTTTCCTTTTATTAGCCAGTCTCAGATATGGCTTTTTCTTTTTCACTCTGCCCTGAAGGCCAGCATCCCGGAGTCGCCTCTTCACTGTAGACGTTGACACTGGCGTTTTGCGGGTACTATTTAATGAAGCTGCCAGTTGAGGACCTGTGAGGAGTCTATTTCTCAAACGAGAGACTCTAATGTACTTGTCTTGTTGCTCAGTTGTGCAGCGGGGCCTCCCACTTCTCTTTCTACTCTGGTTAGAGCCTATGTGTGCTGCCCTCTGAAGGGAGTAGTACACACCGTTGTAGGAAATCTTCAGTTTCTTGGCAATTTCTCTCATGGAATAGCCTTCATTTCTAAGAACAAGAATAGACTGTCACGTTTCACATGAAAGCTCTCTTTTTCTAGCCATTTTGAGAGTTTAATCGAACCCACAAATGTAATGCTCCAGATTCTCAACTAGCTCAAAGGAAAGTCAGTTTTATAGCTCCTCTAAACAGCAAAACTGTTTACAGCGGTGCTAACATAATTGCACAAGGGTTTTCAAGTGTTTTCTAATCATCGATTAGCCTTCTAACACAGTTAGCAAACACAATGTACCATTAGAACACTGGAGTGATGGTTGTTGGAAATGGGCCTCTATACACCTATGTAGATATTTCATTAAAAACCAGATGTTTGCAGCTAGAATAGTCATTTAGCACATTAACAATGTATAGAGTGTATTTCTGATTAATTTAATGTTATCGTCATTGAAAAAAACTGTGCTTTTCTTGCAAAAATAAGGAAATTTCTAAGAGACCCTAAACTTTTGAATGGTAGTGTATTTGATTGAAATAAACGCCCCCCCCCCCATACACAACCCTCATTAACCATTTTATTCAAAATAAAAAAGCCATCATCGCAGTAGTCCTCGAATCAGACGTAGTCCAACAACCCAATCTGTTAAAAAACACAAACACAAAAATAACCCATTAGTAACACAAGTGGTAGGCTTAGATACAGGGCCCATGTGTGATACTGTCTGTTGGACCCTGTATCTAAGCCTACCACATGTTAGGCTTAGCTACAGGGCCACAGCAGACAGTAATCTTATATACAGTATAAGATTACTGTCTGCTGGGGTCCTGTATCTAAGCCTGCCTTGTGGTAAGCTTAGATACATGGTCCAACAGACCATATCACACATGGGCCCTGTATCTAAGCCCATGTGTGATGCTGTCTGTTGGACCTTGTATCTAAGCTTACCACAAGGTAGGCTTAGATACAGGACCCCAGCAGGCAGTAATGATGAAGCACTTACCCAGCTCTTTGGTGCAGCGGATGTCCCAACACCACCCAGCGCCATGACGCGAGAAGACGTCAGAACTTCCGCTGCGCTCCGGAAGGAGGGTAAGTATTTGTGTCATTACTTTAGTAACAGGGGCCCGTGTATTTTAGGACATAGGCCCCAGTTACTATAGTGTTCATATAGACGCGGTGCGGGGGCCACTGCCCGGTCGCATACGCAGTCGCCCGGGGATCCGGGGCACCAGCCCAAAGATCTG
Source organism: Rhinoderma darwinii (assembly GCF_050947455.1). NCBI lineage: Eukaryota > Metazoa > Chordata > Amphibia > Anura > Rhinodermatidae > Rhinoderma > Rhinoderma darwinii. The sequence goes on along the minus strand of NC_134687.1, from coordinate 316,875,363 downwards.
AGGCTTGGGCCCTGGAGGTCCGGTGCTAGCAACACCCCTGCCCATATCACATTAGGTTCACCAAACAAGAACGTCTTTCAAAATTCTTACCAGAACTATAGCTAACAAATTTAGTATTTAATGGATTTATTAGTGCAACACATTTTGACTGAGAAACAAATGTCTTACTTCTCAATATTGTAGGTACCAGTATATGTTTGCCACATGTCACTTAGCTTTGCAGAGTATGATTTCATGATTTCAACCTATCTACCACCTATCGATTGGAGCATAGGCGGACATACACGGCAGAGGGCCCCTGTGCAAGAACAGTATGTGGGCGCCTTAAGGCCCTTTTACACCGGCCAATTATCGGGCAAACGAGCCTTCACAGAACGCTCGTTCCCAATAATTGCCCTGTGTAAACAGGGCAACGGTCAACCGATGAACAAGCAAACACTCGTTCATCGACTGATTGCCTCATTTTAAATGGCCAAAATATTATCGTTGTTGGCAGCACATCTGCCTGTGTAAACAGGGAGACGTGCTGCCGACAAGATAGAAATGTATGGGGACGAGCAATTATAGTAACGAGCAATTGTCCCCATACATAGCTCAGTGTGAAAGGAGCAAACGAGCGCCGATCAACGAGCTGTCGTTTACACTGCCCACGTCTGGCACGTCTAATATCAACCTTACTCACCATTTGCTCATCAAACAACATCCCGACATCATGTCTTTCTAACAGTTCATTATAATTGTGAGCCATTGTCATAAGCTCAGTCCATACATCCAATCCACTAGGTGACAGTGCCCCCCCCCCCCAACCTACTGGGCCCCTGTGCAGCTGCACAGGTTGCACCAATGGTATGTCCGCCGCAGGATTGAAGTGTATGAAGGTACATATTCAGCTCATATGACTAAAAAACAGTTACAAGTGTGTTCCCATTTTATTGAAAAAGTGGGATTCTAGGAAGATATTTCCAATAAGGGTCTTATTAAGTAAAATGTGCTCAGTAACTAAATTACAGTAGAAGTATTTGGAAAAATTCAAGTTCTCAAAAACTCCTTCCCTACTACAAATTCAAATTAATGTGTATGACAAATGTTATATGGGATATCTTGAATTATGTCTCAGTTTTCCTATCAGTTGTGCATTCTGCATCAGTTTTTATCTGATCAGGATGATCGGCAGACAGGCATATCTATTTGTCAACCTCACTAATTGACATATCTTCCCTCGTGCTTTACTATCTTGTCAGAGCATCTCTATTATCTCTGCAGCCATTTTGCCTTAGGCAATTTCTACTTGTAGTCTGAATTTATTGGATATAATTCATCCCAGATTTATTCTCTGTTCATAATATTCCAACATTGCCATTTTTTTTTGTTCAAGAATATCTTCATTTTCAATTATTCAAAATAAATTTGTAGACTGCAATATGCAATAAGGATGCACTGTGATACTAAGGATATTGATAATAATATTTAATAAGTAATTGAGATGAGTGAAACACTGGTGGTCTGCAGAATCCATCACCTGGAGTGATTGTCCACCAAAAAGCAAATAATACACAGGATTTTGTTCTCTTTTTATTTTGTTTTCTTTGTTTTCTTTGCACCCATTCTTCATATTTACTATGTACACATATACTTGTCAGTCAGGCTCTCTCTAAATATACGAGATACTTGGTGGGTGAGAAGGACATATATCATTTTACAGTGGAAGGGGAAAACTGAGAAATCATAGGGCCCTATAGCAAAACAGATTGGGCCCAACCCTTAAAAGTGGGGAAAAAAAACAAGAAGTGTATGTGAATGAATGCTTACTTAAAATTTTGATATGCAGGAATGCCTTATAATCCAGGACATAAAAGGCCTAAGGCCGCATGCACACGACCGTAAAAACACCCGTAATTACGGGCCCATAGACTTCTATTGGCCACGGGTACCTTCCCGTTTGCGTACGGGCCTTTGAAAAATATAGAACATGTCCTATTGTAGGCCGTAATTACGGCACAGGCAGGCCCATAGAAGTCTATGGGGCTTCCGTAATTACGAGTGGCTACGTGTGTGCACCCGTAATTATAGGAGCGGTTCTAGGCGACGTCAGGGGATTTAAATGTTTGAATAAAGAGAAGCAGAGAAAATGGCGTCTGAGCGATCATGTGACCCATTATGACATCATTTCCAGCCCCCCTTTTTTTACGGGTTTGTAAATACGGGTGGAATACGGATGACAACAGACCCGTATTTACAGGCACGGGTCCGTAAATACGGGTTAAAAACATGTGACAAAGGACCCGCAATTACAGCCAGTATTTATGGGAGGGAAAAAATACGGTCGTGTGCATGGGGCCTAAAGGAGTTTTTAATCCCCTTTGTACGGTATTAGAGTTAAAGAGGCTCTGTCACCAGATTATAAATGCCCTATCTCCTACATAATCTGATCGGCGCTGTGATGTAGATAACAATAGTGTTTCGTTTTTTTTTTTTTTAAACGATCAATTTTGAGCAAGTTATGAGCAATTTTAAATTTATGCTAATTACTTTCTTAATGCCCAACTGGGCGTGTTTTTACTTTTGACCAACTGGGCATTGTGAAGAGAAGTATATGTGACCAATCAGCATCATACACTTCTCATTGTTCCAGCGTGATTGTGCAGTGAAAGAAGCTGGGCTGGAATAATGAAAAATGTATGACGCTGATTGGTAGGTGTCATACACTTCTCTGTACAACGTCCAGTTGGTGAAAAGTAAACACAGGCCCAGTTGGGCATTAAGAAAGTAATTAGCATAAATCTAAAATTGCTCATAACTTGCTCAAAATTGATTGTTTTTCAAAATAAAAACCACTGTTATCTACATTACAGCGCCGATCAGATTATGTAGGAGATAGGGCATTTATAATCTGGCGACAGAGCCTCTTTACGTGATAAAATTCTGGTTGCCTGCATCTGCCACTAATGGATCTTACTGCATATGGATTTATAAAGCTCCCATAGAGCTCATTGACAGACGTTCAAATCTTTAGAATTTAACTCCATGACCTTGTGAAATTAATCAGTGGAAACAGTTCAGTGCTTGGACACCCTCTCATAAAAAGCCCCTGCAATGGTGCGGCCTGCCGCTTTGGTAGATATGCCACTAGAAGTTTGCAAATCGGATCTACATGAAATTCCCAAAAGATTTGGAATTTAGAGAATCTGAAACTTCTGGGATTTGTCCCTCAGGAATTGCTCAAAATGCCAGCATTTTACAGATCAGAAGAGAAGAAGACAGAAAAGAAGGATCACATGACCTTAGGCGGTGGCCTGGCAGGTTTCCCCATTATGCCTTGCAGGCAGCCCTCCCTCTAGCACATCAAATCATGACGGGTATAGGGTATAGGTATGAGTCCCTGATGAGAGAGAGAAGAGAGAGAGAAGAGAGAGTGAAGAGAGAGAGAGAGAAGAGAGAGTGAAGAGAGAGTGAAGAGAGAGAAAGAAAAAATATATATATATACACAGAGCGAGTGGTGGATTAGTGTCAGTGAGTGTATTTCATAGTGAGGAGAAGAGATTCTGCCACCAAAAAAAAGGATAATTTTGGAAATGTTTTAATTGCTGTTTGTTACCACCGGTAGATCGAATTGGACTCAAAACAAATTTTGGAAAAATTTGCTCATCTCTATAGGCAAATATATACAGGAGTATTCCCACTACTATACAGGGGTTTTCCCACTATTCTCTCATGTGTGACATCATGACAATAGAAATGCTATAAAAGTATGATTTGTGGGACTCTGACTGCTGGGACCCTCGCAATTCTTTAAATTATTGATTACTTTTGGGAAAATATAAGCTTGCTCCACACTGTGCACACTAAACATTCTTAGGGTATGTGCACACACACTAATTACGTCCGTAATTGACGGACGTATTTCGGCCGCAAGTGCCGGACCGAACACAGTGCAGGGAGCCGGGCTCCTAGCATCATACTTATGTACGACGCTAGGAGTCCCTGCCTCTCCATGGAACTACTGTCCCGTACTGAAAACATTATTACAGTACAGGACAGTTGTCCTGCAGCGAGGCAGGGACTCCTAGCATCGTACATAAGTATGATGCTAGGAGCCCGGCTCCCTGCACTGTGTTCGGTCCGGCACTTGCGGCCGAAATACGTCCGTCAATTACGGACGTAATTAGTGTGTGTGCACATACCCTTACATCCACGCCCTCTTAAACATGAACACTGGTGCTGTCTATTCTGGTTGACTGAAGGTAAGTTCAAACACTGAGTATTATATGTCGATTATTTGTCTATGTGGTTTCCCCACACTAAACATCTGCACCAAAAATACAGTAAATTCCAATGAATGGTGTTTTCCTAACTGTATCACATGGAGAAGAATAAAGCAATGTAGATTTTTGGGCATGCAGCAGATATCAACATCTGCAGCATACCCAATCTATCGCAGGTGAAATGCTCAGAAAAATCTTCACTGAAATATGCATGTTAACACATGAATATTTACGATGAGATCTCCCTGGGTTCCTGCCATTTCTCTTTCCATTGTTCCTCCCTTACCTTCCTTGCCCCTTCACCCATACTTCCCTCACCCCCTTGTGTGTTTTGTGCAAATAAGACAAATACATGTACAGAAAGTATCTAAATTACCGGGAAATCATGTGTTCTTATATATTTCTTTGGTAGGAGTTATTTGGCATAAGAGGTGCAGCAGAATTTCTGTAAGGGTGAGAATATAGTACAACCATGCAGCACAGCCTGAGTGAGCAGCAGAAATTGTGACTGGTGGTAATTGATGTCAAAAAGTTTATGGCAGTAACTTATGATGGTTTAAATATGAATCATAGGATTAGTCCATTTTAACTGATAAAGGTGGCTGAAATTTCTTACATAGGCAAGACTCATTTTTTATAAAAGTAATTATTTTTACACTGGAACTGGAAAACACTATGGAGAGCATTTATCAATGTATTGATTTTACTATTCTGAGCCAAATGCCATATTTATGGAGCTCCACATTTTCCAACACACTTTAATTCATAGAGTTTTCTTATTATGTACAGAAACCAATATGTAGATTTTGCTTTATATCTCTCTATACACTTATTTTTTTAATATTTTATGTTGTATGTGTTCGGAGTAAGGAACAGATGCCCAATTTTTTTTAAGCAGGACATGGTTAATGCATAAATGTGAGGTTTTAAATAGGTTTAAAGACTCTGAAAACCTTTGTAGCAATTTTTTTTAACTAAGTATATGTAATTGGTGATTATAAACATTTTTGGAATGTTCATTTATTAAAACTTTTCAATAGTTTTTGAAAGGCAGCTACTATTTATACTCTCCACATATAAGCTGCATCAAGCGCTGTCAGACTAACAGACGGCTCGGTTGAGAGCTGCTCCTGTGCGTCTCTAACACACAGGGTAACCCTGAGGGTATGTTCACACGGCCTATTTTTGGGGCCGTAAACATCCGAAAAACGTCCGAAAAATTGGAAGGAGAACGCCTCCAAACATCTGCCCATTGATTGCAATGGGAAAAACCACGTTCTGTTCTGACGGGCCGTTTTTTGGCGCGGCCGTTTTGAAAAACGGCCGCGTAAAAAAATGGCTGTGAAAAAGAAGTGCAGGTCACTTCTTTGGACGTTTTTGGAGCTGTTTTTCATAGACTATTGAAAACAGCTCCAAAAACGGCTGTAAAAAAACGCAGCGAAAAATGCAGTGAAAATCGCGAGTGGCTTAAAAAAGTCTGAAAATCAGGAGCTGTTTTCCATTGAAAACAGCTCTGTAATTTCAGAGTTTTTGGACTCAGCGTGTGAACATACCCTAATAGCTATCACCTCTCAGTTCATGAAACAGCGTAATCTCTAAACAGCGGGCATGAGAAGCTACTGTAATGTTAACAACAGTATTTGGTAGAAAAATTATACATTGTGTTTTGATCATGTTGTGCTTAAAGGGGTTCTAATCTTTTGTCCTTCCTGGTTAGAAAACTCTCTTGACAATAAGCGGATCACAAAGTCCCCATGTTGGGACCCCCAGCAATCTTCTGTTCTCTGTGGGAAAACCTGGCAGTAAGTCCAATTTCCCTGCAGCGCGCCACAGGTGATATTAAAGGGGTTTGTCCATCAGTGACAGTTATGGCATATCTACAGGATATCTCTAGAATGGGGCCCCCTACACCCTGTTCAACCTTTCTCGGCTCCCGCTGCCTCCCTGCCACTTCCTGATTATATATTTGAGAGTTATGAAAACAGCTAGTTTGCTGAGCTACGCTGTTTCCGTAACTCCCATAGAAATGAATGGCAGTTACGGTAACAATGTAACTCACGTGCTACGCTGCTTCCGTAACTGCCATTCACTACGATGGGAGTTACGGAAAAAGCGTAGCTCAGCTCATATATCCGTTGTGTTAGGATAAATTCTGTGTAGAAGAACAGGTACTTTGTACCATCTGGATAAGATTTTAAAGCTTGAGCCTTACATGAGACAGAAAATGTATGACAAAAGTGAATGATTTTGACCATTTATCAGGAGTAGGTGAGACATTCTATTCTTTCTCCCAACTATTTGCTTAGGAGGGTTTTGACTCAGAATACAAATCTAAGAGGAGGTTGAATACAGTGGCTATTGCTTTCGGCGTTGTAGACCAGCTCAAAGGGGCTAAGATCCCTGTGTAGATTCAGAGCTCGTCAGACCCTACAATAGTAATGTTTAAGTTGAAAATAGTCCCATTGTGTTCTAATGGTTCTAGAAGATTTTGGTACCAGGTCTCGATAGGGTTTTAGGACAAACCCTATAAATGTCAAGGTTTCCTTCATTTGGGATCTAGATTAAAATGATGGTGCTAAACCAGGAGGAAAATCTTTCTGTCTCCTGTAATTGAGTTTTGCTTTAGAGAGATATGTCTTGCAGGCCTTTATCACACTTCCCATAACATATTGCAACACCAGAATATTGGATCTGGACCAGGCCTCACCCGGTAACCAGGACAATTCAACTTGAAAGATGCATTTTGCAATACAGCAAAAATTCTTGTCAGTGTTGCAGCCATATAGTATAGGAGGCAGCCTGGCAGTGCCAAACCCGCTTTATGTTTTTTCCCCGAATTAAAATGCTATGTGCTATTTTAATAAAGACTAATTATAAAGTTACACCAAACACACTGACTGACCTGTTGAATAAAAATAAAAAATAAATGCCCATCAAAGGTTTGCATAGCCTTTAATTTAACTATAATTCATTCTAGGGGTATTCCCATCTTTAACATTTATGGAGAGGTGGTCACCTTTCCATTCACTTTTATGGGGCCAGAATTAATCCCTGAATGTGGATTATGAGTGCCCTGTTGTCCAGGTGAGGGTCTCAGAGGTATAACGCACACCTATCAGGCAAATATAGGAAAATCCCCTGGATACACCATAAATATTGAATATGGGAATAATTCTTCACGTAACGGAAGAGAGACAACAATATTGTACATGTGAAAATGTGATAATTAAGAATAAATGATGTCTCCTTTAGAATTGCTGATTGATTTTTTTTACTTTAATTTTAATCATAAATATTGAATGGTTTACATTAAAACCCTCTCTATGCCCCCATGAGCTTTATCAATGTTATCAGAGCACTGCATTGTGTCCACTTGTTCCAATCATTAATGCACATAAGTACAGGCTATATTTTTATAGCTTTGATATGTTTTCATTTTTTTTTGTTATTCTACATCGATGCACAAAGAAATAAACCTTGTAACAACAAAGCTTTTATCTTTTAAAAAGAAACAGGATATCTAAGAAAAATATACTTTTTTAAAATTATTTATTAAAATCTTTACTGTCAAGCAGTCACCTGTGCGGAAATATCCGTTGTCAGTTCAATCTGTTCTATAGGATGACTTGACGAGGGAAAAGTTTGTGGCTAAGTGCAGAAAAATGTAAATAATTAAACAGCCATCAAAAAATGATCCCCATTAACAAGAGAGGCAAAAGACAGCCCCTTGTAAAGTGCCCTATATTCTGTCTTAAGAGAAATGTACTATAGCTATTACCATTCGGTTTCCTTTCTACTACTGTTGGACATGACTTTTCATTGAATGACTTGTCCTGATAGACTTCAGCATCCTTTCTGTTATCGCTAAAGCCATAACTGGTCAAAAGTTGCCCCATCTCACTGTTTAGATAATTTATATAATAATATGTCCAGCACAAACTCCTATACTTTTTAGGATGGGTTCCGTCGATGGGTTCCGTCAGACCTTTCCGTCGGAGGAATCCATCAATGGAAAGGTAAACGGAAACCATAGCTTCCATTTGCATTACCATTGATTTCAATGGTAATGCTTCCATTGCAAATGATTTCCGTTTGTTTCCGTTCCGTAAGGTTTCGGTATTTTAGTGGAAACAATAGCGTAGTCGACCAATCGAAAGGTCTTATGGAACCCATCAACGGAAACCGAATGCTGCAGTCAACAAACCCTTTCATAATTCTAGTATGTTTTCTTTCCTTGTGACGTATTAAACATATGTGTTCAGACTGTTTATAAAAATTAAAAAAATAGGTAAAACTGGAAAACAGAATAGACCAAATTTCCTAATACAGAGAACCTAGTGCAGCACCAGTGGAGGTACAGCTGCAGTCCAAATGAGTACAATAAAAATCAATCAGTAGCACTACCAAAAATATCAGTGTAGCCTTAGCCCTAGGCTAGAGATGCAACTAGACTTTTGTAGTACTGCAGAATAATTTTAACTATTGAGCGAAAGCTGCAGTCCAAGATTGCATGAAAGTCAATGTACTCAATTGGACTACAGCTGTAGCTCAATAGTAAAAATCAATCAGTAGCACTACAAAAAGTCTCGGTGTAGCCCTGGTCTTAAAGAGTGCCTAACTTTATAGGGGACATTTTAGAATAAGCTGCCATGTGAGTGTACATGAGGAATAACACTATTTCTAGTCATTGTATGACTCCTATTCTGTTTTTTTTTTTTGTTTTTTTTAGCAGTTTTCCTCTCTGCAGGCTCTATCTCTAATTCTCAGTTTTCTGTAAGCTAGTGAGTGGAGCCTGAGTTTATACGCTGCAGGGAATAGTGGGCGAAAAAGCACACCAAATTGTGGTGCAGTTTTTTGCCCGGAATGTCCGCTGCGGTAAACTGCAGCACTTAGCCGGTCTGCTAGGAGGCTGGCTTCCTGAGATGATGTTTCATCCCATGTGACCGCCGCTACAGCCTGTGATTAGCTGCAGCGGTCACATGGGATGAAACGTCATCCCAGGAGGCCGCGCTGGGGGGGAGGAACACAGACTTCTTGGTAAGTATGTGTTGTTTTTTTTCCTGAGTTGCGTTTTTTGCAGCGGAATCGCTGCGAACCGCTGAAAAAAACGCAACAACTGCTATTTGTTGCAGGATTTACCACCCCATTGAATTCAATGGGGAAAACCCGCAACAAATAAGCAGCGTTTACGCAAATACAATTGAATAAAATTCCGCACCAGGTCATTTTCTGAGCGTTTTTTCCACTCAGTATTTACACAGCGTGCGGATGAGATGTGTTTTATCTCATCCACTTCTACTGTATTTGCTGTGGATTTTCTGCTGTGGAAAAACCGCAGTATTTACACAACTAATTCCGTTGCGGAAAAACCGCAGTATTTACGCAATGTGTGAACTGACCTTAAGGCCTCACTCACTCTTAAAGGAACAGTGTCACCAATTTTTTTTTTTCATAATATCAGTTTGATGTTAGTGCTTTATTAAAAACGTTTGGTTTAATTTGTGTGTTTGTGTGTTACTTTTTCTTATTTTTACACTTTTTCTTCCCTATGGGGGCTGCCATTTTTTTTTCCATTTCTGTATGTGTCGATTAACGACACATACAGACATGGAATACGGCAGCTCCAGTCCCATAGGGACTGCGAACGGGGCCTGTTCCATCCACTTTGGTGTACGCCGCTGTGTGGTGAACGGCTCATGTGCCGCTCCCACACAGTTCAATTTGAAATGCGCGCCGTCCGGCGCCATTTTCCTGTGGACCGAAAGTCGCGGCCGGACAGTTAGATTACTACTTCCGGTCGCGGCTTCCGGACTTGTGCACATGGAGCAGCGGCAGCAGACGGAGCGGACGGACCGGAGGGAGCGGAGGCGACTGGAGCAGGTAAGGGATTTCTATGTATGTTCATGTTTTACTGTGTGTTTACTACTGTATGTTAACCTACTACACTGTGTGTTAGCTCAAAACATGGCGACACACAGTGTAGGAGGTTAGACCGTTCAATCCCCTCGTTTCTCCCGGCACTAGCCAGGATAAAGGAGGGGGGGATTCGGAGAGCTCACTAGAGCGAGCGATTTTTACCCAATTTTGCAGCATAAAGCAATGTGGTTGCTTTACCACATGCAATGCTGCAATTTTGGGAATGGCTCCATCTAGTGACCAAAAATGGGAAATATTATAAATTAGAATCCAATTGAATCCAATTTATAATATTTCCTGACTCGTGAAAAAAATAAAAAATTAGAACAATGTTTAATCACCTACACACTAATTGTTTAACTAAAAAAAAAAAAACATGTTTTGCTGGCAACACATTCCCTTTAACAGCTCCGTGGCACAGCAGCATATGATGCGCGGCTGCGTGCTTTTCGCGCAGCCGCCATCATTATGACACTCCATTTGGATGTTTGTAAACAGAAAAGCACGTGGTGCTTTTCTGTTTTCATTCATCCTTTTGACAGCTAATGCGCGAATCACGCTGTTCGCACGGAAGTGCTTCCGTGCGACTTGCGTGGTTTTCACGCACCCATTGACTTCAATGGGTGCATGATTCACGCAAAACGCCCAAAGAACGGACATGTCGTGACTTTTTTTCAGCGGACTCACGCTGAGTAAAAATCACGAACATGTTTGCACGGCCCTATAGACTAATATAGGTCCGTGCAACGCGCGTGCAAATCACGCGCGTTGCACGGACGTTTTTCCCGTTCGTCTGAATAAAGCCTAAGGGTATGTTCACACGCTAAAGTAAAAACAGCTGTAAAATATGGAGCTGTTTTCAAGGGAAAACAGTCTCTGATATTCAGCCATTTTTAAAGCATCAAATGTTTTTTGATGCTTTTATTGGGGCCGTTTTTGGAGCTGTATTTCTATTGACACAATGAAAAATGGCTCCAAAAATGTCTCAAGAAGTGACATGCACTTCTTTTTACGGGGCGTTTTTGTACGCGCTGTTTTTTCAAATAGGTAGATGTTTGGAGGCGTTACGCCCTGTAAAAAAGAAGTGCATGTCACTTCTTGAGCCATTTTTTGAGACAGGAGAGCATGATTCTCCTCTTCTATCACACATATAGAAGCTGCAGCAGCATAGAGGACATTATACAGCAGTACTGAGCAGTAACATCAAAAGTAGCTGTGAATCCAGCCCTAACGTGAGATAAAACACTTGTTCACATGGCATATCATTAGGCTGAAAAGTATGAGGCTGATTTCAAGAGAAAACAGCCTCTGAATACAGGCATTTTTGGAGATGATTTTCATAGCGCTTTTGATATTTGCAAGCGTTTTTAAAGCATATTTTGAGGAGTATTTTAGAATAGTTTTTTGACGTGTCAATGGGAAATGGCAAAAATCAGTTTGTAAAACGGTCACTTATTTTTTAGGAAGTGTACTTTTCCGAGACATTTTTAATTCAGCAGTGTAAACATACGCCTCATATGAACTACACAGTGTATTTCCTATTGAAATTATTGGATAGATGTGTACAGATATATTTCTTAGTGTAATACACGCGTTTTAAGCTCCGAAATACACCTGAGAATATGCTGTGTGAACATGGCCTTACTAGGAAACTGCTGCAGCGTCTCTGTGTGTTTCTCTCTGGCTCTCTCACTCTGCTCTTGCTCCTGAGCATGCATGTGTACTCAATGGAGACAGGGGAATAAAGGCCCTTTCACATTGGCCAATTGTCGGGCAAAGGAGCGTTCAAAGAAAGTTCGTTGAAGCGCTCCATCATCTGCTGATTGTATCATTTTAGATACTGAATATATTACTGTTAGCAGCACATCTCCCTGTGTAAACAGGGAGACGCGCTGCTGACATGATAATAACGTATGGGGACGAGCGATCGGAGTAAAGATCGCTCGTCCCCACACTAGATCCTTGTGAAAGGAGCAAACGAGTGCTGATCAACGAGCTGTCAAGTTGATCAGCGCTCATTTACACGGCCCAAGTCGGGCTGTGTAAAAGTACCTTAAGGCGCTGCAGTGGCTTATCTCCCGTAGGAACAAAAAATGGGGGAGAGTCAGAACACCTCCATACACATTAGATGGTTATCAGAAACACCCCCTCAGGTGTCCTAAGATAAATAAGGAATATCCTATGACAGATAAGTGCTCTAAAGTATAGGATAAAAGATAAAATATATGTAGAGTCTATACTGTGTGTGTATATATATATATATATATATATATATATATATATTTTGACAGACCATGTGGAGAGGTTGTGGATGGGGTCTATATTTCCCCAAGATTTCTGTCTTCTGCTATCTGAAAACAACCAGGGAATAAATTCAGCAGAGAATGTGGTTCTCCCTCTCCAATAGGTTTATCTAAAACTTGGAAAAGGGCCTGGTTGTTGGAGTGGGGAGAGATGGGTGGGTCCCCACTCCATCCACACAGTCCTGGTCTTGGGCTGTCTAGCTATTAATCAGGGATCAGGTGTGATAGCCCCTTAAAAAGGCTTCCGTTCAGTCACACTCTCTCTCAGCCTTGGGAGAGGAGCTTGTGAGAGCAAACCGACTGCGTTCGTAACAGGTTGTATGGTCTGCATGGTTTATGGTGCCAGGCATTAGGCCTGCACTGTGTTAGTTAGCATACCTACTGTATAGTTAGTGCCGGACAGGCATAGAGTTTTCTTTTATTTGTTTTCTTTTAAATTTCATGTACAACCTGTAAATAAAAACTGGCTGAGGCCAGTAGTACCACATCTTTGCTGTGCGGACTGAAATTTACTGGCGTGTTTGATACCGAGTGCCCGTCTACCCCAGGAGACGACTGTCTCGCTACCTAATTCCCTTACAATTGGTGGAGGAAGCTTTAGGCACTGTGGGGAAAAAAAACAAAAAAAACTCTATGCCTGAGTCGGGGCCATCATCCCCGGATGTCAGCTGGATCTTACAGCTGACACCCTGCTGTAATGGCGGTGACCGAAGTGAGCTTCGATCCCCGCCATTAACCCCTTAAATGCAGCGATCGCTGCATTTAAGGTGTTTGCAGCTCATCTGCACCACAGCAATGAAATTGCCGGGTGCCGGTGGCTGCAACGGCAACCACAGGCCTAATAGTGGCCTCCTGGTCTGCTTAGTACGGAAAGCTTCAGAGGGGAACATTTCTTCTGTTTCAAGTGGCGATTTATCAAGGCCCTAAAATTAGGGAACCAGAAAGGGTAGGGCCTAAACATATCTGCTGGAAGCGAGGGCGCTCGTATTATATCAGGACAACACTTCCCAGCAAAATTCCCCAAACTGCAAAGGTGCAGAGTGTGGACCAAAAGGCGAATAAGTAAAGACACCATTTATCAGTGCGACACCGGCAGAAAGGATTGCTTCACAGCATAACACACATCTATGGATTATTTTATTCTATTTTTTTACCCCATTTTTATACCACCTGACTATGCTCCTGATGTACTCTGCAAAATCCACGCTCCAAAAGCCAAATGGCTCTCCCTCCATTCTGAACCCTACAGTGTGCCCAAACAGCAGTTTACTTCCACATATATGGCATCGCAATACCCGAGAGAACCCTTTTAACAAATTTTGAGGTGTGTGTCTCCAGTGGCAAAGGCTGGGCAGAACATATTTGCCACTGAAATAGGACATCTAGGGAAAAATGTAAATTTTTACTTTGCATCATCCGTAGTGCAATCATTTATGGAATAGACCTGTGGAGTGAAAATGCTCACTACACCCCTTAATAATGCCTTGAGGGGTGTAGTTTCGAAAATGGGGTCCCTTGTCAGGGGTTTCTTTTATTATTTCACATCAGAGCCCTACAATTGTGAACCAACACTTTATAAATTGCCAAATTAGGCCTCAATTTCGCATTGTACTCTTTCACTCCTGAGCCTGGTCGAATGTCCAGGCAAAAGATTAGGGCCATATGTAGGGTGTTTCTAAAACCAGGAAACACAGCATAATAATTAGAGAGCTGTCTTGTTATGGTGGCACAAGCTGGGCACCACATATTGGCATATCTATGGAAAAAATCCCATTTTCATTCTGCAACATCGAGTGCACACTAATTTCTGCAAAACACCTGCGGGGTTAAGATGCTCAATACACCCCTATACCTTGAGGGGTGTAGTTTCCAAAATGGGTCACTTCTTGGGGGTTTCCACTGTTTTGGTCCCAAGGGGCTTTGCAAATGCAACATAGCGACCAGAAGCCAATCCAGCAAAATCTGTACCCAAAAGCCAAATGGTGCTCCTTCCCTTCTAAACCCTACCGTGTGTACAAACAGCAGTTTAGGACCACATATGGGGTATTGCCGTACTCGGAAGAAATTGCTTTACAAATGATGTGGTTCTTTTTTTCCTTTATTTGTTAAAAAAAATAAAAACATTTTTTTTAAATTTTCACTGCCCAATTCTCATAAAATCTATTAATCACCTGTTGGGTCAAAATGCTCACTACACCCATGGATGAATTCCTCAAGGGGTGTAGTTTTGTGAATGGAGTAACTTTTTGGTAGTTTCCACTGTACTGATACCTTAGCGGCTTTGCAAAAGCGACATGGTTCCAACAAATCAATCCAGCAAAATCTGTACTCCAAAAGCCAAATGGTGCTCCTTCTCTTCTAATACTTGTCGTGTGCCCAAACAGCCGTTTATGCCCACATATGTCTTATTTCCGTACTCCTGGAGAAGTTGCTTTACAAATGTTGGGGTTCTTTTTTTTCCTTTATTTGTTGAGAAAATATTTTTTTTTTAGCTAAATCTACGTCTTATTGAAGAAAAAGGATTGTTTTTATTTTCACTGCCCAATTCTAATAAAATCTATGAAACACCTGTGGGGTTAAAATGCTCACTACACCCCTATATGAATTCCTCAAGGGGTGTAGTTTCCTAAATGGAGTCAATGTTTGGGCGTTTTCTCTGGTTTGGTCCTTCAGGGGCTTTACAAATGCGACATGGCCTCCGCAAACTATTCCTGCTACATTTGAGCTCCAAAAGGCAATGTAATGACGGGGGGTAGGGAAACGGACAAGTGAGCCCTAGTCTACCCGCCACTCTGTCCCTGCCTACTTGCAACGACCCGCCCTAGGTGACGGGGTACAACTGGGCGGCGGTCCCTGCGCTCAGTAAGTGCACGACAAACACGAGAAACATACAAGGGAATACAAGCAAGGGAAAGGGGCAGTTGCCCACGGCAACACCGTGAGCAACCAGAGTGGTGAACGAGCCGAGTCAAGCCAGGAGTGTGCGAGGTACCAAACGAAGAGCAGAAGAGTAGTCAGTAAGCCAGGGTCTGTATGGAGCAGGATCAAAATAGAAGGAGCTGTAGCTGGGCCAGGAAACCACACGAAAAGAATCACAAGCACCGAGGGACAGGAAGGGCAGGCTTAAATAGACCGAGGGCGGGAGCTAGCTGAGTCTGGCCAGGTTGCGATAGGCTCTCCCACTCCTAAGCCTGCCAGCCTGAGTGGTGGAAGCTGGAGTCAGTCTCAGGGATGTGGATTCAGGTGCTGACTGATTAATTATGGGAGTTAACCCCGAAGCTGTGCCTGGCAGATCCTTTACAGTACCCCCCCTTTTATGAGGGGTCACGGGACCCTTTCTAAGTGGACCTGGCTTACTTGGGAAACGCAGGTGGAACCTCCTGACCAATACCCCAGCGTGAACATCCCGGGCGGGTACCCAAGTCCTCTCCCCGGGCCTGTATCCTCTCCAATGGACCAGGTACTGGAGGGAGCCTTGGACCATCTTGCTGTCCACAATGTTGGCCACCTCGAATTCCACCCCCTCAGGGGTGAGGACGGGAACAGGAGGTCTCCTCGAGGGAGCCAAGCACGGGGAGCAGCGTTTAAGGAGGGAGGCATGAAACATGTCGTGTATACGAAAAGACGGGGGTAACTCCAGCCGGAAGGAGACAGGATTGAGGACCTCAATGACCTTATACGGCCCAATAAACCGGGGAGCAAACTTCTTGGACGGAACCTTGAGACGCAAGTTCCTAGACGACAACCACACCAGATCCCCGACCATAAACAGGGGGTTAGCAGAACGTTTTCTATCAGCCTGAGTTTTTTGTACGCTCTGGGACGCCTCTAGGTTCTTCTGAACCTGGGCACAGACTGTGCACAGTTCCCGATGAACGACCTCTATCTCGGGATTGTTGGAACTACCAGGTGAAACGGAGGAGAACCGTGGATTAAACCCAAAATTACAGAAAAAGGGGGAGACCCCTGACGAGTTACTGACCCGGTTATTAAGGGAAAATTCGGCGAGGGGAATGAATGAGACCCAATCATATTGACAGTCAGAGACAAAACACCTTAAATATTGTTCTAGAGATTGATTAGTCCTCTCAGTTTGGCCATAGGTTTCAGGATGGAAGGCAGAGGAGAAGGACAGATCAATCTCCAACTTCATACAGAAGGCTCTCCAAAACAATGAAACAAATTGTACCCCTCTGTCCGAAACAATATTGACAGGGACCCCATGGAGACGCAGGATGTGTTTGACAAACAAGGTAGCCAACGTCTTGGCGTTGGGTAGTTTCTTGAGGGGCACAAAGTGGCACATCTTACTGAAGCAGTCTACTACCACCCACACCACTGACTTGCCTTGGGATGGAAGCAAATCGGTGATAAAATCCATGGAGATATGTGTCTAAGGTCTCTGGGGAATGGGCAACGAACGCAGTAAGCCCGCTGGTCGGGACCTGGGAGTCTTGGACCTAGCACAAACCTCACAAGCGGCGACGTAGGCCTTAACGTCTTTAGGCAACCCAGGCCACCAATAGTTTCTAGTAATGAGGTGTTTGGTACCCAGGATGCCTGGATGACCAGATAGTGCGGAGTCATGATTTTCCCTAAGTACCCTTAGCCGGAATTGCAGGGGAACAAACAGCTTGTTCTCAGGAAGGTTCCCGGGAGCTGAACCTTGATCAGCAGCAATTTCAGAGACTAAATCAGAATCGATCGAAGAAATGATTATACCTGGAGGCAAAATACAAGCAGGATCTTCCTCCGAAGGAGGGCTGGCCATGAAGCTACGCGACAGTGCATCAGACTTAATATTTTTAGACCCAGCCCTATAGGTAACCAAAAAATTGAATCTGGTAAAAAATAACGCCCATCGAGCTTGTCTCGGGTTTAGCCTCCTGGCAGATTCTAGGAAAACCAGATTCTTGTGGTCGGTAAGGACCGTTACCTGGTGCCTAGCCCCCTCCAGGAAGTGGCGCCACTCTTCAAATGCCCATTTAATGGCTAAGAGTTTGCGGTTGCCAATATCATAGTTACTCTCAGTTGGCGAAAACTTCCTGGAGAAGTAGGCACAGGGGCAGAGATGGGTGAGGGACCTGGTACCCTGGGACAAGACAGCCCCCACTCCCACCTCAGATGCGTCAACTTCCACGATAAATGGCTCCATTTGGTTGGGCTGAACCAGCACCGGGGCCGAGATAAAGCACCTCTTAAGGACCTCAAAAGCCTGGACAGCCTCAGGAGGCCAGTGGAGGAGATCAGCTCCTTTGCGAGTGAGGTCCGTAAGAGGCTTAGCGATGACCGAGAAGTTAGCAATAAATCTCCTGTAATAATTAGCGAACCCCAAAAAACACTGTAACGCCTTCAGGGAGGCAGGTTGGACACATTCCGCCTCAGCCTGAACCTTGGCGGGGTCCATGCGGAATTCATGAGGAGTGAGGATTTGACCCAAAAATTGTATTTCCTGTACCCCAAACACACATTTTTCGGTTTTGGCAAACAGTTTGTTTTCCCGAAGGACCTGGAGCACCTTCCTGACATGCTCAATGTGGGAGGACCAGTCCTTGGAAAACACCAGTATGTCATCAAGGTACACTACAAGAAATATCCCCAGGTAATTTCTCAAAATCTCATTTATGAAATACTGGAAGACCGCAGGGGCATTACACAACCCAAAGGGCATGACGAGGTATTCGAAATGGCCTACGGGCGTGTTAAACGCAGTCTTCCACTCATCCCCCTCTTTGATGCGGATAAGGTTATACGCCCCCCGTAGATCCAACTTAGAGAACCATTGGGCCCCCTGAACCTGATTGAAGAGATCAGGAATCAAAGGAAGGGGATACTGGTTCCTTACCGTGACCTTATTCAGGCTACGGTAGTCAATGCATGGCCTAAGACCACCATCCTTCTTCCCTACGAAGAAGAAGCCAGCACCTACCGGAGAAGTAGAGGGACGAATGTAACCCTTGGCCAGGCATTCCTGGATATACTCTCTCATGGCTTCACGTTCGGGACAAGAAAGATTAAATATCCTACCCTTAGGAAGCTTAGCTCCTGGTACCAATTCGATTGCGCAATCGTATTCTCTATGAGGAGGTAACACTTCGGAGGCCTCCTTAGAGAAAACATCAGCGAAGTCCTGAACAAACTCGGGTAACGTGTTCGCCTCCTCAGGGGGAGAAATAGAATTAACAGAAAAACATGACGTAAAACATTCATTACCCCATTTGGTTAGCTCCCCAGTATTCCAGTCAAACGTGGGATTATGCAACTGCAACCAGGGAAGGCCTAGAACCAAATCGTACGATAATCCCTGCATCAACAGTACAGAGCACTGCTCCAAATGCATGGAGCCAACAAGGAGTTCAAAAACAGGGGTATGCTGTGTAAAATAACCATTAGCAAGAGGAGTGGAGTCGATACCCACTACCGGGACAGGTTTAGGAAAATCAATCAGAGGCATAGCAAGAGACATAGCAAATTCCACAGACATGATATTAGTAGAGGACCCTGAATCCACAAAGGCACTGCCGGTAGCAGACCTACCACCAAAAGAGACCTGAAAGGGAAGCAAGATCTTAGTACGTTTCCTATTTACGGGAAATACCTGTGCGCCCAAGTGACCTCCCCGATGATCACTTAGGCGCGGAAGTTCTCTGGCTGCATTCTTACGCTTAGGACAGTTGTTCACTTGATGCTTGTCATCCCCACAGTAGAAGCAGAGACCATTCTTCCTGCGGAATTCTCTACGTTGTTGGGGGGACACGGAGGCCCCGAGTTGCATAGGTATCTCGGAGTCTTTCCTGGAGGAACGAAGCAACGGAACTTCGGGAGGCATCATGGGGGAGTCGGAGGAGAAAACACATAAACGTTCACGTTGTCGTTCCTTGAGACGTCGGTCAAGTCGTACCGCTAAAGCCATAACCTGGTCTAGGGAGTCAGAAGAGGGATAGCTAACTAGCAGGTCTTTCAGGGCATTCGACAGACCCAACCTAAACTGGCACCTTAAGGCAGGGTCATTCCACCGAGAAGCTACGCACCACTTCCTAAAGTCAGAACAATACTCCTCAACAGGTCTCTTACCCTGACGTAAGGTCACCAGCTGACTCTCGGCAAAGGCAGTCCTGTCAGTCTCGTCATAAATAAGTCAGAGAGCAGAAAATAAACAATCAACGGAGGAAAGTTCAGGGGCGTCAGGAGCCAAAGGAGAAGGCCCACTCTTGGGGCCCTTCCTGGAGCCGGGACATAATTATACCCACCCGCTGGCTCTCAGAACCTGAGGAATGGGGCTTTAAACGAAAGTAAAGCCTACAACTCTCCCGAAAGGAGAGAAAAGCCCACCGGTCCCCTGAGAACTGGTCAGGCAACTTGAGGTGGGGTTCAAGAGGTGAGGTGAGGGGAACTACCAAGGTAGCATCAGGCTGGTTGACCGTCTGAGCCAGGGCCTGGACCTGTAGGGAGAGACCCTGCATTTGCTGAGCCAGGGTCTCACGGGGTTCCATAGTGGTGTCAGGGACCAGGGTAGACTAGGTATGGGCTTGTGATTATGTAATGACGGGGGGTAGGGAAACGGACAAGTGAGCCCTAGTCTACCCGCCACTCTGTCCCTGCCTACTTGCAACGACCCGCCCTAGGCGACGGGGTACAACTGAGCAGCGGTCCCTGCGCTTAGTAAGTGCACGACAAACACGACAAACATACAAGGGAATACAAGCAAGGGAAAGGGGCAGTTGCCCACGGCAACACCGTGAGCAACCAGAATGGTGAACGAGCCGAGTCAAGCCAGGAGTGTGCGAGGTACCAAACGAAGAGCAGAAGAGTAGTCAGTAAGCCAGGGTCTGTATGGAGCAGGATCAAAATAGAAGGAGCTGTAGCTGGGCCAGGAAACCACACAAAAAGAATCACAAGCACCGAGGGACAGGAAGGGCAGGCTTAAATAGACCGAGGGCGGGAGCTCGCTGAGTCTGGCCAGGTTGCGATAGGCTCTCCCACTCCTAAGCCTGCCAGCCTGAGTGGTGGAAGCTGGAGTCAGTCTCAGGGATGTAGATTCAGGTGCTGACTGATTA
Source organism: Rhinoderma darwinii (assembly GCF_050947455.1). Classification (NCBI taxonomy): domain Eukaryota; kingdom Metazoa; phylum Chordata; class Amphibia; order Anura; family Rhinodermatidae; genus Rhinoderma; species Rhinoderma darwinii. Next base: position 316,854,825 of record NC_134687.1, on the reverse strand, counting down.
ATTATGGGAGTTAACCCCGAAGCTGTGCCTGGCAGATCCTTTACAGGCAAATGGCGCTCTTTCCCTTCTAAGCCCCACTGTGTCCAAACAGCCGTTTATGACCACATGTGGGGTATTTTTTTACTCGGGAGAAATTACTTTACAAATGTTGTGGTGCTTTTTCTCCTTTAGTCTTTGTGGAAATGAGAAAAAAAATTGCTAAACCTACATTTTCTTTGAAAGAATGTAGATTTTTATTTTCACAGCCCAATTCCAATAATTTCTGCATAAAACCTGTGAAGTCAAAATGCGCACTATACCCCTAGATAATTTCCTTGATGGGTGTAGTTTCCCGAATAGGCTCACTTTTGGAGGATTTCCATTGTTTTGGCTCCGCAAGAGCCCTTCAAACCCGACATGGAGCCTAAAATATATTTTAATAAAAAGGAGGGCCAAAATACACTAGGTACTCCTTTGCTTCTGTGGCCTGTGTTTCAGTCCATAAGCACACTAGGACCACATGTGGGATATTTCTAAAACCTGCAGAATCTTGGCAATAAATATTGAGTTGTGTTTCTCTGGTAAAACTTTGTGTTACTAAAAAAATTGAACAAAAATGAATTTCTGCAAAAAAAAATATTTACATTTGTAAATTTCACCTCTACTTTGCTTTAATTCCTGTGAAACGTCTAAAGGGTTAAGAAACGTTCTAAATGCTGTTTTCAATACTTTGAGGGGTAAAGTTTTTAAAATGGGGTGACTTATTGGGGGTTTCTAAGATATAAGGCCCTAAAAGCCACTCCACATCTGAACTGGTCCCTGAAAAAATTGCCTTTTGACATTTTCTTGAGAATGTGAGAAATTTCTGCTAAAGTTCTAAGCCTTGTAGCATCCTAGAAAAATAAAAGGATGTTCAAAAAAAACCGATGGCAATCTAAAGTAGACATATGGGAGATGTTAATTATCAACAATTTTGTGTAGTATAACTGCCTGTCTTATAAGCAGATACAATTAAAGTTAGAAAAATGCAAATTTTTGCAATTTTTCGCAAAATGTTTGTTTTTCACAATTAAATACTGAATGTATCTTGCAAATTTTACCATTAACATAAAGTTCAATGTGTCATGAGAAAACGATCTCAAAATCGCTTGGATAGGTAAAAGCATTCCAAAGGTATTACCACAAACAGTGAAACATGTCAGATTTAAAAAAATTAGCCTCTGTCAGGAAGGTCAAGAGTGGCCTAAGCGGGAGGGGGTTAAAATGACTTGCTGAACCTTTGTCTTTTTAAGGTTTTACTAATAGGGTCCATTGGGGTTTCTATCCGGCTTTTAGATTTGTTTCTTTTATGGTAAGAATAGTCTGCAGTGTTAGGGCTTGTCCACACGGAGCGGAATTGCTGCACATTTTCCGTCCGGAATAGCGGACAGAAAATATTCAGCAGAATACAGTAGCAGCAAAGTGGGTGAGATGTAACAATTCTCATCTACACGCTGCGTAAAATTTACAGAAACCAGAAATTGACCTACGGCGCTTTTTTTTCGTACCCAGCATGTCAATTCCTGCTGTGGAAAGTGGACTGAATTGCTGCGTTTTTCATAGATGTTACCATCTCCTTTCATTGAGAAATACAGGGCAAAATCCGCACCATTTTCTGCAGTAAAAAAACGCAGGAATTGGTGAATTGGTGAATTTCTGCAGCAATTCCGTTACGTGTGGACAAACCCTTATTCTGGTTGTCAAAAATACCTGAACGCTCGATGGAATAAACCCCATTGATATCAATGGGGTGCATCAGGATTTGCTGCCATTCGTTTGAAAACTGAACTGGCATAGCTGTCATGGCTCCTTTATAAATAGAAGCCGGAAGGTCAAAAGGGGCCAAAGCGGGAAGGTGTGAAACAATATCAGGAAGGTAGTTTTAATTTTATGGCTGATCAGTGTATACATGACGGAAAGCTCCAACGGAACCCAAGAACGGAGTCCCAATGCAGATGTGAACGAAGCCTAACTGCCTGTTTAACTACTGGAGAGTTTGTTTGCCACACTTCGCTATCTTCTCAATCAATACCTCTAGAACTACATCAAACTATATTGATTGGTAATGTGACCCCACTGGCACACAAATCTTCTCACATTTCTAGCATGATTTATGTCAAGCAATACCTCAGCTTTGCATTTAGAGGCTCTCCATGAAAGCTCACATTGATATTTTACTTGACGCTTGTACTTATGTCGATAAATTTATATGTTGCTCCCTCTTATATTTCTATATTTGCTATATAATAATCAGGAACTGAAAGGGAGAAGAAGAAGAAGAAAAGATTTTTCTCTCTGGATGGAAAAGAAACTGAATCGGTTCACATCATTTTTCTTTTGTTACCCGGTCAATCCCTGGAGAATAGCAGCCTTGGGACCGTATTATGTCTCACTGTTAAAAAGGATGTTTCTGGGTCACAGATGAGGTCAGTCATAGGGCAGCGTTGTGAAGCCCATCCTGCAGCTGCTGCTACTGCTGTCTCTGGCATCAGTCTGGGGTAGATATACGATCTCAAGCTTTGGAATTGTTTTACAATGAATTATATAATAGGATGAAACTGGCTCTGTCCTGAGAAAAATAGGAACGGGTCTGTTATCATAAACAACTACTTTATCCAATTATGTGTGCTGTTTTTAATATTTTTTGCTTTTATTTGAGTGGCAAATATGAGAAATATTTGTATGCTATACTAATGCCTGATAATAGTTGTCATCATTTATTCAGCTTGTTACTTTGTTAAGATAGATTGTGGCTTCTGCAGAGCTCGCACAATATTCACCCCAGTCTGCTTAGTGAAATTAATCACTGTCAATTGACCAGAGTCTGCTGTAATCTCTAAAATGTGCGGGTCAATGGGTTCAACAATGAAGTTCAAAATTTTCATAACATTTATGTACAAAGCGGTATGAAATACAATTACGTATAGCTTTAAAAATTTGGGAGTGATGTCACTAACTGGTTTAAAGGGGAAACCAGGTTTTAAAGGGGTTTTCCGGAACCAATTAACTAATTTCTATTTCACTGCACATATAAAAGTAATGTAATTTGTAATATACTTACGTTTTGATTTAATCTTCTAACACCCGATTCCAGCGCTGGTCACATGATGCTTCTCCAGTAGCAAAATCCTTACTTCCGGCACTAGCCTGTCCGTGAACGGAGTTCCGTTTTCCGGCTGGCTCAATGTATGGGTACGTCATTCCTGACGTCACTGTACGCTCAGGGAAGTGGTGGACCGGATACTCCCTTTCTTCTGATAGTTTCCGGTCTGCTGCTAGGGGAGAGAAACACTGCTATTCTCTGAGCATGCGTGATAAACACTGCTAGTCTCTGAGTATGCGTGGTTTCTACACTAGCAGTGTTAACCATGCATGCCCACTCCTGCGCTATCATAGCGCTTGCGTGTCATTTTCTCCCCCCTAGCAGCGGACCGAAAAACTATCATAAGAAATTATGTGATGTCAGGAGCCAGTGGCTAGTAGCGCTCTGACAAGGACTCCGGCACTGGGGTTAGAACCGGAGTCCCAGGCAGAGCGCTAGTATAGTCTCTGCTCCGGGAATACCCCGACATCTCTGTCAATATATGGACAGTGTTGTCAGTGGCTTCCCCAGAGGAGGAGTCCTGGGCAGAGCACTAATATAGGCTCTGTTCCAGGACTCTGGGGAAACCACTGACATCACTGTCCATATATGGACAGTGTTGTCAGGGGCTTCCCCAGAGGAGGAGTTGCGGACAGAGTGCTAGTATAGGCTCTGCTCCGGGACTCTGTGGAATCTCCTGACATCACTGTCCATATATGGACAGTTTTGTCAGGGTCTTCCCCAGAGCCGGAGTCCCGGGCAGAGTGCTAGTATAGGCCCTGCTCCGGCACTCTGTGAAATCCCCTGACATCACTGTCCATATCCGGAAGAGCAAGAGAACGAACACACAGAGGTAAACAAACCTCTAAATGTAAACATTAGAGAATTATGGTAAACTAAAAAATTAAAATGTAGATAAAGAAATTCAGGGGGCATTAAAAGATAAATTGAGAAGCATTGCAGTGATTAAAAAAAAAAAAGTATTGGAAAACCCCTTTAAAGAAACGTTAACATATCCATAACTGAAAACCTAGTGCATTCTGTGTCACTGTTCTTTTGAAAGCATATGATTCCTTTAGGACTGTGTTAGCTTTTAGACAATGTCAAAGCAGTATAATAGCGAAGACTAAGTATTAAACTACTTCATCCATAAATTGTGATGTCAGTTGGGGAAAGAGTATACTTCCTGGCAAAGGGGTCCCCAGTAATCTGAACTTAAAAAAATGTTTTCAACAGATTTCCTCTTTTAATTATAAAAAAAAAATCCCAACTGTGCCGACACTCTCCATTATCAAAATTTGATTCTGCTGAAATAGAGTTGAAACTTTTAAGGGGACGTTTGCTTTATATAATTTATTTATTAGAATAATGACTATAAGTTGGACACCTGGTGTGATTTAATTTCAATTGGGAAATGAGTATAGTATATATTTGACTTCTTTTACAAGGAAAAAACTAACTGCAAAAAGTTTATTTTGTGTCGCCAAATTCTGAAAGCCATAACTTTTTTATTTTTCCCTAGAGTGGTATGGGGACTGTTGTTTTGCAGGACGGGCTGTACTTTTTAAATGTTGGGGTACATGCAAGTTTTTGATCACGTTTTATTTTTTTTGTGGAAGAGGAGATGTATAACAGCGATTCTGGCATTTTACATGATTTTTTTTATGGAGTTCACCATGCATGTTAAATAATGCTATTCGAAGGTAGAAAATATCGAGGCACTCACCGAATTTAGCAAAAACTTATTTTATTCAATGATCATGGTCTGTTAGATGTGGAACAAGCCCACATCTAACAGACCATGATCGTTGAATAAAATAAGTTTTTGCTAAATTCGAGGAGTGCCTCGATATTTTCTACCTTTGAAGACTTAAGAATTTGTGCTGTTCTGGTCGATGAGCATCCCGTGGGCAACTTTATCATCTGGGTCCATGTATAAATATATTGCAGAAAGAAACTCTGTGCAGGTGCAGTGCCGAATCTGAATTTTAACAGTGCCAGCCCTTTTCCTATCGATCTTTGAAAATGAAATAATGTTATATTGTAATAGTTCAGACTTTTACGGATGCGGCAATACCAATTATGTTTATTTTAATTTTTGTTATAATACTTTAGGAGGAAAATGGAAAAAAGTTTTTTTTTTAACTTTTAATATACAGTATATTTTTTTGGACATAAATAATAAACTTAATTTAACAGATTTTTACTTTTTCTACTGGTCCCCCTTAGGGGGACTTGAACCGTTGGATCGCTAGCACTATATACTGCAATACTAATGTATTGCAGTGTATCGTGTTTCTGACAAGCATTTTATTGCTAGACATTCAGTAGAAGTCTGTTATTACACATAGTACTGACACCCCATGTACTATTCACAGCACTGACCCCTATTCATCACATTTATTTTATTTATTTTTATTACATTATTACACAGTTCTGACACTTTCATACATACATATTTATTTTTTACCATCCATTCACACCCTAGCACTACACTGACACACATTTATCGCACACCTTTGAGCACTTAGTCCGCCACTCCCCTCAAGACTAGTGGGAGGGGCTATCACTATTTAATGCACACTCCTTCTGCAGCATTCTTTGACCCGTCTGCGTCCTGATGGGAACGGGTTTTCACCCACCCACCTACCTAGTGAGTATGGCCTTTTTTGTGGTTTTGATATTTATGTCCCATTTTTTCTGTTTGTGTTTTTAAATTAGGAACGAAAAGTTCTGGTTAGGGACTCGCAAGGCACTGGGGACCCTTGACGTTGGGTTGCGAGCTTTGCGTATTTTGGCCAAAATAACAACTAATACCCCATGTTTCATGGATATTTCTTACTACGTATACTACACTTTTTTTCAGGACGCAGCCGGGTCTTATATGCTGGGAGGGCATGATGTGCTGGCGTTTGGTTTGGAATGCAGAGCAGCCCGCTTTAGCTAACACTAGCGGCGTTACAAATAGGCTGTTATTCGGCAAGATACGCCATGCCTGACGACCAGCACATTATCCCTCCACGTATTACACATAGTACTGACACCCCATGTACTATTCACAGCACTGACCCCTATTCATCACATTTATTTTATTTATTTTTATTACATTATTACACAGTTCTGACACTTTCATACATACATATTTATTTTTTACCATCCATTCACACCCTAGCACTACACTGACACACATTTATCGCACACCTTTGAGCACTTAGTCCGCCACTCCCCTCAAGACTAGTGGGAGGGGCTATCACTATTTAATGCACACTCCTTCTGCAGCATTCTTTGACCCGTCTGCGTCCTGATGGGAACGGGTTTTCACCCACCCACCTACCTAGTGAGTATGGCCTTTTTTGTGGTTTTGATATTTATGTCCCATTTTTTCTGTTTGTGTTTTTAAATTAGGAACGAAAAGTTCTGGTTAGGGACTCGCAAGGCACTGGGGACCCTTGACGTTGGGTTGCGAGCTTTGCGTATTTTGGCCAAAATAACAACTAATACCCCATGTTTCATGGATATTTCTTACTACGTATACTACACTTTTTTTCAGGACGCAGCCGGGTCTTATATGCTGGGAGGGCATGATGTGCTGGCGTTTGGTTTGGAATGCAGAGCAGCCCGCTTTAGCTAACACTAGCGGCGTTACAAATAGGCTGTTATTCGGCAAGATACGCCATGCCTGACGACCAGCACATTATCCCTCCACGTATTACACATAGTACTGACACCCCATGTACTATTCACAGCACTGACCCCTATTCATCACATTTATTTTATTTATTTTTATTACATTATTACACAGTTCTGACACTTTCATACATACATATTTATTTTTTACCATCCATTCACACCCTAGCACTACACTGACACACATTTATCGCACACCTTTGAGCACTTAGTCCGCCACTCCCCTCAAGACTAGTGGGAGGGGCTATCACTATTTAATGCACACTCCTTCTGCAGCATTCTTTGACCCGTCTGCGTCCTGATGGGAACGGGTTTTCACCCACCCACCTACCTAGTGAGTATGGCCTTTTTTGTGGTTTTGATATTTATGTCCCATTTTTTCTGTTTGTGTTTTTAAATTAGGAACGAAAAGTTCTGGTTAGGGACTCGCAAGGCACTGGGGACCCTTGACGTTGGGTTGCGAGCTTTGCGTATTTTGGCCAAAATAACAACTAATACCCCATGTTTCATGGATATTTCTTACTACGTATACTACACTTTTTTTCAGGACGCAGCCGGGTCTTATATGCTGGGAGGGCATGATGTGCTGGCGTTTGGTTTGGAATGCAGAGCAGCCCGCTTTAGCTAACACTAGCGGCGTTACAAATAGGCTGTTATTCGGCAAGATACGCCATGCCTGACGACCAGCACATTATCCCTCCACGTATTACACATAGTACTGACACCCCATGTACTATTCACAGCACTGACCCCTATTCATCACATTTATTTTATTTATTTTTATTACATTATTACACAGTTCTGACACTTTCATACATACATATTTATTTTTTACCATCCATTCACACCCTAGCACTACACTGACACACATTTATCGCACACCTTTGAGCACTTAGTCCGCCACTCCCCTCAAGACTAGTGGGAGGGGCTATCACTATTTAATGCACACTCCTTCTGCAGCATTCTTTGACCCGTCTGCGTCCTGATGGGAACGGGTTTTCACCCACCCACCTACCTAGTGAGTATGGCCTTTTTTGTGGTTTTGATATTTATGTCCCATTTTTTCTGTTTGTGTTTTTAAATTAGGAACGAAAAGTTCTGGTTAGGGACTCGCAAGGCACTGGGGACCCTTGACGTTGGGTTGCGAGCTTTGCGTATTTTGGCCAAAATAACAACTAATACCCCATGTTTCATGGATATTTCTTACTACGTATACTACACTTTTTTTCAGGACGCAGCCGGGTCTTATATGCTGGGAGGGCATGATGTGCTGGCGTTTGGTTTGGAATGCAGAGCAGCCCGCTTTAGCTAACACTAGCGGCGTTACAAATAGGCTGTTATTCGGCAAGATACGCCATGCCTGACGACCAGCACATTATCCCTCCACGTATTACACATAGTACTGACACCCCATGTACTATTCACAGCACTGACCCCTATTCATCACATTTATTTTATTTATTTTTATTACATTATTACACAGTTCTGACACTTTCATACATACATATTTATTTTTTACCATCCATTCACACCCTAGCACTACACTGACACACATTTATCGCACACCTTTGAGCACTTAGTCCGCCACTCCCCTCAAGACTAGTGGGAGGGGCTATCACTATTTAATGCACACTCCTTCTGCAGCATTCTTTGACCCGTCTGCGTCCTGATGGGAACGGGTTTTCACCCACCCACCTACCTAGTGAGTATGGCCTTTTTTGTGGTTTTGATATTTATGTCCCATTTTTTCTGTTTGTGTTTTTAAATTAGGAACGAAAAGTTCTGGTTAGGGACTCGCAAGGCACTGGGGACCCTTGACGTTGGGTTGCGAGCTTTGCGTATTTTGGCCAAAATAACAACTAATACCCCATGTTTCATGGATATTTCTTACTACGTATACTACACTTTTTTTCAGGACGCAGCCGGGTCTTATATGCTGGGAGGGCATGATGTGCTGGCGTTTGGTTTGGAATGCAGAGCAGCCCGCTTTAGCTAACACTAGCGGCGTTACAAATAGGCTGTTATTCGGCAAGATACGCCATGCCTGACGACCAGCACATTATCCCTCCACGTATTACACATAGTACTGACACCCCATGTACTATTCACAGCACTGACCCCTATTCATCACATTTATTTTATTTATTTTTATTACATTATTACACAGTTCTGACACTTTCATACATACATATTTATTTTTTACCATCCATTCACACCCTAGCACTACACTGACACACATTTATCGCACACCTTTGAGCACTTAGTCCGCCACTCCCCTCAAGACTAGTGGGAGGGGCTATCACTATTTAATGCACACTCCTTCTGCAGCATTCTTTGACCCGTCTGCGTCCTGATGGGAACGGGTTTTCACCCACCCACCTACCTAGTGAGTATGGCCTTTTTTGTGGTTTTGATATTTATGTCCCATTTTTTCTGTTTGTGTTTTTAAATTAGGAACGAAAAGTTCTGGTTAGGGACTCGCAAGGCACTGGGGACCCTTGACGTTGGGTTGCGAGCTTTGCGTATTTTGGCCAAAATAACAACTAATACCCCATGTTTCATGGATATTTCTTACTACGTATACTACACTTTTTTTCAGGACGCAGCCGGGTCTTATATGCTGGGAGGGCATGATGTGCTGGCGTTTGGTTTGGAATGCAGAGCAGCCCGCTTTAGCTAACACTAGCGGCGTTACAAATAGGCTGTTATTCGGCAAGATACGCCATGCCTGACGACCAGCACATTATCCCTCCACGTATTACACATAGTACTGACACCCCATGTACTATTCACAGCACTGACCCCTATTCATCACATTTATTTTATTTATTTTTATTACATTATTACACAGTTCTGACACTTTCATACATACATATTTATTTTTTACCATCCATTCACACCCTAGCACTACACTGACACACATTTATCGCACACCTTTGAGCACTTAGTCCGCCACTCCCCTCAAGACTAGTGGGAGGGGCTATCACTATTTAATGCACACTCCTTCTGCAGCATTCTTTGACCCGTCTGCGTCCTGATGGGAACGGGTTTTCACCCACCCACCTACCTAGTGAGTATGGCCTTTTTTGTGGTTTTGATATTTATGTCCCATTTTTTCTGTTTGTGTTTTTAAATTAGGAACGAAAAGTTCTGGTTAGGGACTCGCAAGGCACTGGGGACCCTTGACGTTGGGTTGCGAGCTTTGCGTATTTTGGCCAAAATAACAACTAATACCCCATGTTTCATGGATATTTCTTACTACGTATACTACACTTTTTTTCAGGACGCAGCCGGGTCTTATATGCTGGGAGGGCATGATGTGCTGGCGTTTGGTTTGGAATGCAGAGCAGCCCGCTTTAGCTAACACTAGCGGCGTTACAAATAGGCTGTTATTCGGCAAGATACGCCATGCCTGACGACCAGCACATTATCCCTCCACGTATTACACATAGTACTGACACCCCATGTACTATTCACAGCACTGACCCCTATTCATCACATTTATTTTATTTATTTTTATTACATTATTACACAGTTCTGACACTTTCATACATACATATTTATTTTTTACCATCCATTCACACCCTAGCACTACACTGACACACATTTATCGCACACCTTTGAGCACTTAGTCCGCCACTCCCCTCAAGACTAGTGGGAGGGGCTATCACTATTTAATGCACACTCCTTCTGCAGCATTCTTTGACCCGTCTGCGTCCTGATGGGAACGGGTTTTCACCCACCCACCTACCTAGTGAGTATGGCCTTTTTTGTGGTTTTGATATTTATGTCCCATTTTTTCTGTTTGTGTTTTTAAATTAGGAACGAAAAGTTCTGGTTAGGGACTCGCAAGGCACTGGGGACCCTTGACGTTGGGTTGCGAGCTTTGCGTATTTTGGCCAAAATAACAACTAATACCCCATGTTTCATGGATATTTCTTACTACGTATACTAAACTTTTTTTCAGGACGCAGCCGGGTCTTATATGCTGGGAGGGCATGATGTGCTGGCGTTTGGTTTGGAATGCAGAGCAGCCCGCTTTAGCTAACACTAGCGGCGTTACAAATAGGCTGTTATTCGGCAAGATACGCCATGCCTGACGACCAGCACATTATCCCTCCACGTATTACACATAGTACTGACACCCCATGTACTATTCACAGCACTGACCCCTATTCATCACATTTATTTTATTTATTTTTATTACATTATTACACAGTTCTGACACTTTCATACATACATATTTATTTTTTACCATCCATTCACACCCTAGCACTACACTGACACACATTTATCGCACACCTTTGAGCACTTAGTCCGCCACTCCCCTCAAGACTAGTGGGAGGGGCTATCACTATTTAATGCACACTCCTTCTGCAGCATTCTTTGACCCGTCTGCGTCCTGATGGGAACGGGTTTTCACCCACCCACCTACCTAGTGAGTATGGCCTTTTTTGTGGTTTTGATATTTATGTCCCATTTTTTCTGTTTGTGTTTTTAAATTAGGAACGAAAAGTTCTGGTTAGGGACTCGCAAGGCACTGGGGACCCTTGACGTTGGGTTGCGAGCTTTGCGTATTTTGGCCAAAATAACAACTAATACCCCATGTTTCATGGATATTTCTTACTACGTATACTACACTTTTTTTCAGGACGCAGCCGGGTCTTATATGCTGGGAGGGCATGATGTGCTGGCGTTTGGTTTGGAATGCAGAGCAGCCCGCTTTAGCTAACACTAGCGGCGTTACAAATAGGCTGTTATTCGGCAAGATACGCCATGCCTGACGACCAGCACATTATCCCTCCACGTATTACACATAGTACTGACACCCCATGTACTATTCACAGCACTGACCCCTATTCATCACATTTATTTTATTTATTTTTATTACATTATTACACAGTTCTGACACTTTCATACATACATATTTATTTTTTACCATCCATTCACACCCTAGCACTACACTGACACACATTTATCGCACACCTTTGAGCACTTAGTCCGCCACTCCCCTCAAGACTAGTGGGAGGGGCTATCACTATTTAATGCACACTCCTTCTGCAGCATTCTTTGACCCGTCTGCGTCCTGATGGGAACGGGTTTTCACCCACCCACCTACCTAGTGAGTATGGCCTTTTTTGTGGTTTTGAAATTAATCACTGTCAATTGACCAGAGTCTGCTGTAATCTCTAAAATGTGCGGGTCAATGGGTTCAACAATGAAGTTCAAAATTTTCATAACATTTATGTACAAAGCGGTATGAAATACAATTACGTATAGCTTTAAAAATTTGGGAGTGATGTCACTAACTGGTTTAAAGGGGAAACCAGGTTTTAAAGGGGTTTTCCGGAACCAATTAACTAATTTCTATTTCACTGCACATATAAAAGTAATGTAATTTGTAATATACTTACGTTTTGATTTAATCTTCTAACACCCGATTCCAGCGCTGGTCACATGATGCTTCTCCAGTAGCAAAATCCTTACTTCCGGCACTAGCCTGTCCGTGAACGGAGTTCCGTTTTCCGGCTGGCTCAATGTATGGGTACGTCATTCCTGACGTCACTGTACGCTCAGGGAAGTGGTGGACCGGATACTCCCTTTCTTCTGATAGTTTCCGGTCTGCTGCTAGGGGAGAGAAACACTGCTATTCTCTGAGCATGCGTGATAAACACTGCTAGTCTCTGAGTATGCGTGGTTTCTACACTAGCAGTGTTAACCATGCATGCCCACTCCTGCGCTATCATAGCGCTTGCGTGTCATTTTCTCCCCCCTAGCAGCGGACCGAAAAACTATCATAAGAAATTATGTGATGTCAGGAGCCAGTGGCTAGTAGCGCTCTGACAAGGACTCCGGCACTGGGGTTAGAACCGGAGTCCCAGGCAGAGCGCTAGTATAGTCTCTGCTCCGGGAATACCCCCGACATCTCTGTCAATATATGGACAGTGTTGTCAGTGGCTTCCCCAGAGGAGGAGTCCTGGGCAGAGCACTAATATAGGCTCTGTTCCAGGACTCTGGGGAAACCACTGACATCACTGTCCATATATGGACAGTGTTGTCAGGGGCTTCCCCAGAGGAGGAGTTGCGGACAGAGTGCTAGTATAGGCTCTGCTCCGGGACTCTGTGGAATCTCCTGACATCACTGTCCATATATGGACAGTTTTGTCAGGGTCTTCCCCAGAGCCGGAGTCCCGGGCAGAGTGCTAGTATAGGCCCTGCTCCGGCACTCTGTGAAATCCCCTGACATCACTGTCCATATCCGGAAGAGCAAGAGAACGAACACACAGAGGTAAACAAACCTCTAAATGTAAACATTAGAGAATTATGGTAAACTAAAAAATTAAAATGTAGATAAAGAAATTCAGGGGGCATTAAAAGATAAATTGAGAAGCATTGCAGTGATTAAAAAAAAAAAAGTATTGGAAAACCCCTTTAAAGAAACGTTAACATATCCATAACTGAAAACCTAGTGCATTCTGTGTCACTGTTCTTTTGAAAGCATATGATTCCTTTAGGACTGTGTTAGCTTTTAGACAATGTCAAAGCAGTATAATAGCGAAGACTAAGTATTAAACTACTTCATCCATAAATTGTGATGTCAGTTGGGGAAAGAGTATACTTCCTGGCAAAGGGGTCCCCAGTAATCTGAACTTAAAAAAATGTTTTCAACAGATTTCCTCTTTTAATTATAAAAAAAAAATCCCAACTGTGCCGACACTCTCCATTATCAAAATTTGATTCTGCTGAAATAGAGTTGAAACTTTTAAGGGGACGTTTGCTTTATATAATTTATTTATTAGAATAATGACTATAAGTTGGACACCTGGTGTGATTTAATTTCAATTGGGAAATGAGTATAGTATATATTTGACTTCTTTTACAAGGAAAAAACTAACTGCAAAAAGTTTATTTTGTGTCGCCAAATTCTGAAAGCCATAACTTTTTTATTTTTCCCTAGAGTGGTATGGGGACTGTTGTTTTGCAGGACGGGCTGTACTTTTTAAATGTTGGGGTACATGCAAGTTTTTGATCACGTTTTATTTTTTTTGTGGAAGAGGAGATGTATAACAGCGATTCTGGCATTTTACATGATTTTTTTTTATGGAGTTCACCATGCATGTTAAATAATGCTATTCGAAGGTAGAAAATATCGAGGCACTCACCGAATTTAGCAAAAACTTATTTTATTCAATGATCATGGTCTGTTAGATGTGGAACAAGCCCACATCTAACAGACCATGATCGTTGAATAAAATAAGTTTTTGCTAAATTCGAGGAGTGCCTCGATATTTTCTACCTTTGAAGACTTAAGAATTTGTGCTGTTCTGGTCGATGAGCATCCCGTGGGCAACTTTATCATCTGGGTCCATGTATAAATATATTGCAGAAAGAAACTCTGTGCAGGTGCAGTGCCGAATCTGAATTTTAACAGTGCCAGCCCTTTTCCTATCGATCTTTGAAAATGAAATAATGTTATATTGTAATAGTTCAGACTTTTACGGATGCGGCAATACCAATTATGTTTATTTTAATTTTTGTTATAATACTTTAGGAGGAAAATGGAAAAAAGTTTTTTTTTTAACTTTTAATATACAGTATATTTTTTTGGACATAAATAATAAACTTAATTTAACAGATTTTTACTTTTTCTACTGGTCCCCCTTAGGGGGACTTGAACCGTTGGATCGCTAGCACTATATACTGCAATACTAATGTATTGCAGTGTATCGTGTTTCTGACAAGCATTTTATTGCTAGACATTCAGTAGAAGTCTGTTTATGCGAACATAAAAATAATCATTGGTCGTTCTGAAATTGTAGTATGTAAGCATAAATCATTTGATTGATTGCAGATAAGTGACATTATTAAATATGTGAACAAATGACCCATTTTGAACAATTATTGAGGCAATACCGTTGCGTGTAAATACTTGTCTATAATCGCTATTCTGTCACTAAGCCTTAATTTAAAAACTCCTTTTCAAACAGCTTGCTAATAGTTGAAGAAATAGGAAATGTGCATATCTGTATAGGTTATGTGACATATGTAAATTTCAATATTAATTCTTTTGTCAATTGTTTAGATTAGAGTAGTTACCCACGGATTAGAAATGCTGCCATGGAATAACCAGTACACTCCCATAGAGAGCTTCTTTATATATGGATGTTCTACCTCTTTTATTTGTCATATTAATCATGTTGTTTGTGTCAAATACAAGTATAATTGCAAGATTAAATTGGCTAAGGTAGTACTGGCCCACCAGAGTACTTGTGGCCCTGGCTGTGACACAATAATGCAACAGGGCCACAAAGGTCCAGTAGAAGACACCCACATTTTGAGCTGATTTTGATTTGAGTCGATTTCCAAATAGTTTATTAGACTTTGTCCTGTGTGTACAAAGACAACACATATTAGAAATTAAATGTGGAAAAGCAAATCTTCTGTATTAATGGAGGGTAGCCCTCGTAATAGTTTCCTCTCATAAGCTGAAAGACACTAGCTATCTCTAATGTATTATTAAGGTTTGATTATTTGCAGTAATGTTAATATACTGTAAGCACTCATGCAGCCATTCATTTCCATTTTAATTATTCATCTTATTTAACGACATAAACGTAGATAACGCCTTAAATTAGGTTAAGTGCTTTAATATCTTTTAAAATGGGTTGTCCACATTGGACATTCCATACAAGTTACAAGGGTCCCTAGACCAGAAGCAAATCACACGGTGCCTATTCAAATTAATGTGTTGTCTGTGTAATCCAGGATCGGAGCAAGAGACACTCTTTGTAGCCGCTCTCCGCTTTGGCTAGTAGATTAGCATCCTGAACAGGAGAACTACTCTATATACTTAGAATTTCCTAATAGGGTATATAAAAATATATTTTTCAATCTGGACAATGTAGCGTTTTATTTTGTAACAAATAATAAATCTAAATAGTAAATCTTTTCCTGTTTATCACTGCCAATGGAAACACACTGTTAGTTTACAGCTGGATATTACAGTCATTCAACAATTTTTTATATCCATAACACAGGTCACATCTGCACCTCTCAGCACTACACTGCTCAAGCAAATCCATACCAATATACATATCCAGTAAAATGACATTTCTCATCAATTGTTTATATTATTTTCACTTATTGTACATAGAGTTATGCTTTGTTTATATAGCCACATGCTGGGTAAAACTAACATCTCCAACTAATTTAGCAAATTACTTCTCAGTTTGATACAATGTGTATAATGGAGTGTGGAAGAAAAATTTTACTCTAGAGTGTTGACTGCAAAAAAAATAAAATATTTGTAATAAACAGCTTTGTGTACTCATTAAAATGATAGGATCGAGAATGCACATGCTCATAACTCACTGATTGTTTGGAGCTATTTTTGGATTGATTCTCCAAAATTAGCCGAGAGGTCTAAATGATGTGTTTTTGTAGATTATCTAGATTTCTTTCTTTCTGTATATGTGAGCATGGCTAATGTGCCCATTATATATTTCCTGGGCTTCTATTCCTGAAGTGAATTATCAGTCTCATCAAGAACAAATATCATTATGAGACAGAAAGTATAGTCAAAACGTATACATCAGTTATTTTAGAGCAGTTGA
Organism: Rhinoderma darwinii; assembly: GCF_050947455.1. Lineage (NCBI taxonomy): Eukaryota > Metazoa > Chordata > Amphibia > Anura > Rhinodermatidae > Rhinoderma > Rhinoderma darwinii. The sequence goes on along the minus strand of NC_134687.1, from coordinate 316,838,424 downwards.
TTGAAGTTATACTTTTTAACGTTGATATAAAACATATAACTTTTTTCTGGAGTAATAGATCCAAAATCCTAACCTAAATCTATGTATACATAATACAATGGGAAATAAGATTGATTAGAAGTAGTTTTCTGCTGTCAAATCTATAAACTACAGAAAAGTACAGAAAACACATATTGCAACAGCAAAAAACGCACAAAGCATTATTTCAAGAGGCTCTGTCACCACATTATAAGTGCCCTCTATTGTACATGATGTGATAGGCGCTGTAATGTAGATTACAGCAGCGTTTTTTTATTTAGAAAAATGATCATTTTTGACGGAGTTATGACCTATATTAGCTTTATGCTAATGAGTTTCTTAATGAACAACTGGGCATGTTTTACTTTTTGGCCAAGTGGGCGTTGTGGAGAGAAGTGTATGACGCTGACCAATCAGTGACCAATCAGCGTCATACACTTCTCCCCATTCATTTACACAGCACATAGCGATATAGCTATATCACTATGTGCAGCCACATAAACACACTATAACGTTACTGCAGTGTCCTGACAATGAATAGACATTACCTCCAGCCAGAACGTCATGTCTATTCAGAATCCTGACTCTACGCTAACAGAATCCTGACGCTACAGCACAGCAAGCGTAATCAAGTTTGAAATGACAGTTTACAGCATAATCTCGCTATGTGCAGCCACATACACAAACACTAACGTTACTGGAGTGTCCTGACAGTGAATATACATTACCTCCAGTCAGGACGTGATGTCTATTCAGAATCCTGCCACTTTGCTAACACAATCCCGACACTATAGCACAGCAAGCGTAAACTCGCGAGATTACGCTGTAAACTGTCATTTAAAACGAGATTACGCTGCTTGTGCTGTAGTGTCGGGATTGTATTAGCGAAGTGTCATTATTCTCAATAAACATCACGCCCTGGCTGGAGGTAATGTATATTCATTGTCAGGACACTGCAGTAACGTTATAGTGTGTTCATGTGGCTGCACCTAGTGATATAGCTAAATCGCTATGTGCTGTATAAATGAATGGAGAGAAGTGTATGACGCTGATTGGTCAGTGTCATACACTTCTCTCCACAACGCCCACTTGGTCAAAAAGTAAAACACGCCCAGTTGTCCATTAAGAAAGTCATTAGCATAAAGCTAATATAGGTCATAACTCCGTCAAAAATGATCGTTTTTCTAAATAAAAAACACTGCTGTCATCTACATGACAGCGCCGATCACATTATCTACAATATAGGGCACTTATAATGTGGTGACAGAGCCTCTTTAATGAGGTTCTCTGGTTTAGAAAATCTATTTTCAAATGGAATTCTGAGTTTATAGATGGCAGTTCCACATCCAGGACGCTCATCTATTAGTGTAGTGGAGAGCAGCTACAAAGTACATCTATCACTCTGGAGGACCCAATATACTGTATTCACGCATTACACAGATATTTTATTGATTACAATAAGTGCAATGGTTTCTTTCCCCTTTGGAGGCACTAAAAGGAAATTTAACACTTGCTGCCAGGTTTCTCCACCCTGTGATCAGCTTATTGTGAGGGGACTATTTATATAAGGTGTGAAATTACTGCCTGTATAAACGTTTAAAATGATTCTTTATTATCAAATTGATTAAAATTGGTAGGGCACAAAGTGCCAAAAGATCCAGGTACAGGCGTTGGCAACCAGATCAAAAGCGCAGACTGAATTGTATGTGAAACAAAGGAGACAGTCAGCACGCACCCATTCATGGATGCCTGATTGTATCAAGGTGAATTATCACAAAAACCAGTTCAGAGTGCTTAGCAAATATTGATGAAATCTGATTGCCACAGATTAGTTAGCAGGCACACTCCCAACGCGTTTCTGCACCATGTAGGGGAGCGTCCTCAGGGGTACGAGTTGCCTGATGTCTCATATGCGCCGTTACATCTAACGAACAGCTGAATATCAGCTGACAGGCTCTTTCTTAACTCTACGTTAATAAATCAGGCAACTCGTACCCCTGAGGACGCTCCCCTACATGGTGCAGAAACGCGTTGGGAGTGTGCCTGCTAACTAATCTGTGGCAATCAGATTTCATCAATATTTGCTAAGCACTCTGAACTGGTTTTTGTGATAATTCACCTTGATACAATCAGGCATCCATGAATGGGTGCGTGCTGACTGTCTCCTTTGTTTCACATACAATTCAGTCTGCGCTTTTGATCTGGTTGCCAACGCCTGTACCTGGATCTTTTGGCACTTTGTGCCCTACCAATTTTAATCAATTTGATAATAAAGAATCATTTTAAACGTTTATACAGGCAGTAATTTCACACCTTAGTAATTTAAACGTATACCTTTTCACTGTTACTCCTTGGAATGACTATTTATATAAAATGCGGACAACCCCCTTAGAGGAGGTGGGGCAGGACCAAAAAATGGCTGTGAGTGCCATTTATTTACATCATGTATAGTTGTCATGCAAGAAGAATGGACATTTGCTTGGCATACACTTTGCAGGTTTGGAGATAGAAGAGAAAAAATAAGTGGGTCTCCACGATCTTCCCTTACTTGTATATGTTACCATTACCTGATAATCTACTATCTCATTCGTCTCAACGGAGGACACAGACCATGTGTATATGCTGTTGCTACCTGGAGGGGTCACACGAAGAATAAAAAAAAGTGTTCGCCCCTCCTACAGTGTATACCTCTCCTATAAAAAACTGAGATAACTCAGTCTTAGCTTAGTGTCCATTGGAGGCAGACTCCCCTGCTGGTTCAGCAGGCTATCTTGTCTTTTTTTATAATAGTTTATTTTTCCTTTTCCTCTTTTTATCTGGGAAACAGGGACGACAATTTCCCCCTGCTCCCTCCCCCCTCCTTTTTTGGCAGGAGCTCAGTGTCAACCCAACATGTTCACTTGCCAAAATAAACACAAGAGGGACAAGAGATTATCAGTTACCCCCCAGCCATAGGGTCACCCCTTGCTCCCCGGTGTTCCACCTCATCTGTGCACATTGGGAGGGCGTGCCTGCTGGTCCTATGTTTTTGGGAGTAAAGATGGCTGGATTAAAGGTGTAAGCATGGGATCCTGTGCCCTATCCTGGTGTCTGTCCCATTGCCTTTTGCAGTATTTGAGTGGACTCATAGTCACTAGTTTCCCCAGCTTTTACAGTGGGACGCGGTGACCACTATACAGCCATTTCAGACACCCAAGGAGATTTCTTCCGACAGGTACCTTATGTAACTCACTAAGCTTGCTCCACATGCGGCCAAAAGGTTTCATGTGGACAACCTGCTCCTCTATGCGATGCAAGCCAACCTCCAAACCAAGCATCTGTGGCCACCCCACCTATGCCAGCAGAATCTCAACCATCCCCAGCATTACTTACGCCTAGTGCTAAATGGGCCATTCCCTTTCCGGGGCCATTAATGGACCTAAATAATGTTACCCAGTCCATGATTGGCACCTTGGTCTGCCCTTCCAACCAGTACTCTTTGGACGCTGTATCCACATTCTTTTTATGGGGTAGTCCCCAAAAACAGGTCAGATCTGCTTGTTCTCACCCCCTAGCAGTCTGCTGCTTCCTTCCCTCATAGGGAGGTTTTTTCAGAAGGAGAAATTTCAGATTCCAACTCGGAACTGGATAAGGAGCAATCCTCTAAACTGTAATCTACTGTGGACAGTCTTAACAAAGCAGTCCGGGACACTTTACAAATCACTGATGCGGATCCATCTCCCTCAACTGACAGTCACCATCTGTTACGGTTTCATAAGCCCTTTCCCTCTCACTTAGAGTTTTAAGATGTAGTCTCCAAGAAATGAAAACATTTTGAAAAGAAGTTTGCCCAGTCTTCACATTTAAATCAAATGTACCCTTTTCCAAAAGATATCTCTTCCAATTGGGCTAATTCGCCAGCGATGGAACCTCCTGCCTCTCGCCTTGCCAAGATCACTACTATTTAAATGGTGGATGCAGCCCTTCTCCTGGTCCTTTGTAGCTACTGGCTCGGCATTGAGGCCAATTTTTCCCACTGAATGGGTTCGCCAACTCTGGATGCAGGTCGACTTGTAGTTCATGCCTTGGTTTCCATTCCGCCGAACTGCCTGGCTTTGGGTCCCGCCTGGATAAAATAATTTAGGAAGCCGCAGGTGCAAAGCGCACTCATCTGTCTCAAATTAAGGTTCATCATACTACAACCACTAGACAACAGGGACTTTTGACTCTTTCACAGATTCCCTAATCCATGAGCATCCGGGCAACCATCCAACCAGGACTCTAAGAACAAGTCCTACTTTAAGCCCCATCCCTTGCGGTCGTGAAACCCAGAGCAGGTAAGACCAATTTGGCCTAAAGCTGCCCCTCCACTCAAGCATCGGCTTCAGGCTTCTGTGTTTCAAAGATGTCTGACTCTCACATCTTGGATGCCTGGGTGCGGTAAGTTTTTAATGCAATATCTACATAGGTGTATAGAGGCCCATTTCCAGCAACCATCACTCCAGTGTTCTAATGGTACATTGTGTTTGCAAACTGTGTTAGAAGGCTAATGGATGATTAGAAAACACTTGAAAACCCTTGTGCAATTATGTTAGCACCGCTGTATACAGTTTTGCTGTTTAGAGGAGCTATAAAACTGACCTTCCTTTGAGCTAGTTGAGAATCTGGAGCATTACATTTGTGGGTTCGATTAAACTCTCAAAATGGCTAGAGAAAGAGAGCTTTCATGTGAAACTCGACAGTCTATTCTTGTTCTTAGAAATGAAGGCTATTCCATGCGAGAAATTGCCAAGAAACTGAAGATTTCCTACACCGGTGTGTACTACTCCCTTCAGAGGACAGCACACACAGGCTCTAACCAGAGTAGAAAGAGAAGTGGGAGGCCCCGCTGCACAACTAAGCAACAAGACAAGTACATTAGAGTCTCTAGTTTGAGAAATAGACGCCTCACAGGTCCTCAACTGGCAGCTTCATTAAATAGTACCCGCAAAACGCCAGTGTCAACGTCTACAGTGAAGAGGCGACTCCGGGATGCTGGCCTTCAGGGCAGAGTGGCAAAGAAAAAGCCATATCTGAGACTGGCTAATAAAAGGAAAAGATTAATATGGGCAAAAGCACACAGACATTGGACAGAGGAAGATTGGAAAAAATTGTTATGGACAGACGAATCGAAGTTTGAGGTGTTTGGATCACACAGAAGAACATTTGTGAGATGCAGAACAACTGAAAAGATGCTGGAAGAGTGCTTGATGCCATCTGTCAAGCATGGTGGAGGTAATGTGATGGTCTGGGGTTGCTTTGGTGCTGGTAAAGTGGAAGATTTGTACAATTTAAAAGGGATTTTGAATAAGGAAGGCTATCTCTCCATTTTGCAACGCCATGCCATACCCTGTGGACAGCGCTTGATTGGAGCCAATTTCATCCTACAACAGGACAATGACCCAAAGCACACCTCCAAATTATGCAAGAACTATTTAGGGAAGAAGCAGGCAGCTGGTATTCTATCTGTAATGGAGTGACCAGCGCAGTCACCAGATCTCAACCCCATAGAGCTGTTGTGGGAGCAGCTTGACCGTATGGTACGCAAGAAGTGCCCATCAAGCCAATCCAACTTGTCGGAGGGCCTTCTGGAAGCATGGGTTGAAATTTCTCCCGATTACCTCAGCAAATTAACAGCTAGAATGCCAAAGGTCTGCAATGCTGTAATTGCTGCAAATGGAGCATTCTTTGACGAAAGCAAAGTTTGAAGGAGAAAATTATTATTTCAAATAAAAATCATTATTTCTAACCTTGTCAATGTCTTGACTATATTTTCTAGTCATTTTGCAACTCATTTGATAAATATAAGTGTGAGTTTTCATGGAAAACACAAAATTGTCTGGGTGACCCCAAACTTTTGAACGGTAGTGTATAGTGCTACACAGTGCTCCCTTCCTTATATATATAGTGCAACATAGTGCTCCCCCCTTGTATATAGTGCTACACAGCATTGCTACAGTGCAGCCCTGGGATGTCATTTTATCCAATATGACTGCTGCAGACTGTGATTGGCTGCAGCGGTCACATGGGGTGAAACGTCATCCCAGAAGGCCGGCCCGGACCAAGAAACAGAATTCTGGACAAGTATAAGATTTTTATTTTTTCTAAATTGCGTTTTTACATAACATCTGTTATTTGTTGCGGGTTTTACCTCCCCATTGAATTAAATGGGGAAAACTTGAAACAAATGAGCAGCGTTTACGCAAATACAATTGACATGCTGCGGAATAAAAAAACGCACCGCAGGTCAATTTCTGAGCTTTTTTTCCCCACTTATCATTTATGCAGCATGTGGATGAGAATTGTTCACATCTAATCTACTCTGCTGCTACTGTATTAGGGCTTGTCCACACTTAACGGAATTGCTGCGTATTTTCCGCCCGGAAAATACGCAGAATACAGTAGTGGTAGAGTGAGTGAGACTTAACAAATCTCACCCAGACGCTGCGTAAAATTTCCGACCAGACATTTTGTCCTGCGGTGCGTATTTCTCGTACTGCAGCATGTCAATTCCTGCTGCAGAAAGTGTAATGAATTGCTGCGTTTTTTCAGAGGAGATGTCACCATCTCCCAACATTGAGAATAACGCGGAAAAATACGCACCATTTTCTGCAGCAAAAACGCAGGAAATGGTGCTTTTTTTCTGCAGCGGAATTTCTGCTAGTTTCTGCGGAATTGCTGCAGAAATATATATATACATATATACACACACACACACACACACACACACACATACACGTGTATGTATATATATATATATATATATATATATATATACACACATACATACACTATATATATATATACATACACACACATACATATGTACACATCACAGACACACATGAATATGCACATTATACACATATAAAGTACACATTGTAAACACACATGAGTATGCACATTATACACATATTAAGTACACATTGTAAACACACATGAGTATTCACATTATACACATATAAAGTACACATTATAAACACACATGCACTTATCTTTTATGTAGGATATTTGTGAAGGGCGTTCAGCAGGTTGATGTGGTGGGAGTCTTCACACAGCGTTTCTCCTGCTCACAGCCCGACACAGAGCCCGCAGACAGTCTCCCCTCCCCATGTCCCGACTGCTAGCAGCAGGAGGAGAGATGTGTAGAGAAGGGAAGGGGGGCTGGAGGGCGAGTTTCAGCACAGACCACGGCTGCTAAGTAGGACAGAAGCTCACCTCGCCTCATGACAGGTGCGGTCCTGGCACCGGGGCTCCCGCCCTAATGATGATCCGCCACTGAGTGTGACAAATATGCAAAAATAGAAGAAATTGGAAAGGGGACAAATACTTTTTTACAGCACTGTAAATGGTATGTATCAGTTTTGTGAACTGTTTTTACCTGGTTAAGAAATTATTGCTAGAGATAAATCCATATTGAACTATTTTTCTAAGCTTTTCTTCTGAAGTGAAATAAATATATATATATATATATATATATATATATATATATATATATAGTGTTATTGTGGAAAATATTGACCTTGCTAAGTCAATGAAGGTTTTTAGAAGCTGTATTCATATCGAATACTAACAAAACTTTGGGTTTTAATTAGAGTTTGAATGTAGAAGTCAAAGGGGGCAGGTAGAAAGTGGCCCAAACAAATAGTACATGAGTTTTAGACTGGACTCTCAACCAGTGTGCGGACTGTGATTATGGGCACGGCCGTGTGCATGGGGCCTTAATTGCCGTATTGAGCACATGGTATGCATAACCATGCATTACAATTGTAACTTTACAGCCCAATAAGAAAACACCATAAATGGCAATTGGGATGTTTTCTTAATAAATCTTTCTAGGCTTACCAATATGCATTATTCCCACCAATATTTGGTTTGTTTAGAATCTGATAAAAAAAAAAAATGAAATGGCTAAATATAAGATGGAAACAGGCAAGAGACAAACAGTTGCTTTCATGTCTCTCACTACATTTTAATTTAAAAGTAAATGTAACCCCTTCAGGGCTGCACCTTCCATGAGGTTAGGTGAGCATCTTGCCTCTCTAAGGTGGCAGTGCGCCACTAAAACCATCCGCCGCCACCCCCTCCTCCACTATAATTGTATAGGACGCAGATACAATTACATGGATCACTAGTGCTGGCAGGGCAAGGAATATTAGTTCCTTGACCTGTCAATCAATTCCTTTCAATGATGCAAGCGACGCGATGATTTCGTCATGATGACATCATCGTGCTGGTTGCATCGTTCAGCTCCAGCAGACTTGGTCGGAAGAGACCAGGCCTGCGTTGCTGGAGGACAGCATGGGAACGGGATCAGGTGAGTATGTAAAGTTTTTTTTTTCAGTTACCAGTGTAAATGGCATTATCTACAAGAGGCTTTATCTGCCATTATCTACAGGGAGCTCTATCTAAAGGGCGTTTTATCTACAGGGGGCTCTATATACAGGGAGCTCTGGGGGGCAGCATCTACAGGGGGCTGTACATGGGGCACTATCTATAGGTGGCTCTATGGGGGGTCACTATCTATGTAGGGCACTATTTTCAGGGGGGCACTACCTACAGGGGGCTCTATGGGGTGCAGTATCTACAAGAGTCTCTATGGGGGCACTATCTACAGAAGTCTCTATAGGGGGCACTATGTATGGGAGTACTGTCTACAGGGGGCTCTATGAGGGGCACTATCTACTGGGGGATCTATGATGTGCACCATCTACATGGGACACTATCTAAGGGAGCTGTAAAGGATCTGCCAGGCACAGCTTCGGGGTTAACGCCCATAGATAATCAGTCTGCACCTGCTTCTATGTCTGTGAGACTGACTCCATCTTCCACCACTCAGGGTGGCAGGCTTAGGAGCGGGAGAACCTATCACAGTCTGGCCAGACGGAGCTAGCTCCCGCCCTCTGTCTATTTATACCTGCCTTTCCTGTTCCTCCTTTGCTTGTGACTCTTCTCGTTTGGTTTCCTGGCCTTGCTGCAGCTCTTGTACTATTTTCCTTGCTTCATATTGACCCCGGCTTGCTGACTACTCTCCTGCTCTGCGTTTGGTACCTCGTACACTCCTGGTTTGACTCGGCTTGTTTACTACTCTTCTGCTCTGCGTTTGGCACCTCGTACTCTCCTGGTTTGACTCGGCTTGTTCACTTCTCTTGTTGCTCACGGTGTTGCCGTAGGCAACTGCCCCTTTCTCCCCCTAGCTCTGTGTACCCTTGTCTGTTTGTCTGTCGTGCACTTATTGAGCGTAGGGACCGTCGCCCAGTTGTACCCCGCCGCCTAGGGCGGGTCGTTGCAAGTAGGCAGGGACTGAGTGGCGGGTAGATGAGGGCTCACTTGTCTGTCTCCCCACCCCCGTCATTACATAATCACAAGCCCATACCTAGTCTACCCTGGTCCCTGACACCACTATGGACCCCCTTGAGACCCTGGCTCAGCAAATGCATGGTCTCTCCCTACAGGTCCAGGCCCTGGCTCAGAGGGTCAACCAGCCTGATGCTGCCATGGTAGTCCCCCTCACCTCACCTCTTGAACCCCACCTCAAGTTGCCCGACCGGTTCTCAGGGGACCGGAAGACTTTTCTCTCCTTTCGGGAGAGTTGTAGGCTCTATTTTCGTTTGAAGCTCCACTCCTCAGGTTCTGAGAGCCAGCGGGTGGGTATAATTATGTCCCGGCTCCAGGAAGGGCCCCAAGAATGGGCCTTCTCCTTGGCTCCTGACGCCCCTGAACTTTCTTCCGTTGATCTTTTCTTTTCTGCTCTCGGACTCATCTATGACGAGACTGACAAGACTGCTTTTGCCGAGAGTCAGCTGGTGAACTTACGTCAGGGTAAGAGACCTGTTGAGGAGTATTGCTCTGACTTTAGGAAGTGGTGCGTAGCTTCTCGGTGGAATGACCCTGCCTTAAGGTGCCAGTTTAGGTTGGGTCTGTCGAACGCCCTGAAAGATCTGCTAGTTAGTTATCCCTCTTCTGACTCCCTAGACCAGGTTATGGCTTTAGCGGTATGATTTGATCGACGTCTCAGGGAACGATGACTTGAACGTCTTGATGTTTTCTCCTCTGACTCCCCCATGATGCCTCCCGAGGTTCCATTGCTTCGTTCCTCCCCGGAAGACTTGGAGGTACCTATGCAACTCGGGGCCTTCGTGTCCCCCCAACAACGTAGAGATTTCTGCAGGAAGAACGGTCTCTGCTTCTACTGTGGGGATGTCAAGCATCAAGTGAACAACTGTCCTAAGCGTAAGAATGCAGCCGGAGAACTTCCGCGCCTAAGTGATCATCAGGGAGGTCACTTGGGCGCACAGGTATTTCCCGTAAATATGAAACGTAATAAAATCTTGCTTCCCTTTCAGGTCTCTTTTGGTGGTAGGTCTGCTACCGGCAGTGCCTTCGTGGATTCAGGGTCTTCTGCTAATATCATGTCTGTGGAATTTGCTATGTCTCTAGCTATGCTTTTGATTGATTTGCCTAAACCTGTCCCGGTAGTGGGTATCGACTCCACTCCTCTTGCTAATGGTTATTTTACACAGCATACCCCTGTTTTTGAACTCCTTGTTGGCTCCATGCATTTGGAGCAGTGCTCTGTACTGTTAATGCAGGGATTATCGTCCTATTTGGTTTTAGGCCTTCCCTGGTTGCAGTTGCATAATCCCACGTTTGACTGGAATTCTGGGGACCTTACCAAGTGGGGTAATGAATGCTTGACGTCATGTTTTTATGTTAATTCTATTTCTCCCCCTGAGGTGGTGAACACGCTACCTGAGTTTGTTCAGGACTTCGCCGATGTTTTCTCTAAGGAGGCCTCCGAAGTGTTACCTCCTCATAGAGAATATGATTGCGCTATCAATTTGGTACCAGGAGCTAAGCTCCCTAAGGGTAGGATATTTAATCTCTCTTGTCCCAAAAGTTAAGCCATGAGAGAGTATATCCAGGAATGCCTGGCCAAGGATTACATTCGCCCCTCTACTTCTCCGGTAGGTGCTGGCTTCTTCTTCGTAGGGAAAAAGGATGGTGGTCTTAGGCCATGCATTGACTACCGAAACTTGAATAAGGTCACTGTAAGGAACCAGTATCCCCTTCCTCTGATTCCTGATCTCTTTAATCAGGTTCAGGGGGCCCAATGGTTCTCTAAGTTTGATCTACGGGGGGCGTATAACCTTATCCGCATCAAAGAGGGGGATGAGAGGAAGACTGCGTTTAACACGCCCGAAGGTCATTTCGAATACCTCGTCATGCCCTTTGGGTTGTGTAATGCTCCCGCGGTCTTCCAGAATTTCATAAATGAGATTTTAAGAGACTACCTGGGGGTATTTCTTGTAGTGTACCTTGATGACATACTTGTGTTTTCCAAGGACTGGTCCTCCCACATTGAGCATGTCAGGAAGGTGCTCCAGGTCCTTCGAGAAAACAAACTGTTTGCGAAGACCGAAAAATGTGTGTTTGGGGTGCAGGAGATACCATTTTTGGGCCAAATCCTCACTCCTCATGAATTCCGCATGGACACTGCCAAGGTCCAGGCTGTGGCGGAATGGGTCCAACCTGCCTCCCTGAAGGCGTTACAGTGCTTCCTGGGGCTCACTAATTATTACAGGAGATTTATTGCTAACTTCTCGGTCATCGCTAAGCCTCTTACGGATCTCACTCGCAAAGGTGCTGATCTCCTCCACTGGCCTCCTGAGGCTGTCCAGGCTTTTGAGGTCCTTAAGAAGTGCTTTATCTCAGCCCCGGTGCTGGTTCAGCCCAACCAAATGGAGCCATTTATCGTGGAGGTTGACGCGTCCGAGGTGGGAGTGGGGGCTGTCTTGTCCCAGGGTATCAGGTCCCTCACCCATCTCCGTCCCTGTGCCTACTTCTCCAGGATGTTTTCACCCACTGAGAGTAACTATGATATTGGCAACCGCAAACTCTTAGCCATTAAATGGGCATTTGAAGAGTGGCGCCACTTCCTGGAGTGGGCTAGGCACCAGGTAACGGTCCTTACCGACCACAAGAATCTGGTTTTCCTAGAATCTGCCCGGAGGCTAAACCCGAGACAAGCTCGTTGGGCGTTATTTTTTACCAGATTCAACTTTGTGGTTACCTATAGGGCTGGGTCTAAAAATGTTAAGGCTGATGCACTGTCACGTAGCTTCATGGCCAGCCCTCCTTCGGAGGAAGATCCTGCTTGTATTTTGCCTCCAGGTATAATCATTTCCGCTATTGATTCTGATTTAGTCTCTGAAATTGCGGCTGATCAAGGTTCAGCTCCCGGGAGCCTTCCTGAGAACAAGCTGTTTGTTCCCTGCAATTCTGGCTAAGGGTACTTAGGGAAAATCATGACTCTGCACTATCTGGCCATCCAGGCATCCTGGGTACCAAGCACCTCATTGCCAGAAACTATTGGTGGCCTGGGTTGCCTAAAGATATTAAGGCCTACGTCGCCGCTTGATAAGTTTGTGCTAGGTCCAAGACTCCCAGGTCCCGACCAGCGGGCTTACTACGTTCTTTGCCCATTCCCCAGAGACCTTGGACCCATATCTCCATGGATTTTATCACCGATTTGCCTCCATCTCAAGGCAAGTCGGTGGTGTGGGTTGTAGTAGGCCGCTTCAGTAAGATGTGCCATTTTGTGCCCCTCAAGAAACTACCCAATGCTAAGACGTTAGCTACCTTGTTTGTCAAACACATCCTGCATCTCCATGGGGTCCCCGTCAATATTGTTTCTGATAGAGGGGTACAATTTGTTTCATTGTTTTGGAGAGCCTTCTGTAAAAAGTTGGAGATTGATCTGTCCTTCTCCTCTGCCTTCCATCCTGAAACTAATGGCCAAACTGAGAGGACTAATCAGTCTCTAGAACAATATTTAAGGTGTTTTATCTCTGACTGTCAATATGATTGGGTCTCATTCATTCCCCTCGCCGAATTTTCCCTTAATAACCGGGTCAGTAACTCGTCAGGGGTCTCCCCCTTTTTCTGTAATTTTGGGTTTAATCCATGGTTCTCTTCCGTTTCACCTGGTAGTACCAACAATCCCGAGGTAGAGGTCGTTCATCGAGAACTGTGCACAGTCTGGGCTCAGGTTCAGAAGAACCTAGAGGCATCCCAGAGCATACAAAAAACTCAGGCAGATAGAAAGCGTTCTGCTAAACCCTTGTTTATGGTCGGGGATCTGGTGTGGCTATTGTCTAAAAATTTGCGCCTTAAGGTCCCGTCCAAGAAGTTTGCTCCCCGGTTTATAGAGCCGTATAAGGTCATTGAAGTCCTCAATCCTGTCTCCTTCCGACTGGAGTTGCCCCCATCTTTTCGAGTACACGACGTGTTCCATGCCTCCCTCCTTAAACGCTGCTCCCCGTCCTTGGCTCCCTCGAGGAAACCTCCGGTCCCTGTTCTCACCCCTGAGGGGGCAGAATTCGAGGTGGCCAAGATTGTGGACAGCAGGATGGTACAAGGCTCCCTCCAGTACCTGGTCCATTGGAGAGGATACGGGCCTGAGGAGAGGACTTGGGTACCCGCTCGGGATGTTTACGCTGGGATATTAGTCAGGAGGTTTCACCTTCGTTTCCCCAGTAAACCAGGTCCACTTAGAAAGGGTCCGGTGGCCCCTCATAAAAGGGGGGGTACTTTAAAGGATCTGCCAGGCACAGATTCGGGGTTAACGCCCATAGATAATCAGTCTGCACCTGCTTCTATGTCTGTGAGACTGACTCCATCTTCCACCACTCAGGATGGCAGGCTTAGGAGTGGGAGAACCTATCACAGCCTGGCCAGACGGAGCTAGCTCCCGCCCTCTGTCTATTTATACCTGCCTTTCCTGTTCCTCCTTTGCTTGTGACTCTTCTCGTTTGGTTTCCTGGCCCTGCTGCAGCTCTTGTACTATTGTCCTTGCTTCATATTGACCCTGGCTTGCTGACTACTCTCCTGCTCTGCGTTTGGTACCTCGTACACTCCTGGTTTGACTCGGCCTGTTTACTACTCTTCTGCTCTGCGTTTGGCACCTCGTACTCTCCTGGTTTGACTCGGCTTGTTCACTTCTCTTGTTGCTCACGGTGTTGCCGTGGGCAACTGCCCTTTTCTCCCCCTAGCTCTGTGTACCCTTGTCTGTTTGTCTGTCGTGCACTTATTGAGCGTAGGGACCGTCGCCCAGTTGTACCCCGTCGCCTAGGGCGGGTCGTTGCAAGTAGGCAGGGACTGAGTGGCGGGTAGATTAGGGCTCACTTGTCTGTCTCCCCACCCCCGGCATTACAGGAGCATTGTGTGTGGGGGGGGGGCACAGTGTATGGTGCTATTATATTTAGGGGCGTAGTGTGTGGCACCATGAGAATTTTATCTTCTTTTCTAGGTGCGGAAATGTTTGAAAAGTGATAAGCTGAAGACATCTGAGCTGAAAACTGCATAAATGGGCTGTGGCCAGGAGAAGTCGTCATGAGGTCTGGACCGGATGGAGAAGAATAGAGAAAAATAACTATTCCAATCTGAGAAGACGTCACCTGAGAGTCACTCAATTTAAATGTTTATTCTGCCTCTGCTCTGTTCTGATGCTGTATTTATGTACTGAGCTTGCGTTGTATTTATGTCCTGTAATTATATAGGCTAGATTTATAATGACAAAATTGCAGGGCAGATGGAATTGTTGCAATTCATTGTCTATTTAAGGGGAACCTGTCAAGTAGTTTTGACAATATTTCCAAACATTCCCCTGTATGTTTTTTTCAGATGCAGCAAAATCTAGAAAGTAATCTTTTTAAAACAGTGCACGCTGTATGATAATTACTCTTTAAAGGGTCATGGGGTGGTGCAACTATCCTGAAGAGTCACACAGTCCTAACTCCAAACCCACCTTTGCATGCTTGATTGACATCTTCCTTGCTGTTCTATATCAATACAAGTCTCCTCCAGCTTCCTCGTATGCTCCATTGCCTTGTACTCCATGGGCAGGCACCATGCAACGAGGTGTACTCTACAACGGAGCATCCAAGAGTTGGAGGAGTTTGGTAATGATGTAGAACAGACAGGAGAATGTCAATCAAGATTGGGGGGGGGGTGCCAATTCCAATTTTCGCCTGAAGCAGCAGAAAAGCTAGAATCGGCCCTGAACCCCTTCCTGCAGCAGCCAGTTTTAGTTTTTTTTTATTTCCGTTCTTTACACTGTTATTTTTCCGTCAACATAGCCGTATAAAGGCTTATTTTTTTGCTGGACGAGTTCTATTTTTTAAAGGCCCAATTTAAGGTACCATATAATGTATTCAAAAAAAAAGTTTAAAACATTTTTTTGTGGGGTTAAATGGAAAAAAAACAGCAATTTCTCCATTGTTTTGTGGGTTTTGATTTTATTGTGTTTACTGCGCAGTAAAAATGACATGTTCTTCTGCGTATTCATTTACACTGCACTAGCGATATAGCTATATTTTATGTGCAGCTACATACACACACTATAACATTACTTGCCTTGCTGGAATCTCACAGAAAAGATTCAGACGTGTCAGGATTCTGAATACACATCACATCCTGGCTGGAGGTAATGTATATTCATTATCAGGACACTGCAGTAATGTTATAGTGTGTGTATGTAGCTGCACATAACGATAAAGCTATATCGCTAGTGCAGTGCAAATTAATGGAGAGAAGTGTATGACGCTGATTGGTCAGCGTCATACACTCCTCTGTACAATGCCCACTTGGTCTAAAATAAAAACACGCCCACTTGGGCATTAAGAAACAAATTAGCATAAAGCTAAAAATCACAAAATCATAAAATGGTAAAAATAGATCGTTTTTCTAAATAAAAAGCACTGCTGTCACCTAAATTACAGCGCCCATCTCCTTATGTAGGAGATAGGGCACTTATAATGTGGTGACAGAGTCTCTTTAAGGTGAATGCCCACCGTTGAATACTATTTGGTTTTTTTAATCAAAATAGGCCAAAAATTTGTTGCAGATTAATCAGTGCTTCTTTTTTTCTTATACAAAGTTTTACATTTTCTGCATAGCCACCAAAAGAGGGAGCTTACTGCATATTATTCATACATTGGGCTTGTTGTAACAGTATACAACAGGCTCTTAAAGAGGCTCTGTCACCAGATTATAAGTGCCTACATAATCTGATCGGCGCTGTAATGTAGATAACAGTGGTTTTTATTTTGAAAAACAATCATTTTTGAGCAAGTTATGAGCAATTTTAGATTTATGCTAATTAGTTTCTTAATGACCAACTGGGCGTGTTTTTACTTTTGACCAACTGGGCGCTGCAGAGAAGTGTATGACGCTGGCCAATCAGTGACCTATCAGCGTCATACACTTCTCATTGTTACAGTGTGATTTTGCAGTGAAAGTGGCTGGGCTGGAACAATGAGAAGTGTATGACGCTGATTGGTCAGAGTCATACACTCCTCTGTACAACGCCCAGTTGGTAAAAAGTAAAAAAACACGACCAGTTGGTCATTAAGAAACTAATTAGCATAAATCTTAAATTGCTCATAACTTGCTCAAAAATTATAGTTTTGCAAAATAAAAACCACTGTTGTTGTCTACATTACAACGCCGATCAGATTATGTAGGAGATCAGCACATTTATAATCTGGTGACAGAGACTCTTTAAGCTCCCCTATTTGTGGTTGCAGTCATTTTCCTTAATGCTGCACAAGTACTTTCACCACTTTCACCAAATCAATAATTAACACGTGTTTTCTATGTAGGTAATCCTCAAGACATAGCCTATTAGGGCAAAGCCACACGTGGCGGAATTGCTCTTGAATTCCGCTGCGGACACTCCGCAGCGGAGCCGTTTCTCCATTGACTTCCACTTCTATTTAGTAGGGTTCGTTTAGACGAGGCTGAAAATTCCGCTGTGGAGCATAGGCTGCGGTGCGGAATTTGGTGTCCGCAGCATGCAATGGATGTTGCGGAGTTGTGGCGGACTGGTTGCGGACTCATGGCGGAATTTCTCCATTGACTTCAATGGAGATTCTAATTTCCGCAATGAAGTCCGCAGCTGTCATGCACATGTTATGTGTGCTGCGGATGCGTCTTGCTTTTTTGACATGACATTTCTTCATTCTGGCTGTACCTATGTATTTCTAGGTCTACAGCCAGACTGAGGAAGTCAATGGGGCTCCCGTAATTACGGGAGCATTGCTAGGAGACGTCAGTAAATAGTCACTGTCCAGGGTGCTGAAAGAGTTAAGCGATCGGCAGTAACTGTTTCTGCACTCTGGACAGTGACTACCGATCCCAATATACAGCAACCTGTAAAAAAAATAGAAGTTCATACTTACCGAGAACTCCCTGCTTCTGTCTCCAGTCCGGCTTCCCAGGATGACGTTTCAGTCTAAGTGACGGCTGCAGCCAATTACAGGCTGCAGCGGTCACATGGACTGCCGCGTCATCCAGGGAGGTCGGGCTGGATGCCGAAAGAGGGACGCGTCACCAAGACAACGGCCGGTAAGTATGAAATTTGTTTACTTTCACTAGGGAAAGTGCTGGCCCTTCTCTCTATCCTGCACTGATAGAGAGAAGGGAAGCACTTTTACCGCAGTCCGCAGCAGCTAGTCCGCATCAATTTACTGCACATTTTGGGCAGATCCGCCGCAGAATCTGCAACGCAGATTCTGTGCGGCATTGATGCGGACAGTTGCGGAGGAAATCCGCCACGTGTGGGCATGCCCTTAGGGTTCTTCAAAGACATGTATTGGAAACACTAATCTATCTCTAGGTCTCTGCAAGGAATTTAGTCATGTACCAGGAAAATAAAATCCCTATAAAAATATTATGTTAGACCTAAATTTAGATTTGGACATTACATTTAAAATAAGCTAATTAGACAAGCAGTCTCACAGGACAAATACGAGTCAAGGTGGGAGACAAATCTCAACCACCCATATAAATGATTAGAGATAAGGACTCTAATAATACATGATAAACAAGAGAAAAAAAGAGTCCATACATATCAACATATGAAGGAATAAAACATCTTTATTGATACCATAAAAATACACTGAATGACGAAGACAGAGAATCCAAAATAAATCCTAATACGGATCACAGATATGTACATTGATAGCAGTATATACAGTACACTGAATGGTATGTACAGTTATTGTAGCTCAATGTATCTCCAACACAGGGTGCATCGAAATAGGGGTAATTTTAAAGTGCAAACAGTGCAAGGATGGACAAAAATGCCTAATTCAAAAAGGTCTGTAACTAATCTAAGTGACTAGTGCCTTGGAAGAACGGCATAAAGCCAAGTTAGGTCCGATGGATGCACTTACCCATGTATGGGAGGTTGAGTGTGACCCAGAAGTATAGAAGAGCGCCCTTCTATACTTCTGGGTCACACTCAACCTCCCAAACATGGGTAAGTGCATCCATCGGACCTAACTTGGCTTTATGCCGTTCTTCCAAGGCACTAGTCACTTAGATTAGTTACAGACCTTTTTGAATTAGGCATTTTTGTCCATCCTTGCACTGTTTGCACTTTAAAATTACCCCTATTTCGATGCACCCTGTGTTGGAGCTACATTGAGCTACAATAACTGTACATACCATTCAGTGTACTGTATATACTGCTATCAATGTACATATCTGTGATCCGTATTAGGATTTATTTTGGATTCTCTGTCTTCGTCATTCAGTGTATTTTTATGGTATCAATAAAGATGTTTTATTCCTTCATATGTTGATATGTATGGACTCTTTTTTTCTCTTGTTTATAATTTAAAATAAGCTGTAGAAATATATATATTTATAAACATTATAAGCAACTGTGTTGCTGTAAAATGTAACCTACTACTGCTTAAAAGCATTTTAATTCACAAAATGCTTTTTTTATCTATGAATTATTTTTTAAAATTTTAATAATTTTTAATATAGAATGACCTATTGTTTAAATCAAGTTTGTATGTTAAACATATTTCTAAAAAGGTTTTATAGTGTTTTTTTTTATTGTCCATGTCACTATCTATATTATATTAAAATACTGAAATCTTGCGGTTTCCACACGGACCCCTAAGCTTCACAATAGATGGACACTTTCTGTTCTGTAGATGTTACTTCTCAGCAGTCATCTTATTCTCATCACAGGCAGGATCCACGATCCACGATTTATAATAGACAGACCATTCCTGTTCTGTAGATATCACTTCTCTGCAGTCATCACATTATTATCACTAGAGATGAGCGAACTTATCAAA
Organism: Rhinoderma darwinii; assembly: GCF_050947455.1. Taxonomy (NCBI): domain Eukaryota; kingdom Metazoa; phylum Chordata; class Amphibia; order Anura; family Rhinodermatidae; genus Rhinoderma; species Rhinoderma darwinii. The sequence goes on along the minus strand of NC_134687.1, from coordinate 316,819,228 downwards.
AGTTCGGTTCGGCTAGTTCGCCGAATTTCACTAAAAAGTTCGATTCGGTCCGAACTAGTTCGGTCCGAACCTGTCATTTCCGTGCGCCGAGCATAGTACTGTCCAGGGTGCTGATAGAGTTAATGGGCTGCACTAACTCTTTCAGCAACCTTGACAGTACATGCTCGGCGTGCGGAAAATACAATTTTAATGTAATAAAAAAATATATATAATACGTTCATACTTACTTTCCTCCTGTCCGGCCTCCAGCGATGACGTTCCATCCATGTCGCCGCTGCAGCCAATCACAGGCTGTAGTGGCGGTCACGCACGTCAGGATGACGTCAGAAGGCCGGCCTCCAGGGATGACGCTTCATCCCACGTGACCGCCTCTGCAGCCAATCACAGGCTGCAGCGCACTCTACACTACACTACACTACATTACATTACATTACCAATCTTCGTGGGAACGTCTTAGGTGAGTTTATTTATGTATGTATGTTTGCATTTATGTATGTATGTATGTTGTCATGTATGTATGTTGTCATGTATGTATGTGTATGTTTGCATGTATGTATGTTTGCATGTGTTTATGTTGGCATGTATGTTGTCATGTATGTATGTATGTTGTCATGTATGTATGTATATATGTGCATGTATGTTTGCATGTATGTTGGCATGTATGTATATATGTGCATGTTTGTATGTATATTTGCATTTATATATTTGCATGTATATATTTGCATGCATGTTTGCATGTATGTTGTCATGTATGTATGTATGTTGTCATGTATGTATGTGTATATGTGCATGTATGTTTGTATGTATGTTGTCATGTATGTATATTGTCATGTATGTATGTGTATATGTGCATGTATGTTTGCATGTATGTTTGCATGTATGTATGTTTGCATGTATGTATGTTGGCATGTATGTATGTATGTTGTCATGTATGTATGTATGTATGTATGTTGTCATGTATGTATGTATGTATATATGTGCATGTATGTTTGCATGTACGTTGGCATGTATGTATATATATGCATGTATGTATGTATATTTGCATGTATGTATGTTTGTATGTATGTTTGCATGTATGTATGTATGTTTGTATGTATGTTTGCATGTATGTATGTTTGCATGTATGTATGTTTGCATGTATGTATGTTTGCATGTATGTATGTTGGCATGTATGTATATATGTGCATGTATGTATGTTTGCATGTTTTTATTTTTGCATGTATGTTTGCATGTATGTTTATATATATGTGCATGTATGTAATTATGTTTGCATGTATTTATGTTTGCATGTATATTTGTGCATGCTTGTATATATGTATCTTTGCATGTTTGTTTGTATGTATGTTTTCATGTGTGTGTGTATGCATGTATGTATGTATGTATGTATGATAGTTTGCATGTATGTATGTATATATGTGTGTATGTTTGCATGTATGTATATTTGCATGTATATATGTGCATGCTTGTATATATGTATGTTTGTATATATGTATGTTTGCATGTATGTATGTTTGTTTGTTTGTATATATGTCTGTATGGCCATGTATGATACTGTCTGTTGGCGTCCTGTATCTAAGTCAACTTCGCGGCAGGCTTCTATACATGGTATAACAGTCAGTATCACACATTTAACTGAATCTAAGCCTACGACATGTTTTATTTCAATTTATTTTTTTATTTTTTTTACAGGCTTGGTGTTTGGACTACGTCGGTTTCGAGGACTACTTAGATGATGTTTTTTTTTCTACAATAAAATGGTTAATGAGGGTTGTGTTGGGGGTGCTTTATTTCAATAAAATATTTTATCTATATCTTTGTCTTTTTTTTTTCAAATTTTATTACTACCACTTTAGTAATGGCCGCTGTCTGAGTGACAACATCCATTACTAAGGCGAGGCTTAGTGTTAGCCGGTGCAGAGGCTAACACTAACCACCATTATTACCCCGGTACCCACCACCACCAGGGGTGCCGGGAAGAGCCAGGTACTATCCAGTACCCGACCATCTGTTGTGATGGTCGGGCTCTGGGGCGGCCGCAGGCTGGTATTATGAGGCTGGGAAGGGCCAAAAACAGTGGACCTTCCCACCCTTGTAATGCTAGGCTGCTGCTGCTGTGTTGTATCTGGCTGGTTATAAAAGTGGGGGGGACCCCACGTCATTTTTTTAAATTATTTATTTATTTATTTTTTTTATTTTTTTTAAAAGACATGGGGTTCCACCCAATTTATCATAACCAGCCACATACAACACAGTGTTATTAGCCTGGGAATGGACAAAACCAGTGGCCCTTCCCACCCATGTAATGCCAGACTGCTGCGGCCTTGTATATGGCTGGTTATTAAAAATGTGGGGGACCCGTCTATTGTTAAATTTGTTAAATTAAAAAAAAAACGACGTGGGGGTCCCCCCCATTTTTATAACCAGCCCGATACAACACAGCAGCAGCAGCCTAGCATTACAAGGGTGGGAAGGTCCACTGTTTTTGGCCCTTCCCAGCCTCATAATACCAGCCTACGGCCGCCCCAGTACCCGACCATCACAACAGATGGTCGGGTACTGGATCGTACCAAGCTCTTCCCGGCACCCCTGGTGGTGGTGGGTACAGGGGTAATAATGGGTTGTTAGTGCTAGCCTCTGCACCGGCTAACACTAAGTACCGCCTTAATAATGGACGCTGTCAGTCAGCCAACTGCCATTATCTAGGCACTAATAAAGTTTAAAAAAAAACACAAAGACAATTCTTTTTTATTGAAATAAGAAATCCCCAACAAAACCCTCGTTAACCATTTTATTAAAATTTGAAAAAACGTAGATCTACGCAGTAGTCCAACGAATCGAAGATGTAGTCCAATCGGTACATCAAAATCTGCAACAACATAAAAAAACAGTTATCAATGTGAACAATACCAATACTTCTACTCACCTACACACATATATACACGCACACACAAACAAACAACCATACACAAACACACACATATATACACAAACACAAAAAGATATACACATGCACACACACACACACACACACACACACACACACACACATAAACAGACAAACACACACACATATACACGAACTCACACATATATAAACAAAAACACACATATCCAAACACACACACATATACACGAACACACACACAAACCCACACACACACACATATACACAAACACAGTTATACACAAACACAACAAGATATACACAAACACACATACATATACACGAACTAACACATATACACAAACACATATGCAAACAAAAACACACATACACAAACACACACATATACACAAACACACACATATACACAAACACACACATATACACAAACACATATACACAAACACACCCATATATACACAAACACACACACATAAACACACACCCATATACAAACATATACACAAACACACACATATACAAAAACACACACACAAACATCTACACACAAACATATACACAAATACACCCATATATACACACACATATACACAAACATATACACAAACACATATACACAAACACACCCATATACACACACACACCCATATACACAAACACACATATCATGTGAAGGTGTTATTGAGGACAGGAGTGGAGGAGAGGTAACAGACTGAGCTACGTAATGGTAAGAGCAGAGTTCACAGCAGCACAGGATCTGCACGCTCCTCTCCTGAAATATTCAGTGCTGCTGTGAACTCTGCTCTTACAATTACGTAGCTCAGTCTGTTACCTCTCCTCCACTCCTGTCCTCAAGAACACCTTCACATGATTGGCAAGTCACCACCCCGCACAAGATCCGCACGCTCATCTCCTGAAATACTCTGTGCTGCTGTGAACTCTGCTCTTACCATTACGTGGTGACTTGCCAATCATGTGAAGGTGTTATTGAGGACAGGAGTGGAGGAGAGGTAACAGACTGAGAGCTATGTAATGGTAAGAGCAGAGTTCACAGCAGCACTGAATCTGCACGCTCCTCTCCTGAAATACTCTGTGCTGCTGTGAACTCTGTTCTTACCATTACGTAGCTCAGTCTGTTACCTCTCCTCCACTCCTGTCCTCAATAACACCTTCACATGATTGGCAAGTCACCACCGCGCACAAGATCCGCACGCTCATCTCCTGAAATACTCTGTGCTGCTGTGAACTCTGCTCTTACCATTACGTGGTGACTTGCCAATCATGTGAAGGTGTTATTGAAAACAGGAGTGGAGGAGAGGTAACAGACTGAGAGCTATGTAATGGTAAGAGCAGAGTTCACAGCAGCACTGAATCTGCACGCTCATCTCCTGAAATACTCTGTGCTGCCTTAAACTCTATGGACAGGTCAGGATCCTGTTTCTTTTAAATGCTGCAGTGTAGCGCAGCCTTATATAGTGGATCGAGCGGGTTCCCCAGCAGCATTTAAAAGAAACAGGATCCTGACCTGTCCACAGAGTTTAAGGCAGCACAGAGTATTTAAGGAGATGAGCACGGCCGGCCACGGCCGACCACGGGCAGCCGGTCGTTTTTCCGAGCCGTGCTCCCATTATAAAATATATTACCCGTAATGACGGGTGGCTACATGTGTGCACCCGTCATTACGGCAGCGTTGCTAGGCGGCGTCAGTAAATAGTCACTGTCCAGGGTGCTGAAAGAGTTAACTGATCGGCAGTAACTGTTTCAGCACCCTGGACAGTGACTACCGATCACAATATAGAGTAACCTGTAAAAAAAAAAACACGTTCATACTTACCGAGAACTTTCTGCTTCCTCCTGGCCGTTGCCTTGGTGACGCGTCCCTCTTGACATCTGGCCCGACATTCCTTGATGACGATGCAGCCCATGTGAGCACTGCAGCCAATCACAGGCTGCAGAGGCCTCTGCAGCCAATCACAGGCTGCAGAGGCCTCTGCAGCCAATCACAGGCTGCAGAGGCCTCTGCAGTCAATCACAGGCTGCCGCGTCAGAAAAGAAGGTCGGAATGGAGGAAGAAGAGGGACTCGTCACCAAGACAACGACCAGGTACGTATGAAATGCTTTTTATTTTATTTTTAATCAGCAGCCTCTTTCCTCTATCAGTGATTGATAGAGACAAGTGGCTGCCGATTTTTATAATATTTTTGACCGGGTTCGGTCAAAACTAGTTCGGCCGAACCTGGTGAAGTTCGGATTCGCTGCGAACCGAACTTTTCCGGAAGTTCGGACCGAAACCGGGTTCGGTTGTCCCGATTCGCTCATCTCTAATTATCACAGGCAGGATTACCATGAAAGATAACACCTATATATAGATAACACAGGATCCACTATTCATAATAGACAGACCCTTCCTGTTCTGTAGAGATCACTTCTCAGCATCACCTCATTACCATCACAGGCAGCATTACAATGAAAGATAACACCTATATATATATATATATATATATATATATATATATATATATGTAGCACAGGATCCACCATTCATAATAGACTTGTAAAGGATCTGCCAGGCACTACGTCTGTGGATACTCCCAGGATTAATCAGTCGACACCTGAGGCCAGACCTCTTAGACTGACACCGGCTCCCACCAATCAGGGTGGCAGGCTCAGGAGTGGGAGAGCCTATCGCGGCCTGGTCAGTCGGAGTTAGCTCCGCCCCCTGTCCATTTATACCTGCCGTTTTCTCTTCCTCATTGCTTGTGATTATTCTTGGATTCCTGGCCCCACTGCTGCCTTGCTCCAGCCTGCTTCTGCCGTGCTTCTGCCTTGCTTCAGTTCCCGCTTATCCTGCTTCGCTCTGCCCCTGGCTTGCTTCCTGCTCCGTGCTCTGCGTTTGTATACTCCACTCCATCCTGATCCTGACTGGCTCGTTCACCACTCCGTTTCCTCACGGTGTTCCGTGGGCTACTGCCCCTTCCCTTGCTTGTTCCCTGTTTGTATCCCCTTGCACTTAGTCAGCGTAGGGACCGCCGCCAAGTTGTACCCCGTCGCCTAGGGCGGGTCGTTGCAAGTAGGCAGGGACAGGGCGGTGTGTAGATTAGGGCTCACTTGTTCCCTTCACCTCCTTCCTGCCATAACAAGACTGTTCTGTAGATATCACTTCTCTGCAGTCATCTCATTATCATCACAGGCAGGATTACAATGAAAGGTAACACCTATATATACTGTAGATAACACAGAATCCAACGTAGACAAATATACTGACCCTTCCTGTTCTGTAGAGATCACTTCTCAGCAGTCATCTCATTATCATCACAGGCAGGATTATAACGAAAGGTAACACCTCTATATTTGGTTACACAACTAAATTAGATGTTGGACATGCCCAGAATTAAACGATGCCAACCCCATCAATCATCACCAACAAAGAACACCCATAATTTTAAGATCCCCCCTCCGACGACCCAATTACCCAAACCGAACACAAAAAAATTCCAATACAATAGAGGCAAACAATACCTCAATAGCAAATACACCAATAATAAACACAAGGCAAAATCACCAGGCCATGACAACAGAACACCTAGCTCAAGATCAGAACCAAACATGAAGCCAAAATCATGACAAAAACCCTCAAAACCAAGTCCGACTACAACCAACAAAATCCCACCTCCACACCTTCCCCATCAAACCTATCCATACTCACCATACATGAGACTTCAGATGCAGCTACCAAAAACTGCCCAATTCCATCACCCAAACATATCCTACCCACACCTCTCCTTGTTATTGACAACACCTCAGCAGAAGCCACTGCCTCAGTATCATTTCTTATTCTGCAGTTGCTTTTTTTAGAGGCACCCTTAGACTGCTACCCTCCAGCCCCCAAAACTATGAAGAACTATTTTCCTGTATTGAACCCCAACAACAACAAAAAAAGACAAAATTCCGCATAGGATGCCGAGGAGGCAAAAAGAAAAAAAGAATAACTTCAACCCTGACCAATAACCCACCCACACATATCTTCAATCTTTCTAATTATAAATTAAACGCCTTTGAATTATCTCTCCTACAAAAAGGGCTATACTTTTGCCCCACAGCAGGACCCAACCAGTTCGATCTGTTTTTGGATCTTCATCGGATTACTAGGAAATTAACTCTTGCTAGACATTTCCAAATTTCCAGTACTAAAATAAAACCTCCTATACCAGAAAGCCCCAACATCGAAAACGATAAACACATTGAGCTTAGGATGCCCTCCAAATTCTATCCGATTGACAGCCAGGGCCACTTTATAGCCACATTCCATCACCTAGTGGCCAATGAATTCAAAACAGTGGAGAAATGTCTATATAAACATAGGGATAATCTAAATAAAAAAAGAAGAAGCTATCAAATCTCTTAAAGAAAACAAATAAATCATTATCGGAGCTGCTGACAAGGGTGGGGGAACTGTAATCTAAAATATTGAGGCTTACGAAAAAGAAGCCCTAAATATTCTTTCCGACTCCAACTACTATACACCCTTAGGCTGGGTTCACACGAGCACATTAACGTCCGTAATGGACGGACGTATTTCGGCCGGAAGTTCCGGACCGAACTCAGTGCAGGGATCCGGGCTCCTAGGATCATAGCATGTATGATGCTAGGAGTCCCTGCCTCTCTGCAGGACAACTGTCCCGTACTGTAATCATGTTTTCAGTACGGGACAGTAGTTCCACGGAGAGGCAGGGACGCCTAGCATCGTACATAACTATGATGCTAGGAGCCCGGCTCCCTGCACTGAGTTCGGTCCAGGACTTCCGGCCGAAATACGTCCGTCCATTACGGACGTTATTGTGCTCGTGTGAACCCAGCCTTATATTCCGACCCACAATATCACTAAAGATCTTAACTCAATCATCAACAAAGCTTTCAATGATTCCTTAATAAACAAACACGAAAGGAATTACTTAATGTCAAAAAATCCTAGTACCCCATTTTTTTACCACCTACCTAAAATTCACAAAAGTCTGACTAATCCACCTGGTAGACCCATAATTTCTGGCATCAATTCCCCCACTTGCCACCTTTCTCACTACCTTCAATTATACTTCAAAACTATGTACAAGAACTTCCTAGCTACTTGAAAGACTCTACACACCTTATCTCATAACTATGCAACATTCCTTGGTCCAATGACCTTCTATTCCTTACTTTAGGTGTTGCAGCCCTCTACAGCAATATATAACATGCATTGGGCTTAAACAGCTTCATGGCCATCCTGAGTGAAGATAACACTAAAAAGAAGGATCAAATTTCCTTCATCCTCCAAGGGATGGAATTTATATTAAAAAATAATGTGTTTGAGGGGGGCGTGGCTGGACGAGCTTGAGAGCAGACGTGTGTGAGTGAGCTCTCCAGCAGCCTGAGCTAATAAGGGACAGACCAGGCAGTAGAATGGGGAAAACCTGATCTAAAAAGACCCCACGGGGTACCCTGACGCAAGGGGGTACAGATACCCCGATTTCAAAAAATTTTCAGCCGCTGGCAGCCGGAGATTCGAGCTCTGAAGAAGCTGAGACGCCGCCCCTGATGGTACCGCCGACCAGGAGCGTGGTGAGCAGCCCAGCACGCTTGGCGCGCAGCTTGGAAGTGCTGCTTGCACAGGAGACAGAACGGCCAGATGCAGGGGTACCCGGTTCCCTGATTAGAGGTGACGGCCAGGAGAGGAGTGGAGATCAGGCTCTCTTACAGATGTGTCCCGGACCGCTAGGAAGATCCAAGATGGCGGCGCCCACGAACGAGGTGAGCCTCTGCCAGCGATGGCGGATGTCGGGTCCTCCCTGGGACGAAGACAGGCTCAATCAGCGGAGCAGACGAGGCAGAAGCTGGAGGAGGAAACGGCGCAGTTGAGCCCGGGTGAGAGCAGCGTCGGCAGGAAAAGCCACTTACCTGCATCCGCCGAGGCCTCGTGGTGGAGCCAAGATGGCGGCCGGGACCGGAGCGTGGCAGCGTCACACGAGATCCGCGCTGAGGAGGTGAGAGGCAGTGTGCCGGCCGGTATCCCGATGCAGGTCTCCGGGAGGGACCTGGAAGCTGTGGCCCCAATGACTAGCCAGGGGATGAACCGGGAGCAGGAGTTGGTCCGGGCTCGGGCAGCACCGGGGGAAGAGGAGGGAGAGGATTACTCCTCAGAACAGCGGGGGAGAACCCCAGAGACTTGCAGGAGATGGGGACATAGGGGGAGAGTGGGAGAGATTGTCTCCCCACTTTCCTCTGGAGGAGGCACGCTGTGGGGGGGGGATCTACCGCCGCCGGACCGGGCGGCCCAGATACTTCGGGGTCACCCGGAATTGCAAGCCCTATTGGCGCTTCTCCCCTCTAAGAGGGACATGGAGGAGATGGCAGCCGACCTGAAAGTAACGTGGCGGAGAGACCTACATGTGGTCCAAACCGAAGTAACGACCTTGCGTGCTAAAGTGGGGGCATTGGAAGCATGGAAAGAATCGGTGTCGGACACTATTCAACAACTTACGGAGGCGCAGAGAGTTTCAGGCTCACAACAGCGACAGCTACAAGGGCAACTAGATGACCTGGAAAACAGGAACAGGAGAAACAATATACGGTTGAGAGGCTTACCTAATGCTGACCTAATGCCAACGCTGACGGGTATATTTAACACCCTACTGAATCGCCGAGTGGATACTTATATCGAGATAGACCAAGCTCACAGGGCCTTGCGACCCCAGAGCACGGATGCTACGAGAACACGGGATGTCATCTGCCATATACACTACTACGGCCTAAAAGAACAGATTCTACAAAAGGCGAGATTGAAGGCGGAGATTGATTTCAACAGGGCCAAACTACTCCTGTTTTCAGATCTAGCGAGACGCACCTTGAGACAGCGGGGGTTGATGCGGCCGTTGTTCTCTGTGTTGCAGCAGCGGTGGATATCGTATAGATGGGGGTTCCCCTTTTCCCTGCATGTGAGAATGGAGGACAGAACTGTCTCGTTACATACACATGCGGAACTCCCGGGATTTCTGAGGGCCCTGAGATTGCTTGATATCACCTTACCGGACTGGGAGACCCTTCAACTAGATGCGATACAAAGACCGAGGGCTCCGGGACCTGGAAGGCCCGCGCCGGGGAGGCGGGAGAGAGATGGATCGCCGTTGCCGCAGAGACCGCAAAGGCGTCCGAGAGCTTCCCCGTCAAGATTTCGGGAGCGTTGATGTGATGTGATGTATCTGCTGTATTTTTAACCCCGTTGCTTTGCAGGTGTTCGCCTCTACGGGGAGCCCCGAACCCATCATGTTTGCGTGTTTGAATAATGCAATGCTAGGCTTTCCTGACGAGGGGGTATAGACCCCGGGTCTAGATACCATTTGCTGAGTTAGGGCCTGGGGTGGTTAGACAATTCCAGAAGCGGACTTAAGTCCAGCAGTTATAGTCCCCATAGGTTCTTTACGTTAACATACGAGAAGTCTGTCCCTTTATGTAACTGTTTCAGCAGGGGTGGATAGTAAAGGCTGTGAAAATTAGTGCGGTATCTATATTTTCGGTTACCAGGTAACAGTGTACTGTTCTACGGTAGTCCTCTGTAGCCCCACATAGGAATATCGCTGTGACTGGACTGGTTCTAACCAGTGATATAAGTGCTGAGTGGCACAACTTAGTAGAGTGTGGTGACAGGATGTTTTACTTGTTATTTGTTTGTTTTTTCTTTCTTCTCATTATCCATTTTCTATTTTTTAGGCAATGCTGTAGTAATGCAATGTATACATGGACAGAGTGCGATGTACTTGGTGTCTTCGACAGGACGGTGGGCATGGCGGCAGTGTCTGGCGAATACAGGTACCTTGTGATCAGATGCATCTTGAGTCCGTTTGACTTCAGGGATAATGGCTGATTTCACCATCTCATCCCTGAACGTGAAGGGATTTAATGTTCCGGAGAAGAGGTCTCAGATCTTGTATGCTGCACACAAACAGAGGACCCAAGTGCTTTGTGTTCAGGAAACTCACTTCCGGGCGGATCAGGTCCCAACCATTCGTAATAAATATTATCCGGTGGGATACCACTGTAGTAACCCACAGGACAAAACGAGGGGGGTGTCTATCTTTCTTCATAAGTCATTCCAGGGTAAGGTGATAGATACCTGTGTAGACTCAGAGGCCCGTTTTCTTTTTCTGAAGTGTGAGGTGGGGGTCTGCTTGGTCACGATAGCCAATGTTTATGCCCCCAACACTAATCAGGTTCCTTTTTTCCTAAAAATGTTGGCAGCACTAAGCGAGTTCTCGTCAGGGGCGCCTATCCTGTGTGGGGACTTTAATCTAGCCATTAATCCGTTGCTGGACGCATCCTCTGGGCGGACTTCCCTGGCATACAATAAATTGAACAAATTGAGGAAGAAGCTTAGGGACATGCAGCTTTGTGATGTTTGGAGGTTGACCCACCCAGACGACAGGGACTTCACTTTTTATTAGTTCGCCCATAACTCCTACAGTAGGATAGATTACGTTATGGTCCACCATAGCCTACTGTCCTTTGTGAACGAGTCCTCTATTGGCAGTATGCTCCTATCTGACCATGCTCTGGTGTCTTGTGCATTACGCTTTTCATTGCAGCGTCAAAGTGATTGTACTTGGCGGTTAAACGAATCTCAGCTAAAGGACACAGTGTGCAGAGCAGAATTGAAACAAACGGTGGAGAATTTTAGGGGGGGGATCACGCTAGAGATGACACGGCGCCAGCGGTAAAGTGGGAGGCTCTAAAATGTGTGCTTAGGGGAGTTCTCATCAAGCACGGAGCTCGCATTAAGAGGGAGAGGGGAGCGAAGCTGCAGACACTGTTAGTAAGCGTACAGTCCCTAGAATCCCAGGATAAGCAGACGTTACAGGAGAGCACCGTCAAGTGGGTTCCCGCTATTATTACGAGTGGGGCAATAAGGCGGGGAAAGTGTTGGCAAGGGCACTGCGTGAGCGAGGGGCGTCTTCCTTTATCCCATCGATACGGACTGTAGCAGGGGAATTGGCGTTCAAGACGGAGGATATAGCGTCGGCCTTCTGCGAGTATTATGCCTCGCTTTATGACCTGCCCTCCCCCACTCTGGGTACGGCCCCGCCCGAAACACAGCCCTCGTTATCAGAATACCTTAGGGACACAGCGTTGCCTCAGTTGTCTACAGAAGAGGCGGTGGGCCAAGATTCGCCATTCTCCAGAGAGGAGTTACTGCAGGTTATTAGAGCATTGCCGGCAGGGAAGAGCCCGGGGCCCAATGGGTACACAGCGGGATTTTACAAGTCCATGGCAGAGGACTTGGTGACGCTGCTGCAAAATTCGTTTAACTCTATCTCAGATCAGGTGTAGTTCCCAGAGTCCTTTTTACAGGCGCATATCACGGTCATACCGAAGGGGGGTAGGGATACGCAACAGTGTGCGAACTATAGGCCAATCTCTCTCATTAACACGGACGCTAAGATGTACGCTAAGTTGATAGCGAATAGACTAGCTGGGTTCCTGGGCTCCCTGATTCACACGGATCAAGTGGTTTTATCCCACAACGCGAAGCCATAGATAATACGCTAAAGACCTTCTCTTTGCTTCATCATGTGACGAAGAATAGAGTTCCCTGTATGCTGCTGTCACTGGATGCAGAGAAGGCCTTTGACCGGGTGGATTGGGGGTTTCTGGAGGCTGCGCTGATTCAGATGGGAGTAGGTCGCCTAATGTTGACACGTTTTATGGCCCTTTATAATCATCCCCAGGCGCGGGTTAGAGTTAATGGTTCTCTGTCTGCTCCATTTAGGATAAGTAATGGGACTAGACAGGGCTTTCCGCTGTCGCCCCTACTGTTTGCGGTGGTGATGGAACATCTTTTGGTAGCAGTTCGACGTAACGCTGACATTCGGGGGGTGCAAGTTGGGGAGATGCAGTTATTGTTTTACATTACAAGCCCGCACATCACATTGCCGTCCCTGATGAAAGCCATTCAAATGTATAGCTATTATAGTAACTATAAGATGAATATGTCTAAGAGCGAGGTTATGAACATATTTTTGCCAGGGGAGGTCGCCCAACAGGTGCATAGCAATTATCCCTTTTCATGGCAGACGGGCTTGTTGAAATATCTAGGGGTGAGGATACCTGTGGTTCATGCGGACGCCTACTCTCTTAATTTTCTGCCTATCCTCCAAACACTCAGAACCGATTTAGACAAATGGGAGCCCAAGGAGTTGGGTAGGATAAGCGTGATAAAGATGAACATTCTGCCATGCTTAATGTATATTTTTCAGACGGTCCCGTGTGTCTTGCCCAGGGGTTTCTTTCTGCAGTTAAACAAAGCACTGGCCAGGTTTGTCTGGCGGGGCAGACCACCGAGAATAGTGAGAACTACTCTGTTCAAGAGTAAGCAGAAAGGGTTACCTAACTGTCTGGCCTACTACTTTGCGGCGGTGAGTGCTAGGATCTTGGATTGGTTCCACCACGCGGACTCTAAATTGTGGGTGGGGTTGGAAAATCTTCTGGCGCCGGTTCCTCTCACTGTCCTGCCATGGATCCGGGGGCGGTACTTTAAGGGGAGGGAGAATGCTAGGCTCCCTCTGGTTGTGGGACAGGTGGTACTCACGTACAAACGCTATCGTAATCTGGCTATAGGGATTCCTCCCGATGGCCCATTAGTGGCGATATTCCATAATGTGGACTTCCCGCTGGGTAAGCTGCCTACCTTCCTGTCCTTCTCGTCCAGGCCTTCACCACTGATGTTTCGTCATGTTCTGGCGGTCATGGGGTTGAAGTCCTTTGAGGCACTTGTCCCGGAACCACAGAGATCATCGGTTTGGCGCTGGGATTTTCTGCGGCTCCAACACTTTTACAATACTAACAGGGAGAGGCTCTCTTTGCACAGAGATCTAACACCGGTAGAACAGCTATGTGTTGCTGATTCCCCTCCGACACGGGCTATTTCCCTTCTCTATAAGTGCTTCCAGGAGTTACATAATGAGGTTCCGCCTTCCTATGTGAAAGGGTGGGAGAGAGAGCTTACGTCGTCCCCTTCGACGGCGGACTGGGCCAAAGCCTTTAAGTTGTGTCATAGCTTCTCCATCTCCTGCAAGGCCCAAGAAACTAACTATAAGATTTTGTCGCGCTGGTATAGGGTCCCAGCAGTGCTTCATTCCTTCTATCCGGCGGTACCGGATGAATGTTGGCGTTGTGGCAGAGTGGGGGGCACAATGCTGCACATTTGGTGGGAGTGCCAGTTGATTCAGCCATTCTGGGTAACGGTGGTGGATCTTATACAAAAAATCACGGGTCAAGTGCTTCCCAACACTCCAGAAGTGTTGATTCTTTCCATGTTCCCTGGAGCGATTAAAAAATACTCAAAAACTCTGATTAGTTTTCTGGTGATCGCAGCCCGCACAGTGATTCCAAGACTATGGAAAACTAGTAGTGCGCCAACGATCACGGAATGGTTTCAGGAGATTTTATTGCTGCAGAGAATGGAGGAGGCAACACAGGCCCGACGAGAAGCTTCGAGAGCGGGACGATTGGTCTGGCAGGAGTGGCAGGAGTTTTGTGAGTCGGATGAATATCTTCTCTATGCATAGGCCATATAGGACATAGCAGGGGGGAGTGTTGGCCTGATCCACATGGGGGTTGATAGTGGGAGGTTGGGTCCTCTGGTTCTGTATGCTTTCTTTCTCCTCTATCCGATGTAGAGTCTGATGATGCTTAGTCACATGCTAGGGTGTCTTCCCGCCTGCCGTGTTGCCCACTGTTCTGGATGCATCTTCAATGTCAAGGGTAATATAGCAATATGTCCTCGATGCCTGGGCAGCCTGTCCATTGTATTAATTTAGTCTCTGCTGGTACAGAGGTTGATGTTACATTATATTGAAGTGTTAGATGCATATTACGGCTTGTTTATTATTTTATACCTACTGCGTATGTTTGATGAGTCATTATGTAAGATGGATGTATATGTGTATGTTTTTTACATTACTGTGTACTACTGGCTTGATATGTTTTCTTTGTGTGGAAAAATACCCAAAAATAAAGAATGTTAAAAAAAAAATTAAATAATGTGTTTACTTTTAAAAATCTGATCGTCCGCCAACAAAAAGTAACAGCTATGGGCAGGAGGGGGGCACCAAGCTTTGAAGTCTTTGAAGACTCCCATATTTGGAACAATCACAGTATTAACCCCTTCCCGCTCCTGGACGTACTATTAGGTCATGGCAGCTGTATCGTTCGCGCTCCATGACCTAATAGTACGTCTCGGGAGTAACGGCCGTTTCGGCCGTCCTCCCGACACATACAGGAGCTGTGACAGCTACTGTCTTGTTCAGCAGCTGTCACAGCTCCTATAGCGGGGACCGATCGCTGTGTCCCCGCTGATTAACCCCTTAAAAGCCGCGTTCTATAGAGATCGCGGCTTTTTAGGGGTTAAGCTGCCATCGCCGGCCTGCTACGCGATAGCGGCCGGCGATGGTGACTATGGCAAACGGACACCAAACAATGGTGTCCGGCTATGCCATAGACGGAAGCCTAGTGGGTCCTGACAACGTCAGGACCCACTATGCTTGCTGTCAGTGAGTAGCTGACAGTTCTAATACACTGCACTACGCATGTAGTGCAGTGTATTGGAATTTCGATCAGGGCCTCCTGCCCTCAAGTCCCCTAGTGGGACAAAGTAATACAGTAAAAAAAAAGTTAAAAAAAGATGTGTAAAAATAAGAAAATAAAAGTTTTAAAAGTATTAAAAGTAAAAATCCCCCCTTTTCCCTTATCAGTCATTTATTATTAATAAAAATATATAAACAAACAAATAAACTATACATAATTGGTATCGCCGCGTCCGCAATGGCCTGAACTACAAAATTATTTCGTTATTTATCCCGCACGGTGAACGCCGTAAAAGAAAATAATAATAAACCGAACCACAATCACAATTGTTTGGTTACTTCACCTCCCAAAAAATGGAATAAAAAGAGATCAAAAAGTCGCATGTACCGAAAAATGGTACTGATTGAAACTACAGTTTGTTACGCAAAAAATAAGTCCTCGCACGGTTTTATTGATTGAAAAATAAAAACGTTATGGCTCTTAGAATAAGGTAACACAAAAAGTGAATGGTTGTTTACAAAACGTATTTTATTGTGCAAACGCCATAAGACATAAAAAAAAACTATAAACATCTGGTATCGACGTAATCGTATCGCCCCGCAGAATAAAGTGAATATGTCATTTATAGCGCATGGTGCACGCAGTAAAAAAAAAAGAATAAAAAAACAATAGTAGAATTGCTGTTTATTAGTCACCACGCCACCTAAAAATAGAATAAAAACTGATCAAAAAGCCGCATGCACCCCAAGAAACAATGGATTCCTCAAGGGGTCTAGTTTCCAAATTGGGGTCACTTTTGGGGGGTTCCCAATGTTTTGGCACCACAAGACCTCTTCAAACCGGACATGGTGCCTAATAAAAAAGAGGCCTCAAAATCCACTAGGTGCTCTTTTGCTTCGGAGGCCGGGGCTTCAGTCCATTACCGCACTAGGGCCACATGTGGGATATTTCTCAAAACTGCAGAATCTGGGCAATACGTATTAAGTTGCGTTTCTCTGATAAATCCTTTTGTGTTATAAAAAAAATGGTATAAAGAGGATTTTCGGACAAAATTTTTTTTTTCATTTCACCTCTACTTTTCTCTAAATTTCTGTGAAACACCTAAAGGGTTCATAAACTTTCTAAATGCTGTTGTGAATACTTTGAGGGGTCTAGTTACTAAAATGGGGTATTTGATAGGGGTTTCGTATATATGGGCCCCACAAAGCAACTTCAGAACTGAACTAGAACCTAAAAAAATAAAAAAATTAGGCAATACTTCGCTTCTTACATTATACTGATAATGAGCCGTGCCCACACCGAGATGACCCCAGTTTTGACCGTTTGTATAAACGGAGACCCTTATTAGACCGTTCCAGTGCCCGGTTTTCCCAAGCATTCACCCCCGAGACGTGTATTTCTATTGATGAGTCCCTGGTACATTTTAAAGGGAGGGTTCAATTCCGCGAGTACCTGCCGGGTAAGAGGGCAAGGTATGGCGTGAAGATGTATAAGCTGCGAGAGTGCATCCGGGTATACCTACAGGTTTAGGCTATATGAAGGGAAGGCCACCCCCAAACCAGACTGCATCCTGGACTACAATAGGTACATTGGAGGGATGGACTTGTAAGATCAAATCCTGAAGCCCTACAGCGCCGTGCGGTGTGGTATAAGAAGTTGGCCGGGCACATCATACAGATGGCATTGTACAATGCGTACGTGCTACGTCGATGTGCAGGCCAGACGGGAACTTTCCTGGAATTTCAAGAGGTGATTATCAAGAACCTAATCTTTAGGGACCAAGAAGGGGGGGCACCCAGTACTTCTGGAAGCGGGGCCACACGCATCGTACCAAGGCGGCAACACTTTCCAGGAGAAGTTCCCCAAACTGGCAAGAAGGGAAAAAGTCAAAAGAGGTGCAAAGTCTGCTATAAGAGGGCGATAAGGGATGACACAATATATCAATGTGACACGTGTCCCGAATAACCAGAGCTCTGTATGAAAGTCAGTATTAAAATTTATCATACATCCCTTGGTTTATAATTTACCCCAATTTTACTTACCCTGATGCACTCCGCACAGCTTATCCCCCCTCGTCTTTCCCCTCTGGGTCCTGCTGTGTGCCCAGGCAGCTGATAACAGCCACATGTAGGGTATTGCCATACCCGGGAGAACCCACATTGCAGTTTATGGGGTGTAGGTCTCTGGTCAAAATGCTCACTACACCTCTAGATGAATGCCTTAAGGGTGTAGTTATTAAAACGGGGTCACTTCTTGCGGGTTTCAACTGTACTGGTACCTCAGGTGCTTCTGCATACATGACTTCGCACTAGAAAATCCCCAGTAGGCCAAATGGTGGTCCTTTCCTTCTGAGCCCTCCCATGGGCCCAAACGGCAGTTTATCACAACAAATGGGGTATTGCGGCACTCAGAACAAATTGCGCAACAGAATGGGGTATTTTGTTTCTTGTGAAAATAAGAAATTTTCAGCCAAAACTACATATTATTTGAAAAAAATAATTTTGTTTTCATTCCCAGCCCAATTCAAATAAGTTCTGTGAAAAAACTATGGGGTCAAAATGGTCACAACACCCATAAATGAATTCCTTGAGGGGTGTAGTTTCCAAAATGGGGTCATTTGTGGTTGGTTTCTATTGCTTTGATACCTCTGGGGCTCTGCAAATGCGACATGGCACCCAAAAACCAATCCAGCAAAATCTGGACTCCAAAGAACACACAGCGCTCCTTTCCTTCTGAGCCCTCCCATGGGCCCAAACGGCAGTTTATCACCAAAAATGGGGTATTGCCGCACTCAGGACAAATTGGGCAACAAAATAGAGTATTTTATTTCTTGTGAAAATAAGAATTTTTGAGCTAAAATGACATATTATTGGAAAAAAATATTTTTTTTTAATTCCCAGCCCAATTCAAATAAGTTCTGTGAAGAAATTATGGGGTCTAAATGGTCACATTACCCATAAATGAATTCCTTGAGGGGTGTAGTTTCCAAAATGGGGTCACTTCTGGTGGGTTTCCATTGCTTTGATACCTCTGGGGCTCTGCAAATGCGACATGGCACCCGAAAACCAATCCAGCAAAATCTGGACTCCAACAAACATATAGCGCTCCTTTCCTTCTGAGCCCTCCCATGGGCCCAAACGGCAGTTTATCACCACAAATGGGGTATTGCCACACTAAGGACAAATTGGGCAACAAAATGGGGTATTTTGTTCCCTGTGAAAATAAGAAATTTTGATCACAAATGACATTTTATTGGAAAAAAATTTCATTTTTTTCATTTCACAGCCCAATTCAAATACGTGCTGTGAAAAACCTGTGCGGTCAAAATGGTAACAACAACCATAAATGAATTCCTTGAGGGGTGTAGTTTCCAAAATGGGGTCACTATTGGGGGATTCCTACTGTTGTGGCACCTCAACACCTCTTCAAACCTGGCATGCTGCCTAAAATATATTCTAATAAAAAAGAGGCCTCAAAATGCACTAGGTGCTTCTTTGCTTCTAGGGCTTGTGTTTTAGTCCACGAGCGCAGTAGGGCCACATGTCAGACATTTCTAAAAACTGCAGAATCTGGACAATACATATTTAGTAGTGTTTCTCTGGTAAAACCTTCTGTGTTACAGAAAAAAAAATGAATAAAATTGAAATTCAGCAAGAAAAATGAAACTTTCTAAATGCTGTTTTGAATACTTTGAGGGGTCTAGTTTTTAAAATGGGGTGTTTTATCAGGGTTTCTAATACATAGGCCCCACAAAGCCTCTTCAGAACTCAAGAGGTACCTTAAAAAAAAGGCTTTTGAAATTTTCTTAAAAATATGAGAAATTGCTGTTTATGTTCTAAGCCTTGCAACGTCCAAGAAAAATAAAATAATGTTAAAAAAATGATGCCAATCTAAAGTAGATATATGGGAAATGTGAACTAGTAACTATTTTGGGTGGTATAACCGTCCGTTTTACAAGCAGATGCATTTCAATTCTGAAAAATGCAATTTTTTCTAAATTTTCTCTAAATTTTGCAATTTTTCACCAATAAACACTGAATATATCGACCAAATTTTACCACGAACATGAAGCCCAATGTGTCTCGAGAAAACAATCTCAGAATCGCTTGGGTAGGTTTAAGCATTCCGACGTTATTACCACATAAAGTGAAATATGTCAGATTTGAAAAATGGGCTCTGAGCCTTAAGGCCAAAACTAGGCTGCATCCTTAAGGGGTTAAACACCATATAGTATTTTATAAAACAATATATTGATGACTTATTTTTCATTTGGAAGGGAGACGTGCTCTCAGCTACTAATTTCATGACCATTTTAAACATGAACACTTGGGGTCTTACTTTTACTAGTAATATAAGTCACATCAAAATCAATTTTCTTGATCTCACTATCGCTCATACTCATTCCCAAATCATCACGTGCACTTTTTTTTTTTTTTTTTAATTAAATAGTGGACACTAATAGCTACCTGGACTACTCCAGTGGACATTATAAAACATGCCTAAAAAACATCCCTTACAGCTAGCACAAAAGAGTACACAAAAATTGCAGTCTTGATAAAGATCTAATTGAATAAGCCAATACCCTTCAGAAACGCTTTAAAAAAAAAGTTATCAGAGTCGCCTCCTTTCCGACGCCTATCAGAGAACCAAAATATGTAAACAAGTAGATTGCTTAATACTATCTAAAATACCTGCAGCTAAAGACGACTTCAACAATTCGAATAAACGCAACTTCATCACCACATACAATAAGTAATTCAGAAAAGTAAGAGATTTTAACTGCACACTGGAATATATTAACCCAAGACCTCTTTTTAAAACCTCTTCCATCTAACAAACCCCTGTGTACATACAGGAGAGCTCAAACTCTCAAGAGCATACTGGCCCCAAGCCGAGTAAGAAATTGGACGATGACAAAAAAAGCCTCCCTGTTACCCACGGGGAGTTACAGATGCGGAATAGCACGCTGCCTCTCCTGCTCAAGCATCCAACATAGATGCAAATCCTTTGTCAGCAACAATACCGGTGAAACTTTCACCTTTAAGCACAGACTAACTTGCCAGTCCCAATTCGTGAATTATCTAATCAGTTGCTTTTGCGGCGTCCAATACGTAGGATGCTCCAACCAACCACTACAATGTTGCCTAAATCAACACCGCTCCAATTGCAATAAGAAAGTGTGGACTCATAGTATCTCGAAAAAACTGTACCTCTACACATGGGGGTGATTTCAAATGTTATTCAGTAATGCCCATCGACCATATTGACGCACTTAAGGCCAATAGATTCGAAGCACTGTGCCTGCGAGAGGTCACTTCTCAGCAGTCATCTCATTATCATCAGGCTGGATTACAATGTCTGAACTGCTGTTCACAGCTCATGCAAGTTGGCTGCCCCCATAATCATGTACAGAAAATAGGATAAAAAAAAATATACAATCTGAAAATAAAAACTGATTTAACCCCCTTCTCGATATCTGCCACATATATGTCGGAAATTAAGGAGGGAAGTATGGAGTGGGCTCGCAGGCTGAGCCTTCTCCATAAGACTAGCGTGTCTGCTGTATGACACAGCTGAAACTTCAGTGTAATAAGCCGGATCCCGCTCGAGCAGGATCTCGCCCGTTTAACCTCTTAGATGCCACGGTTAATAGCGACCGCGGCTTCCAAGCCATTAGAAACAGGGTAGTGGACCCCTCTGTTGTTGCATCGCCCCCTTTCTACTCCGGGATGCCATCGTGGGGTGACGATGGTTATCATGGCAGCCTGGGGGCCTAATGAAGGCCCCCAGGTCTGCCGTCTTAGCGCTCCTATTAAGCCCAGCCAGATGCAGGACTTAATAGGAGTCTGTCAAAATCACGATATACTGCAATACATATGTCATGCAAGTGGTCCAATGAATAATAAAAAAAGTTAAATACAGTTACAGAAAACAGTTTTAATATATCTTTTTTTAAATATTATAAGTTAAAAAACTTCCCATTTCCCATCTACCCCCAAAGCGATGTAAAAAAGAAAATTAATATAACTGGTATCGCCGCATCCATATAAGTCCCAACTATTACAATATAACATTATTTAACCCGCAAGGTTGAACGCTGTAAAAAAAAAGTCAGAACTTCTGTTTTTTGGTCACCTTATCTCCCACAGCAAAATGGAATAAAAAGTGATTAAAAAGTCTCTTGTACTCCAAACTATTACCAATAGACACTACAGCTTGGTCTGTGAAAAAAAAGCCTCACACCGCTTAATCGACGGAAAAATAAAAAAGTTTTGCCTCTCTAACTTTATTTTTAACAATTACTTTTTTCCTTGTAAAAATAGTAAAACTTTTAAAAAAACTAAAATAATTTGGTATCGCTGTAATCGTATTGACCCACAGAATAAAGTTAACGTGTACTGTACTGTACGTGATTGTGTGGGCACAAAAGCTGTGCAGCACAATCACCGCAAGAGCCCAGCTGTGAATGACAGTCAGGCTCCCGCTGCAATGGCTAGGATTGGAGAGACCTCCAATCCTTGCCGTTTAACCCCTTAAATGATGCGGTCCACAGCGACCACGTCATTTAAGTGGTTTGACAGAGGGAGCTCCCTCTATCATCGATCGGCGGCTCGCGATTGCTTACTGGTTGCCACGGCAGCCAGGGGCCTAACAAAGGCCCCCAGGCCTTCCCTGGCTACATGCCTATTAGGCCGTGCCAGAGGCATGGCCTAATAGATTTGCCTGTTAGTATACCAAAGCATTATATCTGCGATCAGAAGATCGCATTGTGAAGTCCCCTAGTGGGACTAAATAACATTTTTTTTTAATTAAAACAGTTAAAGTTTATTAAAAAATAAAAATAAAAGATTAAAGTAAAAATAAATATATATATATATATATATATATATATATATATTACAAAAAAACAAACACATGCACATATATGGTATTGCCACGATCATAACGACCCGAATAATAAAGTTAACACATTAATTAAACCGCATGTTTTTTTCAATTCCTTCCGTAAAGAAATGAATATAAGTTAAGCAATATAATATATAAAGCACAGTAGAAGGAAGTCGGCACCACTCTCAATCCTCACAGCATGGAACAGGCAGATAGATGCAAGTGGAATCAGGGTTTTTCTCATTTAAAGGGAATGTGTTGCCAGCAAAACATGTTTTTTTTTTTTTAATTAAACATTTAGTGTATAGGTGTTTATTTTTTTCACGAGTCAGGAAATATTATAAATTAGATTCTAATTTATAATATTTCCCATTGCTGGTCACTAGATGGAGCTATTCCCAAAATTGCAGCATTGCATGTGGTAAAGCAACCACATTGCTTTTTGCTGCAAAATTGGGAAAAAAGCACTCGCTCTAGTGAGCTCTGAGAATCCCCCCCCCCTCCTTTATCCTGGCTAGTGCCGGGATAAACGAGGGGATTGAACGGTCTAACCTCCTACACTGTGTGTCGCCATTTTTTGAGCTAACACACAGTGTAGTAGGTTTACATACAGTAGTAAACACACACAAACACGAACATACATAGAAATCTCTTACCTGCTCCTGCCGCCGCGGCTCCCTCCGGCCCGTCCGCTCCGTCTGCTGCCGCTGGTCCAAGTGCACAAGTCCGGATGCCGCGACCGGAAGTAGTAATCTTACTGTCCGCCCGCGACTTCCGGTGCACAGGAAAATGGCGCCGGACGGCACGCTTTTCAAATTGGACTGTGTGGGAGCGGCGCATGCGCAGTTCCCACACAGACGGCGTACACAGAAGTGGATGGGACGGGACCCGTTCGCAGTCCCTATGGGACTGTGGCTGCCGTATTCCATGTCTGTATGTGTCGTTAATCGACACATACAGAAATGGAAAAAAAAATGGCAGCCCCCATAAGGAAGAAAAAGTGAAAAAATAGAAAAAAGTAAGACACAAACACACAAATAAATAAAAACGTTTTTAATAAAACACTAACATTAAACTGACATGAAATTTTTTTTTGTGGTGACACTGTTCCTTTAAGCAAACTTCGGGCGGTGCTCAGCATAAAAACAGACGGTCTTGTAGTATAATATAGATGAAAGAAATGAAAATGCGGCACTCACCCGTTTGCAAATCTTCTTAACTTTATTGTGTCACCTTGGCGAGGGTAAAAGCATTACAGAGGTCAGAAGAAGCGCAATCTCCAGCGCGAAACAGGCTGTAACCTACAACTAGCTGTCCTCCCTGTAATGCTTTTACCCTCGCCAAGGTGACACAATAAAGTTAAGAAGATTTGCAAACGGGTGAATGCCGAATTTTCATTTCTTTCATCTACAATATAATATATACAACCAAAAATTGTGCAATTGAAATATACAACTCGTCTCCCAAAAAACAAGCTAAAATAAAAAAGTTATGACTTTTGGAAAGCGGGGAGGAAAAAACTAAAAAGAATGCTTGGTCATTAAGGCTAAAATAGGCCTGGTCCTTAAGGGGTTAAAGTAAAGAATATGTATTAGTATCTGCTTTAAATTAGTAAAAAAATATAGGCGATATATTCCCTATAAAGCAAATATACTGTAGGTGATATACTATAAATCATATATTCTTGTGCTTTATAGGGAATATAAGGGTAAAGTTACATAGTTACATAGTTTGTACGGTTGAAAAAAGACACATGTCCATCAAGTTCAAGCAAGGGATGGGAAAGGGGAAGTGGGATGGGAAAGGGGAAGTAAAAAATTTCTACACATAGCAGTTAATATTTTTTTGTTCTAGGAAATTATCTAAGCCTTTTTTAAAGCCATCTACTGTCCCTGCTGCAACCAGCTCCTGCGGTAGGCTATTCCATAGATTCACAGTTCTCACTGTAAAGAAGGCTTGTCGCCTCTGCAGGTTGAACCTTTTTTTCTCCAGACGGAGGGAGTGCCCCCTTGTTTTTTGAGGGGGTTTTACATGGAACAGGATTTCACCATATTTTTTATATGCGCCATTCATATATTTATATAAGTTAATCATGTCCCCCCTTAGTCGTCTTTTTTCAAGGCTAAATAGGTTTAGTTCTTTTAATCTTTCCTCATAACTTAGATTCTCCATGCCCCTTATTAGCTTCGTTGCTCTTCTTTGTATTTTTTCCAACTCCAGGGCATCCTTTCTATGAACTGGAGCCCAGAACTGGACTGCATATTCTAGATGAGGCCTCACTAATGCTTTGTAAAGTGGTAATATTACATCCCTGTCCCACGAGTCCATGCCTCTTTTGATACACGACAATATTTTGCTGGCCTTTGAAGCAGCTGATTGACACTGCATGCTGAAATTTAGTTTATGATTTACAAGTACACCCAGATCCTTCTCAACAATTGACTCCCCCAGTGTAGCTCCCCCTAGGACATATGATGCTTGCAGGTTTTTCGTACCCAGATGCATAACTTTACATTTATCTACATTAAACTTCATTTGCCAAGTGGACGCCCAAACACTTAGTTTGTTTAAATCTGCCTGCAATTCACAAACATCTTCCATAGTCTGAACTATATTGCATAGCTTGGTGTCATCTGCAAAAATAGAAATAGTGCTATTAATCCCATCCTCTATATCAGGGGTCAGGAACCTTTTTGGCTAAGAGAGCCGTAAACGCCACATATTTTGAAATATAATTCCGCGAGAGCCGTACAATATGTTTAAAGGGCCATTGACAGATCAATCGCTCCAATGTTCACTTAGTACAGCAAGGAATGCTCCTCCCTGCTGTATAAAGCCACAACTGGACTGAAACAATGGTAATTAGCAGTAAAAAAATTAAATAAATAACTTACATTGTGAGCTTGCGATGCATGACATCAGTCCAGCAGTCTGGCTTCTTCTTTTTCCTGCGCATGACTGGAAGCTGGCATTCTTCCCACCTGATGTTGAGAGAATGCCAGCTTTGAGGCATTCGCAGAAGAAAGAAGCTGGAATGTTGGACATGTCACACAACGCATTGTCAGTTATGTCAATTATCTATTTTATTATTTTACAGCGAATTATTGTTTAGGTCCAGCGGTGGCTTAGTGCAGCAGAGAGGAACACTCCTTTGTGTACTAAGTGACCGCTGGAGCAATTGTATCTGTCAGTGGCCCTTTTAAAAGTGTTGGTCTTACAGAAAATGAACAAAAAAGAGAGGCTCAGACCCATAGGGAACTAAAGCATTTACTACTTAAAGTGGTACATAAAAGCAGGCACACCCAGCGTAATAAATAATTGAACTTTATTAAATAGTCTCACTGTACATAAAGTGCACACATTGACTTGTATTTAATTTTAAAGAACAACAAATCTCCGAACTCTTTTTTTTATAACATAATAACGTTTTAATGCTGTTGCTAACCAACGATGAATAGAATACTTCCTACCGTTAATGTGACTTCTGGTGCTGCATGGATTTGCTGATGGCTTTGTAATCTGGTTCATACGTGGTGAGGTTTAGCTTCATGCAGGCGTTGAGACTTCCATCCGTTAAACGTGAACGTATGTTAGTCTTGATGTGCTTTAGATGTGAGAAAGACTGCTCGCATGCATAGGTAGAGCCAAACATTGTCAGTACAGCAATACCCACACGCTGCAGTGTTTGGTATGTGACAGGAAGTGCATTCCAAGTTTTGACAATCAGCTGGTCTGCATGTTGGAGTTGTTTCATTTCT
Source organism: Rhinoderma darwinii (assembly GCF_050947455.1). Classification (NCBI taxonomy): domain Eukaryota; kingdom Metazoa; phylum Chordata; class Amphibia; order Anura; family Rhinodermatidae; genus Rhinoderma; species Rhinoderma darwinii. Next base: position 316,793,065 of record NC_134687.1, on the reverse strand, counting down.
CTCCACTTGTGTTTGCTTGCCAACTCTGCTTGCTGTCGTGCAAGTTTTTCCAAATCTTCATTAAGTGATTTAAACTTATTCACCCACATGTCTGAAGCCTTCAGGTCAGCAGCTTGTAGCTCAAAATCTCTGATGGAGACACCAGGGATATAACTCAGGTCAGTGCTGTCCAGTGCACACTCATGTGGATGAGTGATGAACTTAAAAAGACGAGTGTGCTCACGAAATTCTCCAAAGCGCGCTTTGAATGATTGCAGGAGATTGGATGTAAAGCCTGCTAGTTGCTGAATATCAAGATGTTGTGCAGGGTCATTTGCTGTGCATGCATCTTTAAACTCTCCCAGTTTTTCAAAGTGTATTAAACGACCTGTTTCAATGTCTGCGATAAACAGTTCCAGCTTATTTTCAAATGCAAACACAGCTTGTTGAAGCGATAAAACTGTATTACCAACGCCTTGCATTTTCACATTGAGCTGGTTCAGATGTTCAGTCATATCTACAAGATAGAAGAACTTCAGGAGCCACTCAGTGTTGGACAACTCAGGATGGTCAACGTTTTTCATTTCAAGAAAAGTTCGTATTTCACTCAGACAAGCTGCGAAACGGCTGAGCACCTTCCCTCTTGACAGCCAGCGCACGTTGCTGTGCAGAAGCAGACCAGGATAATTATTCCCAACTTCATCCAGGAGTGTTTTAAACTGGCGATCATTTAAAGCACGGGCAACAATAAAGTTGACCACCTGAATGACAAGTGACATCACCTCACCAAGCTGCTCACCAAACATCTGAGCACAAAGTGCCTCCTGATGTAGGATGCAGTGAAAACTAAGGATAGGTCTTTTTTCATGTTCACGAAGAAGCGCTACAAATCCTTTGTTTTTTCCTACCATGCATGGAGCACCATCAGTACACACTGAAATAAGTTTATGCATTGGTAGATTTTTTTCTTTAGTGAACTCAGTGAATGACTTGAACAAATCATCCCCTCTTGTTGTCCCTTTCAGAGGCAAAACAGCAAGACTTTCCTCATGTAACGTGTCACCGACAGCATACCTTGCAATGATGCTGAACTGAGATATATGGCTTACGTCAGTTGATTCATCCAAAGCAAGAGAAAAGAACAGAGCTGTATTTATGTCCTTCACTTGGGATGCCTCAATCTGATTTGCCATCATGATGGCACGGTCATGAACTGTTCTTGCTGACAGAGGCATGTCTTTTATCCGTTTGATAATCTTGGCTTTATCCGGAAAATCATCAAAAAGTTCATTGGCAACATCAAGCATAAATGTTTTGGCATACTCCCCATCTGTGAATGGTTTTCCGTTTCTGACAATTGCCAAAGCACCAACAAAGCTAGCCGAATTTAAGTCACCTTGTTGGGTCCAAACTCGAAGTTGCTGCTGACTAGCTTGCACTTTGCACAGCAGCTCTTGACAGGCTTTCTTCCTGCTGTCCCCTGCAGGATATTTCGATGCAAATGAAGCATGGCGTGTGTCAAAGTGGCGCTTTATATTTGACCGCTTCATGGATGCAATTTTATCATTGCATATAAGACAAACTGGTGAACCTGCTCTCTCCACAAAGGCAAATTCGTCTGTCCACTCCTGCTGAAAAGTACGATACTCCTCATCCTTCTTTCTTTTAGCCATCTTCTTCACTAACTAGTTATATTCGTTGTGCTCTGCAGCTCCGACTACCGGGTTGATCCCTGCATCTTACGTCACGCTGCTCCCTCTCTCTCCATAGAGGTAAATGGAATCTGCTGGCAGCGTATGCGCACCAGTGGCAGCACGACGTAAGATGCACGGTTCAACGCGGAAGTAAGAGCTGCGGAGCACAACGAATATAAATAGAGGGGGTTATGAAGCTCATGTCTCCTCGGTTCAGCAAGCGCCGAGGAGGCAGAGCCGGCGGCGCATGCGTGCTAGAGTGAAAGTATATGCAGCGATCCCACACAGATACGTCATCGGGTGGAATCGCTGCATTATGGGAGAAGGTAAAAACAGGGGCTAGCGCCCCAATAACATATAGCACGGGCGCCGTTCCTGAGCGCTTTATTACAGCTCTGGGAGACCTCCAGAGCTGTAAAGAAGCGCTCAGAACAGATTTTTGCCCTGATAGTGGTCCTTTAAATCAGTTTCTTATGCCCCCAAGAGTGTAATATGGGTGGCAGATGTTTTTTAAGGCCATATTTTTTATTTTTTTTTGGGGGGGGGCTATATAATGGATTATGTGGGATTATTTTCAGGGGTGAAGTGGGAAGGGGGGGGTTGGTGGGACACACTGTATTACACAGCCCCTTTATTGATGCAGCTCACTGCTGCTGACCATGAGGCTGTGTAACAATTTCCATGTTATAATGTTCACATTCAAAGCAGCAGCACAGCCAGGGGTTTCTGGAACGTCCAAGGGAGACACAAGGGAGGAGGCAGATGCCGCTTCACTAGGGGACGCAGGTGCGTGCTTGCAGACGGCGCGGCTATGCAGGGAGTTATGGGAAATGTAGTCCATGCTCCCTGCCGCTCACCACTGCCGCCAATGCTTATCAGGCCATCAAAGAACTACCAATATCAGCGTGCACCGCGGCCTGATGGAGCGCGGTGCACGGGCTGATGGAGCGCGGTGCATGCATCCTTCCCATAGACAGGTAGGAGCCCTGTCTGCGAGCCAGATACGGCCATCAAAAGAGCCATATCTGGCTCGCGAGCCATAGGTTCCCGACCCCTGCTCTATATCATTAATAAATAAGTTGAATAATAGTGGTCCCAGCACTGAACCCTGGGGTACACCACTTATAACTGGGGACCATTCAGAGTAGGAATCATTGACCACAACTCTCTGGATACGGTCCTTGAGCCAATTCTCAATCCAATTACAAACTATACTTTCTAAACCTATAGTCCTTAATTTACCCATTAGATGTCTATGAGGGACAGTGTCAAATGCCTTTGCAAAGTCCAAAAACACTATATCCACAGCGGCCCCTCTGTCTAGGCTTCTGCTTACCTCTTCATAAAAACAAATCAGGTTGGTTTGACAGCTTCTGTCCTTAGTAAAACCGTGCTGGCTGTCACTTATAATGCTATTTATTGTCACAGAATCCTGTATATAGTCCCTCAATAGCCCCTCAAACATTTTCCCCACAATTGATGTTAAGCTTACTGGTCTATAATTACCCGGCGAAGACCTAGAGCCCTTTTTGAAAATAGGCACCACATTTGCCCTGCGCCAGTCCCTTGGCACTATACCACTCATGAGAGACTCTCTAAATATTATGAAGAGGGGGACAGAAATAACTGAACTAAGCTCTTTAAGAACTCTAGGGTGTAACCCATCTGGTCCCGGGGCCTTGTGTACATTTATTTTATTTAATTTAGCTTGGACCATATCTACATTCATCCAATTCAGTATATCAACTGATATATTAACAGCACTGGCAGCGGCTACATCAGCTGCTCCTTCTTCTGTTATATATACAGAGCGGAAGAACCCATTTAGTAACTCTGCCTTCTCTTGATCCCCTGTGACCAACTCCCCATTACCACTATCTAAGGGTCCTACATGTTCAGACCTGGGCTTTTTTGCATTTATATGCTTGAAGAATTTTTTAGGATTTGTTTTACTATCCTTGGCCACCTGCCTTTCATTTTGTATTTTTGCTGATTTTATTACATTTTTACAGATTTTATTAAGCTCTTTATATTTTACAAAGGCTGCAGATGTACCCTCAGATTTGTATTTTTTAAATGCCCTTTTTTTGTCATGTATTGCCCCTTTCACAGAAGGTGTAAGCCATGTGGGGTTTAATTTTAGTCGTTTATACTTGTTACCTGTAGGAATACATTTTGCACTATAATTACCCAAAGTAGATTTGAAAATCTCCCATTTATCATTTGTCCCATTATTTGACATTAGTTCATCCCAGTCTATATCCTGAATTGCCGCCCTCATCCTGGGGAAATTGGCTTTCTTAAAATTAAATGTTTTTGCCCTCCCAGCCTGCGTTTGTTTTTTACAGTATACGTAAAATATAACTATATTATGATCACTGTTACCAAGGTTTTCACGAACATTGACATTCCCAACAAGCTCTGCATTATTAGAAATGACCAGATCCAACAGAGCTTCACCTCTAGGCGGGTCTTCCACAAACTGGCACATAAAATTTTCCTGCAACAGGTTGAGGAAATGTCTCCCCTTTGCAGTTGAAGCCGAACCATGACACCAATTAATATCCCGATAATTAAAATCTCCCATTATCACAACAGTACCCGCCTGTGCAGCCCGCTCCATTTGTTTATATATTTGACCTTCTATCTCTTCAGTTATATTGGGGGGTCTATAGATTACACCAAAAGTAATTTTTTCAGTGTTTACTTCCCTTTGTAATTCCACCCACAAGGTTTCAACCTCCTCACAGTCTTCACCCTATAATGTCTCATTTACACTCACCTTCATATCGCTTCTCACATACGGACATACACCACCACCTTTCCTATTTGCCCTGTCTTTCCGAAACAGTGTAAAACCCTGCAGATTTACAGCCCAGTCATGTGAAGAGTCCAGCCATGTTTCAGCAACACCAACTATATCTATATCTTCTTCCAGTATTAAGGCCTCCAGCTCCCCCATTTTGCTTGCTAGACTTCTGGCATTTGTGAACATACACTTTAACTTGCCTTTAAATGTTTCACTTTCACTATCAGAAATGTGATTATTTGACATTTGGGCCTTTTTATTTTCACTGCTGTTTTGTAACAAAAGGATCTCCTTATCTTGTTGTCTAGTCCTCTCCCCACCGTCTGTTTCTCCCCCCACCAATATAGTCTGACCCCTCTCTAACCTAACTACCCCTTTATTTCCTACATTGGCCTCCCTCCTCAGCCCTAGTTTAAACACTCCGCCACCCCAGCTAGAATTCTCTCCCCCAGCACAGCGGACCCCCTTCCATTTAGGTGCAAATCATCTGCAGAATACAGTTTGTACCCCAATGAAAAGTCAGCCCAGTGCTCTAGGAACCCAAAGCCTTCTCCTCTACACCAAGACTTAAGCCATGCATTTAACTCCCTGAGCTCCCGCTGTCTTTCCTGTGATGCGCATGGCACAGGCAGTATTCCTGAGAATACAAGCTTGGAGGTCCTTCCCTTCAGCTTGTAGCCTTGTTCTTTAAAATTATTCTTAAGGCTCCTCCACCTACCATTTATTCTGTCGTTGGTACCGACATGGACCACAACAGCTGGATCATCACCAGCCCCTCCCAGCAATTTGTCCACCCGTTCCACCACATGCCGAACCCTGGCACCAGGGAGACAGCAAACCATTCGGTTGAGGCGGTCTTGGCGACAAATTATTCTATCCGTCTTCCTGATTATAGAATCCCCTACAACTATCAATTGTCTTGGCTTACCTGCATTACCATCCCGCCGACTACTAGCTGGGCTGTTCTCCCAGCTGTTAGGGAGATCAGTATCCACTAGGGCTGCCTTTTCTGAGACTGACACCCTCGCATCATCACCCAACCTGGCAATTTTGCTTGGAATGCCAGAAACCGGATCCGCCTTCCTTGTCTTTGATCCCTTTCTACTGCCCCTAACTACATTAACCCAGCTACTTACCTGATCCTGCTCACCCATGTCTTCACCCTCCAGTTCTAACCCACTAACTGCATGCTCCGTGAGCAGCATGCTTCGCTCAAGATTGTCTATCCTCCTCAGTGTTGCATTCTGCTCCTCCAGATCTCTAATACGAGCTTCCAGGTGACCAACATGCTCACATCTGCCACAGAGATATTCACCCTGGAACTCTGGCTCCAGTCGTGTATACATATGGCAAACTGTGCACTGAAGAAAACCTCCAATCTTGCTATCCATTATCCAAGTTACACCAAAACAGCGAACAATTGTCAAAGTAAAAGAAAAGAAGAGTACTTACTGGGGCTTCAACTCCTCTTTTCAACTCCGGTTTTAGAACTCCACTTAGTTCACAAGCCACTTAAACCACCAAGCTCAGAAAGAGCAAGCTCAAAATGAGGTCTGCTGACTAATTTAGACCACCTGTGTCCAGTTAACCCCTTCCTCCTAGACAGCTGCTCAGCTGGAACGAATCTGCAAGGGAAAAAAAAAAAAAATTATAACATTTTTTTTTTTAAATTGTGTGAGTTTTTGCTATCTTCTATTTGCTAGCAATCAAAACAGATTCACAAACACAGAAATACAGCAACACAATACAGAAGTACAGCAACACAATCCGTATGTTCACACAACCTCTTTTCAGACATAATGGAGGCATTTTACGCCTCGAATTACGCCTGAAAAGACGGCTCCAATACGTCGGCAAACATCTGCCCATTGCTTGCAATGGGTCTTACGATGTTTTGTGCAGACGAGCTGTCATTTTAAGCGTCGCTGTCAAAAGACGGCGCGTAAAATTACAGCTCGTCAAAAGACGTGCAGGACACTTCTTGGGACGTTTTTGGAGCCGTTTTCTCATAGACTATTGAAAACCGCTCCAAAAACGGCCGTAAAAACGCTGCGAAAAAAGGGAGTTGCTCAAAAAACGTCTGAAAGACGTATTTTGTTAATAGTGTGAACATACCCTAAGAATGAAGAATTATAGTATAAAAATGTCAATATTTTAAATGTATTTCTATAAAAATATACATTAAAAATTGAATATTTTAAAAATAACATCAAAATATAGAAATTTATTCTTGACACAAACATTGGTCATTTTTGTGGAGCGTCTGAAAAGCATACCTGATTGCTGGATCACATATATGAAGAAACAAATAGTGTTCACGGAAACAAAGATTCTACAAGTTTAAATTAAAGAAGTCTGATATAGGTCTATTATCAATCAAGGGGATGAAAGGTCACTTGATCCAAAACATAAAGTAGGTATAATTTATAGACTTCTCTTGTTGTCAGTATGGTTTGTACAGTGAAAATGTGAATGGTTAAAGTAAAACCTAACACCCTTATTTTAATAAATTAATTTATTTAATCTTAAATATAAAAGAATTGTTAGAAAAAAAATCATATACTAATTATAAGCATTTATAAGTGTTTATTACACTCAAGGCATCTTTCTCTCAAACTAAATCCCAATCTTCAACAGGGAGATCTATTATATCTGGAAATTATAACATAAGGCAGAGAACCAGTGCATATGTGTATCCTATGTGGATCTAAATTTGTATTTACATTACTTCTTTCTTACAGTGTCACCCCCAAGCCGCCCGCAAATCGCGGGCCGTGCACATGGCTGCGCCCATTATTTGCTATGAGCCTGGACCACAGAACACGGCTGTAATAAGACTTCCTGGTTATTTCTGCTATCCGGGCTCCTGGGCCATGCACGGACCATGGAAACCACAGTCGTGTGCATGGGCCCATAGAAATGAATGGGGCCGCAATTCTCCCGCGGATTTTCGGGGGAATTGCAGCCGCAAAAGCACGTTCGTGTGCATGGGGCCTAAGAATACCGCCACTCGTCTGTAAGAAATCACATTTACACCCACCACACTACTTGTAAAATTAGACGTTGAGATGCTTTATAGTAGCATCCAGCACCGAATCCAAAGCATTTGGATTTTTCCCCCAGACAAAAGGAACACAGTACACGGCACATAATACATTTGTTTTGCAGTTACTAGAATTAATTTTGACACATCATTTCCTTTTGTTTAATAATACTTTTTATCACAAGATACATGGTACTGCCAAAGGCACGAATTGCGCACCCACTTATACTAATCTTCTTTTAAGGGTGGTGGGAACATTATTTTGTGTTTAGTGCTAATTTAAGTTTCTTCGCAAATCATATTTAATTTTCGGGAAGGTATATATGTATATATATATATATATATATATATATATATATATATGTAATGACGGGGTAAGGAGACAGACAAGTGAGCCCTAATCTACCCGCCACTCAGTCCCTGCCTACTTGCACAACCTGCCTACGCTCAATACGTGCACGAGAGACAAACAGACAAGGGTACACAGAAGTTAAGAGAAATGGGGCAGTTGCCCACGGCAACACCGTGAGCAACAAGAGTAGTGAACGAGCCGAGTCAAACCAGGTGTGTACGAGGTACCAAACGCAGAGCAGGAGCATAGTCAGTAAAGCCAGGGTCAAAATGAAACTGAGGTCAATAGTAATAGCTGGAACAGCAGAGCCAGGAAACGAGAGAATCACAGGCAAAGACAAGAAGCAAATTAAGGTATACATAGACCGAGGGCGGGAGCTAGAACCGTCTGGCCAGACTGTGATAGGTTCTCCCACTCCTCAGCCTACCAGCCTGAGTGGTAGCAGATCGAGTCACTCTAACAGACCTAGGAGCAGATTTAGACTGATTAACCACGGGCGTCGACACAGAAGCTGTGTCTGGCAGATCCTTTACAATATATATATTTATTTATTTTTGTGAGCTGGCGTCCCACCTGGGCTGCTGTATTGGGCAGTCACGCACTTGGAAACAGGGTAAACACAAACAGCGGGTACTTTTTATTTGCACCAAACATACAGATCATTTTTGTACAGAGCTTGTGCTCACTGGGTAAAGCAACAAACAAAACAATATAACTTGTGGAAAAACAATCTTTAAAGTTCTCACCCTGTAGCAGCCACCACCTGAGCATGCAAGTGCCCTTTGTTAGGTGTTTTGTTCATAGCAGTCTCCCTGGAGGAACAACAATCTCCTTCCTCCTCACTCTCTCTTCCTCTTCACACTGTCAGCTTCCCTTTTAATCAAGGCCAGCTGAGACTCAGAACCTCTAGAAACCAAAACCTGGAGTGGTTTTGCTGAGCAACGAACTTCCCAGAGATTTAAACCACTGAGATAAGAAATCTCAGTGGCACATACCTACCCTCTACCAGTCTTCCTACTGACTGTTTACATATATAGGGACTGGCGCAGCGCAAATGTGGTGCCTATTTTCAAAAAGGGCTCTAGGTCTTCCCCAGGTAATTATAGACCAGTAAGCTTAAAGGGAATGTGTTGCCAGAAAAACATGTTTTGTTTTTTTTTAATTAAACATTTAGTGTGTAGGTGATTAAACATTGTTCAAATTTTTTTTATTTTTTTCACGAGTCAGGAAATATTATAAATTAGATTCTAATTTATAATATTTCCCATTGCTGGTCACTAGATGGAGCTATTCCCAAAATTGCAGCATTGCAAAATTGGGTAAAAAGCCCTCGCTCTAGTGAGCTCTCAGCATCCCCCCTCCTTTATCCTGGCTAGTGCCGGGATAAACGAGGGGTTTGAACGGTCTAACCTCCTACACTGTGTGTCGCCATTTTTTGAGCTAACACACAGTGTAGTAGGTTCACATACAGTAGTAAACGTACACAAACACGAACATACATTGAAATCTCTTACCTTCTCCTGCCGCCGCGGCTCCCTCCGGCCCGTCCGCTCCGTCTGCTGCCGCTGGTCCAAGTGCACAAGTCCGGAAGCCGCGACCGGAAGTAGTAATCTTACTGTCCGGCCGCGACTTCCGGTCCACAGGAAAATGGCGCCGGACGGTGCCAATTTCAAATTGGACTGTGTGGGAGCGGCGCATGCGCAGTTCCCACACAGACGGCGTACACAGACGTGGATGGGACGGGAGCCGTTCGCAGTCCCTACGGGACTGTGGCTGCCATATTCCATGTCTGTATGTGTCGTTAATCGACACATACAGAAATGGAACAAAAAATGGCAGCCCCCATAGGGAAGAAAAAGTGTAAAAATAAGAAAAAGTAAAACACAAACACACAAATAAATATAAACGTTTTTAATAAAGCACTAACATCTTTAACATATGAAAAAAAAAATTGTGATGACACTGTTCCTTTAACATCCATCGTGGGGAAAATGTTTGAGGGGCTATTGAGGGACTATATACAGGATTATGTGACAATAAATAGCATTATAAGTGACAGCCAGCACGGTTTTACTAAGGACAGAAGTTGTCAAACTAACCTAATCTGTTTTTATGAAGAGGTGAGCAGAAGTCTAGACAGAGGGGCCGCTGTGGATTTAGTGTTTTTGGACTTTGCAAAGGCATTTGACACTGTCCCCCATAGACGCCTAATGGGTAAATTAAGGACTATAGGTTTAGAAAATATAGTTTGTAATTGGATTGAGAATTGGCTCAAGGACCGTATCCAGAGAGTTGTGGTAAATGATTCCTTCTCTGAATGATCACCGGTTATAAGTGGTGTACCCCAGGGTTCCGTGCTGGGACCACAATTATTCAACTTATTTATTCATGATATAGAGGATAGGATTAATAGCACTATTTCTATTTTTGCAGATGACACCAAGCTATGTAATATAGTTCAGTCTATGGAAGATGTTCATGAATTGCAGGCAGATTTAAACAAACTAAGTGTTTGGGCGTCCACTTGGCAGATGAAGTTTAATGTAGATAAATGTAAAGTTATGCATCTGGGTACCAACAACCTGCATGCATCATATGTCCTAGGGGGAGCTACACTGGCGGATTCACTTGTTGAGAAGGATCTGGGTGTACTTGTAAATCATAAACTCAATAACAGCATGCAGTGTCAATCAGCTGCTTCAAAGGCCAGCAGGATATTGTCGTGTATTAAAAGAGGCATGGACTCGCGGGACAGGGATGTAATATTACCACTTTACAAAGCATTAGTGAGGCCTCATCTAGAATATGCAGTCCAGTTCTGGGCTCCAGTTCATAGAAAGGATGCCCTGGAGTTGGAAAAAATACAAAGAAGAGCAACGAAGCTAATTAGGGGCATGGAGAATTTAAGTTATGAGGAAAGATTGAAAGAATTAAACCTATTTAGCCTTGAAAAAAGACGACTAAGGGGGGACATGATTAACTTATATAAATATATTAATGGCACATACAAAAAATATGGTGAAATCCTGTTCCTTGTAAAACCCCCTCAAAAAACAAGGGGGCACTCCCTCCGTCTGGAGAAAAAAAGGTTCAAGCTGCAGAGGCGACAAGCCTTCTTTACAGTGAGAACTGTGAATCTATGGAATAGCCTACCGCAGGAGCTGGTCACAGCAGGGACAGTAGATGGCTTTAAAAAAGGGTTAGATAATTTCCTAGAACAAAAAAATATTAGCTCCTATGTGTAGAAATGTTTCCTTCCCTTTTCCCTTCCCTTGGTTGAACTTGATGGACATGTGTCTTTTTTCAGCCATACTAACTATGTAATATGTAACTATGTAAATATGTATATGTATATATGATGTATTGATCTTGTGAGATGGGCTGAATAAGGAATAATTTTGGAGTTTGTTGAAATTCTCAACAACAATAATCTGAGATTCACTTTTGAAATGCGAAGAAGCATACATTTTTCAGATCTAACCATCCTTACTGATGTAGATCTTCAAGTGCATATTGATATCTACCGAAAACCCACCTCGACAAACAGTTTGCTTAATTGGACTAGTCATCATTCTTTGCTCCTAAAATAGCACTTATAGGTCAGTACCTCAGACCCAAGCATAATTGCTCTCAAGAAATATATTTGTGCTGAAAAGAGCATACCATCGTGCATCTGATACATAAATAACTGATTTATTTTCAGATGACAAATTTATACTGGAACCTTTGATTTAGGAAATTTTCAGATTTTGGAAGAGTATTAGCTGATACTCACCTTAGATCAAGATCTAAAAGAAATCCTCTCACAAAATCAAAGTATCGCATGAGAAAAAAGTTGAAAGATTTACTTGTGAAAAGTGATCTTCCATCACAGAAGAATCCAATGTCCAATTGGCTGAAAAGCCAAGTAGTGGGCTCTGATTGTTGTGGCAGTTGTGAAGTATGTCAGCACATGCCAACAACAAAATAATTCACAAGTCCAGATGACAGGCTCAAATATATACGATTGGTCAATTTATCATTTGTAGATCTCCAGGGGTAATATATCTTGCAAAGTGCCCTTGGCCAAAGTTGTGCATGTGTGTGGGTATAACTGTTCAAGGATTGAGATAACATATCTCACAGCACAATAGTACCATCAGTACTAAAGCAGATACCACCTTCTCTAGACATATGAGATTAAATCACTGGTAACCCATACAACCTTCTATTTTACATTCTACTGCTCGGTCCAAAAAAAGCCAAATCAGGCTTCGCTCACATCTGCGTCAGGGTCCCGTTCTGACGTTCCGTTGGAGATTCCTGTTAGAACGGGACCCTAACTGAAACCATTGGTTTCTGTTTCCATCACCATTGATTTCAATTGTGACGGATCCAGTGCCAATGGTTTCCATTTGTCTCAGCAGTGCAAGGGTTCCGTTGTTATGATGGAATGAATACCGTAGTCGACTACGCTATTCCTTCCGTCAAAACGACGGAACCCTTGCACAACTGGGACAAGCAGAAACCATTGGCACCGGATCCGTCACCATTGAAATCAAACATGATGGAAACGTATGGTTTCCGTTTGTTTAAGTCAGGACTCCATTCTGACGGAAAGCTTAGACGGAACGTCAGAATAGAGCCCTAACGTATATGTGAACGAAGCCTTAGATAAAAAGCTGTTGCAAACAGTGCAAAGGTTGATTCAGTGGCTAAAATCCTTCAGTCCCTTAGGACTTAACGGAGAATTTACTCATATACAGCTTTTCTGAAAAACATACAAGCAATAAATAAATAAACTTGGATAAATAAGCTCTATATCCCTTTGTGACAATTGAGAATCTTAATAAAATCTACGTCTAAAAGCGCAATGAATATACGGCAATTATTGACCATGAATCATCATATAAATGACCTATTGCAGGAATATTCACTTATCTCTGTGCCAGTGAATTAACATTTGAATGATACATGTGTCCAACTAAGATTAATTATAAGTCCAATAAGAGTAGGAGACTATTTTATGTATTTATCTGGTCGATTACAATATCAACTTGATAGCCCCTCCACCAGTTGCTTGCAAAAACTCCTGATACTACCAGTGTTATGGCCAGGGCAAGCCTTAGGAGTGTGCGACCTGTGCGAGTGCACAGGGTGCTGCACCCTGCCAGCATGTAGCGGACGCCACTGGGCTCTGCCTATGCTCTGTGTCCTCTGCTCCTCGTTACACACACACAGAGAAAACAAGAGCCGAGGAGGAGGCCCCGCCCGTTCTGAAAGGAGCATGTGATCCTGTCAGCAAGGAGAGATGGTAACTGTCTATGTTTTTCTGTTTTTGCTTGTTTATATGTTCTAGTATGTGCGTGTGTGTGTGTGTATAAATGTCTCTATGTTAGTATGTATAAATGTATGCCTCTGTGTGTGTGTTTATATATGTGTGTGGGTATAGTTATCAGAGTGTGATATCTGTGGTGTTACATAGGACTGCAGATAACATCTACCACATTATCTGTACACAGAGAGTTATCACTGTGTATTATCTGTGGTGTTACATAGGACAGCAGGTGACATCTACTACATTATCTGCACTGTGTATATATGGGTATGTATATAAATGTGTCTTTGTGCTTGTATATATGTGCCTTTTATGTATTTGTATATGTTCCTGTCAGTGTATTTATGTGCCTGTGTGTGTGTGTATGTATGTCTAAATATTTACCTATGTGTGTATATATATATATATATATATATAGAAGAAGAAGATTTGCAGCACTCCAACATGAAAAAAGTGGTGGTTTATTCAATCCAAAACAACAGCAACGTTTCAATCCTACAATAGGATCTTTATCAGGCTTGATAAAGATCCTATTGTAGGATTGAAACGTTGCTGTTGTTTTGGATTGAATAAACCACCACTTTTTTCATGTTGGAGTGCTGCAAATCTTCTTCTTCTATATATTATTATACGTCCTAGGATCGGGACGTTTTGCTGGGCACCTGGTCGATTATGCATTAGCGAGTGCTGCTGCCTTCTTGTTTGCTATATATATATATATATATATATATATATTTTCAAGAATGTGTGTGTGAATTTATATATTTGTCTGTATGTCTAAATATCTGCCTTTATGTATGTACAGTATATATGTTCTAGGATGTGCGTGTCTATATATATATGTGGTTAGTTTTTGGTTTGTGGAGGGCAGCAATAGAGAATCCCGCACATGGCACCATCCAACCTAAGGCCGGCTCTAGTTATGGCAGTATCTGTATTGATATAAGCACAATGGCATGCATAATAATATCTAGCAGTCTGTTAATAAACTTAAGTGTAGAAACAAGTGCAATTTGATTTGCTCTATACTCAAAAAATAAGCAGAAGTGCAAAAATGGCAATGAAGGGTGCTGGGCTTATTCCCAGCATAATGACCAAGGATCATTTTTAGTTTTATCACTGTTGCATTCTAAGAGTTGTAACTTTTTTTTATTCCGTCAACATAGTCGTATAAGGGCTTGTTTTATGCGGGACGAGTTGTATTTTTGAATTGCATAATTTTTGGGTGCATATATTATATGGATTAACTTTTACTAACTTTATTTTAAGAAATAATTTAAAATAAACGGCTATTCCAGAAGTGTTTTTCACATTATAAATTTACGCTGTTCAATATGTGGCATAAATAACATGTTACCTTTATTCTATGGGTCGGCACGATTATGGGGATACCAAATATGTAGAGGTTTTATGTTTTCCTAAGTTTGCAAAACAAAAACCTTTTTTAAAAAAAAATGTACTTGTTTTTGCATCGCCGCATTCCAAGAGCCGTAACTTTTTTTTTCTCCATTGATGTAGCCATATGTGGGCTTTTTTTTGTGGGACAAGGTGTAGTTTTCATTGCTAGTATTTTGGGGTACATGCAGTGGCGGATTAAGTAGACAATAGGCCCTGGGCGCACCGTAACTATTGTTAACACTACCTTTTTGGGCAAGCATTAACAAACGGGGGTTACGATTCCCCTTGTCACAGGGCTGTGTCCCTACATACTGACTGTCACGAAGGGTCTGTGGACCCACTGGGTAAGGCAGCTGGCCAACAGGGCGCAGGTGAAAGCCTATAGTTCGTATAGGTACCTGTGGCAGCTCAGACAGCAGCAGGGCAGGCTCGGCTAGGACTAGGCAGCAGGTAGACGACAGGCGAGGTGAAGCAGGTCAGACGTGGAATACAGCATGACACGACTTTGGCACAGCACAGTGCTCGACCAGGATGGTATGGAATGCAAGGAACAGGAACAGGTACATAAACAGGAAACACACTAGGATGCCATCACATAGACAAACTAGGAAACATCAACAACGCTCAGGCTTAGAAGCAGGGGGCTGGATCCCTCTTATAGTCCAGGGTACTCACGGGTCAAAGTTCATCAAGAAGTCCGGTACGCGCCTTTAAGAGCGGGCATGAGTGTGCGCGCGCACCTTACGGGATCCGGCTGAGGTGAGTGGAAGCGAGCGCTGGCATCTCCTGAGGAGGAGGCTGGGGCCAGCGCTTGCCGACGCGTGGCTGCGGCTGTCAGGAGGGGATTGGAGCTGACACCCGCAGCCATGGACATTACAGTATCCCCTCTCTTACACCCAGTCTTCTTGTGACCAGAGCGGGAGAAAAACTTCTTCAGAAGAGCAGGAGCATTGAGGTTCTCCTCTGGCTCCCAAGACCTTTCTTCAGGACCAGGGGCGTAACTAGGAAAGACTGGGCAACATAGCAAACTTTTGACTGGGCCCCCCCCCTCCCCTGGGTGTCACACAACCCCCCCCTTGTAGATAGTGCCTTTTTTACAGCCCCCCCTGTAGATAACGCCATACAGCCCCCCTCTGTAGATAGTGCCATACATCCCCCTGTAGAGAACGCCATACAGCCTCCCTGTAGATAACGCCATACAGCCCCCCTGCAGAGAACGCCATACAGCCCCCCCTGTAGAGAACGCCATACAGCCCCCCCTGTAGGGAACGCCATACAGCCCCCCCCCCTGTAGGGAACGCCATACAGCCCCCCCTGTAGGGAACGCCATACAGCTCCCCCCCTGTAGGGAACGCCATACAGCCACCCCCCCCCTTGTAGGGAACGCCATACAGCCACACCCCCCCTGTAGGGAACGCCATACAGCGTCCCCCCTCCCAAAAAAATGCGACCTACACTCATGTATCCCCTGTCCTGCAGATATCCTGTGGAGAGGGGATACATGTCCTGTGGAGAGGGGATACATGTCCTGTGGAGATCCTGTGGAGAGGGGATACATGTCCTGTGGAGAGGGGATACATGTCCTGTGGAGGGGATACATGTCCTGTGGAGAGGGGATACATGTCCTGTGGAGAGGGGATACATGTCCTGTGGAGATCCTGTGGAGAGGGGATACATGTCCTGTGGAGATCCTGTGGAGAGGGGATACATGTCCTGTGGAGAGGGGGATACATGTCCTGTGGAGATCCTGTGGAGAGGGGATACATGTCCTGTGAAGAGGGGATACATGTCCTGTGGAGGGGATACATGTCTTTTGCTCTATTTTGCACCTTCAGGACCAGACACCGTTTAGCCATTTTTAGCACGTGTTAGTTAAATGGTTATAACTTTTTTATTTGTTGCGCTAACGACGTGATTTTTGCGATGTTTTTTTCCGTAGACAATGCAGGTTTCATTTTTTATCGTTTTTATACACACCTTTTTTGCTATTTTAGAATTTTTATTCATAAAGTTTGAAAATAATAGTAAAAAAATAAGCTTTTTTACATTTCAGCTATTTTTTTTTGGGTAATAACATCGTTTTACCCTAAAATAGACCTTTTATTTGTGATCGCCATTGTCTACCGTAAATTTTTATATATTACATGTCTACATTAGGGTAATTGGGTCAGCGCTAGCGTTACAACAATGATTGGCGGGGGGGGAACGTTTTTTTTTTGGGGTGGGCATTTTATGTGTATTTATTATTTAATTTTTTTTTGCACTTTAATTTATTATTTTTTTATTACTATGGTCTGTCCCTCAAAGGTCAAAGAAGACCTTTGGGGAACTTTATATATATTTTTTTCTTTCTTTTACACCATGTTTTTCCACTGTAACTGGAGCTGCACAGCAGCCCCAGTTACAGGGGAAATCAGCCCTCTCGTAGTGACGATTGTCACTAATAGGGCTGTGCTGGGTCTCGTAAGACCCAGCAGCAGCCTGCCACTAACGGCACCCGGCGATCATGTGACCAGTCACATGATCACCGGGAGGAATAGAGACAGCGCCACTGCTGCTGTCTCTATTCCTATACACAGCGTTCATTGAACGCTGTGTAAGAAGACATCGGAGAAGACAGAAGCAGAATAGCTGCTTCTGTCTTCTCCTCAGGGTCCCCGGCAGTCACTGACAGCCGGAGACCCGACATTCAGCTGCCCGATCGCGCGGGAAGCAAGTTAAAACCCGAGCCATAGAAAGTCTATGGCTCGGGTTTTAAGGACCCTGACCGCTGGCCGTAAAAATACAGCCAGCGGTCGGGAACCAGTTAATGGCAGAGCGGGGAGATACCTCCCTGCTCTGCCGTAGTGTTCTGTGGCGTCCCGCAGTAGCAGCCATAGCGGCTGCTAGCGGAGCCTCCGGCCATGGTGGGGGCCGTGCCGGCGGGCGACACGGGCCCCTCATGCCCCGGGCCCCGTAGCAGCCGCTACTGCTGCTACGGCGGTAGTTACGCCACTGTTCAGGACCAAACCCCCTCCAATTCACCAAATAAAAGGTCTTTCCTCTCACTTTTCATCTAAAGGGTTAAACTTCCGGAATCGTAGTGCGTTTCGATTCTGGCAGTTGCGGCAGGAGGCAGGCTGTGTATAACAGCTGTGCTCCTGCCGCTGATGGCGTTTGTACACTGGCCGTACCCACCTGATCAAAGCGATAGATATATCCTTCGCTCGTCTTTAAGGGGTTAAATACGGTTAAAAAAAAACAAGGACTATAATAATAATAATAATTCCCTACATGTGTTAGCAGGCATTTTATTGTTCACTAGCAATAGGACTCCAACCACCCACTAGACATTGAGATAACACTTCCTTGTCATAACATTCCAAGGAGATTAAAAACAATATAGCAAAATCTTTCAGCTACATTGTAGCACAGCTTAAATAACAATCTTTTCTTTGCATACCATAGCCGGGATATCGGACAAATAACATTTTTATTGAAACATTTCTTTTTATCGAGCCTTCCCTTTTCCTCTTTCATGTGCCTTTGGTACTTTCCTGATAAATTGTAACAGAAACACTCTGTGACTCAAACTACCTATTGATTTTCTTCTCTCTGGAGCATGGCAGGAGCAATGTGCAGACTGCTGTGCAATTGTTTCTCTATATAGTTCCCTATCCACTAATTCATTGCATTTTAATTGTGTATTAGAGGCCATGGGGGAACCATTATATGAACAATATTACCTAAAGTGAAAGAGGACTTTCAAATAGATGAGATTTTCTTCTCTCTTTATAAATGTAAGATTAACTTTTATTCAACCTTAGCTATTTCTTTTAACTTGAACTATTTAACAACAAAGAAGTAATTAGCAGTTTATTTGTCATAATAAATAATATATCTAACAAGGGGTTCTCAGAGTTTCTTTTCTATTATTCGGAATGTACTAATCTGTGTAGTTCTTAAAGTATTTGCCGAAAATTACGAAACAATACATGCTATGTTAGCAGTACAGCACAAACCATGGAGAAACTGTAAAATGTTAGAATGTATTTCATGTATGAATTATAATTTATTTTAATACAAGCTATTTTATTCACCAGCCTTGATTTTTTTTTTCTGGTAATACTACATTAAAATAGCAAAAATCAGGAAGACACAGTAAGCACATTCAAAATTACAAAGTAAATCTAAGACATGATGGGGATCATATATTAATCCATCTACAATAACAAAATAAGCTTAAAATATATATTTTTTATTGCTGCATGTAGTCAAAGCATTAAACAGGACCTGTCATTTGTCCTGATGTGTCTGATTAAGTAAATACTTGCCTTCCCCATGGAATAACAATGCTGGAGCCTCTTTTCTTAGAACTCTGCATTTTGTAGTTTCTTTGTTATTCCTTCTGGAAATGTATGAATAGATAATTAGATTTCACTATCCCCTTGTCAGTGGGGCGTGTCCCTACAGATCCTAACACTGTCCAATCAGTGCGGACAATACTAGACTGTCCAGGGACATGACTTCTTAAAGAGGCTCTGTCACCACATTATAAGTGTCCTATCTCCTATATAAGGAGATGGGCGCTGTAATGTAGGTGACAGTAATGCTTTTTATTTAAAAAAACGATCTTTTTTCACAACGTTAGGAGCGATTTTGGTTTATGCTAATGAGCTTTCTTAATGCCCAAGTGGGCATACTTTTACTTTCGACCAAGTGGGCGTTGTACAGAGGAGTGCATGACGCTGACCAATCGGCATCATGCACTCCTCTCCATTCATTTACACTGCACTAGCGATATAGATATATCGCTATGTGCAGCCTCATACACAAACCCTAACATTACTACAGTGTCCTGATAATGAATACACATGAAATCCAGCCTGGACGTCATGTGTACTCAGAATCCTGACACTTCTGACTCTTTTTTTTGTGAGATTCCGGCAAGTGAAACCAAATCTCGCGAGATCACGGAGCTAAACGAGATTTGGTTTCACTTGCCGGAATCTCACAGAAAAGATTCAGAAGTGTCAGGATTCTGAGTACACATGACGTCCAGGCTGGATTTCATGTGTATTCATTATCAGGACACTGTAGTAATGTTAGGGTTTGTGTAGGAGGCTGCACATAGCGATATATCTATATCGCTAGTGCAGTGTAAATTAATGGAGAGGAGTGCATGATGCCGATTGGTCAGCGTCATGCACTCCTCTGTACAACGCCCACTTGGTCGAAAGTAAAAGTACGCCCACTTGGGCATTAAGAAAGCTCATTAGCATAAACCAAAATCGCTCCTAACGTTGTGAAAAAAGATCGTTTTTTTAAATAAAAAGCATTACTGTCACCTACATTACAGCGCCGATCTCCTTATATAGGAGATAGGACACTTATAATGTGGTGACAGAGTCTCTTTAACAAGGGTTATGGTAATTTTCAGTTGTCAATTTATTAATACTTTTCCAAGAAGAATTGCAGAGGAACAACTCAATGTAGTGTTCTATGAAAAGATGCCCCAGAATTGTAAAAGTAATTACTAAAACAGACATGGTAGGAAAGCAGGCAGGTCCTCTAAGTAATTTCTACACTTAGAAAGATTAGTATTGTGATCACAGGGGAGACATTTTTGTGCAAGGTATTATAGAGAATGCAATTTTTTATAAACGGTTATTGTAGAATAAGTTACTTACAAACATTAACGTAATCAATTAAAGAAAAAACATTTTTGATAATCAGGATATATAGCATAGCTTAGGGTTAGTCCAATCAGTGTGGCTGGACTATAGACACAGCTCCGCACCATGTGCACATACAGTAGGAACTAATAGTTGTGTAATTTTTTTATATTTTACTATATCCACAATTTTTTTTATTTAAATAGAAAAAACCTAACTGTTTGCAAATGCATACAATATTCTCATTAATAATCGTATTCATATTAATACATTTTGTAGTACTTATCGCCTTATGAGAGGACACAGTTCTAAACAACACTATTTAACAGGTCTATTTATGTATATAATATAGTAAATAGAAGAAAACCAAAGCATCCACAAGGATTTACATACGAAAAATATTTAGTTTATCGGTAAAGTATAAACTGAATATTCTTCTATGTAAATCCATGTGGATGCTTTGGTTTTCTACTATTACCTATTTAATTTACTGAATGGGCGGAAGTACAGCAGAACGACACAACAGATTGACAAGAGAGCTGTTTCTATTTGGGATTATGTATATATTATAGCATATTAAAAATCAAATATTAAACATTTCCTCTGCTGTCGGCTCACTGGTCGGTAAAGGAGTACATAAAAATGATTGAAATCAAGGTCATTCTTCTCTATAGACTACAATGGGCAGCTCTAAAGACTTTTTTTTTTTTTTTTTTTTTATAAAACAATGTACTATGGTGTTTTAAGCATATTTTTTTTTTTTTTACATTTCACTTTTCAGATACAGCTTCTATGTATCCTGGATACATAGAAGCTAAATATTGCGCTCAAACCTGAATCAGTCAGGTCAACTTAGATGTGATCGATATCAGGTGGACAGCAGCCAGCAAAGCCGCGGACCTGACGTATTCGGCTCTGGGTGCAAGATATAGCGTCTATATATCCAGGATTATTACCGGAGAGACACTTCAAAAGAAAAAATCTAATATTAATATATAAAAATAAAATACAACATAGAATGCTGATGCTGAGAGTTTATACTACAATTTTCATTGATTGTTTAACAATGCAGAGCACCCAACCTTCAAACCTGTGGCATGTATATTATTTGACACCCCTTTTGTTCAATGCTTGGTTTCAATGATGTTATATTCCCCATATACAGAATGTAATCCTTGATTAAGAGCGATTAGATGATATGCATTGTCCATACTGCCAGATCAAGCTCTTTCTCAACATTGTCATTTAGTAAAAGATAAATTTCCTTTGATATTGTTATCAGCAGAATGCAGGCCAGCTTAACTTCTGGTGAATAATACTGTTGTGAGTTTTTTTTATTATTATTGTGATCAAAGCATTGTTAAAATACAGAAAACGGAATTAGTGAAACGGTTTTCTATCTGGTATTGAAGTTGTGCTTAGTTGTAAAATATTATTATGAAAAGCAAAGCTACAAACGGTAAAAAAGAAAATAAACAGATGTCATGTGGTGCTACTGTAGGTGCACCTATAAACATATTTAGCAGGTAGAACCTACAACGAAATATGTGCATTTATTCAGCTGTATTAAAGTCGGCGAGTCATTGTCGGCGAGTCATTTACACTTAAAAGTGTCTTCATAATAACAATAGACCACATTTATAATTCAGTTTAAGTAACATCTAAAATTGCAACAAAGTTTGCGAAATTTGTCCTCACGCCAAAAAAGAAAACAGGTGAAGAAGTGGGCATAGACAAGCTGTAAACATACTTTTGGAAGCGTTCATCAAAGGCAAAGGTTAAAAAGAAGCAAATTACTGGTGTCAATGTACGGCTCTTCATAGCAACAGTAAAGACAAATACAAACAAACAGTATAGTGTAGAATAGTGCAAAATACACCATTGTTAACAAATGTGGGATAATTAAATGTTGGTCAATTTGTTTTAGTGTAACAATAAAACCTTTAGTTGAGTTCTGGGTAAGGTTAAATGCTCATTTTTATTTAAAGAAGACCTTCAAGAAAAACATAAAAAAATAAGAAAAACTTATTTTTTCTACTTTAACGTTGTGAACCCAGGAACATAAATGTATGTGTCACGGAGCGGGTTAGTGGACCCACTAGGCCGTACCGCCGTAGCGGGGAGACAGCTGGCCAAACAACAGGACACCCCAGAAATACAATGTCCCACATAAGGGTACCTGAATAGTCCAGATGGTGGCCGCAGCTCTGGCACAGATGAGATGGGTGCAGCGGATGGCGCCAAACATGGCGGATGACACAGGAGCCGCAAGTTGCGCCAGACGTGGCGGATTCCTCCGGACGTGGCAGATAACACAGGACGTGGCGGATTCCTCCAGATGTGGCAGATGACACAGGATGTGGCGGATTCCTCCAGACGTGGCAGACGACACAGGACGTGGCGGATTCCTCCAGACGTGGCAGATTCCTCTGGACGTGGCGGATGACACAGGACGTGGCAGATTCCTCAGGACGTGGCAGATGACACAGGACGTGGCACGACTTGATACTAGGGCAAAGCACGGGAAACAGGAACGGGGAACAAGGTACGGGTAACAACAGGAACGGGAAACACTAAGGGACCATTTGCAAGACAGACTGGGAAAACTAACAACGCTCAGGCATCGAACTAGGGGGCTGGACCCCTCTTATAGCCCAGGGTACTCACGGGTCAAAGGTCGTTCAAGATGTCTGGTGCGCGCGCTGCCCCTTTAAGAGCGGGGACGAGCGTGCGCGCGCACCCTGCGGGCTCCGGCGGAGGCGAGTGGATGCAAGCGCTGTCGTCTCCTGAGGAGGAGGCTGGGGCCAGCGCTTGCCAACTCGTGGCTGCGGCTGTCAGCGGGAGGCTGGAGCTGACAGCCCGCAGCCACGGACATTACAGTATCCCCCCTCTTACGCCCCCTCTTCTTGGGACCGGAGCGAGAGAGAAACTTCTTTAGAAGAGTAGGGGCATTGAGATTCTCCTCTGGCTCCCAGGACCTCTCTTCGGGACCAAACCCCCTCCAATCCACCAAATACAAGGTCTTTCCTCTCACTTTCTTGGTGTCCAAGATCTCCTTTACCTCAAAGATGTCCGAGGAGCCGCTGGGAGCAACCGCAGGGCTGGGAGTCTTGGAATAGCGGTTTAGGATCACAGGCTTCAGGAGGGAGACGTGGAAGGAGTTGGGAATCCTGAGGGTAGGAGGCAGCCGAAGCTTGTAGGCGACAGGGTTGATCTGCTGCAGGACCTCGAATGGTCCAAGGAACCTGGGAGCGAACTTGTATGAGGGCACCTTCAAGCGAATGTTCCGAGAGGACAGCCAGACTTTAGTCCCCGGAAGATACTGAGGCGGCTCTCTTCTCTTAGTATCTGCCTTTCGCTTCATGCGATTTACTGCCAGCAAAATAGAGGACCGGGTCAGTTGCCAGATTTGCAGGAAGTCCCCATATGCAGAGTCAGCAGCGGGAACCTGAGATGAAGTCGACACAGGAAGAGGGACTCTGGGATGTTGACTGTACACGATGTGAAACGGAGTCGAAGTGGTGGACTCACTTGTGTGGTTGTTGTAAGAAAATTCGGCCCATGGTAGAAGCTGTACCCAGTTATCGTGCTGTGAAGAGATGAAGTGGCGGAGATAATTTTCCATGATCTGGTTGATCCTCTCAACTTGCCCATTGGACTGGGGGTGATAGGCAGAGGAAAAGTCCAATCTCACATCCAGGAGTTTACAGAGGGCTCTCCAGAACTTAGAGATAAACTGAACCCCCCGGTCGGACACAATGTGAAGAGGCAAGCCATGCAAGCGGAAGATGTGCTGAATGAAGAGACTTGCCAGACGAGGAGCAGAAGGTAGGCCGGTCAGCGGGATAAAATGAGCCATCTTAGAGAACCGGTCCACCACCACCCAGACAGTGTTACATCCTGCTGAGGGGGGAAGGTCTGTGACGAAGTCCATCGCAATGTGCTGCCAGGGGGCATTGGGTACAGGCAGGGGTTGAAGCAGGCCGGCAGGCTTGGAGTGAGTCACTTTGTTAGAGGCACACACCGTGCAAGAAGAGACAAAGTCCAGAATATTCTTAGGTAGCGTGGACCACCAAAAGTGACGAGCAATCAGGTCTCGGGTTTTACGGACACCGGCGTGCCCAGCAAGTTTAGAACTATGTCCCCAGCGGAGAATTCTTCTCCTGTCCGCCAACCGAACAAAAGTCCTCCCAGGAGGGATGACTCTAACCTGCAGAGGATTAGCAGTGACGATGCAGGACGGGTCTATGATGGTCTGGAGGGACTCCACCGTGTTTTCCGTCTCAAACGATCGGGACAGGGCATCACATTCTTGTCCGCGGGACGGTAGTGGAGCGCAAACAGAAAACGGGTGAAGAACAGCGACCACCTGGCTTGACGAGGATTAAGTCTTTGAGCGGACTGAAGGTAAGTGAGGTTCTTGTGGTCGGTGAAGATCAGGATGGGGTGAGCAGCGCCCTCCAGAAGATGTCTCCACTCCTCCAGAGCCAATTTGATGGCCAGCAGCTCCCGATCTCCAATGGACTAATTGCGCTCAGCAGAAGAAAACAGTCTAGAGTAGTAGCCACACACTACTGCCTTTCCTTTGGAACTCCTCTGGAACAGAAGTGCACCTGCACCGACAGAGGAAGTGTCCACTTCCAGTGAGAACTGCCGAGATACGTCAGGATGATGGAGGATCGAGGCTGAAGTGAAGGCACTCTTCAGGCTATTAAATGCAGACTCTGCCTCTGGAGTCCACACTTTGGCGTTCACACCCTTCTTGGTAAGGGTCGAGATGGGAGACGTCAGAGAAGAGAAGTTAGTAATAAACTGGCGGTAGAAATTGGCGAATCCCAGAAACCGCTGTATGGCCCTTTAGCCTTGGGGACGTGGCCACTCCAGGACAGCCTTCACTTTCTCAGGATCCATCTTGAGGCCTTGATCCGAGATGATGTAGCCCAGGAAGGGCAGAGAACTCTTCTCAAAGACGCACTTCTCCAGCTTGGCGTATAAATGATTCTCCCTCAATCGTAGTAGAACCTGACGAACATGCCTCCGATGAGTCGTCTGATCTGGGGAGAAAATCAAAATATCATCGAGATAAACAACAACACAGACATAGAGTAGATCTCGGAAGATGTCGTTAACGAACTCCTGAAACACTGCTGGAGCGTTACACAGTCCGAAGGGCATTACCAGGTATTCGTAGTGCCCGTCCCGGGTGTTAAATGCCGTCTTCCATTCGTCACCCCGGCGATTCCGGACTAGATTGTAAGCCCCACGCAGGTCTAGCTTAGAAAAAATTTTGGCCCCTCGTATGCGATCAAATAGCTCAGAGATGAGTGGCAACGGGTATTTGTTCTTGACTGTGATCAGGTTGAGGCCCCTGTAGTCAATGCAGGGACGAAGGGATCCATCCTTCTTTTTAACGAAGAAGAATCCAGCACCGGCTGGGGAGGAAGATTTTCGTATAAAACCCCTCTCCAGATTCTCCTTTCTATAGGCCGACATGGATAGAGACTCAGGCAAGGAGGCATTAGGAACCAGTTCAATGGGGCAGTCATAGGTGCGATGCGGAGGCAGCATCTCAGCCTCCTTTTTGCTGAAAACATCTGCATACTGAGCAAAATGGGGAGGCAGTTCCGACAGCGACTGAGGCAGAGAAGGCTTGACAGGATGGATCTGAAACAGACAACGACCATGGCACTTGGAGCCCCATTGGAGAACCTCTCCAGAATTCCAGTCCAGGACTGGGGCATGTAGTCGAAGCCAAGGCAGGCCCAGCAGAACAGGATTGATGGCCTTGGGCAAAACAAGGAACGAAATAAATTCAGAATGAAGAACTCCAACCTGGAGCTTCAACGGCTTGGTTTTAGAGATAATGGGATCAGGCAGAGGCAGTCCATTAACTGAGGCAACAGCCAAAGATGTCTCCAGGGGAACTGAGCCAGAGTCAAGATACTAAAAGTAGAGTGAAAAAACACGGCGCCACATGTGTGTATCAATTGTGAATTTGATGGGCAAAAGATCGTAACTGCTCACCTGTAAAGTTGAAAGAAATCTGCGAGTACAAAGCTGCTGTCGATCCCAACGCAAAACTCCAAAGAGATGCCAAAATTAATTGATGAAGAATAAAAAACGGGATACTGTCGTCTCCTGAGGAGGAGGCTGGGGCCAGCGCTTGCCGACTTGTGGCTGCGGCTGTCAGCGGGAGGCTGGAGCTGACAGCCCGCAGCCACGGACATTACAGTATGCCTGTAACTCCCTTAATCCAGAGAGTAATATTCCATAATTAGAGTTTATTTGGCATAAAACAACATCTCAATGATATTCTAGCGGGTAATTATTCAATGGTGTGTATTCTCACTACCTGGTTTGCTACAGGGGAAATCAGATCATTAACAGCTTTCTGCCTGCCGGTTAGGAAGGAATAAATGGGATGCAAAAGGGGAGACGCACAGCTGCTATTGGCAGGGGTACAGTTAAGTCGCCTCAACCCAGCAGTTCATGGAACCCCCACTGAGAGAGCTGGGCCTCTATTTGGTGCTCAGCAGGGCCATCCACCCTACCCTGATGTGTTTGTATTATAATTTTGTAGTTATATATTTAAAAAAATAATAATTTATATGAGAAATGTTAGACTGTTGATTTGCTTCTGTCTTTCAGTCACAGTTAGTGGTGGTTACAATAGTAAATAATGGAGTTTAGGGCCACTTGGATAGGATAAATAGGATTCCGGTTGCAAATGAAGGTTAATTAATGCTTTACATGCTTAAAGGGGTATTTCCAACTTAGACATGTATGGCATATCCAGAGGACATGCCATAAATGTCTCATAGATTAGAGTCCCAGTTCTGGGACCCACACCTATATCGAGCGGGCCACAGATTCCAGGTGTGTGTATAGGAGAGAGGGCCATGCATGAACACATCTGTGACACCCATGGCCGCGGACCGTCTGGATTACTCACCCCCTGACGGCCACAGCCATGAGTCAGTGAGAGCTGGCCCGCATCTCCTCCTTAGGAGACGCCAGCGCTCACTTCCGCTTCACTTTGCTGTATCCCGTAGGGTGTGCGCGCACGCTCGTGCCTGGCCTTAAAGAGCCATCGCGTGCACCTGAAAAGTATGTCAAATTAGCCCATGATCACCCTGGACTATAAGAAGGGCTCTGGCCCTTCCTTCATTGCCTGAGCATTGTTGTGTTTACGCGTGTTAGTCTTTGCAAATGGTCCCTTATTGTTTTCCAGTGTTCTCGTACCTGCTACCTGTATCCTGTATCCTGTACTACCTAGTTCCTGTGCCGTAGAGAGTTGGAGTCATGTTGGGCCGTATACTACGCCTGCTGTGTTACACCGCGCCAGGTGTCTGCCTGCTGCCAAGGTTCCATCCGAGCCTAACCATCGCTACGGTCTGAATTACCACAGGTACCCTTATTCAAACTATAGACATTGACTTGGTATCCTGTTGGCCAGCTGCTATCCGGCTACGGCGGTACGGCACAGTGGGTCCACACACCCATAGTGACAAAATCTCTCTCCATTGTACTCTATGAGAGTTACTAAAACAGCTGATCAGCACTGGCTCAGCTGTTTCCATAACTCCCTTTTAACAGAATGGAGAGAGCCAAGGTGTATGCACGGCCTCCTCTCCACTAGTCCCCACCTGGAATCTGCAACCAGTGGCCGCCGCACCAGGCGAAGCTGTGGTTGGGTGACCCCTATTGTCGATATAAGTACGGGTCCCAGCGCTGGGACCTGGATCTATCAGATATTTATGGCATATGCTGCGGATATGCCATAAATGTCGAAGTTGGAAATAAAACTTTAATAAAGGTGTGTACAATAAAAGGGAACTTATCAGTGTTTGTCTTATGTTTGAGTACTTAGGTGGGCCTAGGCAGAAGGGTGGCATGAGGTGCTGAATAATAGGTGGCTACCTTCAGTCACTTTTTGAAGCATGTTTAAAACTTTTGCAACATTTGCAGAGGCACTCCATGCTCCAAGGCATCCTGAATTATCTGACATTTACTGTAGTAGAGCAAATAAACCCATATAACCTAGGTTCCCACAGGCACGTCTTCTCCAGAGAAATAATTTACGTCATGTAAAATGAACAAATGTCGAACGTACAATATTCTGTCAAAATAAATTAATATTCTAGCCTTGTATGTAATAATGGGTTGTAACAATGTAGAAACCATAAGATTGGTCACATGTGGTGCAAAACATTCAATGTACGTCTGCACTATTATTACCTATAAATGCTGAACTAAATTATGCGTTTTCATGCAGAAATATAGTCGGTCTTTGTTAATTTAAATGAAAGAATTACACATGACATCACTACATTTATTTTCATAATTCATTTAACTATGGTCCTTGGCACATACATGTAGCTATATGTGTGCCATTTAGGCTCATTTAGCCATTTAGAAATATGGTTGTTACTATTCTGCATATAAAGCAGAATCATACAGATCACTGCATTGAGTTTAGTCTTTAGAATTCTGAAACTTGACAAATTAGATGAAAAGACAAAGGATTCTAATGGACAACTTGCATGGCTTTTATAAAATAAACCCATCTATAGAGGGCATGTAAAAATAACTGTGTGTGTCATATCATTAGGCCTGCCAGAGATGTCTGACACCACTGATCATATTGTTTACCCTTTACATAAAACGTGCTAAACACCTTTGACACCTATGATCTCCTGGGAAAAGAATTGTCTGAGACATGTAAAATGTGAACCATATTTCCTCAATAGCAGCCTTTGCGCGAAGGTCTGCAAGCTCCTTAAAGTCGCCACACACATTCAATAACGGTTTAACCGAAGCGCTTATTCGGTTGACAGCTATCTCTCCCAACTCCCCCATAAACATGCACGACCGGCTAAGTCTGCATTTTTTTGTGAATGGGAAGACGGCAATAAACCACTGCCAAACACCTCTGGCAGTGGCTTATTTTTAGTGGGAACAAAGGATTGTGCATGTTGGCCTCCATACACGTTAGATCGTTGGCCAATCCTACTGAAATCATTGGATTCAGGCAAGCTTTAAATTGATGTGTATGGACACCTTTAGTCATTAAGCAGTTCTAGTTATGAAATTATGATAGTTGTAAAGAGTTAAAGGGATGTCTAGTCTTCTTTACAACTATTTTGAAAAGGCCTTGCCCTCTACTGTATCTTATTAATAATAACTCTTCCAGGATATCACTTTAATTCAAGTCACTACAAGCAGCTGTAAAGGTTTTGTCTGGCTTAAAAAAAAAATTGCGAAAGCCCTATTAAGCAAAATCTAGCAGTCATCATCACAGACCCAGATGAAAGGTACCTTACTTGGACAATCCATTGATTTCAATGGGAACGGATTGGCAATGCAGGGAAACTAAACACTTGCTGTCGGGACCCCCAACAATCTGCTGTAATATGGGGGGGGGGGGAGGGACCCAGCAGCAAGTGTTTGGTTTCCCAAAACCAAACACAGTTCCCATTGAAATCAATGGACTGTCCATGTAATGCATGGATATCCAGGATCTGGAATGAAGAGTGCTTTATCTCATAGATATGGGTTCTGAATGGGGACTCCCTCTACAAACTAAAATTTCCTAATAAGGTTTTTAAAAATGGGGTTTCTAAACAGACAACTCCCTATGATTGGCTAATTGTCATGGGACCCTCATAACAAAAAGTGAAAGACCAAAGAAGACTACCCCTTTAAGTTTGAGCAGTGTTTGTAACATGGTCTGGCCTACGATTTTCCTTATAGATAGTAATATACATTTCCTATACATTTGATATTTGGATATATTGCTTAAGTTCTAAACTTACCAAAATAAGTATTCAAAAAACAATGTGAACTATGAATATAATTTTGTAATCTTGTTATAGAGAACATAATAGAATATTTGCATAAATAACGTGATCTCAG
The DNA here is from genome assembly GCF_050947455.1 of Rhinoderma darwinii. Taxonomy (NCBI): domain Eukaryota; kingdom Metazoa; phylum Chordata; class Amphibia; order Anura; family Rhinodermatidae; genus Rhinoderma; species Rhinoderma darwinii. Next base: position 316,762,904 of record NC_134687.1, on the reverse strand, counting down.
ATTTTCTCTTATTAATTCCTAATATATGCAAAATACTATTTTTAATACAAATTACTGCAGGGGACCTCACAGGATTTACATTTATACTGATTGCAAGCCGTTTTATCTGCTTCTAAATATAACATTCTGTGGGGTTGTTTTTTTTTTTTTTTCCATTTGATATTGCATAATGCTATTCAATGATATGAAACTATTTTAAATGTACAAAATAGTAAGATAGACAAAGGCATACCTTATTAAGAAAACTCTTAAAGTGAACTGACTTTTAACACCATATTGTTTCTAGGTATAACATTTTGTAGGGGTTGGAGGTCTTTTTTTTTTTTTGGTAGCTAATAATGATAAAGATAAATAAAAGAGCTGCCTGCAGCCACCACTAGGGGGAGCTTTAGAGTACACTGTATAACAGTTATTGAGTGCAATGTATAAATCATATGCACTAGGGTCCCCCTAGTGCAGGCTGCAGTTCTGTATTTTAACTGCATGTCGATGCTTGGCATTTGGATCTCTGAATCAGAAAAACATAATGTTAACTGTATAAAGATACATTTTAAAACAAATTAAGTGCAGAAATTTCAAAAATGGTATTAACTTTCTTTTCATGTTACAATCCTATTATACCATTAGTGATAGCCGACTCCCAGAGTTGTTATGGCCATAAGGTGGATGTTTACACCATTGCAACTATTAGGGTATGTTCATACGCACTGTTTTCAGACGTAATTCGGGCGTTTTACGCCTCAAATTACGCCTGAAAAAACGTCTCCATTACGCCTACAACCATTTGCCCATTGCTTTCAATGGGTTTTACGATGTTCTGTTCCCACGAGGTGTTATTTTACGCGTCGCTGTCAAAATATGGCGCGTAAAAAGATGCCCGCGAAAAAGAAGTGCATGTCACTTCTTGGGACGTTTTTGGAGCAGTTTTTCATTGACTCCATTGAAAAACAGCTCCAATAACGTCCGTAAAATATGCCGCAAAAAATGCGAGTTGCTACAAAAATGTCTGAAAAATCAGGAGCTGTTTTCGTCTGAAAAGAGCTCCGTATTTTCAGACGTATTTTGCTAAGCCATGTGAACATACCCTTATATGTACCAAGACCAATTTTGGCCATATATTGGATCTAACCATGGGGAAAAATATAGCATGTTATAATGCAATATGTATAAAATATGTATAAAAAATCAATTTCAACCAATAATAGACAAGACTTTTATAAATTATTGATGATCATTTTGTGCATTTAGGCTGCACAATTATCATTACCATTACCACATTCAGAATAGGTCATAATCACAATGGTAATTGATATGTAGAATTCTGGCCTTTATGATACAGGTAGGTTTTTTACCCATTGTTGTATATATCACGACATACTCTTTACTGCGCACTCCTTTTGAATATAGTGGTAGGAAAGTTAAACCCATGATTTTTTTTACAATTTTATTTAATAGAAAGCATAAAATAAAATATTCGCAGATTTAGTATCCCCATAACATCCCATTTTATAAAAGGGAAAAAAAACAGTGATTCCTCCAATGTTTTATGGGTATTGTTTTTTTACACCATTCACCGTCCGGTAAGAAGGCATGTTATTTTGCGGGCCAATGCGATTACGCCGATACCAAATTGATATCGTTTTTCATGTTTTACTACATAATATTTTGTATCGCCATACTCGGATAGCCATAACTTTTTTATTTTTCCGTTGATTGAGTGGTGTAAGGGCTTATTTTTTGCGGGACGAACTGTAGTTTTAGTGGTTATTTTGGGGTACATTAGACTTTTTGATCACTTTTTATTCCATTTTTTTGTTTGGAAACCAGATGACCAAAAAACAGCAATAATGGCAATACCAGTTATGTTTATTTTATATTTTTTTATATTGCTTTTGTATATACAGTATAACAAAAACTTTATTTGTCTCTGTTTTATATTTTTATTAGTCCCCCTAGGAGACTTGAATTAGCAATCGCTGGATCGCGTGCACAATATTCTGCAATACTAATGTATATCGTGTTTTTTATCGCCTCCTATTAAACCCTGCCTCTTTCAGATTTTAATCTGAGCACAAAGATGGCAGGCCAGGGTTGTCTTAATTAGGCCTCCAGGCTGCCATGACAGCCATCGATACCCCTTTGATTGCACTTGCCAAGGTTAATACCAAACGAACCAAACCAAATCCATTTTAGCGGCAATGAAAATGCTATGAAGGGATAAGTGTCAAAATGTTTTTAAGTGCCCTTCCAAGCACTGGGAGTTGTTTGGAAGGCTTAATTCTGGTGAAAGATTCCCTTTAATACGTTAGTTCAGTCAGGGCCAATATGATTTGTTTACAGTGTCTAATATTGCAAGAGTCATAAATCCATACTTAGTTTTGCCTGTAGCTCATAAAACTTTAACATGCCTTATTATGTTCAGTTAAAGAGGCTTTGCAGAAAATGGAAGCTTTCTATGCTGAATTATTTCCATGGTTATGAGGAATAATGTCAGAATATTAAAAACCCATGAGTCTGAGAATGCCATGGATTATAGCGTATTATGCAAGCTGAAGCCAAAATCAATAGCGAGTAAAGGTAAGGTGTCATGAATGAAATCTGAAGACACAATGGGCTCTATTTAATGAGGTTTTGTGCCAGATATTCTCTTGAGGAATTTTCAGTCTCAGTACACAAACTGCATTCTGAAATAAGGCCAGTGCTGTTTATTCAGGCGGCCTGAATCATGGTTGGAGCAATGAATTAATACCACATTTTCATTTAAGACATTATCAAATTTGTTCAATTGTTTTAACATTGTATAATAGATTTTAAATAGCACTGTTATCTGTGCTGTTATTTTAATTTCTAACCCTTTTGTGTGAAAGCAGGTTAAATATAGCCAAATCCAAATGGTACTGATGCCCAAGTCTTAATATTGCTTCATACGAGTGGTGCGCCAGTCTCTCCCCGTTGATGAATCCTCGGTAGGCTTAGGTACCATAATAAAGGTGCCCCATGGTTACCCTTAGCTTAATAGACACATGACGGTATGCAAATGCAAACTTAAAGGCCTGTTTACATCATGTTTTTATCATCCACTTGATGTATACACTAAAAACTTATATAAACATATTTTAATTTATGGTTCTGTCTAGTTGTTTTTCATTTTTAATTTTGAAAATGTTTTTGTTTCTTTGTAATATTATCCCAATAACGTTTGTTAAAGGGAACCTGCCACCAGCATTTCACCTATTAAACCAGCAATACCTGGTGGTAGTGGGTGAAAAATCATTTCTATATAACCTATAATTGTCTTCTTAGTCGGCTCTGTAGCTTTAGTATTCCGTTTTTTAGTGTTCCCAAAAGTATGCTAATGAGCAGAAAAGAGTCAGATCTTCATTTGAAAAGAGTCAAATCTTCGTTTGAAAAGAGTCATATCTTCATTCAAGTCTTTCCGAGTTTACCCCACCTCCTTACTTTTGATTGACAGCTCCTCAACTTCCCCCAACACACAAAATCCAGCGCTTTTGCATTGATGTTCTTTTCTGGTGTGTGCATACAACGGGACAACGGATTATTGCGATAAAAGGCGCAAAATGTTTGCAGACCGTTATTTACAGTCGGAGGAGGAGTTTAGGAGAGGGGATAACGGCAATGAACTTTTGATAGCAGCGGCTAGTGAGGGATAACTAAAGTTCAATAGGTGAAATGCTGGTGACAGGTTCCCTTTAAAGACAAGAAGTAGGTGTGATCAGTGGTGTGTTTCCTAGCAAAAGGGTTTTGTCTTGAGAGCTTCCTAGAAGATAAATGCTAACAACTATTATCATGAGATAGCAGAGAAGGGCAGCCCTGGTCATATTGGGTGTACCTTCTGAATTATGTTTGGGATCAACACAGCACCTTCCACACCCTTTGCTGCCAATTATGCCAATACCCTGAAAAATTTGAGGAATATTTGCGGATGTCAATGGAGACTTTGATGATCTCCTGGACGAAGTCGTGATGCGATCCAGCGTGTGGCTACATGTTGTAGACGGTGTGTGTGTCCATTTTGTTAAACTCAGGCAAGTATGACCTGATTTTACTGCTATGTATGCTAAAACATTATTGAAAAGAAGTAGTCAAATAAATTACTTGAAGCTTGTATATGTTGTGCTTCATATATATTTTTTGATTGATGATTTTCTTGTAAACCTAGTACTGTTTTGATATAAAAATAATTGACTTAAATGTAAAATTAAATGTAATAATTGGTTTTCCTTTTTTTTTTCAATTAGGTATCTTGCCACTGGAGAAAGTATCTCCTGGCTACATTTTCATTGTATGGGAGACATGTTGCATACTTTGGAAAAAACTAAAGCCTAAAGTGATGCCACAGCCTTTAACTGAAAAATGTTTGGCCATAGCAAACAAATTTTATGAAGTGGCCAACTTTCCTTACTGTGTGGGTGCCCAGGATGGCATATATATTAGAATACAGAAGCAGCACCACAGAGGTTCGAAGTTTTGTACTCTACTCCTGATGGCAATATCCATTGCCAAGTATCGATTTGTTCCATTGAACTTGGTTTCCTATGGACGTAGCTACGATTGTTGCATTTTTAATTCCAATATGGGAAGAAACGTCTATAATTATTTATTAAAGCTCTGTAGACTAACCTGACTGGTGGGCGGGTTTTCTTTCCAGCACAAAGTTTCTGCTTGTGCAGCATCTTCACATGAGCCAGCTCACGCAGATGTAGTGCTGGGGGCCCCCTGGCTTTAGGGCCTGGTTGCAACTGTGACCATTGCGTTCCCTATAGCTGTACCACCGACGGCATAAACAGGTTGTGACCCATTAGGCTCCAGTAGGAAATGAATCACAAAAACGGATTCACGGAAAAGTTTAATAAAAACATAAAAGTATAAAAGTATTATACTCACTTTCGTAGTTGCACTCATCATAAAAAATGAACGTGTGTTGAATACAATGCACTGTGTTTTAGTTGGTGACACAGAGACTTTAGGTGCCCGGGACCCCTCATTCACGTCATGCATAAATCAGTCCCACATGGATCTTTACCTTGTCTGGATAACTGTGGCAATATAGAAAATATAAAGAATATATTTGATTTTAATAACTTTAACAAAAGGGAGTAAAAAAAATCATTAAACAAAAAATACTTACAAAATGTCTCCCTTGCCTTGGCTGACATGTCACCATATTTGAGCAATAGTTCAACACAGATTCCCCCCCAGAGCCTTCTGTTTAAAGGGGTATTCCCATCTCTGACCCGTTCTAGAGATAGGTGCTGGTTCGAGATGGGAATACTTTTTTTAATGAGACGTCCAAATGAGTGGGGTCTGATTTATCCCATAATAAAGTGTGCGCTTCGCCCAATGCAATCAGGGTCTCACAATTAAAATTATATTCATCTCAATCTGGTTTTTGAGACCTTCTCCACTCCTGTCCTGGGGCTTAAAAAAATAAAATTTGATATTAGGATATTGTTTTTTAATATAATAGTAGATTATTCTTTATAAGTAATAATTAATACAATGATCCTTTAAAATTCCAAAGACAGCATCATTTATCCTTTTAAGTCATTCTTTTTAGCAACAAAACAGTGACAAATAGCCCCCTGTATTACATCAACCTGTTCCACTTAATAAACTAAGACATATGGACGCTGACATCGCCATTATTACATGTAGTCAACAAATAGAACTTTGAATTCTATATACTAGGGCTATATACATTTTTACTATCTGGTTTAAAGAGAAAAGAACATGATTACTGTAAACATTTGCAACGGAGAAAAGAAGTAAAAAAAATATCAGAAAATATCAGAAAAAGAACCGTGAGCTTTTAAACATTTATTGCCTATTCAGTGAGTAGGGGATTCCTTTTTATTTCATTGGTCTACACCTTAAGTTTATTTTTTTATATTGAAAAAAACTGCTTTGAATATACGACTTTGGTGTATAATAGCATTCTATGTTAATTCCGTTAAATATTATTGATCTGTGTGGACAGCAGTAATTTTGCCAATGAGGAAACATGCTTACAATATTTCCTCCCTGAATGAGTTAAATCATTTCAAATACATGTATGTGAAATACCTGACACTATGAGGGTTGACTCATGGTGGCTTCCCCTGCATACTTTATTTAAAATTGACTAGGTAAATACATTGGCTTAAAAATAAAAATTATAATTCGGCATGTAGACAGTGTACTAAATTTTACAATCCCTTTTAACAATACTAATTACAACCTCTGACGTTGCATGCGTGCTTGACTCCACAGAGCTTGAAATGTTGTGTACTCTATAGCTAAACATGAAAAGAACAAAAATATATTAACCCCTTACCGCACCAGGACGCACCAGTACATCCTGTATTGCAGTGCTTTAAGGCACTGGGGATGTACCGATGCGTCCTGGCTAAAAACTGTCACCCTGTCAAAGGTCAGGGTGACAGAACTGTGCCGTCAACTGTTTGCAGACTGACCAATCACAGCTCCCTGAGAAGGTGTATGTGATGGCGCTGGCTCAGAAGCTGAGCCAGCTCCATCACCACCGGGTATCACCTGTCTGACACCCCACTGAAACGGCCAGGACCGGAGCTAGGCTCCGATCCAACCGATTAACTCCTTAGATGCAGCAATCAAAGCGATCGCTGCATCGAAGGGTCTTCTAGCCTAACGGCAACCATGATGGTTGCCACAGGCGCGGGTGTCAGCTGTTTGTCACAGTTGACATCGTGCTCTTAAGGCCAGGAGTGGACCGGAGCTGGGCCAATTAACCCCCTTAGATCGCACCCTATGGTTGCTAATGGCAACCGTCGGCACCCGCGGGTGTTACGATGGCTGCTATGGCAACCGTAGACTAACAATCGCTTCCTAGTACGGAAGCCTATTAGGCCCCGCCAGGAAGCAAAGCCTTTTAGGCTTGCAGTCAGTGAATAGCTGACAGCTTTACTACACTGCACTATGTAGGTAGTGCAGTGTATTAAAATAGCGATCAGGGCTTGATGCCTTAAAGTTCCCTTGTAAGACAAAAAAAAAAAAGTTATAAACAAGTTAATAAGACTGTTGTAAAAAAGTAAAAAAAAAAATAAAGTTTCATGTTAAAAAATACTATAACAGCCTTTTTTCCTATAATAAGTCTTTTATTGTAGGAAAAAATGAAAAACATTAAAAAAAACACACATGTGGTATCCATGCGTCCGTAACGACCCGAACTATAAAAATATCACGCTACTTTACCCGCACAGTAAACACTGTAAAAAATGTAATAAAAAACTATTCCAGAATCGCTGTTTGTTAGTCACTACCCCTAGCAAAACAGAATAAAAAAAAAGGGATCTAAAAGTCGCATGTACCCCAAAATTATACCATTAAAAACCGCAAAAAACAAGCCCTCCCACAGCTTTTTTGACGGAAAAATAAAAAAGTTATGGCTCTCAGAATATGGTGACACAACAAAAATTTGAAACAAAAGTGATTTTATTGTGCAGACGCTGCAAAACATAAGAAAAACGATATACATATGGTATCGCCGTACTCGTACCGACCCGCAGAATAAGGTAAAATAAATAATAAAAAACATCAGAATTGCTGGTTTTTGGTCACCTTGCTTGACAAAAAAATGAAATAAAAAAAAAGTGCTAAAAAAAAAAATCACATGTACCCCAAAATGGTACCAATGAAATCAATGCAATGCAACAAATAAGCCCTCACCCAGCTCCTGTGGAGAAAAAATAAAGAAGTCCTGGCTCTCAGAATATAGCAACGCAAAATGTGCAGTGTCCAAAAGTGGATAACATCTGGCACCATTTATCATTGCGACACTGGCCACATATCTATGAAATATTATTTATTTACCCCATTATTATACCCTCTTATTATGCCCTGATGTACTCCACACAGATTACATATGCCCCCACATTCTAAACTGAAATACCAGAAAAACTCCAAACAAAACTACCACTAAGCAAAATCTGCGTGCCAAAAGCCAAATGGCTCTCCCTCCCTTCTGAGCCCTGCAGCGTGCCCAAACAGCAGTTTACATCCACATATATGGCATCGCCCAACCCCGGGAGAACCCGCTTAACAGTTTGAGGTATAGGTCTTCAGTGGGACGAACTGGGCACAACATATTGTGCACTAAAAATGGCACATACCTGTGGAAATGTGCAATTTTCACTTTTCACCATCCACTGAGCATTCATTTCTAATAGAAAAAAAAACCTGTGTGGTCAAAATGCTCACTACACCCCTTAATAAAAGGCCTTCAGGGGTGCAGTTTCCAAAGTGGGGGTCACTACTTGGGGGTTTGTTTTACTATTTGACCGAAGAGCCCTGCCATTGTGGGCTAATCCTGCGAAAATAACCAAAATAGGCCTCACATGCGCCTTTCACTCCTAAGCCCTGTCATATGTCCAGGCAAATAATAAATGCCTTGATGGGTGTAGTTTACAAAATGTGGTCACTTCTCAGGGTTTTACACTCTACTCTGGTACCTAAGGGAGCTCTGCAAATGCGACATGGCGCCCGTACACCAGTCCAGCAAAATCTGCGCTCTAAAAGCCAAATGGCGCTCCTTCCATTTTGAGCTCTGCCATGTGCCCAAACAGCAGTTTAGGGCCAAACATGGGGTAATACCGTACTCTGGAGATACTGGGTAACAAATTGTGTGTTGTTTTTTCTCCTATTACCCCTTGTGGAAAAAAAAAATTGGGTGCAAAACAACATATTTTTGGGGAAAAAAATATTTTCATTTTCACTGCCTCATTCTAATACAATCTATGAAACACCTGTGGGATCAAAATGCTCACTACACCCCTAGATAATTACCGTGAGGGGTATAGTTTCCAAAATAGAGTCACTTCTCAGGGGTTTCTACTGTACTGGTTCCTCAGGGGCTATGCAAATGCAACATGGTACCCAAAAAACAATCAACCAAAATTTACATGCCAAGTAGCACTCCTGCCATTCTGAGCCCTGCCGTGTGTCCTATCAGCAGTTTATGACCACATATGGGGTATTGCCGTACTCGGGAGAAATTGCTTTACAATTGTTGGGGCACTTTTTCTCGTTTATTGCTTGTGTAAATGAAAAAACGTCAACATTTTAGTGGAAAGAATGTAGATTTTCACTTCATAATTCAGCAAAAAAAACAGTAGGGTCAAAATGCTCACTATGCCGCTAGATAAATTCCACGAGGGGTGTAGTTTCCCAAATTGGGTCACTTTGCGGGGGTTTGCACTATTTTGGCACCTCAGTGGCTTTGCAAATGTGACATGGGGCCGCAAATCATTCCAGCAAAACTTGAGCTCCAAAAGTCAAATGGTGCTACGTCCGTTCTAAGCCCCGCCGTGTGTCCAAACAGCAGTTTATTACCACATATGGGGTATTGCTGTGCTCAGAAGAGTTTGCTTTACAAATGTTGGGGTGATTTTTCTCCTTTGTCTATAGTAAAAATGGAAAAATCTGAGCTAAAACTACATTTTATTAGAAAAAAAATTAGATTTTCAATTTCACTGCATAATTCCCATAAATTCAGCAAAAACCGTATGGGGTCAAAATGCTAACTATACCCCTAGAAAAAGTGGATCCAAACAGCAGTGTATTACCACATATGGGGTATTGCCGTAATTGGGAGACATTGCTTTACAAATGTTGGGGTGCTTTTTCTCCTTTATTCCTTGTAAAAACTAAAACGTATGTTTTTTCAGAAAAAAAAGTAGTTTTTCATTTTCACAGACAAGTTCCAATAAATGTAGCAAAAAACCTGTGGGCTCAAAATGCTATCTATAACCCTAGAAAAATTTCTTGAGGGGTGTAGTTTCCAAAATGGGGTCACTTTTTGGGGGTTTCCACTGTTTTGGCACCACAAGACCTCTTCAAACCTGACATGGTGCCTAAAATGTATTCTAATAAAATAGAGGCCACAAAATCCACTAGGTGCTCCTTTGCTTCTGAGGTCCGTGTTTCAGTCCATTAGGACACTAGGGCCACATGTGGGATATTTCTAAAAACTGCAGAGTCTGGGCAATAAGTATTGAGTTGTGTTTTGCTGGTAAAACCTTCTGTGTTACAGAAAAAACTGTATTACAAATAAATTTCGTAAAAACAAAATGAAATTTGTAAATTTCACCTCTACGTTGCTTCATTTCCTGTGAAACGCCTAAAGGGTTAAAATAATTTCTGAATGCGGTTTTGAATACTTTGAGGGGTGCAGTTTTTAAAATGGGGTGATTTATGGGAACTTTCTAATATATAAGGCCCTCAAAGCCACTTCAGAACTGAACTGGCCCCTGTAAAAATAGCCTTTTGAAGTTTTCTTGAAAATGTGAGAAATTGCAGCTAAAAAGTTCTAAGCCTTGTAACGTCCTAGAAAAATAAAAGAACGTTCAAAAAACAATGCAAACATAAAGTAGACATATGGGAAATGTTAACTAGTAACCATTTTGTGTGGTATTACTATATGTTTTGCAAGCAGATACATTAAGATTTATAAAAATGCAGATTTTTGCAAATTTTCTCTAAATTTTGGTGATTTTTTACAAATAAATATTGAATTTAACGACCAAATTTTTTCAGTATCATAAAGTACAAAATATCACGAGAAAACAGTCTCAGAATCTCTTGGATAGGTAAAAGCATTACCACATAAAACAACATGTCAGATTTGCACAAATCGGCTATAAAGGCCAAAACAGGCTCAGTCCTTAAGGGGTTAATAAGTAGCACCTAAAATTGTAATTAAAAAAAAGTAAAAGGAACAACATTTTAATAAAAATGAAAATGCAGGCTTTAATTATGATATTATGGAACCTCTATGGCATTTTGTTTCTATTTGTTTTGACGATGATAATGACATCCAAAAACAAAATCGAAATTTATAAAGTACATTTAGACATTAAATATTTTTGTATACAATAAATAATTATACTAGCACATGTATACTGGATAGACAGACAGACAGACAGACAGACAGAAACACAGAGAGTTAGGAAAGGGAGGGATAGAAAGAACCAGACCACAACCATCATCATTCAGCTACAGGAATCAAGCGGTTTCCTAGCCATATTTAGGATTTCACGGGTAAGTTCACAAATAGCGTAAACACTGCAGATTTTCCACACCGGATTTCATAGTGGAAAATCCGCATCATAATACAGTAGCAGCTAAGTGGATGAGATTTGAACAAATGTCATCCACATGCTGCATAAATGCTGAGCGGAAAAAGCAATTGTATTTGCGTAATTGCTGCTTATCTGTTGCGAGTGTTCCCCATTGAAGTCAATGGAAAGGTAAAACCCGCAACAAATAGCAGATGTTGCATTTTTTTGTGGCGGAAAAGCAACAATTCCACCATAAAAAACGCAACTCAGGAAAAAAAAAAATCTATACTTACCCAGAATTATGTGTTTCGTCATCCAGGCCAGCCTCCTGGGATGATATTTCATCCCATGTTACCTCTGCAGCCAATCACAGGCTGCAAAGGTCACATAGGATGAAACGTCATCCCAGGATGCCGGGCTGCAGGACAGCGTAGGGACGCTTCACGCTATGGCTTCGCAAGTAGGAAAGTTTTCTTTTTATGTGCAGTTTTCCGTAGCGAATATTCCAACTGAAAAACTGCGCCACAACTTGGTGCGGTTTTTCTGCCGGAACTCCTTGCGGCGCATCCGCTTGCGTATCCGCCCTGTGTGAACCCAACCTAAGGCCTTATTCACACAAATGTGTCCGTTTTGCTTGTAAAAAATGCAGCGTTTTTCCTGCATTGCAGTTTCGTGTGACATCCGTGTACGATGCGCGTCTGAGTTTTTTACGTGCGTATGTCACACGTTTTTTACATCAGCAAAAAAACTGGAGGTGTTTTTCTTTTTCTGATCATTTCTTTAGCAACTGTTGTGTGAATCAATCTCAGCACACGGATGTGCGTCCGTGTGCTGCTCGTGATTTTCACGCACCCATTGACTTCAATGGGTGCGTGATGCGCAAAAAACGCACAAGTATAGGACATGCAGTGAGTTTCACGCAGCGGACACACAATGGCCCCATTGAATTGCATAGGTCCGTGTGACGTCCGTTGTTTTAACGCGCGTAACACGGACGTGAAATACACTCGTGTGAATAAGGCCTATATGTGCTTGAAGCACTACATTCGCAAAGATCTGCAGTAAGCATTTTGCACTGGGCGCATGATGGCATAGGAAATGGAGGTTTGGTAATCTAACTAAATAACCATTATACATTTTGAAAATGAATGGCAATTATTGCACAATAATAGGATTATTAGGGACATAATATTGCCCTATGAAGTATCAAATTATGCATATTTTGCTAAACATGTGTAATTATCTATAGTTAGCCTAAAAAATGTTTGTAAAACTCTACACACCCTATAGCAGGGACACTTCTTTTCTACGACATGGTTGTATATTATGTGATTTTGACATGGACTTTTCTTTATGCAACCTAGTTGCTTGCTTTAAATAGGTTTTTCGCCACTTGCTGCACTTTCTACCGCAGGTCCTCTGGCTGCAAACAACCGAAAAAATAGCAAATTTTCAATTTATATTAGAAGAGAAATTGTAATACATTTATAAGCAGTGATACATCTCATGGTAATAATTACTATTATTCTGTTTATTTTATTATTCATGTACTTTTTTTATTGTTGGATGTGTAACAAAGCACATAGAATAAATGCTCAGATGTTGATTAAATATAACTAATTAATATTCATTAATTACACTCCCAAAACCATGCCACATGGCTCCTCAGCTGTAATTCAGTTGTCTTTGTATTGTGCATTTGTTGGCCTCCTTCTTGAGAAGACTGGGAATACGTGTCAGGAAAATCAAAATATCTCAGCAATTGATCAGAAAATAAAAAATAAAATGTGGGGGTAGAAATATGTACAAAATAAAACCTGTCCGATAAAAAAAAGTTGTCTACTTAATTAATATAAATTTCTATCAGTTTTGAATTATAATTTTAAAAAGTTATAGATTATGATTTTATATTGTCTTAAGTCAGTTTTGCAACTTAACTAACTTCAGAACTGGTTCCCACGTAGCGTAAACGCTGCAGAATTCTGTGTGTACAAATCTCATCTACTTGCTGCGTAAAAATTCCAACCAGACATTGACCTGCGGTGCATATTTTTCGTCCTGCAGCAGGTCAAATCCTGCTGTGGAAAGGTGACTGAATTGCTGCATTTTTCAGAGGAGATGTCACCATCTCCCAGCATTGAGAAAAACGCAGAAATACACGCAACATTTTCTGCAGTAAAAAAACGGCTGCCACTTTCAACAGAATTGCTGCAGAAATTTTCTGCAGCAATTCAATTACGTGTGGACAAGCCCTATCTAAGCAACACATGTCGGAAAAATAAATCAGATGTTCATGATATAAAGAAATCTACACTATATTCAAAGAGGCAGCTCATGAGCCCTGTGTGACCGCATGGGTCACACTGACCTAAGGCCAGTTCTGTGTGTGAGCATACACTAAGGCCTCATGCACACGACCGTAGTGGTGTGCACAGCCGTGATTTGCGGCTCGGACGGCCGCGGAGTGTCACCCGCGAGCCGTCCGCAAATCATGGGCCGTGCATATGGCCGCGTGCATTCATTTCTATGAGCCTGGACATGTCCATTCTTTTTGCGGTCCAGGCTCCTGGGCCATGCACGGACCGTGGAAACCACGGTCGTGTGCATGAGCACATTGAAATGAATGGGGCCGCAATTCATCCGCAGATTTGCAGGTGAATTGCGGGAGCAAAAATACATTCGTGTGCATTGGGCCTTAGCCTCCTGAATATAACTTGCCACTGCCCTAATTGTTGCCTAAACTGAATTGGATGATTGGAAAATAAAAAAAAGCAGGGAAAATACCAGCACTGCCAACATCCAGATAACACACACAATAAGAGCTTATTCAGGCGAACATGTAAATAGTCCATGTGACGGCCATTTTTTAATGGCTGTCAAACAACTGTATGTATTTCTTTGGGGCTATTCACATGGCCATTGTTTTAACAGACAGTGTAAAGGGCCAGTGAATAAATAGGACATGTCCTATTTTTGTCTGTTTTCACAGATCCCTCAATAGACTAGAGTCAATGAGGGATCTGTGAAAACGGGTCCCACACGGGTGCAAATCGGCCATGAAAAACTGATGTTTTTCACGAACAATTTCACACACGTTTGTCTAAATAAAGCCTGATGATAATGGTAAAAGAGGAATTTATTTAACCTCAAACAGTAGTGGGACAGTGGCAATGCATTTCAACGCTGCTCCACCGTCTTCAATCGGACCAATTACACTAGAATAAACACAGTGGGATTAAATACAGAACTAGACAAATGATATCATTTGAAAAAACCGCCCAAAACAGGGGAGAATGATGTTATGCAGGTCAGACAGGAGTCTGACTGACAGTTAGGGCACATTCACACGTGAAGGAATTGCTGTGGAATTCCGCTGCGAACAGTCCGACGTGGAATTCTCCAGCGGCCGTTTTTTTTAATTTGTTTCTATAAATTTTTAGGAAAGTTAGTTCAAACATTGCGGAAAACTCCGCTGCGGACCATAGGCTGCAGTGCGGAAATTTTCCCTCCGCAGCATGCACTGCCTGTTGCGGAGAAGCAGCGGAATTTCACTGCGGATTTCAGCCTTTGCAATGCAAAAACTGAAATCTGTGGCAAGTCCGCTGTCTTTTCTGCAACGTCTGAATTACCTGTCAAATATGCAAATGTTGGTGCAGATTCGTTGCGTAATTGCCCCAAATCTGCACCAACATTTGAAGCGGAAAAATTCCACCACGTCTGAACGTGCCCTTAGTGTACCCAATGCAGGATAAACAGCCAGGAATGGTTTAAAACTTCACAAGAAGTAACCTCAATGTGTATTGCGGTCAGTGCCACATACTAACATTTTGCAGAGGAAGAATAAATAAATAAATAACAAGTAGAAATAACATAGTAATAATGGAAATATAAATAAACAGTAAAAACAATGAATGAGCAGTGCCTGTTTCATAATAAGTGCTAAAACGTTCATTACTCCTGCATGTCTGATGAGCCGGATAAGCAATGAACTAGGATGGGGTGAAAGAGTAGTGGTATTAGGTAAAGTGTATTCCACAGGATCACTGTATCCCCATCAATGCGGAGGATATACTAAAAACACATAGGAGCCAGTAGGTTCGGTGTGACAAAAGTAGGACGCTATGAGAAGGAAAGGGGAGGCGAGGCAGTGGCTACACGGACATCTGGTAACCATGGGAACAGGATGCAGAGAAGCACAAAAACAGAGAGGGAGGGAGGGAAGGTGGGGGAGGGCACATAGGCGCATTATGGTGACAGTTAAAAAATAAATAAATAAAAAATAAATAAATATATATATATATATATATATATATATATATTAAGTGAAAGGCAATTGGTAGAGAGAAGTCACTAAAATAACCTAATTATGGTAAAGATTACGAAAATCAGGGTAAGCCAAGCGTAAAACATGGTCATGGATGTGTGAAACAAGTTGGAGAAAGCAAGTGAAGACACAATTAAAACAAGTCACATAGTACATTAAAAATTGGACTCGATTTTGTTGTTGAGCCCATTTGGATGTAATGTTGACAGTTTAAATATATCCAAAAGTTTTCTCTTTTCTTAAGCTTAGTAAATCTGTTTGGAGTGGTGAACCCTATGTGTTCAAAAGGGGTTACAACAACCCCAGCGAAGGTACAGTTGTAGGTAGTTGTGCAGTGTGGTGAAACACTCTGCTTGAGGTACCCCAGGTTGGTGTTGGACCTGTGTTTATTAATTCTAGTGCGTTTAGCCTGTATAGTACACCTAATATACTGTAGTCCACATGGGCAGTGAAGTAAGTATATAACATGGTCTCTGCTACAATTTAAGAAGGAATGATGGAGAACTCTTCCAACGTGGTTACTGATTTGAATTTAACCACTCTGTGCGAAATACTTTGGCAACACAAACACCTATGTTTGCCACTTCTGTAGCAGCTCACCATAGTGGGGAACATATGGTCTTTTTGTACGTAACACACTAGGTGCGGGATATTCTTTAAAGTCAATGATCTTCTGTATGTCAACTGTGGTTTGTTTGATATTATCCCCTTAAGGTAGGAGTCATTGCAAACAATGTGCCATTGTCGAAATAGTATATTCACAATGTCCTTATGCCTAGACTTAACCCCTTCAGGACCAAGCTCATTTTGGCCTTCAGGACCAGACCCATTTTTTCAAATCTGACATATTTCACTTTATGTGGTAATAACTCCGGAACGCTTTTACCTATCAAAGCGATTCTGAGATTGTTTTCTCGTGACACATTGGACTTTATGATAGTGCAAAAATGTGGTCGATAAATTCAATATTTACCAGTGAAAAACACCAAAATTTGGTGAAAAATTGCAAAAATTAGCATTTTTATAAATTTAAATGTATCTGCTTGTAAGACAGGCAGTTATACCACACAAAATTGTTGCTAATTAACATCCCCCATATGTCTACTTTAGATTGGCATCGTTTTTTGAACGTCCTTTTATTTTTCTAGGACGTTACAAGGCTTAGAACTTTAGCAGCAATTTCTCACATTTTCAAGAAAATTTCAAAAGGCTATTTTTACAGGGGCCAGTTCAGTTGTGAAGCGGCTTTTAGGGCCTTATATATTAGAAACCGCCAAAAAGTCACCCCATTTTAAAATCTTCACCCCTCAAAGTATTCAAAACAGCATTTAGAAAGTTTCTTAACCCTTTAAACGTTTCACAGGAATTAAAGCAACGTAGAGGTGAAATTTTCAAATTTCATTTTTTTTTGCAGAAATTCATTTTTATTCTATTTTTTTTGTAACACAGAAGTTTTTACCAGAGAAACGCAACTCAATATTTATTGCCCAGATTCTGCAGTTTTTAGAAATATCCCACATGTGGCCCTAGTGTGGTAATGGACTGAAGCACCGGCCTCAGAAGCAAAGGAGCACCCAGTGGATTTTGGGCCTCCTTTTTATTAGAAAATATTTTAGGCACCATGTCAGATTTCAAGGGCTCTTTCGGTGCCAAAACAGTGGAAATCCACCAAAAGTGACCCCATTTTGGAAACTACACCCCTTGAGGAAATTATCTAGGGGTATAGTGAGCATTTTGACCCCGCAGGTTTTTTGCAGAAATTATTGGAAGTAGGCCGTGAAAATAAAAATCGTCATTCTTTCAAAGATTATGTAGGTTTAGCTCATTTTTTCTAATGTCCACGAGGACTAAAGGAGAAAAAGCACCACAACATTTGTAAAGCAATTTCTCCCGAGTAAAACAATACCCCACATGTGGTTATAAACGGATGTTTGGACACACGGCGGAGCTTAGAAGGGAAAGAGCGCCATTTGGCTTTTGGAGCTCAAATTTAGCAGGAATGGTTTGCGGAGGCAATGTCGCATTTGCAAAGCCCCTGAGGTACCAAAACAGTGAAAACGCCAAAAAAGTGACTCCATTGATAAAACTACACCCCTTGAGGAATCCATCTAGGGGTGTAGTGAGCATTTTGCCCCCACAGGTGTTTCATAGATTTTATTAGAATTGGGCAGTGAAAATAAAAAAAATCCTTTTTCTTCAATAAGACGTAGCTTTAGCTCCAAATTTTTAATTTTCTCAACAAATAAAGGAAAAAAAGAACCCCAACGCTTGTAAAGCAACTTCTGTGGAGTACGGCAATACCCCACACGTGGTCGTAAAATGCTGTTTGGGCACACGGCAGGGCTCAGAAGGGAAGGAGCGCCATTTGCTTTTGGTGTACAGATTTTGCTGCATTTGGTTTCTGGTCGCTATGTTGCATTTGCAAAGTCCCTGTGGGACCAAAACAGTGGATCCCCCCCAGAAGTGACCCCATTTTGGAAACAGCACCCTCAAGGTATTCACCTAGGGGTGTAGTGAGCATGTTAACCCCACAGGTGTTTTGCAGAAATTCGTGTGCACACGATGTGGGAGAATGAAAATGGGAATTTTTCCTTAGATACGCCAATATGTGGTGCCCGGCTTGTGCCACCATAACAAGACAGCTCTCAATTATTATGCGGTGTTTCCCTGTTTTAGAAACACCCTACATGTGGCCCTAATCTTTTGCCTGGACATTCGACAGGGCTCAGGAGTGAAAGAGTACCGTGTAAAATTGAGGCCTAATTTGGCGACTTATAAAGTATTGGTTCACAATTGCAGAGGCTTTGATGTGAAATAATAAAAGAAACCCCTGAGAAGTGACCCCATTTTGGAAACTGCACCCCTCAAGGCATTTATTAAGAGGTGTAGTGAGCATTTTCACCCCACGTGTCTTTTCCATAAATGATTGCGCTGCGGAAGGTACAAATTAAAATGTTTCCCTAGATATGCCAATTCAGTGTCAAATATGTCATGCCCAGCTTGTGCCACTTTTTTTTTTTATATACACCGTTCACCGTACGTTATAAACTACATGTTACATTTATTCTGAGGGTCAGTACGATTCCGGCGATACCAAATTTATAGAACTTTTTTATAACTTTTTGCACAATAAAATTACTATTGGAAAGAGAATGTATTTTTTCTGTCGCCAAGTTGTGAGAGCCATAACTTTTACATTTTTTCATCGATGGAGCTGTGTGAGGGCTTGTTTTTTTGCGAGACGAGGTATAGATTTTATCGCTACCATTTTTGGATACATGCGACTTTTTGATCACTTTTTATTTCAATTTTTGGAAGACAGTGACCAAAAAAACAGTAATTATGGCAGTGTTTTTGAGTTTTTTTTTTTACGGAGTTCACTGCGCTGGATAAATAACATAATATTTTTATAGTTCAGGTCGTTACGGTCGCAGCGATACCAAATATGTATGGCTTTATTATTATTTTTCAATAATAAATGACTTATAAGGGAAAAAGGGCGATTGTGTTTTGTGTTATTATTTGAAACTTTTATTGTATGTTTTCCAACTTTTATTTTTACTTTTTTTACACTTTTTTTTACACTTTTCTTTAGTCCCCACTAGGGGACTTGAATGTCCAACTGTTTGTTTGATGTTCTAATACATTGCACTACCTATGTAGTGCAATGTATTGGAACTGTCAGTTGTTCACTGACAGCAAGCCGATCAGGCTCCGCCTCTGGGCGGGGCCTAATCAGCTTACGTAATGGCAGACAGGAGTCCATTGTTAGGGCTCCTGTTGCCATGGTAGCAGTCGTCAGCCTTGCCATCGCATGGCAAGGCTGCCGATTTTCTACAAACCTCTAGGATGCAGCGATCACAATGGATCGCTGCATCGAAGGGGTTAATGCCAGGAATCGGAGCTAGCTCCGGTTCCTGGCGATAGATCGGGGTGTCCGCTGTAACATACAGCGGACACCCACTGCTGA
Organism: Rhinoderma darwinii; assembly: GCF_050947455.1. NCBI lineage: Eukaryota > Metazoa > Chordata > Amphibia > Anura > Rhinodermatidae > Rhinoderma > Rhinoderma darwinii. Next base: position 316,743,517 of record NC_134687.1, on the reverse strand, counting down.
TGACGCCGGCTCAGCTTCTGAGCCGGAAGCTGAGCCGGCGCCATCTTGCCGATGTTACCGGAAGCCTCCTGGGCTCCGCCGACGACGGGGCATAGGAGGATTCCGTTACAGGCTGATCGGGAGGTAAGCATTAGCCCTCCGATCGCCTTTGCAGCCACCGGCAACCCAGCGATCACGTTGCTGGGGTGCCGGTGGCTATAAACTCCTCACATGCTGCGATCTCTATTGAACGCAGCATGAGAGGGGTTAATCGGTCGGATCGGAGGCTAGCTCCGGTCCTGGCCGATACCTTAGGGTGCCAGCTGTAACATACAGCTGTCACCCGGTGGTGATGTCGCTGGCTCAGCTCCTGAGCCAGTTTCATCTCCATGACGTACATTTACGTGAAAAGGCGGTAAGCCACCGATTTTAATGACGTTTATATACGTGATCCGGCGGGAAGGGGTTAAAGGTCATTATAAAGTTATGTTTGGCCCTGGTTTAATGCTTCCTACTCTCCGCTCCTTTGGACTAGAGCAGGGGTCTCAAACTCGGCAGGGTAAGTGGGCCGCATATTGAAAAAATGGGAAGTTGACGGGCCGCATTACTTTCAAATTTGATACAACACAAAATTATTGTTAATAAATTACTTATTTGAACTACTATAACACTATATTACTATAATAATAATAATAATACTACATTACCATAAAATTAATACTACATTACTATAATAATACCGCTAGGTTTAAAATTTGAGATATTTCTCCACGTGCTTATTTCAACAATCCAGTTTTCCAGTTTAAGTGTCGCTAAATGCAATCCGGCAGCTCAGTTGGCAGCGTTTTGCAGACACACATGTCAAGATTGGGCAGCCCCTTTTTAGATAGTGCCACTGTGCCCTCTGTAGATGCTGAAAGTGCCCACTGTGGATGCTGCCGCAGTGCCCTATGTGGATGCTGCCGCAGTGCCCTATGTGGATGCTGCCGCAGTGCCCTATGTGGATGCTGCCGCAGTGCCCTATGTGGATGCTGCCGCAGTGCCCTCTGTGGATGCTGCCGCAGTGCCCTCTGTGGATGCTGCCGCAGTGCCCTCTGTGGATGCTGCTGCAGTGCCCTCTGTGGATGCTGCCGCAGAGTCTTCTGTGGATGCCGCCGCAGAGTCTTCTGTGGATGCCGCCGCAGTGCCCTCTGTAGATGCTGCCACAGTGCCCTCCGCAGATGCTGCCACAGTGCCCTCCGCAGATGCTGCCACAGTGCCCTCCGCAGATGCTGCCACAGTGCCCTCCGCAGATGCTGCCACAGTGCCCTCCGCAGATGCTGCCACAGTGCCCTCCGCAGATGCTGCCACAGTGCCCTCCGCAGATGCTGCCACAGTGCCCTCCGCAGATGCTGCCACAGTGATGTCAGGGGCTTGCCCAGAGGTGGAGTCCCGGAGCAGAGCCGCTTCTAGCACTCTGCCTGGGATTCCAGCTCTGCTCCTGACATCACTGTCCATATATGGACAGAGATGTCAGGGGCAACCCCAGAGCTGGAGTCCCGGGCAGAGCACTAGTAGGCTCTTCCTGGGACTCCAGCTGTGGTCCTGACATCACTGGGACTCCTGCTCTGGGGAATTCCACAGAGTCCCGGAGCAGAGCCTGTACTAGCACTCTGCTCGGGACTCCTCTCTGGGGAAGACCCTGACACACTGTCCATATATGGACAGCGATGTCAGGGAATTCCACAGAGTCCCGGAGCAGAGCCGATACTAGTGCTCTGCTCGGGACTCCGCTCTGGGGAAGACCCTGACACACTGTCCATATATGGACAGCTATGTCAGGGAATTCAACAGAGTCCTGGAGCAGAGCCTGTACTAGCGCTCTGCCCGGGACTCCGCTCTGGGGAAGACCCTGACACACTGTCCATATATGGACAGCAATGTCAGGGAATTCCACAGAGTCCCGGAGCAGAGCCTGTAATAGCACTCTGCTCGGGACTCCACTCTGGGGAAGACCCTGACACACTGTCCATATATGGACAGCGATGTCAGGGAATTCCACAGAGTCCCGGAGCAGAGCCTGTACTAGCGCTCTGTTTGAGACTCCGCTCCGGGGAAGACCCTGACACACTGTCCATATATGGACAGCGATGTCAGGGAATTCCACAGAGTCCCGGAGCAGAGCCGATACTAGCGCTCTGCACGGGACTCCGGCTCTGGGGAAGCCCCAGACATCGCTGTTCATATGTGGACAGCGATGTCAGGGAATTCCAGAGTCTAGCGGCTCTGTGTCCCGCGGGCCGCAGATGACAGCCCCAGGGGCCGCATGCGACCCGCGGTCCGCGTGCTTGAGACCCCTGGACTAGAGAGTCCCATTGAGTGAGGATAGAGGCCTTCGCTAAAGCCTCCTTAGTAAGGCTGCTCGGAAATGCTTCCCTTAGAAGCGATTGCTAACTGTTTTGCATTGTTTCTTATAGGTGTTGTCATCAGTACGGTTGTTTCTAATTTGTTTGAATTGACCGTAGGGTAAATTTTTCAGCCACGGTGGATAATGGGCATTACAAAAATACAGAACGCTATTCACGTCTGATGGCTTAAAAAAGATGCTAGTAGTCAAGTTTACTATAGCAGTCCTTGCCTATCACTAGGTCCAAAAACTCAGTTTTTATCAGTTGAGCGTTGGTGTGTAAATTTAAGTTCAAACTTATTATTGTTGAGGGTCCTAATGAATTCATGGGCTTCACTCGCACTCCCTTGCAAGAGAAAGAAAAGCTCATCAAGATATATACAATACAGTAAAATATGTTTGCTATACTTCTGGGAGTTATCAATAAAATGGCTTTCAAAAAGTCCCATGTACAAATTGGCATAGGGCGGTGCGAAGCGCGACACCATGGCACAACCTTTAATCTGTTGTTAGATGCATGCGTTAAAGCTGAAGGTGTAATGTAGCAGGGTGAATTTTATACACTGTATAAGGAAATGTCTCTGCTTATTGGGCATATCAGGCTTTGTGCGCAGATAGTGGTCAGCTGACTCCATGCTCCCCATGTGGGGGTTGTTGGTGTATAGGGCGGAGACGTCCGCAGTCAGAAATAAAGCATTGGTCACGTTGGTCTTATTATTAATGAATTGGAGTTCCTTGATGAGTTGTGTCGAGTCTTGAAAGAAGGAGGCTAGGGCTACTACAAGTTTCGGTAGGTGTAGGTCTATGTAATGGGACAGGCTACTCGTTAAAGAGCCAAAACCTGAAATAATGGGGTGACCCAGAGGTGCCACTAGTGACTTGTGTACTTTGGGGAGGTAGTACTAGTATAGTATAGTATAGTATAGTATAGTATAGACCTCCTCTGTCCTGTATGAGGATCCCCCTACTTTATCAGATGATCCAATTACAATGTCATGGTTATTGTAAAGGTGTTTTAAGGCTTGATGTCCTGATTTAGAGAGGTTACTCTTGATGATCTCGAGTCCCTCAAGTGATCTGAAATCACTACTTACTAGTGAAAAGAAGATCTCATTAGCCGCGCCACAAAGATGACTTGGCATGTATGCAATCGGAATGGTAAAGACAGGTATTGATACAGAAGTTACAGAAGGGGCAGGGCAGGGGACACTAGGGGTCATAGAAAAATGTCTTGTTAGAGTCAGCTTTCATACAGAATTATTGATATCTAGACATAATTTGAAGCCATCTGGCATGGCAGAGGGACAAAAGCAAAGACCTTTGTTTAATAGTTTCATTTCAGTGTATTTAAGTACATAGCTAGATAAATTGCATAGCTTTATTGTCCATTTGATTATTTTTTGGTGGGGTGGATCTGGTTTTTGCATTCCTTACTAAATCCCCCTCTACAACCTCTTTGTCTAGCTTTCTTTTCATGGATAGTCTTTGTACTTTTGGAAAGAAGTGTGTTATAGCCTGACTCTTTGGGCTGGTTAAGATTGGTAACAGTATGGTGGAAGTCTGGTGTCTCTGCTTCAGGGATATTATGGGGGTATGGTGAGTTGAGATGGTAGTCCTAAAAATGAAACTGTGGAATTACCACTATCACTATACATGGAGTTGGTTGTGTTTGACAGATCCATAGTCTTGAGTGGACAGTCAGGCATCTCGTAGGTGGGGGAGATAACATAGTCACATGTGGTTAACTGGGACAGCTGTGGGGAGTCTAGGTCCGGAGCAAGATTGTTGTCAGTTGGTATAGACATACCCCTATGATTAGTGGAGCAATTTTCCAGGACTCTAAGATGTACATCCAAATCTGCAGACCAAGTAATACTCCGGGAGCTTCATGGCAAGGTTTTCCATGGCTCAGGAGCTGCATGCATGATTTACATCACCAAGCACATTGCCAAGCATCGGATGGACTGGTGAAAAGCACGCCGCCACTGGACTCTGTAGCAGTGGAAACGTGTTCTGTGAAGTGACAAACTACACTCTGTCTGGCAGTTTGATGGATTAGTCTGGGTTTGACAAATGCCAGCAGAAAGTTACCTGCCTGACTGCATTGTGTCAACTTTAAAGTTTGGTGGTGGATGGATAATATTGTGGGGTTGTTTTTAATGGGTTGGGCTATGCCCCTTAGTTCCAGTGAAGGGAAATCTTAATGCTTCAGTATACCATTGTGGCAATTGTTTGATTCCAACTTTGTGAGAACAGTTTTGGGAATGCCCTGATCTGTTTTCTTTTCCTATTACATTTCCCAGTCGTCACAAAAAATTATAATATCGTCCAGTTATGCAGAAGTATATCTGTGATTGGGTTAGAGTACTATGTCCAATTACCTTGGGAAGTTGCCGCAGCCCCATGGAACCCAAAAGGAAAACAGACAAACTAGAAGAGACTATCTGGGGTGACAAATGCAGTTTTTTCTTCAGCACTGTCAGTGACGGGAACTTGTAAGTCTTCCTTGGTTAGGTCAAGCGTAGAGAAATATCTAGCATGGCCGAGTCTCTCAATTAACTCATCAACTCCTGGCATTGGGCAAGCGTCAAACTTTGATACTTCGTTACATTTTCAAAAATCATTACGGAATCTTAACGTATCATGTGGTTTTTGAATCAGTACAATGGGACATGACCACTAAATTTTTTGATTCCTCAAGGTCCAACATCTTTTTGACCTCTTCAGATATAGCTTGTCTACGAGCTTCAGGGAGCCTGTATGAATTCAAATGAACCCGTACCTGTGGCTCAATGACAGTGTCATGTTTTTTCACCGAGGTACGCGCAGGCAACTCTGAGAATACATCAGTGTTTCTTAAGACAAACTCTTGTTTCTTGCATCTGAGCCTTAGATAGGAACTCTGGCATACGCACCTCTGCCGAATAAACGGGTCGTACAAATAGAGAAACTTGTCTGGAGGTGTTTCAGTCCATTGGCTCAGTCGTGAGGGGAGACTTGGCAGCAATATGCCCAAATTCCTGGCACCGCCAACACCGTATGGGGCCCTGGTCTCCAACCTGAGACTCTGATCTGTACCTCAAAGTATCACTGACCCTTGGCCTTGCTACTTGCTCCGCAATCAAGCAACCTCCCTCCAAGACATCTTACCCCTCTCCCAGTTGGCACTGTCTTACCAGTCGTCCTGGATGATTTGCTGTCCCTGGGTCTAGTACATCAGGGAGATGCTTGGAATAGCTTCTCTGTTTTGCACGATACCTCTCCAGGAGGTTCACCAGCTTGTCGGCATTGGTAGGCACCGCTTGGCCTACCCAGTGCTGTATGCTAAGAGACAAGGTCCTGATGAACCTGTCTAGGACCACCCTCTCCACCATCTTTCCTGGGGTGGTTTCCTCAGGTTGTAGCCACTTTGTCATCAGATGAATGAGGTCGTGCATTTGTTATCGCAGTGGCAGGCTCTCGGAGAACTTCCAACTGTGTTCCCATTCTGCACGCACATGCATGTTGACCCCGAGTTGGGCAAGGATCTCACACTTAAGCTTAGGGTAATCCCTAGCATCCCTCACACTAAAGTCGAAGTATGACTCTTGTGGCTTCCCAGTCAAAAAAGGTGCCACTACGTCTGCACACTGGTCAGCCAGTAGTCTCACACGTTCCACTACCCTCTCGAAGGCCATGAGACAGGCTCACACATCATCCGAGAAGTCTGTACTGCAGCCCGTGTGGGTAGTATCACTCCTGGGTCCCTTGTATTCCATGGCTTTCTCCTGTATCTTGATGAGCCGACATTGCATTTTTCAGCAGTAAGCGAAGCACCTATCCATGCTGGGCCTGGACTTGTTTCTGCTGTTTTCCAGCCTGGGCAAACGTTTGCTGCTGCTGCAACATCACCTGCCTTAGCAGCCCAACGTGCTTAACCAAGTCCTCTATTTCAGCGGCCTCTTTATGCAGTTTTTCTCCAGATTTTACCTAGGACATGAAAAGGAGACTCTTTGCAAAAAGTCCTTTAAATGTGTGTGTCTCTTTTAGACGGCCCGCATTCGGAAATTAGCACTGTAGAGGTAGGCAAAATGAAGTCAGAGATAGTGACACAGAAGTAAGGCGGAATTCACACGACAGGGATTCCCGGCCGGGTGCCGGCCGTTCATAAATCGGCCGGCACCCGGCTGCATTAGGAATAATAGACCCCTATTGGGGCTATTCACACGACCGATTTTTTGACGGCCGGGAAAACCGCCCGTCAAAAAATAGGACATGCTCTATTTTCAGCCGGGTGCCCGGCCGCCCGGCTCCCATAGAAGTCTATGGGGCCGGGTAATACACGGCCATCACCGGAATGTGTCCCGAGTGATGGCCGGGTCTACCGTCGCTCGCGCTCTATCTCCTCCTCCTCACAGCGCAGAGTGCATGTGAGGAGGAGGATCTTTTATTGCTCGCTGTAGGAGTCGGAATCCCCAATCCCCGGCTGGGGATTGGGGATTCCGCTACAGGAGAAGTGCGTGACAGCACTGTCCATATATGGACACAGCGAAGTCACGCACTTCTGCAGCGGAATCCCCGACTCTATGGCCGGGGATGCCGCTACAGGAGAAGTGAGTGACTACACTGTCCATATATAGACACAGCGAAGTCACGCACTTCTGCAGCGGAATCCCCGACTCTATGGCCGGGGATGCCGCTACAGGAGAAGTGAGTGACTACACTGTCCATATATGGACACAGCGAAGTCACGCACTTTTGCAGCGGAATCCCCGACTCTATGGCCGGGGATGCCGCTACAGGAGAAGTGAGTGACTACACTGTCCATATATGGACACAGCGAAGTCACGCACTTCTGCAGCGGAATCCCCGACTCTATGGCCGGGGATGCCGCTACAGTAGAAGTGAGTGACTACACTGTCCATATATGGACACAGCGAAGTCACGCACTTCTGCAGCGGAATCCCCGACTCTATGGCCGGGGATGCCGCTACAGGAGAAGTGAGTGACTACACTGTCCATATATGGACACAGCGAAGTCACGCACTTCTGCAGCGGAATCCCCGACTCTATGGCCGGGGATGCCGCTACAGTAGAAGTGAGTGACTACACTGTCCATATATGGACACAGCGAAGTCACGCACTTCTGCAGCGGAATCCCCGACTCTATGGCCGGGGATGCCGCTACAGGAGAAGTGAGTGACTACACTGTCCATATATGGACACAGCGAAGTGACTCACTTCTGCAGCGAAATCCCCGACTCTATGGCCGGGGATTCAGCTACAGGAGAAGTGAGTGACTACACTGTCAATATATGGACACAGTGACGTCACTCACTTCTGAAGCGGAATTCCCGACCTGTGGCAGGGAATTCCTCTTCAGGAGAAGTCAGTGACTACACTGTCCATATATGGACTTTGAAGTCAGTGACTTCTCCTGGAAAGGGGGGGGATGGGTGCAACCGACAGGGGGCAGGGTGGGTGGCATCACCTACAGGGGGCAGGGTGGGTGGCATCACCTACAGGGAGCTGGGTGGCATCACCTACAGGGGGCAGGGTGGCATCGCCTACAGGGGGCAGGGTGGCATCGCCTACAGGGGGCAGGGTGGCATCGCCTACAGGGGGCAGGGTGGCATCGCCTACAGGGGGCAGGGTGGGTGGCATCGCCTACAGGGGCAGGGTGGGTGGCATCGCCTACAGGGGGCAGGGTGGCATCGCCTACAGGGGGCAGGGTGGCATCGCCTACAGGTGGCTGTGTGGCATCACCTACAGGGGGCTGTGTGGCATCACCTACAGGGGGCTGGGTGGCATCACCTACAGGGGGCTGGGTGGCATCACCTACAGGGGGCTTGGTGGCATCGCCTACAGGGGGCTTGGTGGCATCGCCTACAGGGGACTGGGTGGCATCGCCTACAGGGGGCTGGGTGGCATCGCCTACAGGGGGCTGGGTGGCATCGCCTGCAGGGGGCTGTGTGGCATCGCCTGCAGGGGGCTGTGTGGCATCGCCTGCAGGGGGCTGTGTGGCATCGCCTGCAGGGGGCTGTGTGGCATCGCCTGCAGGGGGCTGTGTGGCATCGCCTACAGGGGGCTGTGTGGCATCGCCTACAGGGGGCTGTGTGGCATCACCTACAGGGGGCTGTGTGGCATCGCCTACAGGGGGCTGTGTGGCATCGCCTACAGGGGGCTGTGTGGCATCGCCTACAGGGGGCTGGGTGGCATCGCCTACAGGGGGCAGGGTGGCATCACCTACAGGGGGCAGGGTGGCATCGCCTACAGGGGGCAGGGTGGCATCGCCTACAGGGGGCTGTGTGGCATCGCCTACAGGGGGCTGTGTGGCATCTCCTACAGGTGGCTGTGTGGCATCTCCTACAGGGGGCTTGGTGGCATCACCTACAGGGGGCTTGGTGGCATTACCTACAGGGGGCTTGGTGGCATTACCTACAGGGGGCTTGGTGGCATTACCTACAGGGGGCTTGGTGGCATTACCTACAGGGGACTTGGTGGCATTACCTACAGGGGACTTGGTGGCATTACCTACAGGGGACTTGGTGGCATTACCTACAGGGGACTTGGTGGCATTACCTACAGGGGGCTGGGTGGCATTACCTACAGGGGGCTGGGTGGCATCACCTACAGGGAGCTGGGTGGCATCGCCTGCAGGGAGCTGGGTGGCATCGCCTGCAGGGGGCTGTGTGGCATCGCCTGCAGGGGGCTGTGTGGCATCGCCTGCAGGGGGCTGTGTGGCATCGCCTGCAGGGGGCTGTGTGGCATCGCCTGCAGGGGGCTGTGTGGCATCGCCTGCAGGGGGCTGTGTGGCATCGCCTACAGGGGGCTGTGTGGCATCGCCTACAGGGGGCTGTGTGGCATCACCTACAGGGGGCTGTGTGGCATCACCTACAGGGGGCTGTGTGGCATCACCTACAGGGGGCTGGGTGGCATTACCTACCAGGGGGGCTGTGGCATTATCTACAAAGGGCTGTGTGTGGCAACAAATTTTAAATGAAATTCATCCGATTTTAAAACGGACAGGGAAAAAAACGGATTCAAATCGGGTCCAAATCGGCGGGTAAAAACGGCAACTCGGCCCGGAACGGAATCGGAACGGATGCAAAACGGATGCAAACCGGCCGGGAAAATCGGCCAAAAACGGCCGATTTTCCCGGCCAACACTCGGACCCTGTCGTGTGAATGAGGCCTTAATTTCCAAACAGGTGGGTTTCCTAATGTTTATTTGGTGACAAAATGGAAAAAATAAACGTAAGGCCTTAACTTCAGGCACAAAACAAAGTAAACTCTGCTCGGCTGAACGCTGACTAAACATGTTTTCCCTCACTATACAAGTGGCATACTACCGAAACAAAACACCGAAACAAAAGCAGAGTCCGTGTGTTACCTTACACAACATGCAAACGTCCAGCAGGAGGCTAGCAGACCTCAGTATTATTGTCTCCAGACAGAGGGACAGGTTCTGTCTTTTTCCACATTGCCTCACCAAATGCACAGAGTGCACACCTTTTATAGCACAGTGATGAGCTGAACTGCAACCCCTGAGTTGCAGAGAAAACCCTGTACTGGCCAGGAAGGGAATGACAGGCCCCACTACCAACCTGCCTATCATTACATAAAGATCCAGGCCTGAACTTGGAAATGACCAAAGTCCTTAGCAAACTACTCAGTTCACAATTTTATTTATATATATATATATATATATATATATATATATATATATATATATATATATATATATATATATATATATATATATATATATATATATATATATATATATATATATATATATATATATATATATAAAATATATATATTTTTTTTTATTTATTTTTTTAATAAAAACTGTCCATCAATAATGGAAGTAGCACTCCAAAACTATAATCCAATACAAAAACTTTTATTCACCCAGTGTTCACAGAAGCAACAGTTAACTCTCTCAATACGGGCATTTTTAATCCTGAGAGGGTGAAACTATAAATATAATTCTAGTGAACAAAGAACATCAGACAGGCTTCTTGTCACGATCCGTGGGTATGTGGACCCACTAGGCCGCACAGCCGTAGTGGAGTAGCAACTGGCCAAACAATAGTCTATACAAAGTCCTAGTACAAGGGTACCTGTAATAGTCCAGACAGTCACAGCGGCTAGGCACAGATAAAACTTGAAGGTAGATGACGCCACACGTGGCGGAGGATATCAGGCGTGGGAGATGACACCAGACGTGGTGTATGACAGCAGGCGTGATAGGTTGCACAACACGATTCCAACACTCGATAAGGCTCAGGAACAAATACAGCATGGGATACAGGTAGCAGGGTACGAGAACACTGGGAACAGGATAACACTAGTGGACTATTTGCTAAGACTAACATTGGAATACACAACAACGCTCAGGCAAGTAGTGAAAGGGCAGAGCCCTTTTTATAGTCCTGGGTCATTAGGGGCCCTTTAAGGCCATGAATGAGCGCACGCGCCCTATAGAACACTACAGGGCAGAGCAGAACAGAGTGCTAGCATCTCCTAGAATGGAGATGCCGGCCCGAACTAGGAAGTCTGTGTTTGCAGCCTTCAAGGGGTGAGTAAGGACCACCGACCACGGACGTTACAATTCTGATCATTTGTAGGCAATTGCTACAAGGGTTGTATTGACATTTCACTTAACAATGGAGGTATTTCAAGTTAATTGAAGCACCCGAGCGTTGATTATTTTTTTTCTTTTATATATAACTCTTCCACTATACCACAATATAAATTACATTGTTTTTAAAGAAAAACTCCAGTTATCACTTAACCCTTTCAAGACCGAGCTCATTTTGACCTTCATGACCAGGCCCATTTTCTCAAATCTGACATGTGTCAATTTATGTGTTAATAACTCTGGAATGCTTTTGCCTATCCAAGCGATTCTGAGATTGTTTTCTCGTGACATATTGTACTTTATGTTAGTGGAAAAATTTGATCAATAAATTCATTGCTTATTTGTGAAAAACACCAAAATTTAGAGAAAATTTGCAAAAAATATGGTTTTTCTCATTTTAAATGTATCTGCTTGTAAAACAGATAGTAATACCACACAAAATAGTTACTATTTTACATATTCCATATGTCTACTTTATATTTGCATTGTTTTTTTGAACATTATTTTATTTTTCTAGGACGTTACAAGGCTTAGAACTTTAGCAGCAATTTCTCACATTTTCAAGAAAATTTCAAAAGGCTATTTTTACAGGGCCAGTTCAGTTCTGAAGTGGCTTTGAGGGCCTTATGTACTAGATAGACCCCATAAATCACCCCATATTAAAAACTGCACCACTCAAAGTATTCAAAACAGCATTCAGAAAGTTTCTTAACCCTTTAGGCGCTTCACAGGAATTAAAGCAATGTACAGGTGAAATTTACAAATTTTATTTTTTTTGCTGAAATTAATTTGTAATACATTTTTTTTTGTAACACAGAAGGTTTTACCCGAGAAATGCAACTCAATATTTATTGCCCAGATTCTGCCGTTTTTAGAAATATCCCACATGTGGCCCTAGTGCGCTAATTTACTGAAACACCGGCCACACAAGCAAAAGAGCACCTAGTGGATTTTGGGGCCTCCTTTTTTTAGAATATATTTTAGGCACCATGTCAGGTTTGAAGAGGTCTTGTGGTGCCAAAACAGTGGAAATCCCCCAAAAGTGAGAAGGTTTTGGAAACTACACACCTCAAGGAATTTATCTAGGGGCATAGTTAGCATCTTGACCCCACAGGTCTTTTGCTATATTTATTGGAGTATGTCTGTGAAAGTGAAAATCTACTTTTTTTCTGAAAAAATATAAAAAAAAAATAATATTTGCAAGGAATAAAGATTAAAAAGCACCCCAAAACTATTAAAGCTACTTCTCCCGATTACGCCAATACCCCATATGTGGTACTAAACTGCTGTTTGGACCCACGGCAGAGCTCAGAAGGGAAGGAGCGCCATTTGGATTTTGAAGCGCAGATTTTGCTGGATTGTTTTTCAGTGCCATGTCGCGTTTGCAACGCCCTGGAGGGAGCAAGACAGTGGAATCCCCCCCAAAACTGACCCCATTTTGAAGACTACACCCCTCAAGGAATTTTTCTAGGGGTATAGTTAGCATTTTGACCCCACAGTTTTTTTGCTGAATTTAGTGGAATTAGGCTGTGAAAATGAAAATCATAGAAATGTTTAATTTTTACAATGAATAAAGTAGAAAAATCACCCCAAAATTTGTAAAGCAATTTGTCCTGATTTCAGCAATACACCATATGTGGTAATAAACTGCTGTTTGGACCCACGGCAGGACTCAGAAGGGAAGGAACAATATTTGGCTTTTGGAGCTCAAATTTAGCTGGAATGGTTTTCGGGTGTCATGTCGCATATGCAAAGCCCCTGAGGTACCAAAACAGTGGAAACCTCCCAAAAGTCCCTTTAGGGGACTGGCACGAGCGATCATTAGGTCGCTGGTACAATACACTGCAATACTAATGTATTGCAGTATAATGTCATTTTACAGGCTCCTGTAACAGCGCGATCGCTGTTCCTGTCCGTTAGTCCCGGGAGTCAGCTGTAATACACAGCTGACAGCTGCAGAATATGGAGCGGGCGCAGCGCGTGAGCCCGCTCCATATATAACCCCTCGCACCACGACATGCTATTAAGTCGTGGGGCGCGAAGGCGTTAATGCGCAGCGGATGGTGCAAATTGAAAATTAAAATTTTCCACTGATATGCCATTTTAATGCACAATACGTTGTGCCCAGTTTGTGCCACTGAAGACAAATACCTCATACAATGTTGAGCGGGTTCTCCCGGATATAAAATATCATATATGTGGACGTAAGCTGGTGTTTGGGCACGCTGTGGGGCTCAGAAGGGAGAGAACGCCATTTGGCTTTTGGAGCGCAGATTTTGCTTGGTAACTGTTCTGTTTGGGGTTTTGCTGGTATTTCAATTTATAATGTGGGGGTATATGTAACCTGTGCGGAGAACATCAGGACATAATAAGAGGGTATAATAATGGGGTACATAAATAATAATCCGCAGATATGTGGCCGGTGTCGCACTGATAAATGGTCGCCCGATCTCATCTGCTTTTGGAACACTCTGCACATTTTGCATCGCCATATTCTGAGAGCCAGAACTTTTTTATTTTTTCTCCAACTGAGCCGTGTGAGGGCTTATTTGTTGCGGGACAATCTGTACTTTTCATTGGTACCATTTTAGGGTACATGTGATTTTTTTAATCACTCTTTATTAGATTTTTTTGGCAAGCAAAGTGACAAAGAAACATAAATTCTGACAATGTTTTTTGTATTTTTTTTAACAGTGTTCACCGTGCGGTATAAATGACATTTTACTTTATTCTGCGGGTCGGTACGATTACGGCGATACCAGATGTATATAGGTTTTTTATGTTTTGTGGCGATTGCGCAATAAAATCACTTTTCTTTAAAATTATTTATTTTTTGTGTCACCATATTCTGAGAGCCATAATTTTTTATTTTTCCGTCAAAAAAGCGGTGTAAGGGCTTGTTTTTTGCGGGACGGGTTGTAGTTTTTATTGGTATTATTTTGGGGTACATGCGACTTTTTGATCACTTTTTATTCTATATTTTGGGAGGGTTGATGACCAAAAAACTGTGATTCTGACATTGTTTTTTAATTATTTTTTTTGCGGTGTTCACCGTGCGGGAAAAATAATATTATAGTTTTATAGTTTGGGTCGTTATAAACGCGGTGATACCAAATATGTGTACTTTTTTTTTAACATTTTCATTTTTTTCCTATAATAAAAGACTTATTATAGGAAAAAAAGCATTTTTGGTTTTTGTAACTTTTAGAACTTGTTTTTACACTTTTAGAAAACATTTTTATTACTTTATTTTTTACTTTTTACTTTAAGACTGGCAGCACTGATCGCTGCTATAATACATTACACTGCCTACTAGGTAGTGTAACGTATTATATACTGTCAGTGTGACGCTGAGAGTCACACTGACAGGAAGCCTATGAGGACCTGCCTCAGGCTGGTTCTCATAGGCTGCCTTGCATGGCAGACCCGGGGGCCATTGTATGGCCACCGGTTCTGTCTTATAACCGACTGCAGCACCCGCAATCGGTCCCCGGGAAAGTTTGTTGTAGCAACAAACTTTCCAGTTTGTTATAGCAACAAACTTTCCAGTTCGTTGCTACAACACACTTTCCCTGCGATCACATGACCGGGACCTGAACGAATCAGGTCCCGATCATATCTCCGGGACCAGAGGCAGGTGATAACAGCGCAATCCGGGTGTCAGCGCTACTCTGAGACACCCGGATCGTGCTTTTAACACCCACCGTGAATACACAGTGGGCGGTCAGGAAGCGGTTAATGCTACATTGCCAACCTGCCTGTAACATCTCAACAATGGTTAGGCTAGAAAATATAGAAGCAATAATTTTTAGGTCACATGATGCATCATTGCTTACCTACTGTACATTGCATACATTTTTCCTACCAAGGGTACAAGTATGTGCACCTGCCAACTGATCATGGGGAAGGATGCATGATACATTTTCTAGCAAAGAAAAAATTCTGTCATGGAGGTGCTACCATGTAGAATCCATACTATACAGTAGATACAGGGAAAATGAGCTTAAATTTATGGCTGCAAATAATTAATAATTATTAATTAAGGATTTAATTAAACGATAATGTAATATTTCAGAGAAGGAGAGGGGGGGTATTTCAGAGAAGTAGGGAGTTTTTTTTAAATCCAAAAACTGTATTCGATAAATAAGTTAAAGTGTACCTCCAATTATACTGAAAAACTATGGGACCCTACTATACCTAATTTTATATGGAGGCATACAGAAGCAGGGGCGGATTAAGGGTACCATGGGCCCCCTGGGCACTTTGCAAAGCCTGCCCCCCCCCCCTGAAGTCACCTAATGTTATTTTTTCAGAGTTCTGTTGAGGCGGCCATAGATCTGGCACTGGCATGGCTGTAAATTCGCTGTAAAAACAGAATGAGTTATACAGAAGAGATAACAGAATGCCTTGAGACCCAAAAGTAGTAAGTAGCTTTAATGTGTATGTGCTTTCCAGAAAAAAAAACTAGTAGTCTGTTTAAATCTGCATTTACCTTAAGATAATTATTAAAGCAAATTTAAAAGAGAAGACCAGAAACGATGCAAGTAGCCATAGTTTTGAACAGAGCAAACATATTTAATATGTAAACAGATCCATAACCATAGAATTCACAATAAGTGCTGTCAATTGTCAAAGGTTTGTATATCAGACAATAGTGCACATAAAAAAATAAAACATTTTAAAGTGTTCACTTATTCAAAATAGAAATATCTCCTATAAAATGTAACATTAAATTTGTAGTGTACATACATAAAAGATTAAGGCAAAACTATCTTTATACCAGTTAAAGAAGCTCTGTCACCACATTATAAGTGCCACAGCAGTGGTTTTTATTTAAAAAAAACGATCAATTTTGACAGATTTAAGACCTATTTTAGATTTATGCTAATGACTTTCTTAATAGACAACTGGGCGTGTTTTTACTTTTTGACCAAGTGGGCATTATGGAGAGAAGTGTATGACGCTGACCAATCAGTCTGCCAAGACACTTCAGTAACGTTAATGTGGGAGTAAGTGACAGCACATCATAATCTAGCAAGATCACTATGTGCTGAGTAAATGAATGGAGAGAAGTGTAGGACGCTGATTGGTCACTGATTGGTCAGCGTAATACACTTCTCTCCACAACGCCCACTTGTTCAAAAAGTAAACACACGCCCAGTTGTCTATTAAGAAAGTCATTATCATAAATCTAAAATTGTTCATAACGCCATCAAAATTTATAATTTTTCTAAATAAAAAACACTGCTGTAATCTACATTACAGCGCCGATCACATTATGTAGAAGATAGGGCACTTATAATGTGGTGACAGAGCCTCTTTAAACTTATTGCTCCACTTGCAAAAATAGTAGTGCTAGGAACAGCAAATCACAGACTGACCCTGACAGACTGTGCTTTCACCTGTGCATTCTGGCTCCAGAACACTGGCCGAACTTCTGTTATGTTCGCTCCCTGAGCACTATTGCTTTACAACTGACATTGCAGATAGATACAAGTGCTTGTCTGTTTATGTGCTCTCTGGAACATCTCTTTAAAGTATGCAAAAGTAATATCTTATGCATGTTATTGTACAAATATCATTAAAGATATCTGGTTATAATTTTGAGAAAAGATGCTCCAGAATTGTTATTTAATGGTGAATACAATTATTTACCAAAACAGACATGTCAGGAAAGGGGACAGGTCCTCTTTAAACACATCAAAAATAATATTTAGATATTAATGAAAGAACATTAAATACTCAAGTGCTCATAGTTTAGATCAGACCATGTTTACATAGGTCAACATGTCTCTAAACATACAATTCCTATATTCAATACATAGTGCAAATTCTCAAAGTTTTTTCAAGCTTGATAGCAATAAGGATACTGTAGCACAGGCTCTGTGCAGTCTCAGTATACAATAAACACTGTTATAAAGTCATACCAATACCATGCCAAATCAGAAACATAGGGCACTATTGTACATATTTAAAATTCCATTTGATAGTACCACACATATATAAAATATAGATAAATAGATTTAAAAAAAAAGATAGATAAAGGGGTTTTCAAGACTTTAGATATTGATGACCTATCCTTAGTTAGGAGAAGTCATCATCAATATCAGATTGGCGAGGTTCAGACACCTGGCACCACCACGATCAGCTGGTATCATCTGTCATCTTCAGCACCAATATCAAATAGTATTATGAGCTGGAAACAGATTGCTCCATACACTGTGCATTTTCCGTGCTGGGATACTGCAGCTCAGTTCCAATTCACTTAAATGGGA
Source organism: Rhinoderma darwinii (assembly GCF_050947455.1). Lineage (NCBI taxonomy): Eukaryota > Metazoa > Chordata > Amphibia > Anura > Rhinodermatidae > Rhinoderma > Rhinoderma darwinii. The sequence continues at coordinate 316,726,248 of NC_134687.1, read as the reverse complement.
GGTGATCTGCAGTATCCCATCACTGCCACTACAGTGTATTGAGCCATCTGCTTCCAGCTCTGTACACTGTTCAGGCGCTGATGGCCATTGATCAGTGAGGGTACTGGTTGTCTGACCCTCACCAACCTGATATTGACGACTTATCCTAAGGATGGGTCAGACTCAGTCATCAATATTTAAAGGCTGGAAAACCCCTTTAATAGGGGTAATACACTTTTGAGTTTCCTTTTAAATATTAGCTGTCACCTCTCCCGATATGCAGTGGCGGATTATCATTAGGGCCTTTTCGGGCGGCCGCCCGAGGCCCAAGGCTCCCAGGGGGCCCATGACCGCTCGAACCGCACAAGACCGCACGGGCCCCCTCATGCCCGGTGGCGTCGCTAGCACTGGAGGGGGCCCCGGTGCTAGCGGCAGCCACATTCATTTGTATCTGAGACCTCAGATACAAACAAATATTATAGGCTGCAGGCCACATTAGGCTTGCAGCCTATCAGGCGCTGGGAAAACTCCCTGCGCAGGCCGGCGTGATAAGTTACTGCATCACTGCGCATGCGTCTAGTCCGGAGGCTTCACATGCATCCAGCTTGAGCGGCCGCCACGAGAACGCAGCAAGGTAAGTAAAATATATATTACTTTTTTAGGTGGGGGTAGCGCTGTGCATATATTCAAGGGGGGGGTGCTCCGTGCCACTATATACAAGGGTGGGGGGAGTTCTCCGTGACACTATATACAAGGGGGGGAGTGCTGGGTGGCCCTATAAACCAGGGGGAGTGCTGTGTGGCCCTATATACACGGGGGAGGGTAGCGCTGTGTGGGCCTATATACAAAGGGGGGGGAGTGCTCTGTGACACTATACACAAGGGGGGAGTTCTCTGTTACACTATATACAAGGGGAGGGGAGCGCTGTGTGGCTCTATATACAAAGGGGGGAGCACTGTGTGCACTATATACAAGGGGGGAGCTCTATGTGGCCCTATATACAAGGGGGAGCGCTAAGTGGCCCTATATACAAGGGGGGAGCACTATGTGGCCCTATATACAAGGGGGAGCACTAAGTGGCCCTATATGCAAGGGGGAGCGCTGTGTGACACTATATACAAGGGGGGGCTGTGTGGCGCTATTCACAGCGGTATGTGTGTGGCGCTCTTTACAGGGGGGCTCTGTGGCGCTATTTACAAGAGGGGGGGGTTGTATGGTGCTATCTATTGGAGGCTCTGTGTAACGCTCTCTACGGGGGGATGTGTGTGGTGCTAGCTATAGGGGGGTGTGTAATATCTACAGGGGCTGTTTGTGGCGCTATCTGTGGGGGTGTGTAATATCTACAGGGGCTGTGTGTGGCACTATGTACAGGGGGCTGTGTGTGGCACTATGTACAGGGGGCTGTGTGTATGTGGTGCTTTACAGTGTGTGGTATTATTATATTCAGGCGCGCAGTCTTTGGTGCGATTATATTTAGGGGCACAGTATGTGGCACCATGATAATTTTATTTTCGTTTATAGGTGTGGAAATGTTGAAAAAGTGAGGAGCCAGAGACATCTGGTTGGCAGATTCTGCAGAAATGGGTCATGGCCGGGAGAAGTCGTTATGAGCTCTGGACCGGATGGATAAGAAAAGAGGAAAAAAACTACTAGAATCTGAGACGTCGTCACCTGTGAGTCACTAGGTATATAGAGAATCTGTCACCTCTCCTGACATGTTTATTATAGGAAATCCTTGTATTTCACAAAAAGTCTTTCTGCAGTCCAGGACTGATAGACAATTCCCCTTGTCAGGACGATGTGTTCCAGCCCAGTGTGATACTGTCAGTATGTAGGGACACAGCCCTGTGACAAGGGGAATCGTAACACCCATTTGTTAATGCTTGCCCAAAAAGGTAGTGTTAACAATAGTTACGGCGAGACAGGGCGGCAGTGCGGAAGGGGGGCCCAAGTTTGGGTAAAAGCCCAGGGCCCATGGTCTACTTAATCCGCCACTGCCAATATGCCTGCACTAAAACAAACACAAAAGGGGAGATGAGAGGTACCCCTTAAATACTTCTAGGGCATTTCTAACTACTCTGATCCGCACCTACATTAGCCAGAGCTAAAATAGTAGCTTTCTGCTCTGTAGGACCAATACAGTCAATTGAACCAAAAAGACAACCATTGATTTTAGCTCCAGAGATCCATGCCCTTATGCCACATACCAGTTCCTGAAAGCAAATGCAGGGTGACAAATTCTGTGAAGTTGATTGCCTATTTGAAAGAAGTCTGTCACTGTAAAGGATCTGCCAGGCACAGCTTCGGGGTTAACTCCCTTAATTAATCAGTCAGCACCTGAATCTACATCCCTGAGACTGACTCCAGCTTCCACCACTCAGGCTGGCAGGCTTAGGAGTGGGAGAGCCTATCGCAGCCTGGCCAGACTCAGCTAGCTCCCACCCTCTGTCTATTTATACCTGCATTTCCTGTTCCTCCTTGCTTGTTATTCTTTTTCGTGTGGTTTCCTGGCCCAGCTACAGCTCCTGACTATTTGATCCTGCTCCATACTGACCCTGGCTTACTGACTACTCTTCTGCTCTTCGTTTGGTACCTCGCACACTCCTGGCTTGACTCGGCTCGTTCACCACTCTGGTTGCTCACGGTGTTGCCGTGGGCAACTGCCCCTTTCCCTTGCTTGTATTCCCTTGTATGTTTGTCGTGTTTGTCGTGCACTTACTGAGTGCAGGGACCGCCGCCCAGTTGTACCCCGTCGCCTAGGGCGGGTCGTTGCAAGTAGGCAGGGACAGAGTGGCGGGTAGATTAGGGCTCACTTGTCCGTTTCCCTACCCCCCGGTCACTACAGTCACTACCAATAAACCTTTTATTGGATTTGGGTACTGTCATCTTTACATGACTTTTTTCCCAAGTTTTTTGGAGCTGTACTTGTCGACGATTTTGGACAAGTTCTTAAAAGTGTATGTTCAATACGTGAAATAGAGAGATGATTCAGTCGTTCTTGTCCAATTTGGCTACTCAGTTAGTTTTTTATTCTCTTAAATTTTGAGAAAGACCTTTCGCCAGTACAGTTTGTTACCATCATACTTAAGTAAATCCTGAGTATTATTTATATATTAAAAAATGTTTGAGTAAGGCTATTGTCATGAAGAAATAGAAACATCTGCAGTTCAGAAAATTATTTTCCTGTTTTTTTTCTGTATAAGAGAGGCAGATAGAAATTTAGAAAACTGAATAAATTCTGTTTCTGTCACACCTGTCATTAAGTCTTTTGGATATGAACACACAAGATTATTTCCAGCTTTTTTAATGTCTACTGAAGAAAGGTTATACAAATTTGACAGAAAGCCAAATTTGGAGCATATATCACTGTATGCGCCAAGTCGTTGTCTCAGGCCACTCATTAGATGATCTATGACACCTATAAAAACTTGTGTTTTGAATTCGTCCCTTGGGGCCAAAATGGTTTCTTCTCCTACTCCAACATCATAGCGACAATTTTGTTGCTGAATTCGCCTTGCAGCTGAATAATACACATTATGGCCACAAAGCTTGATGGCTTCACACTCATAACTGTCAAATTCTTCTCTTTGGCTTTGGACAAACTCTACCAAAGACTCAAGTAAACCAACAACAGTATTTAAGTTTAAACCGGCTTCTTGGAGTGAAAGGTTGGTTTTATGAAACCTTTCCAAAATGGCATGCCACATTACAAGGAGGAAAGTGCAATCAAGCTCACTGAATTTGTCACCCAAAGAATCAGCTTCATTCTTACAAGTACTATAGTCTGGATCTCTAGCCATGCAGTCTAAAAGATTGCATATTGGCTCATATCCTTTATCCAAAGCTAAAACTGCATCATATCTTGCGGACCATCTTGTGGCAGAAAGCTGTTTCACAACTGGTAGCCCTAGAGGTTTTAATTTGTCTACAAGCAGCCTCCATCTAGCAGTAGATGAAGAAAAAAAAAGACATATAGTTTCTCTAAATTGTTAAAAAATCTGTATACTTCAGGAGTGCATTCAGCACTTATTTTGCCTACCAAGTTCAACGAATGTGCCGCGCAAGGAATGAATGTGGCATAAGGGCATAGATCTCTAACATGTGCTTGGACCCCATTATATTTCCCACTCATATTGGCAGCGTTGTCATAAGATTGGCCACGGCAATCTTTAATGTTGATCTCATATTTAGAAAGCATACCCACAAGTATTTCAGCTATCTGTTTGCCAGTGTGACCCATAACTGGAATAAATTGTGGGAATCTCTCTACAGGACCAGTAGATAAAACATAACGGTCAATGAGGGTTAGCTCATCGGGTGTTTGAAACATCGGGTGTGGAATCAACAAAAAGTGAGTAAAATTTGTCTGTCTTTAGTTCCTGCACAATAAGTGAGAGAACATTTGATCCTACAATCTGTATCAGTTCTTCACACATAGTAGAAGATAAATATGATGTGTGCCCCCTTCCTTTATTTGCATGCTGTTTTATGTGTTCATCTAGAAATTCGTCAACATTTGCCATGACTTCCAAGAACCCTAGATAGTTCCCATTATAAGAGGACCCAATAATTTCATTTTTTCCTCTTAAAGGAAGTCCTCTTTCTGCAGATTCTAAGATTATATTATTACTGAAAGGGACCTTTTTAAGACCTTACGCCAGTACGTGTTTTCACTTTCCATTTGCATCACTATCTGACTATCAACCCTATGAGCTGCTTGTTGTCTGCTCACTACTAATAATGTAGCTTGCTTGTGGAGGTCACTACATTCATGAGTGAATAGTCTGTCCTCAACATGTTTCCAATCATTAAAACCATTGGTGAAGACACCATGCTTGCTAGAAAGCAGTTTACAAGGGAAACAGTATAGCTTGCCTCGAGATGGTGAATAGCATAGCCAATTTCGCATTGAAATTTCATTCGTTTTTGGGTTTAAATGTGTAAAATTGGATTTATTACAGTATCGGTAATGCTTTCCATTTGTAAGCACTGGCACAGCAGACTTGGTAAAATCTGCTTCACAGTGCTGAAAATAACTAGCTCACAGTGCATACAAACTGAGTCGAAAACTGATAGAGATGTAGGATTATCATGGTTATTGACATCTCTTTCTGTAGGCTGATCAAACTGTTCATCTTTTCTTTTAAAGAAAGTCTGTAATGTAGGCAGGGCCGCCATCAGGGGGGTATTAGGGGTAGTGGTGTGAGGGGCCCGGCCAAACCTAACTGAAAGGGGGGCCCGGCAACTGCCGCAACATTCTTTTGGTAGGAAAAAACGGGCCCCTGTAATGGGGCCCGTTTTTTTCACCAAAAGAATGTCGTGAGCTGCTGCTGCTGCTGCTGCTGCGGGCCCCCTCCCCTCGTCATGGGGGGCCGTCAAACAGTCCGCCCGCAGCGCGCACCCGATCGCGCGCACAAGGAAACTCCCGCGCGTGCGCACTCGCGAGCGCGCACCCACGAACGCGCGCACCCGCGATCGGCCGCGCGCGCACCCGCGATCGGCCGCGCGCGCACCCGCGAACGAAGCGCGCGCAGCCGCGGACACACATGGACAAAACTTACCTGGAGCCTGGCTGGAGGTGAAGGACTGGACGTCTGGACCGAAGACCTCGCCTGGAAGACATCGCCGGAAGAGGACTTGAGTGGGAGCAGCTCTTCTGACACGGTGAGTAAATTATCTCAAAGTGCTGTTTATGTATGGCCCTGTTCACACAGTATTTTGCAGGCAAAAAAAAATCTGCCTCAAAATTCCTTAAAGAATTTTGAGGCAGATTTTGACCTGCCCACACTATCTTGCCGCGTTTTTTTGCTGTGTTTTTTGCTCGCGGCGATTGAGGACAGCAGACAAAAAACGCAGTGAAAAATGCATTTTCTGCCTCCCATTGATTTCGATGGCAGGTCAGAGGCAGAACCGCGGCAAGAAAGGACGTGCTGCTTTTTCTTTTTTCCGCGACTGGCTCCCATTGATTTCAGATTAAATCAATGGGAGGCGGTTTTGGAAGTTGTTTGGTGCTGATTCTCACGCAGTGTCCGGGTCAATATCAAGGCCCAAAAACTCTGTGAACTGGGCCTTATTGTTAGGGCTTATTCAGACGAACGTGTAGTACATCCGTGCAACGTGCGTGATTTTCACGCGCCTGGCACGGACCTATGTTACTCTATGGGGCCGTTCAGACTGTCAGTGATTTTCACGCAGCGTGAGTCCGTGTGTCCGCTGCGTAAAACTCACGACATGTCCGATATTTGTGCATTGTTCGCGCATCACGCACCCATTGAAGTCAATGGGTGCGTGAAAATCACACCCAGCACTTCCGCAGCCGTATAAACTATGAATGAAAACAGAAAAGCACCACGTGCTACAAACATACAAACAGAGTGTCATAATGATGGCGGCTGCGCGAAAATCACGCAGCCGCGCATCATACGCTGCTGCCACACGGAGCTGTTATGACCTTTTGCATGCACAAAAAGCACACGCTTGTGTGAATCCGGCCTTAGGGTAGGAACACACTAGGCATGAACGCTGCAGATTTTATGCAACACATTTTATTGTGGATAATCCGCAGCGTATCACAGTCGCAGCAGAGGGGATGAGATTAGAACAAATCTCATCCACACGCTGCAAAAATAATGGACCTGCAGTGTGACTTTTGGCTTTTTAAGCTGCAGCATGTCAATGTATTCTGTGGAATCGCTGCTCCTTTGTTGCGGAAATGCTGCGGTTCTGCCGCAAAAATCACACATGAGAAGAAAAAAAGGTACTTTTTTAAATTGATAAAAAGTTTAGACTTGCCCCGGCCGTAGTCCTGGTGACGCGATCCTCTATTCTTAGCGCAGCCCCGCCTCCTGTCATGACGTTTCATTCCATGTGACTGCTGCAGCGGTCACATGGTCTACAGCGTCATCCCAGGAGGCGGGGCTACGTTCAGAAGAGAGAGACGCGTCACCAGGACTACGGCCGGGGCAAGTCTAAACTTTTTTTTCCCTGCAGGATTCCCGCAGCGGACACGCCTCACCAAAACTGCGCCACTATTTGGTGCGGTTTTGCTGGCAGAATTCCCTGCGGCTACCGGGGCGGATAAGCTGTGTAGTTTTACTCAGCATATCCGCCTAGTGTGTCCCTTATGATGTCGCTCCTGGAGCTGCTGCCGGTCTCTAAATAGGCAGTTGGTTCAGTAGAATTTGGAATTATTTTTTTTTGTGAACCAGCTTAAAAAAACACAAAACTTTTGTGTTAGGGCCTGTTCACATCACCGTTCGCTTCCGTTCCGGGGTTCCGTCTGAGGTTTCTGTCGGGTGAACCCCGCAACGGAAAGTGAAAGTGACAGCACAGCTTCCGTTTCCATCACCATTAGCGCAGTCGACTGCGCTATTGATTCCGTCCGAAAACCAGCCGGAATGGTGACGAACGGAAACCATTAGCGATGTTTCCGTCACCATTGAGATCAATGGTGACTGAAACGGAAGCTGTGCTGTCACTTTCACTTTCCTTTGCGGAGTTCACCCGAAAGAAACCTCAGACGGAACCCCGGAACGGAAGCGAACGGTGATGTGAACAGGCCCTAACACAAAAGTTTTGTATTTTTTTAAGCTGGTTCACAAAAAAAAATAATTCCAAATTCTACTGAACCAACTGCCTATTTAGAGACCGGCAGCAGCTCCAGGAGCGACATCATAAGGGTCACACTAGGCGGATATGCTGAGTAAAACTCCACAGCTTATCCGCCCCGGTAGCCGCAGGGAATTCTGCCAGCAAAACCGCACCAAATAGTGGCGCAGGTTTGGTGAGGCGTGTCCGCTGCGGGAATCCTGTAGGGAAAAAAAAGTTTAGACTTGCCCCGGCCGTAGTTTAGGTGACGCGTCTCTCTCTTCTGAACGTAGCCCCGCCTCCTGGGATGACGCTGTAGACCATGTGACCTGCAGCAGTCACATGGGATGAAACGTCATGACAGGAGGCCGAGCTGCGCTAAGAATAGAGGATCGCGTCACCAGGACTACGGCCGGGGCAAGTCTAAACTTTTTTATAAATTTTAAAAAGTGCCTTTTTTTTCTTCTCATGTGTGATTTTTGCGGCAGAACCGCGGCATTTCCGCATCAGAGGAGCAGCGATCCCACAGAATACATTGACACGCTGCGGCTTAAAAAGCCACACTGCAGGTCCATTATTTTTGCAGCGTGTGGATGAGATTTGTTTAAACCTCATCCACTCTGCTGCGACTGTGATACGCTGCGGATTATCCACAATAAAATGTGTTGCATAAAATCCGCAGCGTTCATGCCTAGTGTGTTCCTACCCTAAGGCCGGATTTACACGAGCGTGTGCTTTTTGCACGCGCAAAAACGTGGCGTTTTGCGCTTGCAAAAGGTCATAACAGCTCCGTGTGTCAGCAGCGTATGATGCGCGGCTGCGTGATTTTCGCACAGCCGCCATCATTATGACACTCTGTTTGTATGTTTGTAGCACGTGGTGTTTTTCTGTTTTCATTCATAGTTTATACTGCTGCGGAAGTGCTGGGCGTGATTTTCACGCACCCATTGACTTCAATGGGTGCGTGATGCGCGAACAATGCACAAATATCGGACATGTCGTGAGTTTTACGCAGCGGACACACGGACACACGCTGTGTGAAAATCACTGACAGTCTGAACGGCCCCATAGAGTAACATAGGTCCGTGCGAGGTGCGTGAAAATCACTGACAGTCTGAACGGCCCCATAGAGTAACATAGGTCCGTGCGAGGCACGTGAAAATCACGCGCGTTGCACGGATGTATTACACGTTCGTCTGAATAAGCCCTAACAATAAGGCCCCGTTCACAGAGTTTTTGGGCCTTGATATTGACCCGGACACTGCGTCAGAATCAGCACCAAAAAACTTCCAAAACCGCCTCCCATTGATTTAATCTGAAATCAATGGGAGCCAGTCGCGGAAAAAAGAAAAAGCAGCACGTCCTTTCTTGCCGCGGTTCCGCCTCTGACCTGCCATCGAAATCAATGGGAGGCAGAAAATGCATTTTTCGCTGCGTTTTCTGTCTGCGGTCCTCAATCGCCACAGGCAAAAAACGCGGCAAGATAGTGTGGGCAGGTCAAAATCTGCCTCAAAATTCGGTGCGCGGTTCCAGGCGGTCGCCGGTGCGCATGCGCGGGAGTTTGCGGGTGCGCGTGATCGGTCGCACGGGCGGCGGTGTTTGACGGCCCCCATGACGACCCCCATGCTACCCAGGGCCGCCATCAGGGGGGGTATTAGGGGTACTGATGTGAGAGGCCCGGCCAAACCTAATTGAAAGGGGGGCCCGCAGCTCATGACATTCTTTTGGTGAAAAAAACGGGCCCCATTGCAGGGGCCTGTTTTTTTTCTACCAAAGGCAAGTCGCGGCAGTTTGCCGGGCCCCCCTTTCAATTAGGTTTGGCCGGGCCTCTCACATCAGTACTCCTAATACCCCCCCCTGATGGCGGCCCTGGGTACCATGATATAGTGCTGGACGGAGTACCGTTAACAGGCGGTGCCACGGTAGGGGGGCCCCGAAAATTTAGCTGTAGGGGGCCCTGAAATTCCTGATGGCGGCCCTGAATGTAGGCATTTTAGAAATCTCTCCTTTTTTTTGGTGCATTTTCAGCTGCTGCTCTTTTAGTTTCTGAGCACCTGATGTGTTTGCTGGATGCATGATCTAGGAGTATAGGATAACAATAGTGTTATGTATATTCTAACTCGATTTTTACAAAATCAATAATTTAAAGGAAACTAAGCCCTTATTCACACGACAGGGTTTCCCGGCCGGGTGACGGCAGTTCATAAAACGGCTGTCACCCGGCCGTAGTAGGAACAATATACCCCTAATGGGGCTATTCACACGACTGATTTTTTGACGGGCCGGGAAAACTGGCCGTCAAAAAATGGGACATGCCCTATTTTCGGCCGTTCACCCGGCCGCCCGGCTCCCATAGAAGTCTATGGGGCCGGGTAATACACGGCCATTACTGGAATGTGTCCTGAGTGACGGCCGTGTCTACCGTCGCTCGCGCAGAGTGCTTGTGAGGAGGAGGAGGAGTTTATGCCATTCGAACGAATCGCTGTATGCTGGAGGTAAGATTCTACAATGCGGGGGTGCTGTATACAGGGGTACTGTGTGGCAGGGCCCGGGTGTACAGCAGGTGGAAGGGGTGATGCGCTGGCTCCCTTCCCCTGCTTGTTTTAAAAGCGCCCTGGCCCGGCGACACCTCCCATGGACGATGGCGCCACTAGCAGCTGCTGCAGCTGCTACTGCTGTAGCAACGCCACTATAGCAGAGCAGGGAGCATCTCCCTGCTCTGCTATGTACTAGCCCCACTTTAGCTCCCTGAAGGAGCGGAATCCCCGAGTGTCCTGGACAGAGCGCTTGATGTCTCTGTCCATATATGGACAGTAACATCAGGGGAAACTCCTGGAGCGGAATCCCCAAACACTGTGTGACTGGGGATTCCACACCAGGAGGAGCCAGTAACGTTCAGTGTCCATAAATGGACACAGACAGGGACTTTTCCTGAAGTGGAATCACTGGCCACATGGGGATTCCACTTCAGGGGTTGCCCCTGATGTCACTGTCCAGATATGTCCGGCCCGGAACGGAATCGGAACGGATTAAAAATGGATGCAAACCGGCCAATTTTATCGGCCGACACTCGGACCCTGTCGTGTGAATAAGGCCTCAGGGTGTGTGTGCGTGTGTTATGTATTTTCTAACTCGATTTTTACAAAATCAATAAATCTTCCCTCTTTAGCCACTTTTGACATTCCTGACAGAGCCTCATTTTTCAAATCTGACATGTTTAATTTTATGTAGTAATAACGTCGGAATGCTTTCACCTATCCAAGCGATTCTAAGATTGTTTTCTCGTGACACATTGGACTTTGTTACCTGCAAAATATCCTCTATACGTTCAGTGTTTAATTGTGAAAAACACCAAAATTTTGCGAAAAATTGCAAAAATGTGCATTTTTCTCAACTTAAATGTATCTGCTTGTAAGACAGGCAGTTATACCACACAAAATTGTTGCTAATTAACATCCCCCATATGTCTACTTTAGTTTGGCATCGTTTTTTTGAACATCCTTTTATTTTTCTAGGACGTTACAAGGCTTAGGCTGGGTTCACACGACTTATTTTCTGACGTAAACGAGGCGTATTATGCCTCGTTTTACGTCTGAAAATATGACTCCAATACGTCGGCAAACATCTGCCCATTCATTTGAATGGGTTTGCCGACGTACTGTGCCGACGACCTGTCATTTACGCGTCGTCGTTTGACAGCTGTCAAACGACGACGCGTAAAATGACTGCCTCAAAGAAGTGCAGGACACTTCTTTGAAACGTAATTTGAGCCGTTTTTCATTGAATTCAATGAAGAATAGCTCAAGATTACGGGCGTCAATGACTCCTCGCAAAATGCTGAAAACAGTCTGTAATTTCAGACGTAAAAGCCAGTTATCGTGTGCACATACCCTTAGAACTTTAGCAGCAATTTCTCACATTTTCAAGAAAATGTCAAAAGGCTATTTTTACAGGGGGCAGTTCAGTTGTGAAGTGACTTTGAAGGCCTTATATATTAGAAACCCCCAATAAGTCACCCCATTTTAAAAACTGCACCCAAAGAATTCAAAACAGCATTTAGAAAGTTTCTTAACCCTTTAGACGTTTCACAGGAATTAAAGCAAAGTAGAGGTGAAATTTCCAAATTTCTTTTTTTTTTGTTGCAGAAATTCATTTTTCATCCATTTTTTTTTGTAACACAGAAAGTTTCACCAGAAAAATGCAACTCAATATTTATTTCCCAGATTCTGCAGTTTTTAGAAATATCCCACATGTGACCCTAGCACGCTTATGGACTGAAGCACCGGCCTCAGAAGCAAAAGAGCACCTACAGGATTTTGGGGCCTTGTTTTTATTAAAATATATTTTAGGCACCATGTCAGGTTTGAAGGACTCTTGCGGTGCCAAAACAGTAGAAACACCCCACAAGTGACCCCATTTTGGAAACTACACCCCTTGAGGAAATTATCTAGGGGTATAGTGAGCATTTTGATCCCACAGGTTTTTTGCAGATATTATTGGAAGTAGGACGTGGAAATGAAAATCTACATTTTACCCAATAAAATGTAGGTTTAGCAAATTTTTTTTTCATTCCCACAAGGACTAAAGGAGAAAAAGCACCACAAAATTTGTAGAGCATGTTTGTCCCGAGTAAAACAGTACCCCACATTTGGTCATAGACTGCTGTTTGGACACACGGCAGGGCTTAGAAGGGAAGGAGCGCCATTTGGCTTTTGGAGCTCAAATTTAGCAGGAATGGTTTGCGGAGGCCATGTCGCATTTGCAAAGCCCCTGAGGGGACAAAACAGTGGAAACACCCCCACAAGTGACCCCATTTTGGAAACTACACCCCTTGATGAAATTATCTAGGGGTATAGTGAGCATTTTGACCCCACAGATTTTTTGCAGAATTTATTGGAAGTAGGCCGTGAAAATGAAAATCTAAATTTTAACCGATAAAACTTAGGTTTAGCTAGCTTTTTTTCATTCCCACAAGGACTAAAGAAGAAAAAGCACCACAACATTTGTAGAGCAGTTTCTCTTGAGTAAAACAGTACCCCACATGTGGTCATAAATGGCTGTTTGGACACACAGCAGGGCTCAGAATGGAAAGAGCGCCATTTGGAGTTCAAATTTAACTGGAATGGTTTGCGGAGGCCATGTAACATTTGCAAAGCCCCAGAGTGGCCAAAACAGTGGAAACCCCCCCAAGAGTGACTCAATGTGGGAAACTACACCACTCAAGGAATTTATCTAGGGGTATAGTGAGCATTTAAAAAAATGTTTCAATTAAAAATCCATGGATGTGTGATAAACTTTGAAGCACTCCTTTATGCACAGGCCAGGTTTGTCGGGGCAGGTTTCACAATGATAAGTTGTGTCTCGTCTTCTCTCCCTTTTGTAACACACTTTACACCTTTTTTGGGTCCTTCTCTTTTTACCAGTGGAGGGAATTTCGCCAGGAAAGTGTTGCCCTGGTACAATACGTGGACCATCGCATCTAGAAGTACTGGGGCCCGGCCCTTCCTGGTTCCCAAATACAAGGGCCTTGATAACCGCTTCTTGAAACTGAAGGAATGTCCCTGTCCGGCCTGCACATTTGTATAGCATGTAAGCGTTATACAATGCCATCTGTACCATGTGCACGGCCAGCTTTTTGTTCCACACCTTTGTTTTACACATGGCACTGTACAGCTTGTACTTATTGTAGCCAAGGATGCAATATGGCTTGGGGGTCATTGCAGTGCTACCTTGGAGAGGGACAGGGGTGCTGCCGCTACCGTGTATTGTGGTCAACATAAGGACGTCCCTCTTGTCCTTATACTTGACCAGCAACATGTTATCGCTGTGTAGTGCCCTGCATTCTCCCTTTCTTAGTGGTTGCCCAATCAGATTTTTAGAGAGGCCTCTCTGATTTTTGCACACGGTGCCACATTCTACAGTACTTCTGGTGGAGAGGCATTTAAATAGTGGGATGCTGGTATAGAAGTTATCCACGTAAAGGTGATAACCCTGGTCCAGCAGTGGGTGCACCAAATCCCACACTATTTTTCCACTAACTCCCAGGACAGGGGGGCATTCTGGAGGTTCTATCCTGATGTCCTTCCCTTCATAAACCCGAAACCTGTAGGTGTACCCTGAGCTGTTCTCGCACAGCTTGTACATTATAATTCCATACCTCGCCCTTTTCCTCGGCAGATATTGGCAGAATTTTAGTCTCCCGTTAAAATGTACAAGGGACTCGTCTATTGCTATGTTCTTTTCGGGGGTGTACACTTCCTGAAATTTGGTGCAGAAATGATCAATGACTGGCCTGATTTTGAATAGGCGGTCGTATGTAGGGGTCATCACAGGGGGGGGGGCACTGTTCATTATCATTATAACGCAAACATTTCAGAATAATTTCAAAACGTGTCCGGGTCATTGCCATGCGGTAAAATGGGGTGCTGTATAAAATGTCTGCACTCCAGTATTGCCTAATCTCTGGCTTTTTTACTAGGCCCATATGTAGGACAAGGCCCCAAAAGTTCATCATCTCCGCTGCCTCTATGGTGGTCCACCTAGCAAATGAGGACGTGGGGATTTGGGCTAAAAATTGTTGGGCGTATAAATTTGTCTGGGCCGCCATTAAATTAACAAAATCCTCAGAGAAAAAGAGCTTGAAATTTCTGCGAGGCCTACAGTCTCAAACCGAATTCCTGAGCTCCCTGTGAAATCTGGAATGTGAGGCTCATAATTATCAGGGGGTGGGTTCCACAAGGTATCACTCATTTGGGGGGTTGCCTCAGCTGATGTCCTGGGGCGTCTTTTCGGGGGTTCCTCATCACTGGATGAGGATGAGCTCAAGAGGAATGGGGCAATTTCCCCTTCTCCCTCGCTGGCCGATTCAGTGTCAGAGGCCAGGATGGCGTATGCCTCCTCAGCTGAGTAGACCCTTTGAGATGATTGGGACATTTTTATTAGAGGGGCATGGAGTGCTTCAACACGTGTAATACTCAATTTATTTTTATAGAGGTGGTTGTGTATGTTGTGCTTTTACACGTATAATATAACATTTATAATTAAAAAAAAAGAAAAATTTAGGAGAAAGAAATTTATTGAACGTTCAATATAGAACTGTAAAAAAATTGAGCTACAACTGTGTCGCTACGCTATCAAAAATTTAGTGACCGAACTTCAGTTAAAAAAAACTAAATGTCCGTCACTAAACGGACGCTGACTATAACCCTATAAATTTATACTAACTGTAGCCAAAAAAAAAACCTGCGTAAACAAATTACCACTGAGGCTGATTACTAGACTCAGCACTCAGTGGCCGCAGGACGCACGTGAAAAAAATGTGCAGTAATAAAAAAGGCCAAAAAATAAAAAACCTGCACCAATAATTGAGCACAGATGCCGATCAGTGAAGACGGTCACTGATCAGCGCTCAGCGGCCACAGGAAGCACACAGTGAATTGGGGCGGGTAGAAAAATATTTTTAAAAAAACTTGCGGCAAAAAAAATTACCACGGATGCTGATCAGTGATGGCGGTACCGGATCAGCACTCAGTGGCCGCAGGGCGAACACAGGGAGGTGCAAGAATAAAAAAAAAAAAGTCCTGTGCCAAAAATTGGCGGTCAGTGATGGCGGTCACTGATCCGCACTCAGCGGCCGCAGGACATAAAAAGGGAAACAGGGGGAGGGGGGATGGGGGGAAGGGTACAGGGATAAGAAGTTTAGGAAAAAAAGAAGTGCTGCTGCTAAAAAAAAAAAAAATCAGCAGCAGCACAGATGATAATGATGACGGTTCACTCTTCAGCAGGAAGCAGTCAGATGAAGACGTCACAGCAGGATCGCAGCACAGAAGGCCTCAGAATCGTTAAGTATGGCTTCACAGACGGTCACACAAGCTCTGCTCACCGTTCCTAACCGGAATGAGGTGGGCAGAGCCTGTGTTTCAAACACCCGCCATGGCTGCGATTGGTCGGTCGGTGCAGACCAACCAATCGTATCAATCGGGAGGGTGGCATCACTGCCAACTCATCATCGCTACATGGCAGGGATTGGTGCTGTCCTAAGCAGCACAAATCACCACCATATCACTTTGCCCTTTGGCACAGTGATTGGCGAAAGCCGCAAATGGCCGCAATTGGCCAGTATGAATTGACTGGCCAATTGCAGCGATTGCCGATGCGGGGCGGGTGAGCCACCCCCCTAGCCCTCGTGTAAAGATAGCCTGCTGTAATGAACAGCAGCCATCTTTACTTTGTAACTTTTATTTTTTACACTGTAACCCCTTCTTCATTTGGCGTATGGATACGGAAATTTGCGCGAAGTCATAGCTTTCCATGGCGTACCCATACGGCAAATGTCGGGAAGGGGTTAAAGGAAACTAAGGGTGCGCGTGTGTGCGTGTTGATTTATGGTTTTGCTGGTCCCAAGTTATTTATTTGATGATCACATAGATAACACTGTCAGCGCTTTTCTTTTCTACACCACGCCTACAAGAAATGGAACAGAAATAGTAAATATTCTATGCCTGATCTAAAGGTTATAAATCATAAAAAAGGACAATGAATATTAGGCTAGGATTACATGCGATATATTTGTTTCAGACTTAGGATGTGTATTTAGTACCAAAATGCCACTTACTGTTTTGGTGGTACATAGAGTGACTAACTCCAGTGCTGCCAACTGAAAGATGAGGATCAGATCATAGATAAATGTATGTGCTTGTCTTTTTCACACCTACAAGAAATGGAACAGAAATCTTGTTTATCCCTGAAAAAAAAAATTAAGGATTACCACCACAAGCGGCTGTACCCTTAGGCCTTATTTACACATCAGTGATTATAAGCCCAAACCACGAGGAGACTACACACAGATAAAGTACAATGGAAAGATTTGCATCTGTTAGGCCCTGTTCACACTGTTTTTTGCGGCGGTTTTTGAAGCGGAAACTGCGGCAAAACCGGACGAAATTTACTCCCATTGATTTCAATGGGAGGTGGAGGCGTTTTTTTTACCGCGAACAAAAAAAAACGCTTTCAGGAAAAAGAAACTACATGCCCTATCTTGAGGCATTTTCCGCCTCAAAACCCCATTGAAATCAATGGGAGACGCATTTTTGCCGCGATTTTTGACGCATTTTCCCTGCAAAAAACGGTTATTTCATCTTTCTGTTGAAGAGATAGCTAAAAAGAACGCGTCAACAAAACGCGGGAAAAAACGCCTCAAAAAACGTGTGTGGTGCAAAACCACTTCAAAAAAACCAGAGCTGATTTTTCCAGGCACAATTTTCTGCCTGCAAAAAACTCAGTGTGAACAGGGCCTTGTGTGTTTTCAACCACTCCTGGTTTTGGCTCACAATCACTGATGGAAAACGGGGACATTTGAATAAGGGCTAAGGGTGCATTTACAAGGTGCAGTTAAAACTGCATCAGAACCGTGTCGCACGCAGTTTTGATGTGGTTTTCACTGCCTTTTATGGAATTTACAGGTGAAACATGTTACAAAAACTGCACCAAAAACCAAATCAAAACTGCATGCAGTTTTAAATGCACTTAACTACAAATGTGCTATTTCCCATCCCCACTTACATATTATCTTGTGTGCTGCTTCTATTTATTCGCCCCATACAGATTATTTTGCGGGCTGTTGCTCCTATTTCCCATCCCCCATACAGACTATTTTGTGTGCTGCTGCTATTTCCCCCCACAACCCATGCAGATTATTTTACATACCTGCTGCAGTGTGCTGCTGGATTCGATTAAATGTTCCTTTGAGGCTCAGGCTGGTCACTGGTCACTACTGTGCAGAGACTGGGGTCCAAACACCGTGGTCTGCTTTGTCTGGTGTGCTGCTGAGCTGTACTGTCTGCAGGGCAGGGGCACCGCTGAGGCTTGGCTCAGTGAAGGAAACGGCAAGGCATTGAGAGGCAGGAATCAGGATGGAACACACATCGCTTCAGGCTTCAGCGTCATCACTCGCTTACTGCTGGAGTGGTGAGTGACTCAGAGCGGGAAAGAAGGGTGGGCGAGATTTGATCTCCTCTTAAAGGGAATGTGTTGCCAGAAAAACATGTTTTGTTTTTTTTAATTAAACATTTAGTGTGTAGGTGATTAAACATTGTTCAAATTTTTTATTTTTTTTTCACGAGTCAGGAAATATTATAAATTAGATTCTAATTTATAATATTTCCCATTGCTGGTCACTAGATGGAGCTATTCCCAAAATTGCAGCATTGCAAAATTGGGTAAAAAGCCCTCGCTCTAGTGAGCTCTCAGCATCCCCCCCTCCTTTATCCTGGCTAGTGCCGGGATAAACGAGGGGTTTGAACGGTCTATCCTCCTACACTGTGTGTCGCCATTTTTTGAGCTAACACACAGTGTAGTAGGTTTACATACAGTAGTAAACGTACACAAACACGAACATACATTGAAATCTCTTACCTGCTCCTGCCGCCGCGGCTCCCTCCGGCCCGTCCGCTCCGTCTGCTGCCGCTGGTCCAAGTGCACAAGTCCGGAAGCCGCGACCGGAAGTAGTAATCTTACTGTCCGGCCGCGACTTCCGGTCCACAGGAAAATGGCGCCGGACGGCGCCAATTTCAAATTGGACTGTGTGGGAGCGGCGCATGCGCAGTTCCCACACAGACGGCGTACACAGAAGTGGATGGGACGGGAGCCGTTCGCAGTCCCTATGGGACTGTGGCTGCCGTATTCCATGTCTGTATGTGTCGTTAATCGACACATACAGAAATGGAACAAAAAATGGCAGCCCCCATAGGGAAGAAAAAGTGTAAAAATAAGAAAAAGTAAAACACAAACACACAAATAAATATAAACGTTTTTAATAAAGCACTAACATCTTTAACATATGAAATTTTTTTTTGTGATGACACTGTTCCTTTAACTTCAC
The DNA here is from genome assembly GCF_050947455.1 of Rhinoderma darwinii. Classification (NCBI taxonomy): domain Eukaryota; kingdom Metazoa; phylum Chordata; class Amphibia; order Anura; family Rhinodermatidae; genus Rhinoderma; species Rhinoderma darwinii. The sequence goes on along the minus strand of NC_134687.1, from coordinate 316,707,803 downwards.
ATTGGATACAGCAGAGATAGGGGTGGAGTTAGAATCAGGAGATGCTTCATTAAGCCATCCTATTGGCCAGCCTTAGTTTCCATCACTTACCCACCAATGGTCATTGCTGTGTTCTGCCCGGGAATGAGCTGAAGGTAGTGATAGGAGGAGAATCTTGCTGCTGGAGGCGGAGACCGGGGGAAGTGGACAGCCTATCATCAGAGAGTAAAATCGCAAATACGACGTTTTACTCAAACCCTGCCTGAACCGGGGGTTAAATTTAGATGCTGGACGCTGGATGAGAAATAAAGTTAAGTAGACAATGCACAGCACTGAGCTTTTTAAATGGAAATAATTTTGATGTAAATTTTTTTCCATTGGACACCCTTGTTGCCTTGGGCCCCGGGCACTTGCCCATTTTGCCCTCGTTATAATCTGCCCCTGTACAGGTTTGTTTCAGTTGGCATCTGTATGATCCAACAAAAAAAATCATGACGCGCCATATTATGTTGAAATGCTTCCATAAAAGCATTGCCTCTAGCGGGCAATATTTAATCAATATGGTGCCCTCCATAGGCACCATATGGCAGCACATGAAGTGCCTATTGGTCCAAATTACAGAGCCATAGGGACTCTGTGCGCTGTCGTACAGGCGCCTTGAGGCCGTAAAGGGGTTGTCCAGGTTATAAAAATTATTTTCATATAGCCTATTAGGAAATTCTGAGGGGATTACTTATCTCTTGCCCAGAGTGGGGAGTGGTTACAAAGAGTATCTATCACTTTGGAGGCCTTGTCCTGTCCTTCATTACACAGACAACCAATTTATTTTTATTTTTTTCCATTCATGAAAATTGAGACTGTTTAATGTGAGTGTTACTTATTAAATGTGCGTGCGATAGGATCACAATAATAATAAGAATTGTCTTTGGAAATAAAAGAAAGTTACACAATTACAATTGTTAACTGTACAAATTTTTAACTCATAAATGTTAAAACTTAAGCTTGATGCTCTTCTTAACTCCAGCGCGGATACCAGAGATCTCCCCGGAATATCGGACTTCTTCCTTACGCACCTCACGTACCTGGCCCTTTGTGCGGATTTTAGCACGTCTGAACTTTTCTCTGTGCTTAACTCTTGGGTTACGAACAATCTTTCTTCTTTTTGGTGTAAGCCCTTTATTCTTGGCAATCTGGTAAGTGATGGCTCTCTTGGCATTGGGATCCGTTTCTTCATGTAGAGTCTCCTCAATAGTCTGCGCCTCCCCAGGTTTCCTTTTTTCTAACAATTTATTTTCCTTCATTCTGTAGTAATTGAGAGCATCCTCTTCATCCATATCGCTGTCATCGGGCTCCACAGGGCGCTTGACAGCAGCTTTTTTAGGCGGCTGACTGGTGGGAAGTTTTCTTTCAGAAAGTTTTTTCTGAAAAGCCTCTGATAATAGCAGACGAATTTGTGGAGATAACCTCTGATCCACAACCACCAAGTCATTTATCAGATTTCTGTATGTGACCAATCTTTCTATCACAGGGTGGCCGGTGACTGGTATTCTTTTTGCCTTCAGTTGCAGGTAGTAACTAATGTGTGTGCAACAAAGAAATGAAGAAAGCCTCCAGCTCACCTTGTATTGCTAGTTCATTAGAATAACCCCGCACGGATCCTCGTGTCGGTTCACGATGGTGTATAGCAGAAAAAAGGGGAAAGATGGATCCAGCGTGGATGCATTTAAAATGGAACGAGTTCCAAGTTTAATTAATCAAATAATTCTAAAAAAGAATAGGACTTGGTTGAAAGTGTAAGATCCTGGAGTGTGAGGAAAATATCCAGTGTAGAAAAAGCCTACGCGTTTCTGACGCTATCTGCGTCCTTAGTCATGTCTGGTAACCAACTTCAGCTTAAGATCTTGTATCAGCTCCATTAGCTCTGGTGATTCCTTCTTCAACAATTTCCTCTTCTCCTTGTCAGACATCTTCTCCAAATCCTTCACAATCTTCTGCTAAGCTGGTTTTTCTTCACTTTTTTCTGCAAATGCCTGGATGAAATCCAACCCATAATCTTCCTCATTGAGGGCCTTTGCTAGACGCAGCTGAACATTTTGCGCTTCCTCCTCTTCCTCTGCAACCTCGGCTTCCAGCTCTTCTTTGCTTTTCTTCACTTTTTTCTTGAGCTCTTTGTAGTCTGTGTCATAATACAGCTTTTTCCTCTGTCCCCACGCCAATTCATCTGGAAGACCATCTTTGTCACGATCTTCTAGATCACTGCCCAAGGAGATACGATCATCCTCCTTCTCATCATCATCATCATCGCCTCCTTCCTCCTCCTCCTCGTCGTCTTCATCATCTTCCTCAATATGAAGAGGCATAACCTCATCCTCACTGTCAATCTGTTCTTCATCGCTGCCAAATGTCACTCCTTTTTCTATCACCGTCATCAACTCCTTTTCATGGTATTGATCAATTTCATCATTATAGTAATCTGAGGATATCTCTTTGGATAAAGGGACATCTGCTTTGGACAGTGATTCATCGTACACATCTTCATTTGCTTCTTCTTTCCTAGACCATAGGTTACTCCGAGTTTTCACCATGATGCCTTCTTAGCCAGACTCCGCTCCCATGTGCATGCAACATCCAGTCTGTCCCAAAATATCGTCCCCCCAGCGACAACCAATTTTTTAATAAGACCTTTGTAATGCCTAATTTCCCCTGTGGTGGCACTGCAGGGAATTTGAACACTTACTGCCAGCTTTCTCCACCGATAACAGATGATTGCAGGGGGCCTAGCATAGAAACCCTTTGTGATCAGCTTAATGTCAAGGGACCCTTCTTCCAAGAAAGGATTGTCCTAAATGGACAACCCCTTTAAGCTGTTTGAATTTCTTTCATAGTTTACCAATAACTTAGCTATATAATGTTTTAGTTAGAGGGTCCAGTGAGATGGGAAATTCATTCCTGCACTCAGCTTCTGATAGCATATTCTTCCCAAATAATAGCGACATTATCAAAAATATTGACAATTACATATTAGATGAGGAGTTGAGTAAAAACTTGTGTGGCCAAAAAATAATACAGAGCATTCGGAAAGTCGTCGGACCCTTTCACTTTCTCCATATTTTGTTATGTTGAGGCCATGTGCTAAAATGTAAAAAAAAATTTGAGTTTTTCCCCATCATTCTCCACTCAATTTCCAATAAAAATTTTTTTGGCATGTTCAGAACGCAGCCCCATTTTTCAAATCTGACATGTCAGTTTATGTGGTAAAAACTTTGGAATGCTCTAACATATCCAAGTGACTCTGAGATTGTTTTTTCGGGACACATTATACTTTATGCTTGATATAAGGAAAAAAACAAAACAGAGAAACGGCACTCCTCTAAGGTGATACCGTATAGGCAAATGGTATTTTTGTCAAAGTGAGTTTGGATAGACTCACCTGATCTGGTTGTGCATGATCATCAGTACAACTTAACTTTACTGCTCGTCAGGTGTATTCACCTTGGTCTCGGACACACTGTGCTATCCTCTGGAGCAGACCCACGGTTGATAGCTCCAATGCTGGAGTTTCTTTACCGTGGTCACTTTAAATGAAGAACCTAGGAAAAATACTCCTTGTGTCGGGCGCTCTTGTGTGTGTGGTTCAGTGATTCCACAGAACCATCGGATTTAAAACAATTTATTTATAAACATGCTAAAAAACAATAAAAATTGCTGCTGAAACACGTTTCAACCTCGTGCTGAGGTCTTCGTCTTTTTTTATATAAATTTGATTTTAGTGTGTTATTAAAATAAATTTTATTTATTTGTGTGTTTGTGTTTTACTTTTTTATTTTTCTAACTTTTACTTCACTAACTTTACTGCCATTTTTTTTTTCATCTCTGTATGTGTGGATTAACGACACATACAGAGATGGAATACGGCACATACATCCCCATAGACAATGTGAACGGGAGCCGTTCCATTCACTATGGTGTACGCCGTCTGTGTGGGAACAGCGCATGCGCCGCTCCCACACAGTCCAAAAGGAAGGTCTTCGGCCGAGCGACATCCGGCACCATTTTCATGTGGAACGAAAGCCGCGGCCGGACAGTAAGATGACTACTTCCGGTCGCGACTACTTCCGGTGATTAGAAGCAAGTACTAGGAGCGGAGCGAGCGGACGGAGCGAAGGGAGCGGCGGCGGCAGGAGCAGGTAAGTTATGTTTGTGTATGTTTGTGTTTTTACTGTGTGATTACCACTGTATGTAAGCCTACTACACTGTGCATTCGCTCAAAAAATGGCGGCACACAGTGTAGGAGGTTTGAACATTCAACCCCCTCCTTTCTCCTGGCACTAGCCAGGATAAGGGAGGGGGGATTCTGTGAGCTCACTAGAGCATGTGTGTCTATACCATATTTGCAGCATAAAGCAATGAGGTTGCTTTACCACATTGCAATGCTGCAATTTTGGGAATTGCTCCCTCTAGTGACCAACACCTGGAAATGTTATAAATTAGAATCTAATTTATAATATTTCCTGAGTTGTGAAAAAATTAAAAAAAATAAGACAATGTCTAATCATGTATATACTAACTGTTAAACTAAAAAAATAATAATAATTTCTAGCGACACATTCCCTTTAAGTCTCATCCGATGGTTCTGTGGAATGTAACGTCTATGGCCGGGGCTCGTCGTTCAGACTTACCCCTTGACGGCCCCGGCCATGGACATCTCTCTTCACGGTGTCAGCTCCCTCCAGGGAGACGCCGGCACTCACTTCCGGGTCCTCGGACTGATTCCCGCAGGGCGCGCCAGTACGCGTCTAGCTGTCACCCATCAATTATTAGCCCAAATGGCTGCTGGACTATAAAAAGGGGCTCTGCCCACTGGTTCCTTGCCTGAGTGTTTTTGTATAACTAAGTTTGTCTTGCAAATGGTCTCCCAGTGTTTTCCAGTTCCCAGTGTTACCCGTTCCTGCCGCCTGTACCCTGTATCCCGTGCTATCGTATCTACAGTGAAAGTCAAGTCGAGTCTTCGGTGCTACCTGCTGAGAGAGTCAAGTCGTTTCTTCCGCTGCACCCACGGTGCCACCTGTTGTGAAAGTTAAGTCGTGCTTCCGCTACTGTCTACATTGCCTCAGGTACCCGTTCTAAACTATAGACATTGTTTTGTACCTTGTTGGCCAGCTGCTACCCCACTACGCGGTACGGCCCAGTGGGTCCACACCCCGCGTCGTGACAGTACGATCAGGCCATGGACCCCGCTGGCCAAGTCAAGAGCCTGTCATCCTCCCAAGCCATGCAGTCGAACCTGCAGGATCTGCAAGCACGACAGGATCAACTCTTGGTGGCAGTAGACTCCATGGCACAGCAGCTAGGTGCGCTAGTTACTACTGTCACCACTCCTATTCAAGCTCCTCCGATCGACCCTCCTGCTACACCTACTGGCAGTCCCAGTTCGGACCCTCTGTTCTCGCTGCCATTGCCACCTTGGTTCCATGGAGACGCAAGTTCGTGAAGGGGGTTTCTGAATAAATGCCAAATCCACTTCACTCTGCACGCCCAAGCATTTCCTTCGGACAGAGCCAGGATCGACTTCATTATATCTCTACTCGCCAGCAAGGCCCTGGCATGGGCGAATACCAAGGGTTTGTGCGGTTGTTCTGTTCCATATTTGAGGAGCCTGGACGAGTCTCATCGGCAGCCACTGCTATCTTTAACTTGCGTCAGGAGGACGAATCCATGCGCGAATACACAATCCAGTTCCGGACTCTGGCAGGAGAATTGCCCTGGAACAATGAGGCCTTGGTAGCATCCTTTTGACATGGCCTATCGCCTGAGATCAAGGACGAACTGGCTGCTCGAGATCTCCCAGCTGCCCTGGATAACCTAATTCTACTGGCTACCCGTGTGGACATAAGGCTCAGAGAAAGATCTCAAGAGATTCTACAGGAACCCAACTTCCAGCAACCCCTCTTGCCTTGTTCTTCTGCTGCGCCCGAGGTTCTGATGCAGGTAGATCGGCTTAAACTGTCCCTTCAAGAGACACAGCGCAGGCACACCTCTGGACTCTGTCTGTATTGCGGCCTCGCTGGCCATGTCGTGCGTCTGTGTCCCTGGAGGCCTAAGAAACCCCAACACCTGGGATTGGTTGGAGAGACAACCCTGGGCGCTACTGCACTTAATAGAGAACTCTCTTCCAAACTGTTTATTCCTGTGACCATCGTCGCTGGCGAGAGACCTCATCCAGTCTCTGCCTACCTGGACTCTGGCTCCGCAGCCAATTTCATCTGCCAAGACCTTGTGGATCTTCTTCAATTGCCTACTGTTTTGCTGGAGAGAGCGTTGATCGTTGCCTCGGTAGATGGACTGCCTTTGCCTGACCCAGTATTGTCTGTGACCAAGCCATTAAGACTTCAAGTGGAAGCTCTTCATTCTGAGCTCATCTCCCTGTATGTCCTGTCCAGGGCCGTCAACCCCGTGCTGCTGGGTTTGCCTTGGCTCCGTCTTCATGCCCCATTCCTGGATTGGAACTCCGGAGAGGTTCTGCAGTGGGGTCCCAAGTTTCTCAACTGGGGCATGTCCATCCATCCCAGCCTTCTCCGCATCCGTCATTGGCAGTGTTGCCTCCTTGTTACTCTCAGTTCGCTGATGTCTTCAACCAAAAGGAGGCAGAGACATTGCCATCACATCGAGAATATGATTGTCCTATCGACTTGCTTCCTGATTCATCCCCTCCACGCGGTAGAGTATACCCTCTCTCCTTGCCAGAGACCCAGTCGATGTCGGCCTACATTAAGGAGAACTTGGAGAGGGGCTTCATACGGAAGTCTTCATCCCCGGCCGGAGCCGGATTTTTCTTTGTCAAAAAGAAGGATGGATTCCTTCGACCCTCCATTGACTACCGAGGTCTCAACCAGATCACGGTGAAGAACAGGTACCCTTTGCCGTTGATTTCGGAACTCTTTGATCGTATACGGGGGGAGTAAAATTTTTCCAAGCTTGACCTGCGGCGGGCTTACAATCTAATCCGGATCCGTCAGGCTGATGAGTGAAAGACTGCATTTAACACACGTGATGGACACTACGAATATTTGGTCATGACCTTCGGCCTGTGTAATGCTCCCGCAGTATTTCAAGAATTTTTCCAATAAAATTTTACTTTAACCCCAAATTTTTCATTTATTCAAGGGGTAATAAGATAATAAGAATCCCATTCCTTAAGGCAGCGGTCTCCAATATTTTTTTAACAAAGGACCAGTTTCATGCAAGACATTTTTTACACGGACCGGCGGGGGGGTCAGATATCAGGGTCAGTTCACACATTGCGTAAATACTGTGGAAAATCCGCAGCATAATATAGTAGCAGCAAAGTGGATGAGATACCACAAATATCATCCACACGCTGCGTAAATAGTGAGCGAAAAAAACGCACAGAAATTGACATGCGGTGCAGAGTTTTATTCCGCAGCATGTCAATTGTGTTTTCCCCATTGAATTCAACGGGGAGGTAAAACCCACAACAAATAGCAGTTATTGTGTTTATTGCTACAAAATCGCAGCGATTCTGCCGCAAGAAAATCAGAAAATAAAATAAATCTTATACTTACTCAGAAGTCTGTTTTATTCCTCCAGGCCGATGATTCATTCCATGTGACCGCTGCAGCCAGTCACAGGCTGTAGCCTGGATGACGTCAGAGGGCCGGCCTCCTGGGATGACGTTACATCTCATGTGAACGCCGCTGCAGCCAATCATAGGCTGCAGCAGTTCCCTGGGATAAAACGTCATCCTGGGAGGCCGGCCAGCTAGCAGGCCAGCTGAATCCTCAGCAGTTTTATGAAGCAGACATTCCGGGCGAAAAACTGCACCACAATTTGGTGTGGTTTTTCGCTCTGAATTCCCTGCGGCCACCAGATACCGCGGCCCGCTGGTTGGGTATCACTGCCTTAAGGCATTTATCTAGGGGTGTAGTGATCATTTTGACCCCACAGGAGTTTTCCGGAATTTAAATAAAAGAGTGAATAATTTAAAAATTTTCACAATTATGCCATTTCAGTGCCCAATATGTTGTGACCAGCTTGTGTTATCGGAGATAATCCCACATGTGGCCATTATCTGCTGCCTGTCATGATGATCGCCGCTAAGGGACCTCTGCGATGGGTCCCTCAGCGTTAAGCAGTGATAGTCTGCTGTCCAGAACAGTAGCTATCACTACTCTAAAACTGTGTCTGTAAACACAGGAGCCTGTTAACGTGATGCCATAATAGTAAGGCTGTTTGCATTAACAGGCCAACGCCCGTGGCATAATACTGCGTCAGAGGGCGTTAAGGGGTTAAAAAGAAACCCAACATGTGGTACAATATGGCTTAATCGCATAAAAAATAAATCAATGATCTCTATTTAGATTTGAATTTTCTGGACAAATTAGGATTTGGTAGTGTCATGTTCTTATTCTAAAATGCATTCTGTTTTAAAATCGGTAATTTACAATTCAGATATAATCATTTATATATTACAAATAATATAATAATAAATACATAGATAATAACAATACATTAGAGCCCAGTTAGTTTGTTCATTTCTTAGTTGTTATTAGGTGTTCAAGCAGAGGGATAGTGGTAGCCCAGCAACATATAATCCTTTAACCCCTTCCCGCCGGATCACGTATATATACGTCATTAAAATCGGTGGCTTACCGCCTTTTCACGTAAATATACGTCATGGAGATGAAGCTGGCTCAGGAGCTGAGCCAGCGACATCACCACCGGGTGACAGCTGTATGTTACAGCTGGCACCCTAAGGTATCGGCCAGGACCGGAGCTAGCCTCCGATCCGACCGATTAACCCCTCACATGCTGCGTTCAATAGAGATCGCAGCATGTGAGGAGTTTATAGCCACCGGCACCCCAGCAACGTGATCGCTGGGTTGCCGGTGGCTGCAAAGGCGATCGGAGGGCTAATGCTTACCTCCCGATCAGCCTGTAACGGAATCCTCCTATGCCCCGTCGTCGGCGGGGCCCAGGAGGCTTCCGGTAACATCGGCAAGATGGCGCCGGCTCAGCTTCCGGCTCAGAAGCTGAGCCGGCGTCATCAGCAGTGGGTGTCCACTGTATGTTACAGCGGACACCCCGATCTATCGCCAGGAACCGGAGCTAGCTCCGATTCCTGGCATTAACCCCTTCGATGCAGCGATCCATTGTGATCGCTGCATCCTAGAGGTTTGTAGAAAATCGGCAGCCTTGCCATGCGATGGCAAGGCTGGCGACTGCTACCATGGCAACAGGAGCGCTAACAATGGACTCCTGTCTGCCATTACGTAAGCTGATTAGGCCCCGCCCAGAGGCGGAGCCTAATCGGCTTGCTGTCAGTGAACAACTGACAGTTCCAATACATTGCACTACATAGGTAGTGCAATGTATTAGAACATCAAACAAATAGTTGGACATTCAAGTCCCCTAGTGGGACTAAAGAAAAGTGTAAAAAAAAGTGTAAAAAAAAGTAAAAATAAAAGTTGGAAAACATACAATAAAAGTTTCAAATAATAACACAAAACACAATCGCCCTTTTTCCCTTATAAGTCATTTATTATTGAAAAAAATAATAAAGCCATACATATTTGGTATCGCAGCGACCGTAACGACCTGAACTATAAAAATATTATGTTATTTATCCAGCGCAGTGAACGCCGTAAAAAAACAACTCAAAAACACTGCCATAATTACTGTTTTTTTGGTCACTGTCTTCCAAAAATTGAAATAAAAAGTGATCAAAAAGTCGCATGTATCCAAAAATGGTACCGATAAAATCTATACCTCGTCTCGCAAAAAAAACAAGCCCTCACACAGCTCCATCGACGAAAAAATGTAAAAGTTATGGCTCTCACAACTTGGCGACAGAAAAAATACATTCTCTTTCCAAAAGTAATTTTATTGTGCAAAAAGTTATAAAAAAGTTCTATAAATTTGGTATCGCCGGAATCGTACTGACCCACAGAATAAAGGTAACATGTAGTTTATAACGTACGGTGAACGGTGTATATAAAAAAAAAAGTGGCACAAGCTGGGCATGACATTTGACACTGAATTAGCATATCTAGGGAAACTATTTAATTTGTACCTTCCGCAGCGCAATCATTTATGGAAAAGACACGTGGGGTGAAAATGCTCACTACACCTCTTAATAAATGCCTTGAGGGGTGCAGTTTCCAAAATGGGGTCACTTCTCAGGGGTTTCTTTTATTATTTCACATCAAAGCCTCTGCAATTGTGAACCAATACTTTATAAGTCGCCAAATTAGGCCTCAATTTTACATGGTACTCTTTCACTCCTGAGCCCTGTCGAATGTCCAGGCAAAAGATTAGGGCCACATGTAGGGTGTTTCTAAAACAGGGAAACACCGCATAATAATTGAGAGCTGTCTTGTTATGGTGGCACAAGCCGGGCACCACATATTGGCGTATCTAAGGAAAAATTCCCATTTTCATTCTCCCACATCGTGTGCACACGAATTTCTGCAAAACACCTGTGGGGTTAACATGCTCACTACACCCCTAGGTGAATACCTTGAGGGTGTTGTTTCCAAAATGGCGTCACTTCTGGGGGGGATCCACTGTTTTGGTCCCACATGGACTTTGCAAATGCAACATAGCGACCAGAAACCAAATGCAGCAAAATCTGTACACCAAAAGCAAATGGCGCTCCTTCCCTTCTGAGCCCTGCCGTGTGCCCAAACAGCATTTTACGACCACGTGTGGGGTATTGCCGTACTCCAGAGAAGTTGCTTTACAAGCGTTGGGGTTCTTTTTTTCCTTTATTTGTTGAGAAAATTAAAAATTTGGAGCTAAAGCTACGTCTTATTGAAGAAAAAGGATTTTTTTTATTTTCACTGCCCAATTCTAATAAAATCTATGAAACACCTGTGGGGGCAAAATGCTCACTACACCCCTAGATGGATTCCTCAAGGGGTGTAGTTTTCTCAATGGAGTCACTTTTTTGGCGTTTTCACTGTTTTGGTACCTCAGGGGCTTTGCAAATTCGACATGGCCTCCACAAACCATTCCTGCTAAATTTGAGCTCCAAAAGCCAAATGGCGCTCTTTCCCTTCTAAGCTCCGCCGTGTGTCCAAACATCCGTTTATAACCACATGTGGGGTATTGTTTTACTCGGGAGAAATTGCTTTACAAATGTTGTGGTGCTTTTTCTCCTTTAGTCCTCGTGGAAATTAGAAAAAATTAGCTAAACCTACATAATCTTTGAAAAAATGACGATTTTTATTTTCACGGCCTACTTCCAATAATTTCTGCAAAAAACCTGCGGGGTCAAAATGCTCACTATACCCCTAGATAATTTCCTCAAGGGGTGTAGTTTCCAAAATGGGGTCACTTTTGGTGGATTTCCACTGTTTTGGCACCGAAAGAGCCCTTGAAACCTGACATGGAGCCTAAAATATTTTCTAATAAAAAGGAGGCCCAAAATCCACTGGGTGCTCCTTTGCTTCTGAGGCCGGTGCTTCAGTCCATTACCACACTAGGGCCACATGTGGGATATTTCTAAAAACTGCAGAATCTGGGCAATAAATATTGAGTTGCATTTCTCTGGTAAAAACTTCTGTGTTACAAAAAAAATAGAATAAAAATGAATTTCTGCAAAAAAAAAAATGAAATTTGAAAATTTCACCTCTACGTTGCTTTAATTCCTGTGAAACGTTTAAAGGGTTAAGAAACTTTCTAAATGCTGTTTTGAATACTTTGAGGGGTGAAGATTTTAAAATGGGGTGACTTTTTGGCGGTTTCTAATATATAAGGCCCTAAAAGCCGCTTCACAACTGAACTGGCCCCTGTAAAAATAGCCTTTTGAAATTTTCTTGAAAATGTGAGAAATTGCTGCTAAAGTTCTAAGCCTTGTAACGTCCTAGAAAAATAAAAGGATGTTCAAAAAACGATGCCAATCTAAAGTAGACATATGGGTGATGTTAATTAGCAACAATTTTGTGTGGTATAACTGCCTGTCTTACAAGCAGATACATTTACATTTAGAAAAATGCAAATTTTTGCAATTTTTCACCAAATTTTGGTGTTTTTCACTGGTAAATATTGAATTTATCGACCACATTTTTCCACTATCATAAAGTCCAATGTGTCACGAGAAAACAATCTCAGAATCACTTTGATAGGTAAAAGCGTTCCGGAGTTATTACCACATAAAGTGAAATATGTCAGATTTGAAAAAATGGGTCTGGTCCTGAAGGCCAAAATGAGCTTGGTCCTGAAGGGGTTAATGATTTAAGTAATGATAACATAACTCCAGGCCATAGTTTCTCAAACTTGTCATAGCCTGTCTGAGATTTTGAGTTGGAAGGACCTTATGTGATTATTTTACATTTCATATCCTTTCATTGACAGAGGTGGGTGTTAGAGACATTGAGATCACACATTTTCGGAAGCAAAAGGTGTAATGTACTTTTCAATACTGAGTTTAACTGTACATATAGGAGAACATTGATTAAGCCTTAGTCACCTTTCCCAGTGGGATTTTGGAGAAGTAATAAAATAGAGAGAATGGGAAGTAATCACTCATGCTACAACTGATTAAAATGTCATAGGTGCAAGGACGTCAATTAGGCATGAAGAATACAATTTTAATTAAGGAGACATTAGGCTAACAATGAGATGCACCATATTAAGAATGCCAATAGACTTACTGCAATATTTTGCCATTTCGCGCTTTGTCAATTTACTATTGAATTTCTATACCATTTTTTATCTATTTTATAGTAAGGCTGAAAACATCTTAGCAATTGTGTTTTCCTTAGAAAGTTAACTGTTTCCTACAAGTGAATGGAACCATTTGAATGCACAAAAGGAAACAATTGACATATCTTTATATTATCTGCTTAGCAGAGATGGCAGAGCTCTAGAAGCTAAACGCATTCACTAACCTTATATATATTTCAACTTGGAGGCCATCTGCATTAAATGGTGTATAGATGAGATATCAATGTAAGACATGACTGGCATTGGCCTTCAGACAATAGATGACAGCCCTGTTGTGTTTCCAACCAGTGTTTTAGCTGTCACTTTTCCTAATCTCAATTCAGTCAGAGATTTCTGTCCACAACCGCAATGCGGGTGTTCAGTTGATGTGGGAAACAAATTTAAACAAGAAAGAAATGAGAACTATCTCAAACAGACAAATGTAGAGATTAAAGTAGCTCCTTACATTTATGAACATATGGTATGACCTGAATACTGACAAAATCTTTCTTCGTCTTGTTTTTTGTTTTTAAATATACCATGTATGTAAAAAGACACAATAAAGTAAAAAAAAATTATACATTATAGGTACTCACACCATGTACAAATATAGTACATACTTTATTTTTAAAGGAATCAAATATTTGTTATCATTTTTTTTATCATATCTTTTAATACAACAAACATACATAATCCATAATCCTCTAAAACTGAGCAAAAAAAAAGTGGGAACACAAGTCAAGGACTAGGTGACTATTCAATTTTTATATGGGGATGACATCATTGGTCCCCATGACTCTACAAAGATCTTATTTTTAATTTTGCTCATATGCAAATTTTTCATAGGTTTATTTTTTTTGCCAGGAACCATGACCTACTTATTGTTTTCAAATGACATCTTGGATGCTTGAGAATATTATAGCTACCCAATATTCACAGTAATGGGTCACACGTTCACACCAGCTACATGTTAATGGATCTTACAAATACAAATCAAATTCGTCAGGTCAGCTCAATATGCATTAAATGCAATAGGGAACTATATGCTATATGTGATTTGACAGTAAATATTGAAAACAAAGTAAGCCAAGTTAATACTTATTGGTTCCTAACTGTAGACTTGAAGCATTAATAGGAAACCTAGGTCACAGCCACTCTCTGTGACAAAGGTAACAAAAAGGTCAAGTTGTAATAGCAGGAAAAATGACCTTGATCTTTAACACTGTGAGGAAAATTGCTTTCTTTTGTTCCAATCGGCACATCAGAGAGCAGTGTGACAAGGTGAAATTGAGGTTAAAATTCTAAGGGTATATGAGAAATAAAGATTTCTTTACAGAAATAGCCACTATTACAGATCAATTACTAAGTAAATTAGATACTCTTCGAATAGATGAAAGAAGCTTTAGAAAATGTTTGCAAATTTTAACCCCTTCCCGCTTTGCCCACGTTTGACCTTCCTGACAGAGCCTCATTTTTCAAATCTGACATGTTTCACTTTATGTGGTAATAACTTCGGAATGCTTTCACCTATCCTAGCAATTCTGAGATTGTTTTCTTGTGACACATTGGACTTTGTGTTACTGGCAAAATTTGCTCGATACATTCAGTATTTAATTGTGAAAAACACCAAAATTTAGTGAAAAATTGCAAAAATTAGCATTTTTCTAAATTTAAATGTATCTGCTTGTAAGACAGGCAGTTATACCACACAAAATAGATGCTAATTAAAATCCCCCATATGTCTACTTTAGATCGGCATTATTTTTTGAATATCGTTTTATTTTTCTAGGACGTTACAAGGCTTAGAACTTTAGCTGCAATTTCTCACATTTTCAAGAAAATTTCAATAGGCTATTTCTACAGGGGGCAGTTCAGTTGTGAAGTGGCTTTGAGGGCTTTATATATTAGAAACCCCGAATAAGTCACCCCATTTTAAAAACTGCACCCCTCAAAATATTCAAAACAGCATTTAGAACATTTCTTAAACCTTTAGACGTTTCACAAGAATTAAAGAAATGTAGAGGTGAAATTTACAAATTTCCTTTTTTTTTTTTTGCAGAAATTAATTTTGAATCAATTTTTTTGTAACGCAGAAGGTTTTACTAGAAAAATGCAACTCAATATTTATTGCCCAGAGTCTGCAGTTTTTAGAAATATCCCACATGTGGCCCTAGTGTGCTAATGGACTGAAGCACCGGCCTCAGAAGCAAAGGAGTACCTAGTGAGCCTTGAGGCCTCTTTTTTATTAGAAAATATTTTAGGCACCATGTCAGGTTTGAAGGGCTCTTGTGGGGCCAAAACAGTGGAAATCCCCCAAAAGTGACCCCATTTCCGAAACTAGACCCCTCAAGGAAATGATCTAGGGGTATAGCGAGCATTTTGACTCCACAGGTTTATTGCAGAAATTATTGGAAGTAGGTCGTGAAAATTAAAGTCTACATTCTTTTAAAGAAAATATAGGTTTAGCTAATATTTTCTCATTTCCACAAGGACTAAAGGACAAAAAGCATTTGTAAAGAAATTTCTCCCGATTAAAACAACACATAAGATGTAGTCCTAAATGGCTGTTTGGAAATACGGCAGGGCTTAGAAGGGAAAGAGCGCCATTTGGCTTTTGGAGCTCAAATTTAGCAGGAATGGTTTATGGAGGCCATGCCACACTGTGGGACTAAAACAGTGGAAACCCCCCACAAGTGACCCCATTTTGGAAACTACACCCCTCAAGGTATTCATCTACGGGTGTAGTGAGCATTTTGACCCCACAGGGGTTCTATAGATTTTATTAGGATTGGGCAGTGAAAATAAAAAAAAAAAAATTTCTTCAATAAGACTTAGCTTTAGCTCAAAAATATAATTTTCTCCATAAATAAAAGAAAAAAAGAACCACAACGTTTGTAAAGCAATTTCTCCCGAGTATGGCAGTACCCGATATGTGGTCATAAACTGCTGTTTGTGCACACAGTAGGGCTCAGAATTGAAAGAGTCCCATTTGGCTTTTGGAGTACAGATTTTGCTGGATTGGTTTCTGGTTGCTATGTCGCATTTGCAAAGCCCCTGTGGGACTAAAACAGTAGAAACCCCCCACAAGTGACCCCATTTTGGAAACTACACCCCTCAAGGTATTTACCTAGGGGTATAGTGAGCATTTTGACCCCACAGATGTTTCATAGATTTTATTAGGATTGGGCAGTGAAAATAAAAAAAATGCTTTTTCTTCAATAAGACGTAGCTTTAGCTAAAAAAAAATCATTTTCTCAATAAATAAAAGAAAAAAGAACGACAATGTTTGTAAAGCAATTTCTCCTGAGTACGGCAATACCCGATATGTGGTCATAAACTGCTGTTTGTGCACACAGTAGGGCTCAGAAGGGAAGGAGTCCCATTTGGCTTTTGGAGTACAGATTTTGGTGGATTTGTTTCTGGTTGCTATGTCGCATTTGCAAAGCCCCTGTGGGACTAAAACAGTAGAAACCCCCCACAAGTGACCCCATTTTGGAAACTACACCCCTCAAGGTATTTACCTAGGGGTATAGTGAGCATTTTGACCCCACAGATGTTTCATAGATTTTATTAGGATTGGGCAGTGAAAATAAAAAAAATGCTTTTTCTTCAATAAGACGTAGCTTTAGCTAAAAAAAAATCATTTTCTCAATAAATAAAAGAAAAAAGAATGACAATGTTTGTAAAGCAATTTCTCCTGAGTACGGCAATACCCGATATGTGGTCATAAACTGCTGTTTGTGCACACAGTAGGGCTCAGAAGGGAAGGAGTCCCATTTGGCTTTTGGAGTACAGATTTTGCTGGATTTGTTTCTGGGAACTATGTCGCATTTGCAAAGCCCCTGTGGGACCAAAACAGTGGAAACCACTTACAAGTGACCCCATTTTGGAAACTACACCCCTCAAGGTATTCATCTACGGGTGTAGCGAGCATTTTAACCCCGCAGGTGTTTTGCAGAAATTAATGTGCACTCGATGTTGCAGAGTGAAAATTAAATTTTTCCATAGATATGCCAATATGTGGTGCCCAGCTTGTGCCACCATAACAAGACAGCTCTCTAATTATTATGCTGTGTTTCCCGGTTTTAGAAACACCCTACATGTGGCCCTCATCTTTTGCCTGGACTATCGACAGGGCTCAGGAGTGAAGAGTACCATGCGAAATTGAGGACTAATTTGGCAGCTTACACAGTATTGGTTCACAATTGCAGAGTCTCTGATGTGAAATAATAAAAGAAACACCTGAGAAGTGACCCTATTTTGGAAACTACACCCCTAAAGTCATGTATTAAGGGGTGTAGTGAGCATTTTCACCCCACAGGTCTTTTCCATAAATGATTGCGCTGCGGATGGTGCAAAGTAAAAATTTAAAATCTTCCCTAGATGTGACATTTCAGTGGGAAATATGCCGTGCCCAGCTTAAGCCACTGGAGACACACACCCCAAAAATTGTGAAAAGGGTTCTCCCAGGTATGGCGATGCCATATATGTGGAAGTAAACTACTGTTTGGGCATGCTGTAGGGCTCAGAAGGGAAGAAGCGCCATTTAGCTTTTTGAGCGTGGATTTTGCTTTGTAGTAGTTTTGTTTGGAGTTTTACTGGTATTTCAGTTTATAATGTTGTGGCATATGTAAGCTGGGCAGAGTACATCAGGGGCATAGTCAGGTGGTATAATAATGGGGTAAACAATAAAATAATCCATAGATGTGTGTTACGCTGTGAAGCAATCCTTTCTGCACAGGCCGGTGTCGCACTGATAAATGGTGTCCTTACTTATCTCCCATTTGGTCCACACTCTGCACCTTTGCAGTTTGAGGAATTTTGCTGGGAAGTGTTGTCCTGGTATAATACGGGCACAATCGCTTCCAGCGGATATGTTTGGGCACTACCCTTCCTGGTTCCCTAATTTTAGTGCCTTGATAATTCGCCTCTTGAAACAGAAGAAATGTTCCCCTCGGGCCGGCACAACCGCATATTTTTATTTCCTGACTTATTGGAGCCTTAACTCATTTTATTTTTTCATAGACTTAGTGGTATGAGGGCTGTTTTTTTGCGGGATGAGCTGTAGTTTTCATTGGTACTATTTTGGGGTACATGCAACTTTTTGATCACTTGTTATCCTTTTTTTTGGGAGGCAAGGTAATTCTGCCATAGTGTTTTATACAGCGTTCACCATGCGTTATAAATTACATGTTACCTTCATTCTGCGGGTCAGTATGATTCCGTCGATACCTAATTTATAGAACTTTTTTTGTTTTACAACTTTTTGCACAATAAAATTACTTTTGTAAAAAGAATGTATTTTTTCTGTCGCCATGTTGTGAGAACGATAACTATTTTTTCTTCGATGGAGCTGTCTGAGGGCTTGTTTTTTGCGAGACGAGTAATGGTTTTTATAGGTACCATTTTTGGATACATGCGACTTTTTGATCACTTTTTATTTAAATTTTTGTAAGACAAAGTGACCAAAAAAAAGCAATTCTGGCATTATTTTTTAGGTTGTTTTTTCGGTGGTTTACTGCGAGGGACAACTAACATAATAAATGACTTGATAAGGGAAAAAGGGCGATTGTGTTTTATGTTATTACTTGAAACTTTTATGTTATTTTTTACGACTATTATTTTTATTTATTTTTACACTTTTTTTTTTTACACATTTCTTTAGTCCCACTAGGGGACTCGATGGTCCAACTGTTTGATTGATGTTCTAATACATTGCACTACCTATTTAGAACTGTCAGTTATTCACTGACAGCAAGCCGATGAGGCTCCGGCTCCGGTCGGGGCCTAATCGTCTTCCGTAATGGCAGACAGGAGGCCATTGTTAGGCCTCCTGTTGCCATAGTAGCAGTCGCCAGCCGTGCCATCGCATGGCAGGCTGCCGATTTGCTACAAACCACTTTGATACAGCGATCACATTGTATCGCTGCATCAAAGGGGTTAATGGCAGGAATCAGAGCTAGCTCCGGTTCCTGCCGATACATCAGGATGTCTGCTGTAACATACAGCGGACACTCACTGCTGATGACGCCGGCTCAGCTTCTGAGCCGGAAGCTGAGCCGGAGCCATCTTGCCAATGGTACCGGAAGCCTTTTAGGCCCCGCCGCCGAGCGTGGCATAGGAGGCTTCCGTTGCTGGCAGACCGGGAGGTAAGTATTAGGTCTCCAATAACCTTTGCAGCCACCGGCAACCCAGAAATCACGTTGCTGCGGTGCCGGTGGTTAAAAAATACTCACATGCTGCGATCTCTATTGAACGCAGCATCTGAGGGGTTAATCGGCCGGATCGGATGCTAGCTCCAGTCCTGGCCGATACCTCAGGTTGCCAGCTGTAACATACAGCTGGCACCCGGCGGTGATGGTACGGGCTCAGCTCCTGAGCCCGCACTATCAGAGCGACGTAATGGTACTGCGCTTTGCGGGAAGCCCTTCCCGATTGCGCCGTATATATACGGCGGATGTCGGGAAGGGGTTAATAAAGTGCCCAACTGACGTCCCATGTAATAAAGATGTTACTGCTAATAGTGTTAAGAAAGGTATACTACACCATTCTAACTTCACGATTCCAGTTCCATTTTAAATGCATGGGGCCCAAGGTTGGGGAACACTAGTCTGCATAACAATGAATTCTATATCGCCTCACTGGTTAGTAAACAAAAATCATAGCAAGTGTTCAAACTAAGAGAGAAAAATAGAAAATTGAAAAATACATCACTTATATCACATTTACCTATATTACCAGGGAATTTGCCATAAATGAGGACTCCCTTATTTCTCTACATTAAAGAGGACCTGTCACCTCTCTTGACATGTCAATTTTTGTAAGTTCTTGTATTCCACATAAATTCTTGAACATATTTTCTTAGAATAAAAAAATAATTGACAACAGGGTGCTACCATTTATCAAAGGGGTGTGTTCTTACACAGTGTCACTATGTCAGCACTGATTTTATTATCAGTTTATACAGAGTTACACCCCCAACTGGTAAAACCCAGTAAAATGGCAGAACACCTCACTTTGTGCCACCATATAGACCTTAGGCCCTGTTTAAGCCCACATATAGAAGTTAGGCCCCCAGTTTGTACCCCCAGATAGTGCCACACAGCCCCCCTCCCAGATAGTGCCACACAGCCCCCCTTCCATATAGTACCACACAGCCCCCATCCCAGGTAGGGCCACTCAGATCCCCCCTCCCAGGTAGGTAGTGCCACATAGCCCCCCTCCTGGGACAGCCCCACTCACTGGTAGTGCCACACCGCCCACCTCCCTGTAGGTAACGCCTTTTGGGCTCTACTAGCACTCTGCCTGGGACTCCTGCTTTGCTCCTGACATCACAATCCAGATATGGACAGTGATGTCAGGGGCTTCCCCAGAGACGGAGTCCCGGAGCAGAGCTGCTTCTTGCGCTCTGTCTTGGGCTCCTCCTCTCCTCCTGACATCACTGTCCATATATGGACAGTGATATCTGGTGCTTCCCCAGAGCCAGAGTCCCGGGCCGAGCGCTATTAGCTACTAGCACTCTGCCTGTGAGGTTTGTAGCGTAGTAAATGTTACGTCCATGGCCGCAGCCCGTCATTCGACGGCCGCGGCCATGGACATGTGAGTTCTCTGTGGCGTCTCCCTCCTGTGAGACGCCAGCTCTTACTTCCTGGATCTGAGACTTTCTCCCGCAGGGCGCACGTGCCCGCGCATGCACAGCCTTAAAGGGCCATTGTGCAAACAATTGCAGGAAGTCTGCAATCAGTCCAGAATGCTGCTGGACTATAAAAAGGGCTCTGCCCTTGTAGCGTCCATGGCCGCGGGCCGTCGGGTCCACTCCCCTCCTGACGCCCGCAGCCATGGATCTGTGAGTGCTGGTCCCCATCTCCTTCCCAGGACGCCAGCGCTCACTTCCGCTCGCTCCGGTCCGCTGTGTCCCGTAGGGTGCGCGTGCACGCTCGTGCCCGCTCTTAAAGGGCCAGAGGGTGCACATGTAGGAAATCATCATCATCAACACACATGATTTCCTGGACTATAAGAATGCCCCAGCCCGTCTGATCCTTGCCTGAGTATACCCCAAGTCTGTCTTGCAAATGGTTCCTTAGTGTTTCCCTTTCCAGTTGTTACCTGTGCCCTGTTACCCGTGCTGTGTTCTTGTTTCTGTGCCTACTAGTTGGAGTTGTGCCTACTGCACCTGTGTCATCCGCCACGTCCTGTGTCATCTGCCACGACCTAAGGGATTCGCCACATCTGGCACAACCTGCGGCACCTGTGTCATCTGCCACATTCTGTGTCATCTGCCACGACCTGAGGGATTCGCCACGTCTGGCGCAACCTGCAGCACCTGCTGTCATCCGCCACAGGTTGCCTGTCGCCTCCTGGCGTTACCAGTTGACCCACCTCCATCCGTGCCAGAGCTGTGGCCGCTGTCTGGACTATCCAGGTACCCTTGTGCGGGACTTTGTATTTCCGGGGTTCCCTGTTTGGCCAGCTGCCTCCATGCTACGGCAGGGTGGCCTAGTGGGTCCACATACCCACAAACGGTGACAGCACTCTTGCTCATTGCCTGAGCTTTGTTGTGTACCTAAAGTTTGTCTTGTAAATGGTCTACTAGTGTTTTCCATTTCCCAGTGATGCCCGTTCCTGCTGCCTGTACCCTGTATCCCGTGCAACCATGCCTCTGTGCCGTCTAGAGTTGAAGTCGAGTTGTGTCTTCGGCTACATGTACTGTGTCACACACCGCCGGGTGTCCGTCTACTGCCGGAGCCTTATCTTCAGCCTGAATCACCGCTACTGTCTACATTGCCTCAGGTACCCTTTCTGGACTATAGACTTTGTACTCTCTACTCTCTACTCTCACTAAAAAGGGCATGAATGCCAAGGTGTGGACTCCGGAAGCAGAAGCCACATTTAAAACCTTAAAAAAGGCCTTCACGTCAGCCTCTATTTTTCATCACCCTGATGTAACCCTACAGTTTTCATTAGAGGTGGACGCTTCCTCTATCGGTGCTGGTGCACTTTTGTTCCAGAGAGGTTCGAAAGGCAAGACTGTGGTATGTGGCTACTATTCTAAGCTGTTTTCTTCCGCAGAGTGCAACTACTCGATTGGGATCCAGAGATACTGGCCATCAAGCTGTGGAGACACCTACTGGAAGGCGCAGGTCATCCTATCCTGGTCTTTATGGACCACAAGAACCTGAACTATCTTCAGGCGGCTCAACGGCTGAATCCTCATCAAGCCAGGTGGTCGCTGTTCTTTGCCCGGTTCCGGTTCGAACTCCACTACCGACCTGCCGACAAGAATGTGAGGGCCGATGCCTTGTCTAGGTCATTTGAGACAGAGGACACTGTGGAGTCCCCACAGAATATTATTGATCCTTCTGGCATCTACTCTGTTAACCCTCTGCAAGTTAGAGACATTCCTCCGGGAAGGACTTTTGTATGTCTGGCAGACAGAGGAAGAATCCTTCGCTGGGGTCACAGTTCCAAGCTGGCAAGTCACGCGGGTGCCCGTAAGACCTGAGACCTAATTGCCCGTCAGTTCCGGTGCCCCACTCTGCCCAAAGACATCATGGACTTTGTCTCCTCCTGCACGGTATGCACAGCAAATAAAGTTGCCCACTCCAGACTAGCTGGTCTGCGTCAGCCGCTGCCTGTGCCCGATGCCCCCTGGCGACATTTTGCGATGGACTTCGTCACGGATCTACCTGCCTCTGCTGGATGCAGTGTGATCTGGGTGGTGGTCGATCGATTTTCCAAAATGGCTCATTTTGTTCCCCTGACTGGCCTGCCTTCTGCTCCTCGACTGGCCAACCTCTTCGTTCAGCACATCTTCCGTCTGCACGGCATGCCCCTGCATATTGTCTCGGATCGAGGGGTCCAGTTCACTTCGAAGTTCTTGAGAGCACTCTGCGGCCTCCTCGGTGTAAAGTTGGACTTCTCCTCTGCCTATCATCCCCAGTCCAATGGCCAAGTCGAGAGGGTTAAGCAGATTATGGAGAACTATCTGCGGCACTTTGTCTCCAGACAGCATGATGACTGGGTACAGCTGCTCCCGTGGGCTGAGTTCTCCTATAATAACCATACTAGTGAGTCCACCACCTCCAGTCCGTTCTTCATCGTCTACAGCCAATATCCTCGAATACCTCTTCCTGTCTCTACTATGTCCCAGGTGCCTGCAGCTGACTCTACCTTCAGGGACTTTCTGCAGATATGGCAACAGACCCGATCTTCTATTCTTCTGGCGGTGGACCGCATGAAGAGAAAGGCAGAAACTAGAAGAAAAGAACCTCCTCAGTTTCTTCCAGGTACGAAGGTCTAGCTGTCTTCCAGGAATATCCGGCTGAGGGTGCCGTCTTGCAAATTTGCTCCAAGGTTCCTCAGACCCTTCGAGATTCTGCTACAAATTAACCCTGTGTCTTACAAGCTTCGGCTGCCTCCTACCCTCAAGATCCCTAACTCCTTCCATGTCTCCCTGCTGAAGCCCATGGTCCTGAACCGCTACTCCAGGACTGCTAGTTCCACAGTGGCTCCTGGCGGCTCGTCAGGGATTTTCGAAGTAAGGGAGATCCTGGCCACCAAGAAAGTGGGAGGAAGGACGTTTTATTTGGTGGATTGGAGGGGATTCGGTCCAGAAGAGAGGTCTTGGGAGCCAGAGGAGAACATCGATGCTCCAGTCCTCGTGAAGAAGTTTCTCTTCCGCTCTGGGACCAAGAGGAGGGGGCGTAAGAGGGGGATACTGTTACGTCTATGGCCGCGGCCCGTCATTCTGACTTACCCTCCGACGGCCGCCGCCATGGACATGTGAGTTCTCTGCGGCGTTTCCCTCCTGTGAGACGCCGGCACTCACTTCCTGGATCTGAGACTGTCTCCCGCAGGGAGCGCACGCACAATTGCAGGAAGTCTGCAATCAGTCCAGAATGCTGCTGGACTATAAAAAGGGCTCTGCCCTCTTGATCATTGCCTGAGCTTTGTTGTGTACCTAAAGTTTGTCTTGCAAATGGTCTCCTAGTGTTTTCCAGTTCCCAGTGTTACCCGTTCCTGCTTCCTGTTCCCTGTATCCCGTGCTACCTTGCGTCTGTGTCGTCTAGAGTTGATGTCGAGTTGTGTCTTCCGCTGCATCTACTGTGTCACACCCCGCTGGGTGTCCGTCTACTGCCGGTGCCTTATCTTCAGCCTGAATCACCGCTACTGTCTACATTGCCTCAGGTACCCTTTCTGGACTATAGACTTTGTACTGTACCTGTTTGGCCAGCTGCTATCCCACCACACAGTACACCCCGCGCTGTGACAGTAAATGACAAAGCAGGGAGATACCTCCCTTCTCTACCATAGCAGTCAATAGTATTTGCGCCCTAAGGACGCAGATACTATTGAATGTGGCATTGCTACCGCTGTAGCACGGGGCATGGTGGGTCCTGTGACTGTGGGCGGCAGGGGCCCCCTCATGCCACAGGCCCTGTTGCAGCTATGGCTGCTACAGTGGTAGTTATGTCGCCTCCTAGAAAGGGGCTCCCTCTAGAAGCAGAATCCCCGGCTAGACTTTGGCCTGGGATTCCACTCCTGGAGGAGCCATGATGGCAGCGTCAGCACCCGGCGGCCGAGTGGGCCCCCTCAAGGGGGGCCAGTATCCAGGGCCGCCATCAGGGGGGTATTAGGGGTAGTGGTGTGAGGGGCCCGGCCTAACCTAATTGAAAGGGGGGCCCGGCAACTGCCGCAACATTCTTTTGGTAGGAAAAAACGGGCCCCTGCAATGGGGCCCGTTTTTTTCACCAAAAGAATGTCGTGAGCTGCTGCTGCTGCGGGCCCCCTCCCCTCGTCATGGGGGGCTGTCAAACCGTCCGCCCGCGCGCGCGCACCCGATCGCGCGCACAAGGAAACTCCCGCGCGTGCGCACTCGCGAGCGCGCACCCACGAACGCCCGCACTGGAGACCGCCCGCGCGCGCACCCGCGATCGGCCGCGCGCGCACCCGCGAACGAAGCGCGCGCAGCCGCGGACACACATGGACAAAACTTACCTGGACGTCTGGACCGAAGACCTCGCCTGGAAGACATCGCCGGAAGAGGACTGGAGTGGGAGCATCTCTTCTGACACAGTGAGTAAATTATCTCAAAGTGCTGATCATGTATGGCCCTGTTCACACAGTATTTTGCAGGCAAAAAAAAATCTGCCTCAAAATTCCTTAAAGAATTTTGAGGCAGATTTTGACCTGCCCACACTATCTTGCAGCGTTTTTTTGCTGCGTTTTTTGCCCGCGGCGATTGAGGGCAGCTGACAAAAAACGCAGCGAAAAATGCATTTTCTGCCTCCCATTGATTTCGATGGCAGGTCAGAGGCAGAACCGCGGCAAGAAAGGACGTGCTGCTTTTTCTTTTTTCCGCGACTGGCTCCCATTGATTTCAGATTAAATCAATGGGAGGCGGTTTTGGAAGTTGTTTGGTGCTGATTCTGACGCAGTGTCCGAGTCAATATCAAGGGCCAAAAACTCTGAACTGGGCCTTATTGTTAGGGCTTATTCAGACGATCGTGTAATACATCCGTGCAACGTGCGTGATTTTCACACGCCTCGCACGGACCTATGTTACTCTATGGGGCCGTTCAGACTGTCAGTGATTTTCACGCAGCGTGTGTCCGTGTGTCCGCTGCGTAAAACTCATGACATGTCCTATATTTGTGCATTGTTCGCGCATCACGCACCCATTGAAGTCAATGGGTGCGTGAAAATCACGGCCAGCACTTCCGCAGCCGTATAAACTATGAATGAAAACAGAAAAGCACCACGTGCTACAAACAGAGTGTCATAATAATGGCGGCTGCGCGAAAATCACGCAGCCGCGCATCATACGCTGCTGACACACGGAGCTGTTATGGACCTTTTGCATGCGCAAAACGCCACGTTTTTTGCGCGTGCAAAAAGCACACGCTTGTGTAAATCCGACCTTAGGGTAGGAACACACTAGGCATGAACGCTGCGGATTTTATGCAACACATTTTATTGTGGAAAATCCGCAGCGTATTACAGTCGCAGCAGAGTGGGTGGGATTTGAACAAATCTCATCCACATGCTGCAAAAATAATGGACCTGCAGTGTGGCTTTTTTAGGCTTTTTAAGCCGCAGCGTGTCAATTTATTCTGTGGAATCGCTGCTCCTCTGTTGCGGAAATGCTGCGGTTCTGCCGCAATAATCACACATGAGAAAAAAAAAAGGTACTTTTTTAAATTTATAAAAAAGTCTAGACTTGCCCCGGCCGTAGTCCTGGTGACGCGATCCTCTATTCTTAGCGCAGCCCGGCCTCCTGTCATGACGTTTCATCCCATGTGACTGCTGCAGCGGTCACATGGTCTACAGCATCATCCCTGGAGGAGGGGCTACGTTCAGAAGAGAGAGATGCGTCACCAGGACTACGGCCGGGGCAAGTCTAAACTTTTTTTCCCTGCAGGATTCCCGCAGCGGACACGCCTCACGAAGCCTGCGCCACTATTTGGTGCGGTTTTGCTGGCAGAATTCCCTGCGGCTACCGGGGCGGATAAGCTGTGTAGTCTTACTCAGCATATCCACCTAGTGTGTCCCTTATGATGTCGCTCCTGGAGCTGCTGCCGGTCTCTAAATAGGCAGTTGGTTCAGTAGAATTTGGAATAATTTTTTTTTTGTGAACCAGCTTAAAAAAACACAAAACTTTTGTGTTAGGGCCTGTTCACATCACCGTTCGCTTCCGCTCCGGGGTTCAGTCTGAGGTTTCTGTCGGGTGAACCCACGCACGTTGCACGGATGTATTACACGTCTGAATAAGCCCTAACAATAAGGCCCAGTTCACAGAGTTTTTGGGCCTTGATATTGACTCGGACACTGCGTCAGAATCAGCACCAAACAACTTCCAAAACCGCCTCCCATTGATTTAATCTGAAATCAATGGGAGCCAGTCGCGGAAAAAAGAAAAAGCAGCACGTCCTTTCTTGCCGCGGTTCCGCCTCTGACCTGCCATCGAAATCAATGGGGGGCAGAAAATGCATTTTTCGCTGCGTTTTCTGTCTGCTGTCCTCAATCGCCGCGGGCAAAAAACGCGGCAAGATAGTGTGGGCGGGTCAAAATCTGCCTCAAAATTCGGTGCGCGGTCCCAGGCGGTCACCGGTGCGCATGCGCGGGAGTTTGTGGGTGCGCGTGATCGGTCGCACGGGCGGAGGTGTTTGACGGCCCCCATGCTACCCAGGGCCACCATCAGGGGGGGTATTAGGGGTACTGATGTGAGAGGCCCGGCCAAACCTAATTGAAAGGGGGGCCCGCAGCTCATGACATTCTTTTGGTGAAAAAAACGGGCCCCATTGCAGGGGCCTGTTTTTTTCTACTAAAGGCAAGTCGCGGCAGTTTGCCGGGCCCCCCTTTCAATTAGGTTTGGCCGGGCCTCTCACATCAGTACCCATAATACCCCCCCTGATGGCGGCCCTGGGTACCATGATATAGTGCTGGACGGAGTACCGTTAAGAGGCGGTGCCACGGTAGGGGGGCCCAGAAAATTTAGCTGTAGGGGGCCCTGAAATTCCTGATGGCGGCCCTGCCAGTATCTACAGGAGGCTCTATGGGGGCACTATGAATGGGGGGCACTGTCTACATGGGGCTCTATGTGAGGCACTGTCTACGGAGGGCTCTATGTGAGGCCCTGTCTACAGGGAGCTCTATGCGGGGCACTGTCTACAAGGAGCTCTATGTGGGGCACTGTCTACAAGGGGCTCCATGTGGGTATATTGCCTGATGAAGGTCATTTAAGGACCGAAATGTCGCACTAAGCCTCTGGCTTCTACAACTACTTGAAATAAAACCAAGATTTCTACATAAAACTTAAATTTGTGTGCTGAATACTTATTTTCACTCTGGTACTGTACACAGTTAGGCCCAGAATTATTTGGACAGTGACACAATCTTCATGATTTGGGCTCTGCATGCCACCACATTCGATTTGAAATTAAACAAATGAAATGCAATTGAAGTGTAGACTTTCAGGTTTATTTCAAGGGGTTGAACAAAAATATCCTGTGAAACGTTTAGGAATTGCAAACATTTTTCTACAGAGCCTCCTCATTTCAGGGGCTCAAATGTAATTGGACAAATCAACATTACCATAAATAAAATGTATGACCGAGAAGAGAACAAATGCCAATACACAAGAACATTTAGAAAAATGAGCAAAATATTTTATTCAAAATAACATATACATACAAGAATGATAAAAAGAATCCATGAACCAACAGGTTAAAAAGACCAAACCGCCATACAATGTATAAGGAAGGTAACGTCTGAAGTTGACGTGTAATAATAACAACCAAGAGATATGATCTAATAGTCAGGGTACATACATGCATGAGTATAAAATGAAACATTAATGAAAAAATGCAAGAAAATATGTGAACATCAAGCACATACCCATAGATCAACCGGATGGAAGCACGGCGATGTGTCTGCCCCAACGCGCGTTTCGGCGCAACTGCCTTCGTCTGGGGGTAGCGTTTTAAATGATGTGTATGCCACTATATATGGGGATGGACCAGCCGATCGTAGAATAAAAAAGAGGGGGGAGAAGCCCAAGTATAAACATGTAATAATACATGTTTCGCTGCATGTTTACCGGTCGCTTACCTCGTGGTGAAGCCGGTGGCCGCACCTACCAGGACCGCCAATCACGAGAGGCCAGGGTCGGATGCACGCCATCGCGTCAGAGGACGCGGTCACGTGGATCCGAAACCCGGCGCATCATGAGGGCGGAACGGAGGCCGGGCACCCCTCTACCAATCAGAAGGAGCGACACAGCGAAAAGGTAAGTAACCCAGGATAGGACAGTGTATACCAACTTGGACGTGAAGCCAAATTATGCAAAACGTCAAAAACAACGTATATTTCAGTATAACGCACATATACACAGACAAATGTAAATGAAATATAACATAATGACAAAAGACAACTTGAAGAAGCATGAATGCTAAATAACACTGCGGTGAAGAGATGATGAAATAATGTGATCCGTGAAGTGATACTGAATGAATTTTAATGAATCAAGAGGAAGAAGACAAATGCACTGAAAAACAGTGCGTAAGTATTAGAAGCAAGAAAAAATAAATAATAAATAAATTCCTGCGTCAGTAAGGTGATAAATAATGAGTACATACAAAAATACGTGAAGAAAAAGTATATGAATGAAAATGAAAAATATATTAAGTGAGGGAATGTGTGTATGTGTCTGTGTATGTTGTGAGAAAGTAAGTGAAAGTGAGTAGAGTGAATAATGCCCAATGAATGAGCAGTGCAATAGCAGAGAAAAGAGAAGAATAATTGCGTTTATATGTATGTGTTTATAAGCACAAAAATGAGGTAAATAAATATTGAAAAAGTGACAATATTGAATTAAGTTTAATCTAACATCTTTTAATAAAATAGGTTAGAGGTGCACAAAATATTACACTAATGGTTGTATTGACGAAAAAAACCAAGATGACACACAAGTGTAGATGAAAATTTGTATGAATAACTGGTCACTACGCATCATGAGTAAACGAAGTCGATGGAGAAATATGCTGGCATCCCAAGGAGTGGAAAACAAGGAATCCAAGTAATAAAAGGAAGAGAATCACATCAAAGATCTAATCTGTAAATGAATAAAGAAATGTTAAAATCATATAAACACATAGGATCCTATATAAAAAGATGAACTCCAACACCATTAAAAGCTGCTGACAGTCAGAGAAACGATGAATATCCGGCGGTCTCATTGAGACCTGCGGGGTACATAGTTTGGAGTCTCCATATCCATTTGCACTCACGTTGCAATAAACATTTTTTGAGATCACCCCCACGCATCCCAAGATTAATATGGTCAATGCCCCTGATTTTAAGCATCTTGGAGTTACAGGCATGGTGTGATCGGAAGTGCCTAGGGATTGTCTTGAGCTGCTCGATATTATCAGCCGTTTTCGCATTCTCGATATCCCGTACGTGTTCCCTTACCCTCAACCGAATCTCACGGGTAGTCATACCTACATATATTTTCGGACAGGGGCAGAGAGCATAGTATATGACACCCTTAGTACCACAAGATATGGGCCAACAGATTTTGAAATCTTGTTTACCACTAGAGTCCGTGAAATTTCCTATTCGTTCGATATTAGGACAACTGATGCAGTCACCGCAAGGTTTGCAGCCCCATTTAGGTCCCTTAGTCCCGAACACCCTACCAGGTTGAATAGGTGAAAGATAGCTACGTACCATGGCATCACGCAGATTGGGAGCTCTGCGGGGTGCCATGGCAGGATAAGGAGGAAGAACTTTCGATAAAGTGGGATCGCTCAGCAATATAGGCCAGAATTTATACAGGACACTACGCATTTCTGTCCACCGAGAATTGAAGGTGGTAACAAATCTCACCTTAGGTTCTGTGCCCGACCTTTGGGTAACTTGCAACAGTTGTTGTCGATTGGTCTTAGACGCTCGATCCCGAGCTTTGCGTATACTGCGTTGACTGTAACCCCTTTGAGTAAATCTGTCGCCTAGTTCTTTAAAGCGAAATTTGAGATCTTCATTGGTAGAGCAAATTTTCTTTACACGTAAAAATTGACCCACTGGAATAGCATCGATAGTATGGCGAGGGTGCGATGAAGTGGCATGCAAAAGTGAGTTGGTTGAGGTTTCCTTACGGTATAAATCCGTCTGTAAGAAACCATTGCCATCTTTCTTGATTAGTATGTCCAAAAAATCGACCTTAGAGTAACTCCACTTATATGTGAGTTTGATATTAAGTAGGTTACAATTCAGAACTTTAATGAAATCCGAAAGATCTTCAGGAGTGCCCTGCCAGATCATGAAAATGTCATCAATGAACCGTGCCCAAAAGGGGACACGACTCATTGACGGCCCATGATCTGACAGGAAAAGATCTCTCTCCCACAGCCCCAGGAAAAGATTGGCATATGAGGGTGCACAGGCTGCCCCCATCGCCGTCCCCTGGAGCTGTAGGAAAAACGATCCATTGAAGGTGAAAAAATTATGTTTGAGTGTGAAATCCAACAACAGCAATATGAGTTGAGAAATTTCACCTTCAATGTCACTCATGGATAGGAAACTCTTGACTGCATGAAGACCATCGCTATGTTGGATGCTAGTATAAAGGGATTCAACATCACATGTGACTAATAAGTGATCTGAATCAATGTGAATCCCCTCGACCTTCAATAAAAGATCGACAGAGTCACGCAAATAGGATGGTAAACACTCAACAAGGGGTTTCAGATGAAAATCAATCCACCTACATGCTTTTTCCATAAGGCCTCCGGTGCCCGAAATAATAGGCCTACCTGGTGGGTTCTTGGCATCCTTGTGAATTTTGGGCAATAAGTACATCGTTGGTATAGTAGGGTCTGATACGAATAAAGACTCACTCAAAGGTTTTGTAATAGTGCCTTTTGCCACAGCATTTTGCAAAATTCCATAGTACTTTGATCTAAAGGAAGACAAGGGGTTGTAAGTAAGCTTTTGATAACACGTTATATTCCTTAGTTGGCGGTTAGCTTCATGAATGTATAATTGGCGGGGCCAAAGTACCACGTTACCCCCCTTATCCGCCGGTTTTATCAAAATATCGTCCCAAGCTTTCATTTTCTTGAGACTTGCTCGCTCGGACCGATTCAGATTGTCATGATCGATGCCACTAGGTATGATACCCCAATCCTTAGAAACAAGTTTGACGAATAGGTCAACTGCTGGACAAATGGACAAAGGGGGAAATTTGGTTGACTTATTCCTAATACATGATGGTATCTTACCTCGGGATGTACTCTCATCTTGATCAAGTAACTCTTCTAAAATACGCAATGTCTCCTTTTCTTGTACTGTCGTAAAGATACTGTCCTCCTCTCTAAAGTACCATTTTTTAAAAATCAGAGATCTGCCGAAGAGTTGCAGATCCTTTACTGCTGAAAAATGATCAAAAGAAGAGGCGGGGGAAAAAGTTAACCCCCTTTCCAAAAGAGACATGTCACTTGATGTGAGTGAGTGTTGAGACAGATTAATTACCTTAAGCTGTGGAGGACCCAAATTGGAAGCCGGAGTAAAAGTGGAATGCACTTGTCTAGAGTTATAATCAGTTTCTCTATTGACTCTTCTTTTTGGATAAACTGAATTAGTATAGTTGACTTTGCGTTTTTGTCTGGTATTGATACGTCCGGGGCCTGTATTGTGTGTAGTTATATCATAGTGATCACTAAGGGATGATGCGGATGAAACAGACGGAGAGCGACTAGTGTTCAAAGAAGGTCCACGGCGGTTCCATCTATACATCCGTTTTTGAGTGAAATCATCGTGATCACGAATCAACTTTTTAGTTTTTGGTCATATCATAAATAAAATGTGTTGTTTTTTTTTAATACTTTGTAGAGAATCCTTTGCAGGCAATGGCTGCCTAAAGTCTGGAACCCATGGACATCACCAAACGCAGGGTTCCGTCCTTTGTGATGCTTTGCCAGGCCGTTACTGCAGCTGTCTTCAGTTGTTGCTTGTTTGTGGGTCTTTCTGCCTTAAGTTTTGTCTTAAGCAAGTGAAATACATGCTCGATCGGGTTGAGATCTGGTGATTGACTTGGCCATTGCAGAATATTCCAATTCTTTGCCTTAAAAAACTCCTGGGTTGCTTTCGCAGTATGTTTTGGGTCATTGTCCATCTGTACTGTGAAGCGACGTCCAATCAACCTTGCTGCATTTGGTTGAATCTGAGCAGAAAGTATATCCCTGAACACTTCAGAATTCATCCGGCTGCTTCTGTCTTCAGTCACATCATCAATAAACAATAGTGACCCAGTGCCGTGGCAGCCATGCATGCCCATACCATCACACCGCCTCCACCATGTTTTACAGAGGATGTGGTGTGCTTTGGATCATGAGCCGTTTCATGCCTTCTCCATACTTTCTTCCTCTCATCATTCTGATACAGGTTGATCTTAGTTTCATCTGTCCAAAGAATGCTGTTCCAGAACTGGGCAGGCTTCCAGGTTGTTTGGCAAAGTCTAACCTGGCCTTTCTATTTTTGAGGCTGATTAATGGTTTGCACCTTGTGGTGAACCCTGTGTATTTGCTCTCATGAAGTCTTCTCTTTATGGTAGACTTACGTAGATACTGATACACCTACATCAAGGAGATTGTGAAGGGGTTTTTCTTCACCATGAAAAGTATTCTGCGATCAGCCACCACTGTTGTCTTCCGTGGACGTCCAGACCTTTTGGAGTTTGGAGTTCGCGAGATTACCAGTGCGCTCCTTTCAGGAATGTACCAAACTGTTGATTTGGCCACTCCTAACATTTGTGCTATCTCTCTGATAGATTTCTTCATTTTCTTAAGCCTAACGATGGTCTGTTTCACTTGCATTTAGAGCTCCTTGGACCTCATGTTGTGGGTTCACAGCAACAGCTTCCAAATGCAAATGCCACACCTGGAATCAACTCCAAACCTTTTACCTGCTTAATTGATGATGGATTAATGAGGGAATAGCCCATGCAGACCTTTAAATAGCTTTTGAGATAATTGTCCAATTACCTTTGGTCCCTTGAAAAAGAGGCATCTACATATTAAACAGCTGTAATTCCTAAACCCTTCCTCAAATTAGGACGTGAATACCCTCAAATTAAAGCTGAGAGTCTGCACTTTAAGCCCATATTGATTATCTAACTGTATATGCAATATGTTTTGGTAAACAGCTAAAATGCCAAAACTTGTGTCACTGTCCAAATAATTCTGGACCTAACTGTATGTGTACTGAGATTAGTTCTGGTGTTGTATTTATGTACTGAGCTTGGTTCTGCTGTGTATATATATATATATATGTATCGAGTTTGGTTCTGGTGCTCTATTTATGTACTAAGTTTGTTTCTGGTGCCGTATTTATGTACTCAGCTTGGTTCTGGTACTGTATATATGTACTGAGCTTGGTTTTGGTGCCGCATATATGTCAGAGCTTGGTTCTGGTGCCATATATATGTCAAAGCTTGATTCTGGTGCTGTAATTATATAGGATATATTTATAATAACAAAATTGCAAGGCAGATGGAATTTTGAATTAATAGCGTTATTTGAAGATTTTTTTTGCGTTTTTTTGCCTGCGTTGTTTTTAAGCCGTTGAAGCTAATGCAAAAGACACAAGCAAAAAAACATTCCAAACGCGCCGCAGGTATTTTCTGCTTCCTATTAATTTCAATTGGTGGTCAGAGGTGGAAACCACTTGAAGACCATCTGCCCCCCACTCACAGTAAAATGACCATCATCCCCCACTCACAGTAAAATAACCATCAGCCCGCCACTAACAGTAAAATGACCATCAGTCCCCACTCACAGATGCCCCCTGTAGATTGTGCCACACAGCCCCCTGTAGGTAGTGCCAAGACAGCCCCCTTGTAGGTAGTGCCACACAGCCCCCTTGTAGATAGCACCCCCTTTCGTGTACATAGCGCCCCCCTTCCTGTACATAGCGCCACTGTACACCCTGAACGAGCGGAATCTCCCTGTGGCCAGGGATTCCGCTCCTGGACGGAGCGCTTGATGCTTCTGTCCATATATGGACAGTGACATCAGGGGCAACTCCTGAAGCGGAATCCCGGTCCACAGAGTAGCTGATGCTGTGACCGGGGATTCCACTCCAGGAGAAACCCGTGACGTCTCACTCCATTTATGGACAGTGATGCCAGGGGCTTCTCCTGAAGCTGAATTACCGGTCACCGCGCCGGCAACACTGTGGATGGGGATTCCGCTTCAGGAGTTGCCCCTGATGTCACTGTCCACTTATGAACAGAGACATCAAGCTCTCCATCCAGGAGCGGAATCCCCGACCACAGGGGGATTCCGCTCCTTCAGGGAGCTACAGTGGTGCTATGTACAGAAAGGGGGGCACTATGCATAGGAAGGGAGGATGCTATCTACTAGGGGGGCTGCAAAAAATCTGTGAGGAGGAGGAGAGAAAGCACGGCCATGGTAGTGGTTCAGAGGAGTGTCGCGGCAACCCTGGAGGGTTCTTACTGCACCCCAGGGTACTGTGGCACCCTGGTTGGAAACCACTGCATTAGACAATACATGATTTCTACATACCTTCCTTGGACCTGGTGCAGCACTCTCCTGCTCTTCTTCGATTATGAGTCTAAGACACGCCTACTGTTCTCGGATTGGCAACAGCTGCTCATGTGAGCAACTCTGGCCAATGCCAACAGAGGGTGTGTCTTGCAGTCTGAGGAGCGCTGGTGAAGCGCACCCCCTCCCCCTTCCCTGTGAGTGACCTGACTGGCTCGTCGGTCAGGTTACAAGTTCAATTTGAAAAAAATTGGGGACACCCTAGGCACTGTAACCCCAGTGCCTAGTGGCAAATACGGCCCTGACTATAATCATTTAAATCAGAATACTATGGGAATCCCAGTACAAATTCCATTTCTGAACAGACACACTGGAGAAAATTTCATGGAAAACCAACTAAGCTATTAGTTGAGAAGGAACCAGAGTACCTAAATAATATTCATATAAGTATAGGGAGGACATACAAACTCCCGGTAGGTGTTGATCTGGTCAAGTCTTCAACTCAGGACCCCAGTACTAACCAATTACCCAGCATGATTTTCACTATATCTACACTATTAGTGACTGTGCTATCTAATCCCTAATTTATTCCTTTATTTCACTTTGCATTGTGCATTGAATCACACTACAGCTCTGCCAAATGTGGACATACTGTACCAAAGGCAAGAGCCATAATCTAACTGTCGGCATGAATGGTTTGATATACGGTATCACACATTCAATAAATAATTTTTAGATTGAAATAAATAAAATAGATAAATGCATTTGGTAGGGTATTATGACATTTACTTACACCATAGCCAGTTAGGGGGGAGTATGGAGCGGGCTCACGCGCTGAGCCTACTTCAAACAACGCGAGCAGGGTCCGACTGGCCCAACAGAGTATCAGAGGATCCTCCAGTGGGCCAAGATTTCCAAAATGGTCTAGCAGAACACCACTCCATTTCAAACTGACTTAGGAGCCAAGCACTTGCCACTAAGGTCTATTTCTTATGGGTGATTCACAAATAACCTATTAGACCTTATTGATGCTATGTCTAATGTGTACAATGATTACAACAAGTGGATGTGCACATGTTCTGTAGAGATGGTAGATGGGCCCTCAGAATCATTCCCTCTGGTGGGCCCAAGGGACCACAGTCTGACGCTGAATGCGGGTGTCGGCTGTATAATACAGCCAACACTTCACTGTAACTAGCAGGATCCTGCTCGTTTAAGCCTTTAGATGTGGCGGTCTAAAGCGACCACTGCATCTAAACCGTTGGAAAGAAGGGGCGGCCACCTCTGACAGCCCATCGCCCCCCTCGGGCGGGATCAAGGGGTGCCGATGGTTGTCATGGCATCCTGGGGGCCTAATGAAGGTCTGCCATCTTTGTACTCCTATTAGGGCCTGCCTCAGGCAGGGCTGAATAGGAGCCTCTCTGACTCATGATATACTGATCAAACAATCGCGGGTTCAAATCCGCTAGGGGGACTAAAAGAAAGTAAAATAAAGTTGTTGTTCTTTTATGTACAAAAAAATATACAAAGTTAAAAAAAACTCACTTTTCCCATTTTTTCTTTACAGCATTTGAAATAATGAACATAATTGATATGGCCGCGTCCCTGAAAGTCTGAACTATTACAATTTAACATTATTTAACTCGCATAGTGTACGCAGCAAAAACAAAAAATATTCAATGCCAGAATCGCTGTTTTTTGGTCACCACAAAAAATGGAATAAAAAGTAATCAAAAACTCACCCCCAAGATGGTATCCTTAAAAACGACAGTCCCAGAAAAAATAAGTCGTCATACCGCTCAATCGACGGAAAAATAAAAAAATGTATGTCTCTCAGAATGTGTCTATGCAAAATTTGCTTTATTTCTGACAATTAGTTTTTCCTAATAAATTTGGTATCGCCATAATCATACCCCCCAAAAAATTGAAATATTGCAGTTTTTTTCCCAATCCAACCCCATAAATATTTTTTTTCCAGTTGCCTAGTACAATATGTGGGACAATAAATGGTGGCATTAAAAACTACTACTCGTCCCGCAAAAAGCAATCCCTTAAACGGCTTTATCGACAGAAAAATAAAACAGTTATGACTTTTGAAAGCTGGGGAGGAAAAAACTAATGAAAATCCAATAAATGGCTGAGGCAGGAAGGGGTTAAAATGTCTATAATTATGGTTATTGGAGAATTTATAGTTAATAAGTAAAGGAGTTACATACAAAATATATTGCAAGGTAAACTGTTCAATAATATTAGTTTGCAGTTAGTTTTTCTCCTAGATAAAATATAAGAGGATGAAGTTAAAGGTGAATTGTTTTAGAATGGTTTGCTCTGGGAATCTTATTAGTCTAAAGCTGGAGGCAAGAGAAAAAGCCACATTGTTAGTTCAATACAGTGTTTAGAAACGGCTAAAATTCCATTTGAAATGGAGCAGCTAGAGTATGCAGCAAAAGAATTAAAGAAATACAGAATATTTTATATGGTGTATTAAAGTTAAAGTAGAGATTTAGATAAGGGTAATGCACTGTACAATGTCCATTTTAGAACATTATAATTTATCATACTCAGCTCCTACATTTTTAAAGGACCATTTTATAGTATTTTTTAGGGCAATTGGGGATTTTTTTTTTTTGCATTTGACACTTATGGCCAAATAAATTAACTTTCATTAATATAGTTGCCCTAAAAATTCTGTAAACTTTAGGCATACTCACTTGCTGGCCATGGCTGCATGTAAATGTTGCAGTCATGGCTCAACCTGTCCATGGCTCAACCCATAGAGTACAGCTCCATACAGCAGCCATGTGACCTTGCCACATTACCACTTACTGTAATAGGTCTGGATCCTTACAAAAATAGTAATTGACCAGGGCCGCATAGTCCATGAGGCGAGATGAGTATCTCGCCTCAGGCGGCGGCCTGCTGCCTCTCTGAGGGGGGGCCGCTGAAACCAGCCGCCACCCCCTCCCGCAATTATATGCATAAGCAATGAATGGCCATTTTGCAACTTCAAAAGACGTAAGCGGCGCAATGACGCGCCGCTTGCGTCTTTGAATGGAAGGGCACATCACCCCGCCAGTCAGCGCCTTTCAACGATGCAAGCAGCGTGATTATGTAGTTGAAAGACGCTGATTGGCAGGGCAGAATGACTTGCCCAGTCAATCTGAGCCTTTTACGTACGCATTCGGCGCGATGACATGTTCGCACCGCTTGCATCATTAAAAGGCGCTGAGTGGCTGGGCAAGTCATTCTTTCCTGCCA
Organism: Rhinoderma darwinii; assembly: GCF_050947455.1. Classification (NCBI taxonomy): domain Eukaryota; kingdom Metazoa; phylum Chordata; class Amphibia; order Anura; family Rhinodermatidae; genus Rhinoderma; species Rhinoderma darwinii. The sequence continues at coordinate 316,669,776 of NC_134687.1, read as the reverse complement.
ATCAGCGCCTTTCAATGGTACAAGCGGCGCAACGACTTCATCACACCACTTGCGTCATTCAGCCCCAGCAGGCCTGCTCAGAAGAGAACTGGCCTGCATTGCAAGAGGACGGTGCGGGAATATATGGGGAGTATGTAAAGTTTATTTTTTCTATATGAGGGGCTATATGTGAAGCACATTGCGAGAGGACGGTGCGGGAATATATGGTGAGTATGTAAAGTTTATTTTTTCTGTATGAAAAGCTATATGTGAGGCACATTGCGACAGTACGGTGCGGGAAGATATGGTGAGTATGTAAAGCTTATTTTTTTCTGTATGAGAGGCTATATGTGAAGCACTATCTATAAGGCGGGGCTATATGTGTGAGGGGCTATATGTGTGAGGGGCTATATGTGGAGAGCTATCTACAGGGGGGGCTATATTTGTGAGGGGCTATATGTGTGGGGGTCTATATGTTGAGCACTATCTACAGTGGGGCTATATGTGGAGCACTATCTGCAGGAAACTATATGTGGGCACTATCTATAGGGGATCTCTGGGGGCCACTATCTACAGGGGGCTCTATGGAGGGCACTATGTATGTGGGGCACTGTCTAAAGGGGGCTCTATGTGGGGCACTGTCTGCAGGGGGCTCTATGGGGGGCACTGTCTACAGGGATCACTATGGGGGGCACTGTCTACAGGAGCTCTTTGGGGGACACTATCTACATGGGGCACAGTGTGTGGGACACAGTGTATTGTGCTATTATAATTATGGACACAGTGTATGGTGCTATTATATTTAGGGCATAGTGTGTGGCACCATGAAAATTTTATCTTTGTTTATAGGTGCAGAAATGTTTGAAAAGTGAGAAGCTGAAGGCATCTGAGCGGAAAATCGCAGAAATGGCCAGTGGCCGGGAAAAGTCATTATAGAGGTCTGGACCGGATGGAGAAGAAAAGAGAAAAGGAACAACTAGAATCTGACATCATATGAGTCACTTAATGTAAATGTTTATTCTGCCTCTAGTTAAAACTGTAGTCACTATATGATCTGCAGCGAAATGATGTGTGGTATGATTTCTTTTGTGGAATAGCAACTCCCAGCATATCCTTACCATTGTTTAGGCCATGCTGGGAGCTGTAGTTTTACGCCATACAAACCTATACGGCAGGGGTTTCCCTAAATTGAGCTGTATTTGTGCTGGTGCTGTATATATGTACTGAGCTTGGTTCTGGTGCAGTATTTATGTACTGAGCTTAGGTCTGGTGCTCTATTTATGTACTGAGCTTTGTTCTGGTGCTGTATATGTGTACTGAGCTTGGTACTAGTGCTGTATTTATGTACTGAGCTTGGTTCTAGTGCTGTATTTATGTACAAAGCTTTGTTCTGGTGTTGTATATATGTAATGAGCTTGGTTCTGGAGCTGTATATATGCCAGAGCTTGGTTCTGGAGCTGTAATTATGTAGGATAAAATTTCAGGGCAGATGGAGTTGTTTTCAATTCATTGTATATTTAATGGGAACCTGTCAGGTAGTTTTAAGCCCTTGAACCGCCACCATGCACTAATACATGACCTTACAATATTTCCAAACATTCCCCTGTATGTTTTTTTCAGATGCAGCAAAATCTATAAAAATCAACTTTTAAACGGCTCACACTATATGCTACTTACTCTATAAAGGGTAATGCATCAGTACCGCTATCCTGAAGAGTCAAGTAATCCAGCCTCCAGGCCCATCTTTCCATGCTTGATTGACATATCCCATCTGTTATACATCACTACCAGTCTCCTCCAACTGTCTAGGATACGCCATTGCCTTGTACTACTTGGGCACGCACCGTGCAGTGAGGTGTACTCTGCACTGCTTCATCGCTGCACCGCGCATGCCAGGGGAGCACAAGGGAACCGTGCATCTGCAAGTTGGAGGAGGCAGGTAGTGCTGTAGAACAGCCAGGGGAATGTCAAACAAAATCTGGGGTGCGCCATTTCAATTTTCGCCACAGGCAACAGAAAAGCTAGAATCGGCCCTGCGCTTGACCTATTAAATTTTCTTTGCTCAGTAAAATGTACAAGTGGGGGAGGCGAAGTGTGGGCTGAGCCACAGCTGTAATGTTTACATTTGGTCATAGCCAGCGATGGAGGGAAGGGGGGAACATCCAGTGCAGAAGCTTTGCAGAATTTTTAATGCAACCAAATTAGAAAGTAAATTTATTTGTATTAACATTACCACTTAAGGTTAATTCCCCAAAAAATCCTGGTAAGCCCCTATAAGCTGGCCATAGACATTTGGTCATTACAATCAATCATCTCAAGGGAACATAGTTGTTATTAGTATGAATGGAGGAGGGGTGAGTGACTGTCAGACACATCTGGTGCCATTCATGTAAAAACAATAGCAGATTGAAAACCAAGGTTTATCCTGTTTTACTCCCAGACGGAATGGACAGCAGGATCTGCAAGAGCCCATAGATATTAGATTGTCAGCAAACTGTGACCAAATTTACCACTAAAATAACTAAAGCATAAGAATGCCTAAGGCTATCTTTGTTACCTGATACTTGATAACTGAATGGTCAGACATCATTGTCAGGATGAATGAATTTCTTAGCATTGCAGATTTAAAACGGAACTGTACACATATAGTGCTATTATCTATGTTAGTTTTGCTTTACACTGTATAATGTCTAAAAGATGATAATTTATTCCAGAAAATTAATATAAACTAGATATATCTTCTTGCATTTCAATGTGACGCTCTTGCATCTTTTCTTAGCGCGTTCTCCCCTTTTTCTCTAAATTACGCCAGCAAGGTCAAGCTCCCTGTGTTTCGGTTATTTTTACATTTGATAAATGTATCTACATCTGCAAGCTGCTCCTCTGCCCTATTGTCCTCCTGCTTTCATGTGCAGTTGTGCCATACAGCTTACCCTTTGGGGATCTCTTGAGGGTATGTGCTGCTTCTTAATGTACATAATTCATTTGTAAAAATTTCCAGCTATTGCTCAATGCACAGAGATATTCCCTTCAAGGCACATTAAATACTGGTGATAGATTCCTCAGTTAAGGCCGTGGCAATGACAACAGCAGTAATCCATTCCCTCCACAGTCCCAGCCCTGGTTACAGCAAATGACTTGGCAACCAGTTGAAAGACTGCTAATAACTAAAGAGATAGTCAGCAAAGACTATCAGTTACATGCTGATGAAATGAGAAAGCAAGCTATATGGTATTATTCTAGTTATTTGTGAGCATGTGATTAAAGTTGTACTAAAATATTATGAAAAGTTAAAGCCACCTTTATTTTTATAATGCCCGACATATCAGGAGTGGGAAGTACAGCATTCTCTACCACCAATATTTTTAAAGGTAATGCACTATTGCCTCTACTAGTCTTTGCTGCCCGTAACAACAAATCACAGTGTAGCTTTCATTTGTTACAGTGCTCTTGAAAAATAAAAGCTGCACTGTGATTGGTTGTTATGGGCAACAAAGACAGTTTTTCTGTTTTCATGTATTTTAGAAAAGGTGTTTTGTGGTTTCAAACATTACATATTCTACTTTAAAGGGGTTGTCCAGTCCCTAAAAACATATGGCCTATCCTCAGGATAGGCCATCAATATTTGATCGGTTGTGGTCCGACTCCTGGGACCACCGCCGATCAGCTGTTTTGAAGCGACACTGCTCACACTGTGAATTGCCGACGCAGCAGTAGCAGCGGTTCACAGTATTACAACCTTTCTTCCATTGAAGTGAATGGCAGAAGGCTGTAATACTGTGAACCGCCGCTAAATGTGTGCTGGAGATTTACAGTGTGAGCAGATAAGGGAAAAAGGGGGGAGCAGCGCACGTACGAGCACTGCGGCCCCTTCAAAACAGCTGATCGGTTTGGGGACCCGGCTGTCGGACCCCAACCGATAAAATATTGATGGCCTATCCTGAGGATAAATGTAATGCCTGTGGTCGCTGACCGCCGGCATTCCCCTCTTGCCAGCAACCGCGACAGCATGACTGTGTATCCCCGCCGAGTCTCCCTCCCCCCCCCCCCCCAGGGACGCTAGCACACTCTGCTCACTGCCTCCTCATAAGGCACGCACCAGTAAAATGTCACCAGCCTATCCCCAGACACCCTAGACTATTTGAGGAACCCTGCCCATTAGTCCAGTGCCTGAACAATGTTGTTGCTACCCTTGTGTTAGTCTGCAAAGGTTCCATATTCTGTTCCTGTATCCAGGGTCCGTGACTACTTCAGTATCTGTGTCTGTTGTCCGTATCAAGTCCAGTGTCCGTGACGACTTCAGTATCCATGTCCGGTGTCCGTGTCAAGTCCAGTGTCCGTGGCGACTTCAGTATGCATTTTCCAGTATCCATTACAAGTCTGATAATCCAGCACAAACTTGCTTCCGGTAATCCAACACAAGCCAGTTTCCTATGCCATACAGGTACACTTTACCTAGTGACTGATATATATTTGTTTGGCCAGCTGCTACTCCATTACGGCAGAGTGGTCCACATTCCCCACGGTTGTGACAATAGGCCATCAATTTTTATGAACTAGACAACCCTTTTAAACCTTCAGATATACAGAGCTCATTGTCTTAGGGCCAGTGCCTAGGGCGTTGCGTATGCGGGTCAGTGCGGGCACACATACAAAAAATAGATAAATCACATTTTATTAAATTGCAAGCTCCTCAATCAGAAGGACATGGTTTACAAGTCCCTGACGCTGGCCATTGTGTTCGGTGGCACCACTTTGCAGATCGCCTGTGTGGTACTGACCACTACATGATCACTGTATTTAGTCTCAGTATGGTGGTTATGTTCACTTACAGAGGTAGGCAACCTTGGTGGGGCAGAGATCTACTGTAGTAATACAGAAGTTTCTTAAGATCTCTTGTGATATAAATCTCTTTTTTCACACAAAAAATAAGTCACCCTGTTTAGCCCATGTAAAAATACTTTTACAAGGTGCTATTTTTACATGATGATTTTGATTTTTCTCAAAGATACATGTTCCAATCACATTGTAAATCTGTAAATCTGGAAAAAAATAGTGCAAAAAAACAGCTGTTGCTTTAGTCCAAAATTTGTGCCCTCACTGTTAAACTAAGGCATTATTGATCTACTCTGGTCCTGTCAAAGATCTACCAGTAGATATCAATCTACTAGATGCCTACCTGGGACTTACAGTATGCTTGTAATTTTGGTATTCCTATAGGGTTTTTTATTTAGTTATGGCATGGTGCTATTATTCAGTCACTTTATGGTGGTAATATTTAGTCACTGTATGGTGGTATTATTCAGTCACTGTATTGGGATGTTATTTAGTAACAGTATGGTGGTGTTATTCAGTCACTGTATTGTGATGTTATTTAGTCACAGTATGGTGGTATTATTCAGTCACTGTATGGTGGTATTATTCAGTCACTGTATGGTGGTATTATTTAGTCACTGTATGGTGGTATTATTCAGATACTGCATTGCATTGTTATTTAGTCACAGTATGGTGGTATTATTCAGTCACTGTGTAATGTCCGTGGCTGCGGGCTGTCAGCTCCAAACTCCCCCTGACAGCCGCAGCCACGAGTCGGCAAGTGCTGGCTTCAGCCTCCTCCTCAGGAGACGCCAGTGCTCGCATCCACTCACCTCTGCTGGATCCCGTAAGGTGCGTGCGCACGCTTGTCCCCGCTCTTAGAGGGGCAGCACGTGCACCGGACCACATGGACGAACTTTGACCCGTGAGTACCCTGGACTATAAGAGGGGTCCAGCCCCCTAGTTCTATGCCTGATCGTTGTTGTGTTCCCTAAGTTTGTCTATGTGATGGCCTCCTAGTTGTTTCCTGTTCCAGTCGCTGTCCCTGTACCTATACTTGTTTCCAGTTCCTGTTCCCAGCAATCCATACCTTCCTGGTCTAGCACGGAGCCGTGCCAAAGTCGTGTCGTGTCGTGCTGCATCTCAAGACTAGTGGGAGTGGCTATTATTATTTAAAGCACCTGCTCACCCTTTCATCAGCGTTTCTGACCTGGCTGTGTCCATTTGTAAGTATGGCCTTTTTCGGTGTTTTTGTATATGTCCCCTTGTTTTTATCGGTTCTGTTTGTGCATCAGGAACGTTCTGTTCCAGTTTAGGAGTTAGGGACTCGCAAGTCTGGGGATCCTTGTCGTGGATTGCGAGCTTGCGTCCTTTTGGCCAAAATGATTACCAATACCCCAGGTATTTTTCATTATTATGTATATTCGCTTCTCTTGGACACAGCCGTGTCTTTGATGCTGGGAGAGCATGGTGTGTGTTGTTGTTTGGCATAGCAAGCAGGGTAGCCCGCTCTATGAATTATCAAGGCGTCACAAATAGGCTTCTACCTGGCTATACACGTTGTGCCTCATGACGTACACACTATCCCTCCATGTTTCACTCACTTGCACCCCATTATCCATTTATTTCTATTGAGGCACTTCACTCATTACTGCCCCCTATATTTCACTTATAGTATTACACTTGCACACACACTATTCATTTATTATTTCTTACTACACATCCCATGCACCACACACCACTCCCCTCAAGACTAGTGGGAGTGGCTATTATTATTTAAAGCACCTGCTCACCCTTTCATCAGCGTTTCTGACCTGGCTGTGTCCATTTGTAAGTATGGCCTTTTTCGGTGTTTTTGTATATGTCCCCTTGTTTTTATCGGTTCTATCTACGTCTGACCTGCTTCACATTGCCTGACGTCCGCCTGTTACCTAGTCCAAGCCGAGCCTGCCCTGCCGCTGTCTGAGCTGCCACAGGTACCTATAGAACTATAGACTATGACCTGCTCCCTGTTGGCCAGCTGCCTTACCGCCACTGCGGTACGGCCCAGTGGGTCCACAGACCCTTCGTGACAGTACGCTCAGGCCATGGACCCCACTGGTCGATCCAAGACTATGACGACGTCACAGGAGATGCGAGTGGATATGCTGGACCTCCGGTCTCGACAGGACCAACTCCTCCAGGCGTTGAACATTCTTGCACGTCGGCAGGAGGCACAAGCTGCCGTTCCTCCTACTACATCTCCTGGCAATGTGGATCCTCAGTCTACACCTCTTGGGAGTATTGATCCACGTGTTTCTTTGCCACTTCCTGACTGCTATGATGGAGAAGCAAGTACCTGTCGTGGTTTTCTTAATCGATGCCAGATCCACTTCAGCCTATATGAAAGGACTTTTTCATCTGATGGTGCCAGGGTCGCTTTCATCATTTCTCTCCTCACCGGCAAGGCTCTTGCATGGGCGAACCCTATATGGGAGAGACAAGGACCAGAGACCCGTGACTTCTCTGCCTTCCTCCGGACTTTTCGCATGGTGTTTGAGGAGCCTGGACAAGTCTCATGTGCAGCGGCCTCTTTGATTAACCTACGCCAAGGAGACACCTCCGTGAGTGAGTACGCCATCCACTTCCACACCCTGGCGGGAGAGCTCTTATGGAACAATGAGGCTCTGGTGGCTGCATTCTGGCATGGACTATCTTCCAGAATTAAAGACGAACTTGCCGCCCGGGATCTGCCGTCTACCCTGGATGACCTCATCCTTCTGTCTGCCCGGATTGATATACGGATCCGTGAAAGCCTCCAAGAGATTCAACGTGAGAGGGTTCTTCCTAGTCTGGTCCCTACTTTGCAGCAACCCCTGCTGCCCCCTGATGTCGATCCTCATAAGAAGTCGGTAATAACGGACCAGTGTATGTTATCTACCCAAGAGAGACAACGCAGACGCACATCTGGACTCTGTCTTTATTGCGGCCATCTTGTGTGCCTGTGCCCCCAAAGATCCCAAAACCTAGGGTTGCTTGGAGTGATGACCCTGGGTAAAGATGGACTTCCGTCTAAATTGTCCATACCCGTGACCATAGTGTCTGGTGACCGAACGCATCAGGTCTCTGCGTATCCATCATCCGGATGTCTCTCTGCAGTTCTCGTTAGAGGTGGACGCATCCTCTGTCGGTGCTGGTGCACTCCTGTTCCATAGAGGTCCAAAGGGCAAGTCAAGGGTATGTGGATACTTTTCCAAGCTCTTCTCTTCCGCAGAACGCAACTACTCGATTGAGGATCGGGAGTTACTGGCCATCAAATTGGCTCTGGAGGAGTGGAGACACCTACTAGAGGGCGCAGCTCATCCGATCTTGATCTACCTACCTACACATGGCCCAATGGCTCGTCAGGCCAGGTGGTCACTGTTCTTTGCAAGGTTCCAGTTTGAGCTTCATTATCGCCCGGCCGATGCCTTGTCCAGATCACTCCTGGGGTCACTCCTCTAGACTGGCAGGTCACGCGGGGTTACGTAAGACCCGGGATTTGATTTCTCATCATTTCTGGTGGCCCACTCTGCCCAAGGATATTGTGGACTTAGTTTCTTCCTGTGCTGTATGTGCAGCCAACAAGGCCACCCACTCCAGACCTGCTGGCCTGCTCCAGCCATTTCCTGTGCCCAATGCTCCCTGGCAGCATATAGCGATGGACTTTATCACGGACCTGCCTCTCTGCTGGATGCAGTGCTGTCTGGGTGGTGGTGGACCAATTTTCGAAGATGGCCCACTTCGTTCCTCTGACCGGTCTTCCTTCTGCTCCTCAGTTGGCCAAGTTATTTATCCAACACATCTTCCGCCTGCACGGCTTGCCGCAGCATATTGTGTCTGATCGGGGGGTTCAGTTTACTTCGAGGTTCTGGAGAGCCCTCTGCGGACTTCTTGGCGTGAAGTTGGACTTTTCTTCTGCCTACCATCCTCAGTCTATTGGTCAGGTCGAGAGGATCAACCAGATTTTGGAGAACTACCTACGCCACTTCATCTCTAAGCAGCATGATGACTGGGTGCAGCTGCTCCCATGGGCGGAGTTCTCCTACAATAATCACACCACGCAGTCTACTAGAAATACACCGTTCTGCATTGTCTACGGCCAGCACCCACAAATTCCTCTTCCGTTGCCTGATACTTCCGAGGTACCCGCAGCTGACTCCACGTTTAGAGACTATTTGAAGATCTGGCAGCAGACTCGATCCTCCATCCTAATGGCAGTGGACCGCATGAAACGGAAGGCTGACTCAAGGAGAAGAGAGCCTCCTCGGTTTCTTCCTGGCACTAAGGTCGGGCTGTCGTCCAGGAATATCCGACTGAGGGTGCCGTCATGTAAATTTGCCCCTCAGATCAACCCTGTCGCCTACAAGCTTCGGCTGCCTCCTACCCTCAGGATTCCCAACTCCTTCCATGTCACCCTCCTGAAACCGGTGATCCTAAACCGCTATTCCAAGACCTGCGGTTGCCTCCAGCAGCCCCTCGGACATCTTTGAGGTCAAGGAGATCTTGGACACCAAGAGAGTGAGAGGAAAGACTTTTTATTTGGTGGATTGGAGGGGGTTTGGTCCCGAAGAGAGGTCTACTCTTCTGAAGAAGTTTCTCTCTCGCTCTGGTCCCAAGAAGAGGGGGCATAAGAGGGGGGATACTGTAAGGTCCGTGGCTGCAGGCTGTCAGCTCCAACCTCCCCCTGACAGCCGCAGCCACGAGTCGGCAGGTGCTGGCCCCAGCCTCCTCCTCAGGATACGCCAGCGCTCGCATCCACTCACCTCTGCCGGATCCAGCAGGGTGCCCCCGCTCTTAAAGGGGCAGTGCGCGCACCGGACCTCATGGACGAACTTTGAACCGTGAGTACCCTGGACTATAAGAGGGGTCCAGCCCCCTAGTTCTATGCCTGAGCGTTGTTGTGTTCCCTGTTTGTCTATGTGATGGCCTTCTAGTTGTTTCCTGTTCCAGTCCCCGTTCCAGTGCCTGTCCCTGTACCTATACTTGTTTCCAGTTCCTGTTCCCAGCAATCCATTCCTTCCTGGTCTAGCACGGAGCCGTGCCAAAGTCGTGTCGTGCTGCATCCACGTCTGACCTGCTTCACATCATCTGACGTCCGCCTGCTACCCAGTCCAAGCCGAGCCTGCCCTGCCACTGTCTAGGGCTGCCACAGGTACCTATAGAACTATAGACTATCACCTGCTCCCTGTTGGCCAGCTGCCTTACTGCCATGGCGGTACGGCCCAGTGGGTCCACAGACCCTTCGTGACACACTGTATGGTGGTATTTTTCAGTCACTGTATGGTGGTATTATTTAGTCACAGTATGGAGGTATTATTCAGTAAAAGTATGGTAGTCTTATTCAGTCACTGTATGGTGGTGTTATTCAATGATAGTATGGTGGTGTTATTTAGTAACAGTATGGCAGTGTTATTTAGTCACTGTATGTTGGTAATATTTAGTCACTGTATTTATTAATATTTGGGGGTAGGGCTAATCTATGTATACAGATTCCAGATTCTGGCACAGCATAATGTGGACAGTATTTCCCGATGACATGAGTCTTGGGGAACACAGTCCACACTACTGAAAACCAGGAACTAGCTATGTGTTAGTCAGCAATGCCTTGTGTTAATGTTAGGGTATGTTCACACGCTTAGCAAAAAACGTCTAAAAATACGGAGCTGTTTTCATGGGAAAACAGCTCCTGATTTTCAGGCGTTTTTTAAGCAAACTCGCGTTTTTGGCTGCCTTTTTGACGGCCATTTTTGGAGCTTGTTTTTCTATAGAGTCAATGAAAAAGGGCTCCAAAAACGTCCCAAGAAGTGACATGCACTTTTTTTTTTTTCGGGCGTCTTTTCACGTGCTGTTTTTGGGAAAACGAGGCGTAAAAAAATGCCCCGTCGGAACAGAATTGACCCGTGAGTACCTAGGACTATAAGAGGGTCCCATTGAAATCAATGGGCAGTTGTTTGGAGGCGTTCTGCTTCCATTTTTTTCAGGCGTTTTTCGAGGTGTAAACACCCCGAAATACACCTGAAAACACTCCACGTGAACATACTCTTACTGAGCGGCACTTACATTTATCAATTGTGCCACCGATAATGTTTTTCAGTATGACAATGATTGATCAACCACAAATTATTGTTTTATCGTCGATATGTTAACGCTGACCACATATTACTACGATTGCTATGAAACTAGCAAATCATGGCAATACTTGGCGAGTATTTGGCAGTTCATACACGTAGTGGTTTGTACCATGCAGTCGAGAAACGTGCACCCCATACTGCAAGGGGTTTACCACGAATTGGTGATGAGGTTTTTGGCCACATGGAAAGTACATGTACAGCACATGGTTTTTATACGTTTCACCCAGGTGCGTAGCTAAAGGCTCATGGACCCTGGTGCAAGAATTCAGCTTGGGCCCCCCTACCCCTCCCCAACACCACAATACCCCTGCCGCACCAATGCCCAGCCGCCTTGCCCAACAGCCACCATGAATTGCCACACAGTATAATGCTCCCCATCGCTGCCCCCACACAGTATAATGCTCCCCGTAGCTGCCCCCATACAGTATAATGCTCCCATTGCTGCCCCCACACAGTATAATGCTCCCCACACAGTATAATGCTCCCCATAGAGTATAATGTCTCCATACAGTATAATGCCCCCATAGCTGCCCCCATACAGTATAATGCCCCCCTTAACTGCCCACAGTATAATGACCCCCATAGCTGCCCCACACAGTATAATGCCCACATAGCAGACCCCATACAGTATAATGCCCCCATTGCTGTCCAACACACTATAATGCCCCCATAAATGCCCACATACAGTATAATGCCCCCTTAGCAGCCCTATACAGTATAATGCCCCTATAGTAGCCCCATACAGTATAATGCCCCCATAGCAGACACCATACAGTATAATGTCCCTCATAGCTGCCCAACACAGTATAATGCCCCCAATAAATGCCCCCCATACAGTATAAGGCCCCCATAGCAGCACCATACAGTATAATGCCCCCATAACAGCCCCACACAGTATAATGCTCCTCTTATCTTCCCCCACAGTGTAATGCCCAATAGCTGCCCCCACACAGTATAAAGCCCCCATAGCAGACCCCATACAGTATAATGCTCCTCATAGCTGCCCAACACTGTCTAATGCCCCATAAATGCCCCATACAATATAATGCCCCCATAGCAGCCCATACAGTATAATGCCCCTCATAGCTGCCCCCACACAGTATAATGCTCCCCTTAGCTGCCCCACACAATATAATTCTCCTATAGCTGTCTCTGCCACAGTGTAATGCCTCCATAGCTGCCACCATAAAGAATTAGAATCAGCGCACTTTTTTGACAATGGGGGCCCTGTGGGCCCCCCAGGCTTATGGGCCCAGTCGCATGTGCAACCGCTGCGACCCCTATAGCTACGCCACTGGCTTCACCTGTACTTGCCAAATGGCCAAAAAATACTATATGTACGAGCACCTTTAAAGTGGTCTCCGGAACCAATAAATCCTCTTCTGCCTAACTAAACATGTACAACCAAATATTTTTTCAATGTACTTGCGTTTTATCAGATGTTCATAGTGGTATCTTTCTTCTTTGGTCACGTGACACCTCGCTAACCCAAAATCCGAACTTCCTGCTCAGCCATGTACATGCTGTAACTTCCGGTTTCCGGCTATCAGAATGTACGGTTAGGTCATAAATGTGTTACAATCTACTCTTACTCCGCCTTCCAATTTCGAGATAGATGAAGGAGAGGCTCAAAACAAAAAAAACGAGATTAACAAACTTGATAATACATGCAGGGAGCATATATTGAAGGAAATGAGCCGTAAAAACAGGTGGGGAACATAGTCTGAACATAGGTAACAGATATTAAGGTATATAAAATTACAAAAACGATTTTGGAAAACCCCTTTAATAGGCCTTTAATGGAGGCTTAGTCAGGCTTAGTGCCAAGGGCAGCATGAGCTTTAAATATGGCCCTGCCCAGGAAGCTAATATTTGAGGTACTTTTTCTTTAAATAGCTGCTTAAAGAGGCTCTGTCACCAGATTTTGCAACCCCTATCTGCTATTGCAGCAGATAGGCGCTGCAATGTAGATTACAGTAACGTTTTTATTTTTAAAAAACAAGCATTTTTGGCCAAGTTATGACCATTTTTGTATTTATGCAAAAGTCCAAGTGGGCGTGTTTAAAGTAAAAGTCCAACTGGGCGTGTATTATGTGCGTACATCGGGGCGTTTTTACTACTTTTACTAGCTGGGCGTTCTGACGAGAAGTATCATCCACTTCTCTTCAGAACGCCCAGCTTCTGGCAGTGCAGACACACAGCGTGTTCTCGAGAGATCACGCTGTGACGTCACTCACTTCCTGCCCCAGGTCCTGCATCGTGTCGGACACATCGGCACCAGAGGCTACAGTTGATTCTGCAGCAGCATCAGCGTTTGCAGGTAAGTAGCTACATCGACTTACCTGCAAACGCCGATGCTGCTGCAGAATCAACTGTAGCCTCTGGTGCCAATGTGTCCTCGCTTGTCCGACACGATGCAGGACCTGGGGCAGGAAGTGAGTGACGTCACAGCGTGATCTCTCGAGAACACGCTGTGTGTCTGCACTGCCAGAAGCTGGGCGTTGTGAAGAGAAGTGGATGATACTTCTCGTCAGAACGCCCAGCTAGTAAAAGTAGTAAAAACGCCCCGATGTACGCACATAATACACGCCCAGTTGGACTTTTACTTTAAACACGCCCACTTGGACTTTTGCAAGCCTCATTTGCATAAATACAAAAATGGTCATAACTTGGCCAAAAATGCTCGTTTTTTAAAAATAAAAACGTTACTGTAATCTACATTGCAGCGCCTATCTGCTGCAATAGCAGATAGGGGTTGCAAAATCTGGTGACAGAGCTTCTTTAAATGTCCATGTGCATAAAAAATTACATTGAGAGTACTAGAACCATACCTCCCAACTTTTGAATTCTGAAAAGTCGGACATTTTAAGCCACGCCCCCTAACCACGACCAATATCCCGCATAAGCACTTTAAATCACGGCTAGATCCTTCTTCAAATAACAAGTGCATATTCCCACTGCGGATTTCTAAACTTACAAAAAAAAAAACTAAGGATATCACAAATATTAAGGATCAGGTTATGTCTTCTTTATGTTACTTTTCCTAACTTGGGTATAACATTTGCTCATCACAGCAGCAGCGGCTGTAGGACAAATCAAAAGGCTGAGAACAATGAAAGTCAAGAGGGAGACCCTGTGGTAGATGACTTTTAAATTGCCAGGTAGCAGAGTTACATGAATTTTATTTCCAGTTGTGTAACTATTCTATCGGTCAATGGAAAAATCATCTGCCAGAAGGAAAAATGTTTCCCCCTGGCGGAGTACCACAAAGGCACACCTGGGAATCAGACATGATGGGGAAACATTTTTGCCTGTAGTAGATGACTTTGCAGCTGACAGGTAGCAGATTTACATGAAGGGGAATTACTTTTCATTTACGTCTAGTTTCTATTGCAGCGCAGGTGTCACGTAAGGTTCGTGGACCCACTGGGCCGTACCGCCTTGGCGGTATGGCAGATGGCCAACAGGGCGCAGGTCAGAGTCTATAGTTCATATAAGGTACCTGTGGCAGCTCGGACAGTAGCAAGGCAGGCTTGGCAGGAACTAGGCAGCAGGTAGATGTCAGGCATGGAGAAGCAGGACAGGCGTGGTATACAGCACAGCACGGCTACAGCTAAGCACGGCACTAGATCAGGATACAGGTTACAGGATACAGGAACAGGGAACCGTGGGGGCAGGAAACACTAGTGGACCATTTGCAAGACAGACTTGGAATACAACCACAACACTCAGGAGTGGGAGGATGGGGCTGGGACCTTCTTATAGCCCAGGGTGCTCGGGGAGCAATTAGCTCATGCGTGCACTCTGGCTTCTGAAGTCTGAACTGAGCTCGTGAGTGTACCCTGGTGGTCACTGTGGAGAAGACGGCCGTATGTGCAGACATCTCTTGAGAGAAGGGCGTCGACTGGATGGAAGGAGTTCGTGGTCAGCGACCACGGACGTTACAGCAGGGAAGAAGACAGAAGTCGCTGGAGGTGAAGTTTTATTATTCTTCATAATACTAACGTAATTTGTTTTGTTTTGCAAGTTCCACTGGACTGTTTGGACTGCTTCGCAGATTCATTGGACTACTTTGATGATCTACGTTTTTTTTTAAATAAAATGGTGAAAGAGGGTTGTGTGGGGGAGTTCTTACTTCAATAAAAAATATATTCTTATGTCTCTGTTTTTTTTAATACTTTAATAGCACCTTGTAATGGCAGTTGTCTAATTGACAGCGCAGCGTCCATTACTAAGGTGGGGCTTAGTGTGAGCCGGTAAAAAGGCTGCAACTAACCCCCACATTATTACCCCGGTACCCCCTGCCACCAGGGGTGCTGGGAAGAGCCGGGTACAATCCAGTACATGACCATCTTTAGTGATGGGCGGGTACTGGGACAGCTGCAGGCTGGTATTATTAGGCTTGAAGAGACCGGAAATAGTGGCCCTTCCCACCCTGGTTATGCTAGCCTGCTGCTGCTATGTTGTATCTGGCTAGTTATTAAAATGGGTGGGACGCAATGTCGTTTTCTTCGTTTTTTTTAAATAAAAAAATGACATTGGGTCCTCCCCCGTTTTCATAACTAGCCAGATACAACATAGCGGCAGCAGCCTAGCATTACTATGGTGGGAAGGGCCACGGTTTTTGCTATTTAAACGTTTTTGGTCCTATGTAACATCACAGATAACACACAGTAATAACTGAGTACAGATAATGTAGTAGATGTTACCTGCAGTCCTATGTAACACCACAGATAACAGAGTGATAACTCTCTGAGTACAGATAAAGTAGATGTTACCTGCAGTCCTATGTAACACCACAGATAACACACAGTAATAACTGAGTACAGATAATGTAGTAGATGTTACCTACAGTCCTGTGTAACACCACTGATAACAAAGTGATAACTCTCTGAGTACAGATAATGTAGATGTTACCTGCAGTCCTATGTAACACCACAGAAAACACACAGTGATAACTCTCTGAGTACAAATAATGTAGATTTTACCTGCAGTCCTATGTAACACCGCTGATAACACAGTGATAACTCTGAGTACAGATAATGTCGTAGATGATAACTATACACACACAGACACATATAAACACACACAGAGGCATATATAAGGGCAGCTGAGTATATAAGGGGCAGCAGGGTATATAAGGGTCAGCAGGGTATATAAGGAACAGCAGGGTATATAAGCGGCAGCAGGGTATATAAGGGTCACCATTGTATATAGGGACAGCAGGGTATATAGGGGGCAGCAGGGTATATAGGGGCAACAGGGTATATAAGGGGCAGCAGAGTATATAAGGGGCAGCAGGGTATATAGGGGCATCAGGGTATATAGGGGCAGCAGAGTATATAGGGGCAGCAGCGTATATAAGGGGCAGCAAGGTATATAAGGGGCAGCAGAGTATATAAGGAACAGCAGGGTATATAAGAAACAGCAGGGTATATAAGGGGCAGCAGGGTATATAAGGGGCAGCAGGGCATATAAGGGGCAGCAGGGTATATAGGGGAAGATGGGTATATAAGGGTCAGCATTGTATATAAGGGTCAGCATTGTATATAAGGGCAGCAGGGTATATAAAGGGTAGCAGGGTATATAAGGGACAGCAGAGTATATAAGGGGCAGCAGTTTATATAGTGTACAGCAGGGTATATAAGGGGCAGCAGGGTATATAGGGGCAGCAGGGTATATAAGTGGCTGCAGGGTATATAGGGGCAGCAGGGTATATAGGAGGCAGCAGGTTATATAAGGGGCAGCAGGGTATATAAGGGGCAGCAGGGTATACAGGGGGAAGAAGGGTATATAGGGGCAGCAGGGTATATAAGCACTTGAAAGAAATAGACTAGCCAAATATAAGCAAGGAGAACATCGGCTCTAATCCATCACATAAACCTTATCATATACAAATCCCAGAAGCAGAGCAGATGAGGGGCTAGAAGTACATTAACAATTAGGCCTACAGCATGCAACTGTTATAATTCAGATAGAAAAACACTTTAATATACTCCTAGAAAATACATTTTAAAAGCATGTTACTCCGTATATACAGGGATGATAGGGGGTTGTGTACAGGGATGATGAGGGTTATAAACAGTTATATGCAGGGATGATAGCGGGTATTCTACAGGCATGATGTGGGTTATATATATGGATGATGGCTGCTTCAGCTATGATCCCCGTATATAACCCCCATCATCCCTGTATATCTCAACCATCATCCCTGTATATACCAGCCATCATTCCTGTATATAACCTCCATCATCTCTGTATATACCAGCCAGGCTAGTATATACAGGTATGATGGGGGTTATATACAGTTATATACAGGGATGATGGCTGGTAAATAGAGGGTTGATAGGGGGTTGTGTACAGTGATGATGGGGGTTATATACTGGGATGATGGCTGGTATATACAGGGATGATAGGGGGTTGTGTACAGAGATGATGAGGGTTATATACATGGATGATGGCTGCTCCAGCTATCATCCCCATATATAACCCCCTTCATCCCTGTATATATCAACTATCATCCCTGTATATACCAGCCATCATTCCAGTATATAACCTCCATAATCCCTGTATATACCAGCCAGGCTGGTATATACAGGGATGATGGGGGTTACATACAGTGATGATGGGGGTTATATACATTTATATACAGGGATGATGGCTGGTATATACAGGGATGATAGGGGGTTGTGTACAGAGATACGATGAGGGTAACATACATGGATGATGGCTGCTCCAGCTATCATCCCTATATATAACCTCCATCATCCCCGTATATATCAACCATCATCCCTGTATATAACACTATCATTCCTGTATATAACCTCCACCATCCTTGACCCCCCCCCCCCCCCGGCTAGCTACGCTACTAGGCAGTGAGCAGCACAGATATGCTAGTTTCATCTGTTCTACTTTAATATTGGACACGCACTTTTACAAAGAGACATAAACACATACAGACACACACACTGTAACATGCACATACAAACACAGAGACACATTTTAATGACGGGGTAGGGAGACAGACAGGTGAGCCCTAATCTACCCGCCACTCAGTCCCTGCCTACTTGCACGGCCCGTCCTAGGCGACGGCGTACAACTGGGCGACGGTCCCTACGCTCAATAAGTGCACGACAGACCAACAGACAAGGGTACACAGAAGCTAAGGGAAATGGGGCAGTTGCCCACGGCAACACCGTGAGCAACAAGAGTAGTGAACGAGCCGAGTCAAACCAGGAGTGTACGAGGTACCAAATGCAGAGCAGGAGAGTAGTCAGTAAAGCCAGGGTCAATTTGAAGCAGAGGACAATAGTACAAGCAGGAGCAGCAGAGCCAGGAAACAGACAGAATCACAGGCAAAGGAGGAGCAGGAAATGAGGGTATAAATAGACAGAGGGCGGGAGCTAGCTCCGTCTGGCCAAGCTGTGGTAGGTTCTCCCACTCTTCAGCCTCCCAGCCTGAGTGGTAGCAGATTGAGTCACTCTAACAGATCTAGGCCCAGATGCAGGCTGATTAACCACGGGCGTCGACAAAGAAGCTGTGTCAGGCAAATCCATTACACACATACTGTATACATACACAGATACTGTATACACACATACATATACACACACAGAGACACACAGACACTCATAGATACTCACCATCTCTCCTTGCTGTCAGGATCAAAGGTTTCTGGCAGGACAGGCTGTGGGCGGAGCTTTCTCCCTTCTCTTGCTCCTCGGCTCTTATTTACTACGTGTGCGTAACTAAGAGCAGAGCACTTAGTAGAGGCAGAGCCCAGTAGCGCCCCCTACATGCTGGGAGGGTGCAGTGCCCTGCCCATCGGGACACTTTTCAGACCACCTGGGACGGTGGGACAGCGGTGAGAAACCACGACTGTGCTGCCGAATCCGGGACGGTTGGGAGCTATTCTAGAACTAGTAATCAACAATTAACCCTATTCCCTACTGAATACAGTAGATGTTTTATGGTTTTAAGATCTGCGAGTGTCTCGCCGATTGGGCCATCATCAATCAATGTTTTATGGCTTTTCCTATAGGTCATAAAACATTGTGGTGAGGAAAACCCCTTTAAATCTAGCATGCAACAGCAGTTAAATAGTCAAGAATCTTGTATCTGTTTCTACGACAAAGAGGAGTAAACTCAGTACTTTGTCATGTCTCACTAACAGAACTAGCTTCAATTTTGCTATATGTTGTAAGTAATAAAGAGAAAGTGTTTATTTGGGCACTAAGACTTGAGAGGTTGTCCAGCAGCAGAGTTAAAGGGGTTGTCCGGGAATTAATTTTATTTCAATTTTAACTTAATTAGTCATATTTAATAACATTTCTAATATAGTGTCTACTTACTTGTGCCAGCGTTCTCCTGTTCTGATCTGCCGTCACGTGATCGCACCCAGGGTAAAATTCCTGTGAGGTACCGTATCTTTGCTCAGCCAGCACTTCCGGCTGAGAAAGGCACGGCGAATCATAAACTACATTTCCAGGCAGTGGGCCGGGCGAATCTTTCATGAGCTCTTCAGAGCTCCGCCTCTTCTGGTCCCGCCGCCTGTAGATGTAGTTGATGACGCGCCGTGTCTTTACACAGCAGGAAGTGCTGACTGAGCAAAGACACGGAGTGTCATCAATCTTACTACAGAGGGCAGTGTGGCATAAAATTTACAAATGAAATTGAAACGGATGCAAAACGGCCGAGAAAAACTGACCAAAACCGCCGTTTTTATCGGCCGACACTCGGACCCTGTCGTGTGAATAGAGCCTAAAGTTAGTGGATGACGCGCCGTGTTTCTACACAGTCAGAAGTGCAGTCTTAGCAAAGACATGGAGCGTCATCAATCAAAGAGCACTCCCCCTCCTCCTATCTCATCGTTCACACCTCCTCCTCCTTCACTCTAGGATTTTCTACACTGCCTGGCCGCCTTGTCTCTCCTCTAACACACACCCTCCTATGCCTATGTGTGTGTATGTATGTCTATATACACACACACACACACACACACATACATAAATACATACATACATACATATATACATATCAATAAAAGGATGTGCTTATATTACTTGATCTGTGTGTGTATATATATATATATACACTGCCGTTCAAAAGTTTAGGGTCACTTAGAAATTTCCTTATTTTTGCAAGAAAAGCACAGTTTTTTTCAATGAAGATAACATTAAATTAATCAGAAATACACTCTATACATTGTTAATGTGCTAAATGACTATTCTAGCTGCAAATGTCTGCTTTTTAATGCAACATCTACATAGGTGTATAGAGGTCCATTTCCAGCAAACATCACTCTAGTGTTCTAATGGTGCATTGTGTTTGCTAACTGTGTTAGAAGGCTAATGAATGATTAGAAAACACTTGAAAACCCTTGTGCAATTATGTTAGCACCGCTGTAAACAGTTTTGCTGTTTAGAGGAGCTATAAAACGGACCTTCCTTTGAGCTAGTTGAGAATCTGGAGCATTACATTTGTGGGTTCGATTAAACTCTCAAAATAGCTAGAAAAAGAGAGCTTTCATGTGAAACTCGACAGTCTATTCTTGTTCTTAGAAATGAAGGCTATTCCATGCGAGAAATTGCCAAGAAACTGAAGATTTCCTACAACGGTGTGTACTACTCCCTTTAGAGGACAGCACACACAGGCTCTAACCAGAGTAGAAAGAGAAGTGGGAGGCCCCGATGCACAACTGAGCAACAAGACAAGTACATTAGAGTCTCTAGTTTGAGAAATAGACGCCTCACAGGTCCTCAACTGGCAGCTTCATTAAATAGTACCCGCAAAACGCCAGTGTCAACGTCTACAGTGAAGAGGTGACTCTGGCATGCTGGCCTTCAGGGCAGAGTGGCAAAGAAAAAGCCATATCTGAGACTGGCTAATAAAAGGAAAAGATTAATATAGGCAAAAGCACACAGACATTGGACAGAGGAAGATTGGAAAAAAGTGTTATGGACAGACAAATCGAAGTTTGAGGTGTTTGGATCACACAGAAGAACATTTGTGAGACGCAGAACAACTGAAAAGATGCTTGAAGAGTGCCTGACGCCATCTGTCAAGCATGGTTGAGGTAATGTGATGGTCTGGGGTTGCTTTGGTGCTGGTAAAGTGGGAGATTTGTACAAGGTAAAAGGGATTTTGAATAAGGAAGGCTATCACTCCATTTTGCAACGCCATACCATACCCTGTGGACAGCGGTTGATTTGAGCCAATTTCTTCCTACAACAGGACAATGACCCAAAGCACACCTCCAAATTATACAAGAACTATTTAGGGAAAAAGCAGGCAGCTGGTATTCTATCTGTAATGGAGTGGCCAGCGCAGTCACCAGATCTCAACCCCATAGAGCTGTTGTGGAGCAGCTTGACCGTATAGTACGCAAGAAGTGCCCATCAAGCCAATCCAACTTGTGGGAGGGGCTTCCGGAAGCATGGGGTGAAATTTCTCCCGATTACCTCAGCAAATTAACAGCTAGAATGCCAAAGGTCTGCAATGCTGTAATTGCTGCAAATGGAGCATTCTTTGACGAAAGCAAAATTTGAAGGAGAAAATTATTATTTCAAATAAAAATCATTATTTCTAACCTTGTCAATGTCTTGACTATATTTTCTAGTCATTTTGCAACTCATTTGATAAATATAAGTGTGAGTTTTCATGGAAAACACAAAATTGTCTGGGTGACCCCAAACTATTGAACGGTAGTGTATATATATATATATATATATATATATATATATATATATATATATAGTGAGAGACACTTACATACATTTATAGTAAATTATGTAAAAAAAAAAAAAAGTTTTACCATTGTTTGGACTAGTGTTTGGTGTTTGCTTCACTGAAAGGCCCTTTTCACACAGAGTTTTTTGCAGGCAGAAAATTCTGCCTAAAAATTCTGTCTGGAATTTTGAGGCAGATTTTGATCTGTCTGCACGTAGTTTGCCACGTTTTTCACAGTGTTTTTTTGCCCGCAGCCATTGAGCGCCGCGGGCAAAAACGCAGCAAAAAATGCTTTCTCTTTACTCAGAGGAGTAAACGCAGAAGATAGGGCATCTTGCTTATTTTTCCCATGAGCCGGTTTTACCGCTCCCAGGAAAAAACGTGAGGCATGTTCGGCCGTTTTTTTACACGATTTGACGCAGAAATCGCATCGACAACCGCGCCGAAAAAGGTCAGAAAATGCCTCCTATTGATTTAAATTGGAGGCGGAGGCGTTTTTTTCCTGTGAGCGGTAAAACCTGTTCCCGGGAAAAAGAAGCTACATGCCCCATCTTCGGGCGTTTACATCTCTGACGTCCCATTGACATCAATGGGAGGCAGAGAAAGCATTTTTTGCTGCGTTTTTACCACGGACAAAAAATGCGGCAAGTGGCGTGCAGGCTGGTCAAAATCTGCCTCAAAATTCAAGACAGAATTTTGAGTCAGAATTTTCTGCCAGCAAAAAACTCAGTGTGAACAGGGCCTAATATAGGATCTCTTGGAACAGATCCAGCAGCAGGTGAGGAAAATGTGCTGACTGGATTGTGTGTACCAAGATGTCTGACATAGGTGGAGTGGGTAGACTTACATTTATCAGGCTGTGAAAGGGGCGGGGGAGGGACATGGGTGCCTGTACTTAGATCAGGGATAGATGGAGGCACAAAGGATAATGATTATTAGGCTGGATTCACACGAGCATGTTCGGTCCGTAAAGGACGGAACGTATTTCGGTCGCAAGTCCCGGACCGAACACACTGCAGAGAGCCGGGCTCCAAGCATCATAGTCATCTACGACACTAGGAGTCCCTGCCTCGCTGCGAGACAACTGTCCCGTACTGTAATCATGTTTTCAGTACAGGACAGTAGTTGCACGGAGAGGCAGGGACTCCTAGCGTCGTACATAACTATGATGCTAGGAGCCCGGCTCCCTGCAGTGTGTTCGGTCCGTGACTTGCGGCCGAAATACGTTCGGTCCTTTACGGACCGAACATGCTCGTGTGAATCCAGCCTTAGGGCTTATTCAGACGAACGTGATATACGTCGGTGCAACGCGCGTGATTTTCACGTGCCTCACACGGACCTATGTTAGTCAATGGGGCCGTTCAGACAGTCAGTGATTTTTACGCAGCGTGTGTCCGCTGCGTAAAACTCACGACATGTCCTATATTTGTGCGTTTCTCGAGCATCACGCACCCATTGAAGTCAATGGGTGCGTGAAAATCACGCGCAGCACACGGAAGCACTTCCGTGTGACGCGAGTGATTCGCGCAACAGCAGTAAAAACTGAATGAAAACAGAAAAGCACCACGTGATTTTCTGTATACAAACAGAGTGTCATAATGATGGCGGCTGCGCGAAAATCACGCAGCCACGCATCATATGCTGCTGACACACGGAGCTGTTATTTACCTTTTGCGCGAGCACAACGCCGCGTTTTTGCGCACGCAAAATGCACGCGCTTTTTCGAATCCGGCCTTAGTGTGTAAGACCATGTGCAGGGTGGGAGCTGCCTGGAATTAGAGCAGGGAAGGACCTGTGAACATAGAGGGGCGTGGAAGTATGCAAATAGCTGAGATGCTTTGGAGGAAGGGGGGGTGTAACTGTCTCCTCAGATGCAGCAGGGGATCATGGGTATGGTGGGTTACAAGACAGGAAACCGACAGTAAGGGATGTAAACAGACAGAAAGAGCAGCAGTGACGATGGAGATCAAACAGAAACTGGTTAGAAGTTTAATAGGGGGTATTAGGGAAGGCAAACCAAGGCTGGGGGACACTTTTTAGAAAAAAAAATTCCTGGACAACCCCTTTAACAGACGTGTATTGTGAAATTCCATAAAGGACCTTCATGCACAAAATGTAACAAAAATACATTAATTACATATAAACTTCAAGAGACTGTCAGCTCCGAACCCCCCCCCCCCCCCTCTTAAACTACAGTAATCAGTAAATAGCTGATTATGAATCTGTAATTTGTATCTTTTTACTCACTTGCATTCCCCTGCTGTAATCCTGCAAAGGGCCGTGCGCTGCATGCTGATTCATAAAGAGGACTCCTAAGCACGACGATATAATGGAGAGGACTCCTAGGATTCTTCATCAGCAAGCAGCACATGGCACATTTGCGGGCTTACAGCGGGGAATGCAAGTTAGTAGAAAGATGCAATTTTACTGATTACTGTAATTTAGGGAGGTTTTCATAGGTGAAAGAGTTTTTGATTGACAAGTCTAGTTCCAACACCCCCTACTGCTTCATCCCACCTGTATAAAATATCTAAATCTGCTACATCACCGATAGTGACCCTCCGTATGTTTGACTATCCTCCAGATCTACCCGCTAATGTGCCGCAGATGCGGCTATCCTATATCTTTGTTACAGACTCTAGGCCCCCTTGACTACATTTACGTTAAATGCGTGGTATGTTAGTGACTTTCATGTATGTTATTGTCCATAGCAACCGTATATACTATTTTGTTTATTTGGTCTGATTCCCTTTCTGCTAACGTTTTCCAGAGAATTATGCACCAAACTAGCTAGAGGACTTAAACAGAACCTGTCACCAGAATGTCACCTATTAAACCAGCAATACCTGTTGGAAGTGGGTGAAAAATCATTTTTATGTAACCTATAATTATCTTCTAAGTAGTTTGTACTTTTAGTATTCAGTTTTTTAGTGTTCCTGCATTGTATGCTAATGAGCATATAAGAGTCATATCTTCGTTCGAAAAGAGTCATATCTTCATTCCTCAAGCCTTTCCGAGTTAACCCCGCTTCCTTACATTTGATTGACAGCTCCTCGCCTTCCCTAGCATACAAGAAATCCCGCACTTGCGCATCAATGTTTTGTTCTGGTGCGGGCGCACAATGGGACACCATAGCGGCGCATGCGCAGTAACTAGATTTGAGACCCGGACGAAGCAGAGAAGGGTGTTGGACTATACATGGCGGGTGAATGCGCACTCAGATGAGATTTTGCCATTCAGGACCGGCCAGTTTTCATCGGTGGGTGGGCATAAGAAGAGGAACTAACGAGACTGCCGGTATATTACCACAAAAGTCGCAAAATGTTATTTACGGTTGGAGGAGGAGTTCAGGAGAGGGGATAATGGCAATTAACTTTTGACAGCAGCAGCCAGCGACGGGTGAATAGATTTAAATAGGTGAAATGCTGGTGACAGGTTCCCTTTAAGTCCAGTGGCCAGGAAAGTATCTACCTAAAGTCAAGGGAAAGGAGGATGCTATAAGTGAAATCATGCTGCCCGGTGGGTTATTTCTCTGGGTATCACAGAAATCGGATTGTTACATTAGGACATATTTTTTCTATCTTCTGAAAGGAAAACCGTGAAGGTTTTGGAGAACACCTTTAACTTACACATACAACAGAGTGCTGTCCAATACAATCCTATGGTATAGTAAACATAGGACATGTGGTCACCACAAGACTACCATTGACATACAGTAAAATACATACTGTAGCTATAAAAAAAAATGCACTGCACAAAGAGGGATGCAACTGTATAAAAACTGTATCCTTTTTTTAGATGGATCTGTCCGAAAAAACCCAAAAAAACAAGGTATGAAAGTGGCATTCATTTGAGGGATCCATTTTTTTTTAAAATCTTTCTTTAGATAGATTCAAGCAAATACACTGCTATTGAATACCCATACATTATAATCCATCTGCTATTGACTTCCACTGCTAAAAAAAATTATTCGTCATATACCTTTTTTGTGGTTCTGCCAAATATAGCCGCCTATTCTTCTCAGTGGATTACAACAGGTATCCAGGAGTACACGTGTGAAACATATGCCCAAAATACATACTTTTGTCACATGTCTGGCTAATAGAAATCTATGGGTACGTTACAGTATATGTCTTTATATGCGGTTTTGATACACAGATGTATATGTCTGACGTAAGTGAAAAATTTGTAGTGAACAGAATCTTATTAACCCATCAAGCCACCATGTCGCAAGAAAACAAACAAGTTCTGCAGTCCTTAATGTCAAAATAGGCTGGGTACTTAAGGGGTTAAGACCCATGCTTTCAATCTGGTACAAGGGACACAAATTTGCGCCATTTTTTATTATTGTATCCTTTTTATGCCTGCCACAAATTTGATGTAAAGTTAGTATCTGAGTGAATCTACCTGTAGACCTATAGTGATATATTTCAATATTTTAGCTCAAGCAGTTGATTAATGCAATAGCGCCATCATTGTAATTATTAATAATAAATTAGTTACTTCATGTCTTTATTGAAGCCTGGTATCTACTGAAGCATGCAGGAAATCATTACTTTCAATGATATATGTCATTTCAGTTTTTATTGTTTTTGGTAGATCATATTACCATCACATCTCATTTTGTATTAGAGCAAAAGGCCAAGTCTTAATAATTATCCCCTGTCATCCCGATGGTGGGCAAAATTGATTTTCATGATTACTATGCATGTGCTACTCAAAGTAGACCCACAGGTGCCAATCTTCACAAGCAATTTAACCGGTAATGTACTTGACACAGTCATGCAGCGAATTGTTGTCACACAAGCCTTCGGTATTACTTAAAGGAACCAAGTTTTTTTCAAGAAATAGGTGTCCAAGAGGAGTATAGCATTACATATGTGCTTTTCTTGTCTTATATAAAAAGCAACTAAAATAATATATTACCATCGGTTTGTCAGCTATACAATGCTATGGTTCTTATTTGCACCATTTTTCATAAATGTCTAAGGGTATGTTCACACGGCCAAATTTCAGACGTATACGAGGCGTATTATGCCTCGTTTTACGTCTGAAAATATGGCTACAATACGTCGGCAAACATCTGCCCATTCATTTGAATGGGTTTGCCGACGTACTGTGCAGACGACCTGTTATTTACGCGTCGTCGTTTGACAGCTGTCAAACGACGACTCGTAAAAATACAGCCTCGTCAAAAGAAGTGCAGGACACTTCTTTCAGACGTTTTTGGAGCTGTTTTCTCATAGACTCCAATGAAAACAGCTCCAAAAACGAGTTGGTAAAAAAATGAGTTGGTAAAAATGCGAGTTGGTAAAAAACGTCTGAAAAGCAGGGTCTGTATTCCCTTGAAAACAGCTCTGGATTTTCAGACGTTTTGGTTGACTACGTGTGAACATACCCTAACAATTCCCCAGAGTTGTTCATATAGTGCAAATTTGTTGCTGATTTTGCATACATTTTTTTTAAGCCAAACCCAGAATTGGATCTGGGAGAGTAGGTCTGCCTTTATATATTTTTTCTGTTTAGCTTCCGTTCCTGGTTTCGGCTTAAAAAAATACATGCAAAATCTGTAGCAAATCTGCACTGTCTGAACAAGGTCTTGGAGTATGTTAGTGAAAATGCATACAGTTAAAATGTGATCTTTCTGTTTTTGTGCATTTTCTCTTCTGCAATGTTGGTGTAGTTTGGGGCTGCACCACTACTCAGCGTGTGATCGTAACTTTAGTGTATATTCACACTTGGCTGATTTGTTGCAGAAATATTACGATTGCCCCATACATCTGAATGTGGCTTGCAGAAATCCATGCCCCAGAAATAACCCTATTCAGATGTGTCAGACAGATTTTCAGTCACAGAAAGTGTATACTGTATATCATTAGGTCTCATTCACATCTGTGTCGGAGGATCCGTTAGGGGTCTCAGTCCCATGTTACGTAATTATCGCTCAATAAAATAGTGCAGCATACTTGCTGTTCGTCAAAATGGTGGACACCATGGCGGAAACCTATTAAGGGCATGGCCCCACGTGGCGTATTTCTTCCGCAACTGTCCGCATCAATGCCGCACAGAATCTGCGTTGCAGATTCTGTTGCGGATCTGCCCAAAATGTGCAGTAAATTGATGCGGACAGGCCGTTGCGTATTGAGGTGAAAGTACTTCCCTTCTCTCTATCAGTGCAGGATAGAGAGAAGGGACAGCACTTTCCCTAGTGAAAGTAAAAGAAATTCATACTTACCGGCCGTTGTCTTGGTGACGCGTCCCTCTTTCGGCATCCAGCCCGACTTCCCTGGATGACGCGGCAGTCCATGTGACCGCTGCAGCCTGTGATTGGCTGCAGCCGTCACTTAGACTGAAACGTCATCCTGGGAAGCCGGACTGGAGGAAGAAGCAGGGAGTTCTAGGTAAGTATGAACTTCTATTTTTTTTACAGGTTGCTGTATATTGTGATCGGTAGTCACTGTCCAGGGTGCTGAAACAGTTACTGCCGATCGCTTAACTCTTGCAGCAGCATGGACAGTGACTATTTACTGACGTCGCCTAGCAACGCTCCTGTAATTACGGGTGCACACACGTAGTCACCCGTAATTATGGGTGCACACACGTAGTCACCCGTAATTATGGGTGCACACACGTAGTCACCCGTAAATATGGGTGCACACACGTAGTCACCCGTAATTATGGGAGCCCCATTGACTTCCTCAGTCTGGCTGTAGACCTAG
Source organism: Rhinoderma darwinii (assembly GCF_050947455.1). Classification (NCBI taxonomy): domain Eukaryota; kingdom Metazoa; phylum Chordata; class Amphibia; order Anura; family Rhinodermatidae; genus Rhinoderma; species Rhinoderma darwinii. Next base: position 316,641,383 of record NC_134687.1, on the reverse strand, counting down.
AAATACACATAGGTCCAGCCAGAATGAAGAAATGTCATGTTAAAAAACCAATACGCTCCGCAGCACACATAACCATGTACATTACATCTGCGGACTTCATTGCAGAATTTTGAATCTCCATTGAAGTCAATGGAGAACTTCCGCAATGAGTCCGCAACCAGTCCGCCACAGGTCCGCCACAGGTCCGCAACATCCATTGTATGCTGCGGACACCAAATTCTGCACCGCAGCCTATGCTCCGCAGCGGAATTTTCCGCATCGTCTAAACGAACCCTACTAAAAAGAAGTGGAAGGCAATGGAGAAACGGGTCCGCTGCGGATTAACGCTGTGGAGTGTCCGCAGCGGAATTCCAGAGCAATTCCGCCACGTGGGGCCTTGCCCTTAAAACCATTCAAATCAATGGGTTCTGTTGGGCGCTATTGGTGTCCATCATGCTACAACTGTGATGTACGGACACCACTATAATATATGAGTAACACAAAATGTGCAAAAATTCTAATTACATGCAAGAAACAGAGGCATATCTTGGAAAAGCGCACGTCCAAAATTTATATTGAATGCAAATCTTGGATGATACAAAAAGTAAAAAATATCTATAAAAAAAAAGACACAAGAAAGCCTAGTCCATGTAGAGTAGGATACGCTGCAGAAAAACATCCCTAATAAGATGTGACAACGTACATGGGTCAATAACGTATATACACTCCTCAAGATGAAATTGCAATACCAAGAAGGAAAGGTTTTGGAATTGTGGAAATTACAGGATCGATAGACATGTTAATGATATGCAAATGATAAAAAAAAACGGAAACAAAATATTCCAAACATCTTCAATTATTCAATATCAAGTACGAGCGCCACGCGCAGAAATACACGCACTTACATGCCTTGGTATGCTATGAATGAGGTTATTTATGGTTGTCTGAGGAATGTTGTCATGTCCATGGCCACGGGCCGTCAGGCTCACTCACCTCCTGACGGCCGCAGCCATGGGTCTGCGAGCGCTGGCCACAGTCTCCTCCTCAGGAGATGCCAGCGGTCACTTCCGCTTAGCTCGGCCGGGTCCCGTAGGGTGTGCACATGCTCGTGCCCACTCTTAAAGGGCCAGCGTGTGCACCTGAAGTTAATGTTAAAATTAGCCTCTAGTACCCTGGACTATAAGAAGGGCTCAGCCTCTTCCTCCCTTGCCTGAGCATTTTTGTCGTACCCTAAGTTTGTCTAGCAAATGGTCTCCTAGTGTTTTCCAGTTCCCAGTGTTCCCCGTTCCTGTACCTGTATACTGTATCCCGTGCTACCTGGTCAAGTGCTGAGCAGAAGTCGTGCTGTGCTGTATTCCAAGCCTGTCCTGCTACACCACGCCTGACGTCTGCCTGCTGCCTAAGTCCCAGGCGAGCCTGTCATTGCTTCTGTCCGAGCTGCCACAGGTACACTAAATGAACTACAGACTGTTGGCCAGCTGCCATACCGTCAAGGCGGTAAGGCCCAGTGGGTCCACGCACCCAGCGTGACAAATGTTATGCCATGCTGAATGCACTTGGGCACGCAAACCATCAAGATTGGCTGCTGGCAGCGCTCTTTGCAATTGCTGACCAAAGGCGTCCCAGATGTGCTTGATGGGAGACAAGTCCGGAGACACTGCAGGCTATAGTAGCATGTTTAGGCCACGCAGGCTGCTCACAGTAGCTCAGGCAACATGCAGCCTAGCGTTCTCCTGTTGAAAAACGGCTTCTGTGAAACTTTGCAGAAATGGCTGTGCTACTGGTTCCACGACCAAATCAATGTAACACTGAGCTGTTAGTGTACCTGAAATTAAGACTAGAGGAATCCAGCTACCGTACATTATGCCACCCCACACCATAATCCTGGGAGTAGGACCGGTGTGATGTTCCCTTTGTGAAGGCCCCTTGATGGTGTTACCCACGTGGTCTTCAGACCAATCTCCAGCCATCATTGTGTCCGATACAAAAAGCGGGACTCATCGCTGAAGAGGATAGACCTCCATTCCAGCCTCCATTGCTGTCTTGCTGTGCACCATGATAGCCTTTGAGAGTGGTGGCGTGTGGTCAAAGGAACACTTGCAGCTGGACATCTTGGTCATAGCTCAATGTTGTGCAAACATCTTCTGATGGTTTGTGTCAACCCTGGTTGTTGCCCTAGGCTTGGGATGTGACATCTAATTGCACTTGCAGTACAGAATAGATTACTACGCGCCATTCATCCAAACAGATGATCTGTCCGTACAGAGGTTTGCCTCTTGCTGTCATTCCCATTCATTGTTGTTCTCCCAACCTCCGGGACACGCAACGTTGAACAGCACTGACATCTCTGCCCAGGTGCGATCTGCTAGAGTGATAAACCAAGGTCTCTCAGTTCAAGAATTCTGTACCTCTCAGTTTGCGACAAGTGGTGATAACCGGCACGTCGACGAACAGGAGGCAATCGCACAATCATCCCACACCACAAGATCCGATTTTTGAGGTCTCATGTGGCTAAAAAACTTTGCTTTCAATATGGCTTTTTTGCCCCTTCCACATGCCACAGATTGGAGCTAGGGGCTTGAAAATGTGATAATTTGCAGATCTTAGCGACACCCTTCTTGGTGTTGCAATTTTAAAGTTGAGGAGGGTATGTTGCAAAGATGGCTAGAATAGCAAAACACTGAATTGTAGATCCAGTAAACAATGCAATAACATAGTGCTAAATCAAATATATCTAAATGGTACCTCAAAATATGTAATACCTATATAGTACAAGAAGTATGATCTAATAACAAATACCAACGGAGCCAAAGAGCTGTATATAGATACCATACTGAATGTCCATAGATCAAAAGTAGTGAACGTAGTGGTGTACGCGTTTCAATGTTGTGCCTCTGTTTCTTGTATGTAATTTGTGTCCACAATTCGAAAAGCCCAGCGGCACCATTTCTTCATTGTTCTGCAACGGGAAGGCATACTGCAGATGTGAACACAGCCTTACAGATAATGTTAAATTAATGCAAAACAAACATTGATATTATACAACGGAATCACATAATTCCATGACAAAATATAAAGCATTCGAGAATTCTGAGGCACATAAGAAGACAGAATAATTTTACTGAAGTTTGAAGTAATTACAAGCCATAAATGTCTAAGCATTAGCAAGACTATCCAAGTGATGCAAAGGTAAAAAAAAAATGGATTACTGTCAAGCGATCTAGAAAGCTGTCATATTGTACTGTCCTATATTCTGCTCTTAGTACATTTATACCATAAAATAGTGAGATCATATACTGTTAAAAGTATAAGGCAGCATGTGGACACATTTTATAATGCATTATTTCGGGTTCACTTCAAACATATTCCAACTGATTGCCTGGACAAGAGGGTGCGCTAACTTGCCCTCCCCCCGCCCCATTTGCAGCATATGGACTGTCTGTGTATCCTTTATTTGTATACAGTTCCTGGCAATAAGAAGGACTCCCATCGTCCTGCTGTTGGCTCGCTCTGTTGTAGCTCTCCTCCAGCTTCTGTCCCTGATTCTAGTGTGCACCCTGACTCCTTCCCCCTTAGGCTAGGTTCACATGAGCATGTTACGTCCGTAATGGACGGAACGTATTTCGGAAGCAAGTCCCGGACCGAACATACTGCAGGGAGCCGGGCTCCTAGCATCATAGTTATGTACGATGCTAGGAGTCCCTGCCTCGCTGCAGGACAACTGTCCCGTACTGTAATCATGTTTTCAGTACGGGACAGTACTGAAAGTGACAAAGTGTGGCTCGCATCAAAGCATATTTATTTTAAGACTCCTTATTTCAAGTTGGCACTACGATTCCTGGGTCCATATGTCATCCTAAAACAAATCAAATCAGTGTTCCTGTCTTCTCCTCTGGTCCTGATGCAGATTGCAAAGTTTACAAAACCTTGGAGGCCAAGAGGTAGAGAGGCAAGCCTTTTCGTGTCATGGACTCATAGGGTTATATGCCTGAAGAGAAATCCTGGGAACCCATGGAGAATGTACAAGCCCCATCTTTTCTTAAAAAGTTTTACTAGCAGTTTCCTCACAAACCCAAAAGGAGGAAGGTAAGGGGAAGTACTGTAACTCCTCCCTGCCGCCGGGTACTCACCGGGGCCTGGAGTCTCCATTGTCTTGGCCGACAATGACCTATGCCAAAATGAATATTTGTGAGGTAAGGCACTGATGTTGGATGAGCAGGTCTGCCTGACACTTGTCAAAGCATGTGTAGCGTGCGAATGGTTGACCCTTAGGCCCACAATTTGGCAGCCGGCTCGTGTCGATCACGATGGCCAACAGGCCTTCCCTTTCTCCCGACACTAAAGCACAGTAATCGTAATCGTAATCTCGTTTTAAATGACAGTTTACAGCGTAATCTCGCGAGATTACGCTTGCTGTGCTGTAGTGCCGGGATTGTGTTAGCGAAGTGTCAGGATTCTGAATAAACATCACGTCCTGGCTGGAGGTAATGTATATTCATTGTCAGGACACTGCAGTAACGTTAATGTGTGTGTATGTGGCTGAACATAGCGATAGAGCTATATCGCTATGTGCTGTGTAAATGAATGGAGAGAAGTGTATGCCGCTGATTGGTCAGCGTCATATACTCCTCTGTACAACGCCCACTTAGCCAAAAAGTAAAACACGCCCAGTTGTCCATTAAGAAACTCATTAGCATAAAGCTAATATAGGTCATAACTCCGTCAAAAATGATAGTTTTTCTAAATAAAAACACTGACTTAATCTGCTGTACATTACAGCGCCGATCACATTATGTACAAGATAGGCCAGTTATAATGTGGTGACAGAGCCTCTTTAAAGTCACTAAGCTCTTCAGTGCGACCTATACTACTATCTGTATTTGTCTATGGAGATTTCATGGCTGTGTGCTTGACTGTATGTACCTGTTTGCAATGGGTGTGACTGAAACACCTCAACTCAATAATTAGGCGGGGTACTTCTGGCCATATAGCGTATGTATTTGTTCTTTGAGAAAATCAGATGACATTTTATGCCCCATGAAGATGGCAGAGCCAGTAAGAGATTGCACGGAGAATGAACAGCTGCCTAATACAGAGCCGTACTGCCTCTGTGTTATGCTGTACAAACTCTGTTAGGTGTCGTATGGAGCTAAGAAATGCTTCTAGGAGAAGATACCACCTTACACACAGCATCTGATAAAGCATGCCAACATTTTTTTTTTCTGGCCGATTCATACAGAATCCTACAGAATAAAGACCTCTGTATACCTCTATATGAAATCAGCGGCATACAGAAGTACAGTGAAGGCCCTATGCAAGAATACAAAATGGAGCTGTGATATGGCTGTGTGCATGATTCGGATTGTAGGACCATTTTAAAAGCGTTTTCCTCTTCAATGCATCATATAAGCGGTCATTACTGTAATTTTTAATCTTGTTGAAAGCACTATATAAAATACTTACAAATACATATAGTTATAATAAGAATGTAATTTTTTTCTACTGAATAAATTATTTTATACATAAGCGACATCACCTTAACAGGTTCCCGACCGCTGGCCGTAAATATACGGCCAGCAGTCAGGGTCTCTAAAGTCCGGCGTATAGTATATATACGGCCGCACTTCAGAGACTGTGCACGCGCGATCGCGTGCACACAGCTCTGTGCCCTGGCTGTTACTAACAGCCATGGGCACTGGGCAGAATGTCAGGGGTCAATCTTTTGGCCCCTGAACATGTGATCGCTGTGACAACCAATCACAGCGATCACATGCATTTCTGCATAGAAAACAGTGTGCACGCGATCGCGTGCACACAGCCCTGTGCCCTCGCTGTTACCAACAGCTCTGGGCACTGGGCAGAGTATCAGAGACCAATCTGATGGTCCCTGATCATGTGGTCGCTGTGAAAACCTATCACAGCGACCACATTTGTTTTATTTTGACTTTTCTGGCAGTAAATCTCCTGCCTCTTTTCTTCTCCTCAAACATTGTTTCAGTTTGAGGAGAAGAAGAGACTCGAGAGAATTGCTGCCAGAAGAATACAGTGAAAAAAAATACAGTTACACTAAAACATTCTCTGTATAGATAGATTTCTATCTATCTATACAATCTATCTATCCATCTATCTTTTTTTCTATCTATCTACCTTTCTTTCTTTTATTCTATTAGAATAGGCAGGTAGGGAGTATATAATTATATATATATCCACATATATATAATATATATAGCAATAGCGGTTTATTTTTTTGTTAGCGGTAGTGTAGATATATATAGCAGTTAGTTTGTGTGTTTTATAAAAAAAAAAAAAAAAAAAAAAAAATTTGTTTAGTTAGTGTTAGTGTTAGTTACGTTATGGCGAGGAAGTTGTTTAGCGCCGAGGAGGCATACGCCATGCTGTGGTCTGAGTCGGAGACCGCATCAGAGATGGCGTCCGAGATGGAACCTGTTTTAGGTAGTGACGATGACAGCGTCACTTCAGGTTCATCTTCAGGGGACGTTGTCCCTGATGCAGTCGAAACTGCAGAACATGAAAGCGCAGGGCCAAGTAGCGCTGTAGCACGGGACAGCCTGGTCCCTCCAGTCCAGGCTCTTGTATGGGCACCTGCCCCATCTTTTGGGCCTAGAATCCACGGATTTACGGCCACTCCTGGCATAACCGTGGACAATACAAATTTTGTCCAAATGGATTACTTCCATTTATTTATAACGGACGACATCCTAAATCAGATTGTCCACGAAACAAATTTATATGCCACGCAATATATAAGGCAGAAACCTTCATCCACCCATGCCAGAGATTGGACGCCCACCAATTTGCAGGAATTTAAATTTTTTTTGGGGCTCACCCTAAATATGGGTATTGTCAAAAAGCCCTCCATTAGGTCTTACTGGTCAACAAGACCCGCCCAAGCCACCCCAGTATATTCTGCAGTAATGCCCAGGTCTCGTTATGAGACAATAATGAGGTTCCTCCACTTCAATGACAACGCACAGGCCCCCCCAAGTACCGATGCAAACCGGGATCGGTTGTTCAAAATAAGACCGCTAATAAATTCCCTGAATAATTTATTTCTGCAACTCTACACCCCTGAGCAGAATGTAAGTGTGGACGAATCCCTCCTCAACTTTCATGGCAGACTTAGCTTTCGCCAATATCTACCTTCCAAAAGGGCAAGATATGGCGTTAAGCTCTACAAATTGTGTGAAAGCAGGGTCAGGATATACCACCGCCTTCAGGATTTATGAAGGGCGGGACCGCACAATAAATGTTCCTGGATGCCCCCCTGATCTTTCCACCAGCAGTAAGATTGTGTGGGAGATAATGCAGCCTTTGCTTCACAAAGGGTACCACCTGTACTGTGATAATTTTTATTCTAGTGTGCCCCTGTTTAGGCATTTGCATGCTGCAAGGACTGGGGCATGTGGTACCATGCGCAAAAACAGAATTGGTTTTCCACAGCAATTAGTGGGGAAGCGCATGGTAAAGGGGGACTCCTGTGCTTATGCATCTGAAGAATTGCTGGCGGTCAAGTTCAGGGATCGCAAAGATGTGTATGTGCTAAGCACGATTCATACCGCAGGAACAGTGGCAGTGAGGGAAAGGGGGGCAACATCGGACAAGCACAAACCAGTGAGCGTGTCCGAATATAACAAGTACATGGGGGGGGTGGATTTAAGCGACCAGGTTTTACAGCCCTATTTAGTAAAACGCAAAACTAAAACCTGGTACAAAAAGGTGGCCATTTATTTGTTACAGGTGGCCATCCACAACTCATTTGTGCTCTATAAAAAAAACTGAGGCAGAGACACATACCTGGATTTCCAGGAAAAAATTATTGAAGGCCTCATTTTTGATGTTCAGGACACCCGAGAATGCCCCCAGTCTGAGGATGTCACGCGACTGACTGAAAGACACTTCATCAGTCGGATTCCCCCAACAGCAACCAGAAGCAACCCCCAGAAAAAGTGCCGCGTCTGCAGAAAAGATGGGCACCGCAAAGATTCCCGATATTTCTGTCCCTCATGTCCCTCGCAACCAGGCCTGTGCATTGAGCCATGTTTTAAAAAATACCACACTGTTCTGAATTATTAGATTTTAGTTAATTTGTTGAAAATATATTTGCCCTACATTTCGTTTTTATTTTTCCCCTGATTTTACTCCAAGGGTGAGGGAGGGAATGGGTGGGGGGTGGATGTCATGTTTGATGTTTTCTAAAGTTCATCTGCTGGAGAGCTCCATTTGCATTAACCTGCAATTTCTTATTTTAGAAAAGCCCAAAAAATAAATTCCCATTATACCCCTAGATGAATATTTTGGGATTTCTGCTTCAAGAGCAGATATTTTGGAAGTGTTATAGAAACTCTGTTGAGTTTTGTAAAACCAGCTTTGAAAAAAAGCGATTTGTGAAATAAGCTTCTTCTATCCTCCGCCCTCCTACATCTCTATGTGATAAATAAGGCCACATATTTGGTATCCCCGTGCACGGGAGAAGTGGCAGAATGTGAACGGAGATTAATTTTGACCGTGGTCTAAGCCGTGTGTGAAAAATGCTGGTATAAACTGACGCATTTGCTAAAAAATTGCTAATTTTATTTTGATCCATCTTATTCAAGAAACTTTCAGAAGAAAACTGGACTGTCTAAAAATATGATAAACCCCTTGAAGGAAACCTTGTGTGGTCTACTTGTGTGAATGAAGTCGTTTATGGGGTGTTTCTAATGTTTCAGCAGCATTACGGCCCCCCAGAAAACAGTATGCGGCTATAAAATCAAGTGCAGAATTCCTGGACCGAAAAGGCCAAAAAGCCTCCCTTTATGCCAAGCCCTGGCACATGCCCGTGAATAAAGCACACATATTTGGTATCCCCATGCACGGGAGAAGTGGAAGAATGTGAAATGCGATGAATTTTGTCCGTGGTCCATTTTGTGTGTGAAAAAGCTAGCATAAACTGACGCATTTGTTAAAAAAAAAAGGTAATTTTATTTTGTTCCATCTTATTCAAGAAACTTTCAGAAGAAAACTGGACTGTCTAAAAATATGATAAACCCCTTGAAGGAAACCTTGTGGGGTCTACTTGTGTGAATTAAGTCATTTATGGGGTGATTCTAATGTTTCAGCAGCATTAGGCCCCCCAGAAAACAGTACACTGCTATAAAATCAAGTGCAGAATTCCTGGACCAAAAAGCCTCCTTTTATGCCAAGCCCTGGCACATGCCCGCACAGCGAATAAGGCACACATATTTGGTATCCCCATGCACGGGAGAAGTGGAAGAACGTGAAAGGAGATGAATTTTGGCCGTGGTCTATACCGTGTGTGAAAAATACTAGCCTAAACTGACGCATTTGCTAAAAAAGTGCTGATTTTATTTTGTTCCATCTTATTCAAGAAACTTTCAGAAGAAAACTGGACTTGCTAAAAATATGATAAACCCCTTGAAGGAAACCTTGTGGGGTCTACTTGTGTGAATGAAGTCATTTATGGGGTGTTTCTAATGTTTCAGCAGCATTAGGCCCCCCAGAAAACAGTATGCGGCTCTAAAATCAAATGCAAAATTCCTGGACCGAAAAGGCCAAAAAGCCTCCTTTTATGCCAAGCCCTGGCACATGCCCGCACAGTGAATAAGGCACACATATTTGGTATCCCCATGCACGGGAGAAGTGGAAGAACGTGAAAGGAGATGAATTTTGTCCGTGGTCTATACCGTGTGTGAAAAATACTAGCCTAAACTGACGCATTTGCTAAAAAAGTGCTGATTTTATTTTGTTCCATCTTATTCAAGAAACTTTCAGAAGAAAACTGGACTTGCTAAAAATATGATAAACCCCTTGAAGGAAACCTTGTGGGGTCTACTTGTGTGAATGAAGTCATTTATGGGGTGTTTCTAATGTTTCAGCAGCATTAGGCCCCCCAGAAAACAGTATGCGGCTCTAAAATCAAATGCAAAATTCCTGGACCGAAAAGGCCAAAAAGCCTCCTTTTATGCCAAGCCCTGGCACATGCCCGCACAGTGAATAAGGCTCACATATTTGGTATCCCCATGCACGGGAGAAGTGGAAGAATGTGAAAGGAGATTAATTTTGGCCGTGGTTCATACCGTGTGTGAAAAATGCTAGCATAAACCGACGCAATTGTTAAATTCTTGCATTTTTTTCCAATTTTGCCCACTTTAGTGAAAAAAAAAAAAATGATATATACTGACAAATGACCACTAAAACAAAGCCCTATCTGTCCTTTAAAAAGAGTGTAAAATTCAAAGATGAACTTTATTCACCTGCTGAGTTATAGTCATCTAAAGAAGCGCATAGCAAAATTGTGAAATTTGCTCTGGTCATTTAGCTGTAAAACAGCCTAGTCCTTAACCGGTTAAGAAAGGTTTTTGTTCCCGCCAGATGGATAGCATCCTCATAGAAATAACGATGGACTATAACAAGATCACATTGATCTTCTAATGGCTAACATCTATTATGCTATCTTCCATATAATCTAAAACAGAAACATTAGTTTATACAGCAGGCAGAGTTAATCTTGTTAATTGGGTCTCTCCTAAATAATTTCTGTTAAGAAAGTCTTGCTTTTTTTAAACTTGCAGAATTTTTTGCCTAATTATACTGAGACAAAGAGAAGCAGTTTCCAGTCCTGATGATTTCCACGGCTTCACTCCTCAATGTGCTATTCAGTCAGGGCCAGGTGTGAAGAAAAGTGTATATGGAACCAATTAATAAAACAATCCTGCTGGTTCAGACCAAAAATACAAAGTGCAAGATTAGAGCTTCACTTAGAAATTTGCTTCAGGCTCTCCTGTTTGAAGCCTTCAATAATTGGATTTGTTATATTTAATACATTGCATCTTGGCAACCAAAACAATGATCCTTCCACCTGAAAAGTACACAGGGATATGAGAGTAGGTGCTCTTTTAGAGACATTATATACAGTGGAAATGATTAATTATAACACATGTTTAATTCCTCTAAGCTGAATTTCTAATATTTTCCCTTGCAGAGAACCATGTCCTTTCGTCATAACTATGGATCACTGTGGATCTCAGCTCACAGACCCCCACTACTCTGATCTTCTGATATGTTTCAATGACATGTTAGAAGGTAAATAAAGCTAAATCTTCACTTGAAATAAACTATTTACTATCAGTGTCTATGTATAAATACATGAATACCCTATCTGCCGGGACAGTTAATAGGGACAGTTTTCTATATATGTTACTAAGTGTGATGATCAACACTTAATGCACACGTGACTTGGATGCATCTGTAAGGGTTAATCAGCTTTCTGATTCAGTTTCACACACGTCATCGCATTAGGCTAAAAACAAGCTGAGCACACCCCAAAACCAGTCCACCAATCCCCAAAAAACGCTGCCACCCCTTTCCGTATTAGGCCAATAAGAGCCTACCCCTGGTAACACACAAGTTTACACAGGCACACATTAACTCTGCCTAGCATTAAACAGGTTAAATTCTAGCACAGTGGCATTCAGAGGGATAACACAGCTAAGCAATACTTTTTCTATTTGAGGTTGTGGGAAAGTTAGTGCAGCAAGGAACAAACGTATTACATTTTAACTTTTTATAAATAAAAGTACAGTTCTTAAAAAAGGTTACAAAAATAATGGACTAAATATGACATACATATAAAAAAAAATAGATATAAAAATTAAAAGGAATAAAATACGGAATAACATACCTTTTACTAATTAGATCGACAAGAGATCCCACTGAGGAGAACAGCTGGAATTTGGACGGAACTGCAATCTCAGCCGCGTCTTCTGTGTCTGACCCAGTTGGTCTCTTGACATAAGAGGGTGGTCCCAGTCAGACCCTTCACCACACTTCCACGTCATTTGAGAGGAGGGCTAATTACATGCACGAGAGGAACGTTGCCAGACATAATTCTAGCTTAGGTCATATCTTCTCATAGGAATTTCCCATTAAGATAACAGGATAGTAAAGTTCCAAAGCATATTTTTACCCATCTATGCATACGCAACATGGACCTGGAAATATTAATAATTAGAACCAATATGTAATTATGTAAGTTCCTAAGGCCAAATTGCCCGTTTGAGACAAGAGATGTGACTAAGCTCCCTGATCATAAATAAATAGCTGGGTTGTCTAAAACAAGAATTATGATAGGAATGACTTTGAAGTATTAAATATTCCTTTAAACTGTATCGAGGACTTTTTGGAGTCATAAGGGCTTTGGAGACAAGCAGTGTACCCACAGATTAATTCACCTCCCACTTGTTACCACCTCTATGTAAACTGGGTTCCCACAGAGGAACATTTGCTTTTTTATCATTGCAAACTCATTTAATTACTTACTTAATCAATTACATCTGTCCAGGGAGATTTAATATTGACTTGATTCACATGATTAAAACATAATCCATAACACTTGGGCTTGTCCACACGTATCGGAATTGCTGCGTATTTTCCGTCCGGAAATTGTGCACGGAAAATACGCTGCGGAATACAGTAGCAGCGAAGTAGGTCTAATTCATCCACACACTGCAGAAAAATTCAGTCCAGAAATTCACTTGCGGTGCTTAATTTTATTTCCGCAACATGTAAATTACTCTTGCAGGAAGTAGACTGATTTCCTGCATTTTCGGCTTATTACACGGCTTATTTTCGTCCGTTTTTAAAAACGGCCGAAAATTCGGACGCAGAACGCAGAATTCGGACGCAAACATCTGCCCTTTAACTTCAATGGGAAAAACTGCGTTCTATTCCGACGGTGCGTTTTTTTAAGCGGCCATTTTGAAAATCGCAGACGAAAAAGAAGTGCATGTCACTTCTTCAGCCGTTTTTGGAGCCGTTTTTCATTGACGTTTTTCAAACGCAGCAAAAAATGCAAGTTGCTAAAAAAATGTCTGAAAATCAGGAGCTGTTTTCCTTTGAAAACAGCTCTGTATTTTCAGACGTTTTTGATTTTGTGTGTGCACCTACCCTTACTCTCCAACTGCTTGATGCGAGCTAGGTGCTTTACTTATGGCTGTCTAAAAACATGTCCTTCACTGGAGGCTGATTTCAAACCATGCTCAGCGGTTATGTTAGGTGACACCATATATAACAGTCCTGCTGAACATTATCCCCTGATGACTACCATTGTATCCCCATATACTGTAGTTGCATATGCCTGCCATGAACTCCGAGACCTTTTATAAAGATGTATTGAAAAATGTAGTTGTATGCACTTTTTAAAACAGTTGAGGCTGCAGTATCTTGATGCAAACCCACCAAACATATGCTTAAAGGGGTTTTCCCATGAGAGACATTTATGACATATCCACTGGATATGTCATAAATGTTAGATAGATGCGGGTCCCATCTCTGGGACCCACACCTATCTCTAGAACGGGGCCCCCTAAACCCTGTTCTAGCTTTGTCTGAACTCACTGGCTCCCAGCCACTTCCTGGTTATATAAGCTGAGCTACGCTGTTTCTGTAAGTCCCATAGAACTGAATGGTAGTTACAGAAACAGCGTAGCTCGCATGCTACGCTGCTTCCGTAACTGTCATTCAGTACTACGGGAGTTACGGAAACAGCACACCTCAGCGAGCTATGCTGTTTTCGTAACTCCCGACCGTATAACCAGGAAGTGGCTGGGAATCAGTGATAGCAGACAAAGCTAGAACAGGGTTTAGGGGGCCCCGTTCTAGAGATAGGTGTGGGTCCCAGAGTTGGGACCCGCATCTATCTGACATTTATGACATATCCTGTGGATATGCACAGAAAGAATAGCGACGAGGCAGCACTTCCAAAATAAATGGGAATTTATTTACCCACCAGTGTGTGCAACGTTTTATGATTCCCATTTATTTATTTTGGAAGTGATGCCGTGTCTCTATTCTTTCGGTGGATACTGATAGAAGAATTTATGTACTTATCAAAGAAATTCAAGGAGTCACCTGAATAGAGATGCACGTCTTTTATTGTTATCGATAAGGAGACAATATGGCAAAATGTCAGCTGCTAGCTTGAGTATCATGGCTTTTATACATGGGATAAACCTAGTTCAAACCAGTCCGTACAAAGCTTTGTTATCTCTTTACTCGACCTAGATACTTATGTAAATACTTCACTTCTCTCTCTAAAGGAATTCAACTGCCCACCCCCTCTACTTGATAACATATTAAACACTTTCCTAACATTTCCCCCTGTTGTAAATTTATCAAGAAATTTTCTGTGACATCTAAAACTAAATGTTCTCCTTAAGTTTTCACCAGTCCTTCAGAATTTTGATCGTCATCATGGAGTGTTTCCAAGCCATCGCATAAGTCCTCATTTTGAATCTCTTGGTACATTGTTTTAGTAATTGAAGTGTCAATGACTCTCTGAATTAATCCTCTTATGCAAGAAATGCAACAACATCCACGAGTTACAAGTATGGCTGGCACTGTTGCTAAGGAAATCAATAGACTGGATATGTGGTTACTCCATTTTCCAAACCATCCTTCAAGCCAATTAGTGAAGATGTCATTTGTTCCGGAGTTTTCCACAAGCTCTTCAGACAGGGAAATGAGTCCTTCCAATGCCTTGGTAATACTACAATCAGGAGCTGTATTATTGGAAATAAAAGTACAACAGAAGATAGAAACATTTTGCAGACACACCCTTTTTCTGCTAGTAACATATCCAGGGCCATTCTATTTTGCCATGTCATTAATGATATAGGTCCCAACTGATCTGCAATGCCCTTTATTGCATGTCTGGTACAATTAACAACTCTCTGTTGATTGTAATAAATATAATTAATCCAGTCGACATTCTTATTTATCGTAGACCACCAGAAAAATACAGACTCAAAGCCTGATGCAATCTGATTTCGGGCCTTAAACTCATTTGGCCCCCTCAGGGCACTCCTATTTCATCTATGTATATTCTATGGTCAAAAGAACCTCCAAGGATAGACCGCTTATAGCGATTCAGATAGTCTGCAGGGTTATTTTCTCATTCTCTGAAACTCAGGGGCTGAAAACAAGTGGATGTCATCAGAAGCTGAATCAGGGTACAGCTTCCCTGCCACTTGGCCAGTAGCCTAAGTCTCAGCTTCCTGTTTCCACATAGCCATCAGAGATCAGTCCTTGCTCTTGTCTGGTTGGTAAACCAATTAGAGGAGTAATTACCATTATCGGTACCAATATCTATGGTGGTTTTGCAAAACTCCAGTTAGGTTCCCTACTTTCTTACCTTGCCCATTCCTCAAAAATCAGGAGTAGTTGCCTGGGTCAGCAACTACTAAGGGAGGAATTTAATCTCTCCCTACAGGTGGGTACAATAAAGAGAGTGTCTTACATAATGTATCACCTGGATTATATGATGCATTATATAAAGATAACACGCAATGCAGACCTTGTGGGTCCTCCTTATCTGATAGCCTGAAAGGTATAGTAGCCAGATGTGGCCTAGCTTTTGCACAAGCAATACAGTTAGTTCTTTTATTTTAGATTGTAGTGTATCCTATCCAGGCTAACCATTAACCCCTTCCCGCTCCTGGACGTACTATTAGGTTATAGTATCTGTATCGTTCGCGCTCCATGACCTAATAGTACGTCTCAGGAGTAACGGCCGTTTCGGCTGTCCTCCCGACACATACAGGAGCTGTCACAGCTGTGTCCCCGCTGATTAACCCCTTAAAAGCCGAGTTCAATAGAGATCGCGGCTTTTTAGGGGTTAAGCTGCCATCGCCGGCCTGCTACACGATAGCGGCCGGCGATGGTGACTATGGCAACCGGACACCAAACAATGGCGTCCGGCTATGTCATCGACGGAAGCCAAGTGGGTCCTGACTTTGTTTGCTGTCAGTGAGTAGCTGACAGTTCTAATACACTGCACTACGCATGTAGTGCCGTGTATTAGAATTGAGATCAGGGCCTCCTGCCCTCAAGTCCCCTAGTGGGACAAAGTAATAAAGTAAAAAAAAGTTAAAAAAAGATGTGTAAAAATAAGAAAATAAAAGTTTTAAAAGTATTAAAAGTAAAAATCCCCCTTTTTACCTTATCAGTCCTTTATTATTAATAAAAATATATAAACAAACAAATAAACTATACATAATTGGTATCGCCATGTCCGTAACGGCCTGAACTACAAAATTATTTCGTTATTTATCCCGCACAGTGAACGCCGTAAAAGAAAATAATAATAAACCGTACCACAATTAGTAATGATGGGGGTAAGGAAACAGACAAGTGAGCCCTAATCTACCCGCCACTCAGTCCCTGCCTACTTGCAACGACCCGCCCTAGGCGACGGGGTACAACTGGGCGACGGTCCCTACGCTCAATAAGTGCACGACAGACAAACAGACAAGGGTACGCAGAAGCAAGGGAAAAGGGGCAGTTGCCCAGGGCAACACCATGAGCAACAAGAGTGGTGAACGAGCCGAGTCAAACCAGGAGTGTACGAGGTACCAAACGCAGAGCAGGAGAGTAGTGAACAAGCCGGGGTCAATATGAAGCAGGGTCAAATAGTACAAGAAGCTGCAGCAGGGCCAGGAAACCAAACGAGAAGAATCACAAGCAAGGAGGAACAGGAAAGGCAGGTATAAATAGACGGAGGGCGGGAGCTAGCTCCGTCTGGCCAGGCTGTGATAGGCTCTCCCACTCCTAAGCCTGCCATCCTGAGTGGTGGAAGATGGAGTCAGTCTCACAGACATAGAAGCAGGTGCAAACTGATTACCTATGGGCGTAGATACAGAAGCTGTGCCTGGCAGATCCTTAACAGTACCCCCCCCCTTTTATGAGGGGCCACCGGACCCTTTCTAGATGGACCTGGTTTATTGGGGAAACGAAGGTGGAACCTCCTGACCAATACCCCAGCGTGAACATCCCGGTGCGGGTACCCAAGTCCTCTCCTCAGGCCCGTATCCTCTCCAATGGACCAGGTACTGGAGGGAGCCTTGGACCATCTTGCTGTCCACAATCTTGGCCACCTCGAATTCTACCCCCTCAGGGCTGAGAACGGGGACAGGAGGTTTCCTCGAGGGAGCCAAGGACGGGGAGCAGCGTTTAAGGAGGGAGGCATGAAACAAATCGTGTACTCGAAAAGATGGGGGCAACTCCAGTCGGAAGGAGACAGGATTGAGGACTTCAATGACCTTGTACGGCCCTATAAACCGGGGAGCAAACTTCTTGTACGAGACTTTAAGGCGAAAGTTCTTAGACGATAGCCACACCAGATCCCCGACCATAAACAAGGGGTTAGCAGAACGTCTTCTATCTGCCTGAGTTTTTTGTATGCTCTGGGACGCCTCTAGGTTCTTCTGAACCTGGGCCCAGACTGTGCACAGTTCCCGATGAACGACCTCTACCTTGGGATTGTTGGAACTACCAGGTGAAAAGGAGGAGAACTGTGGATTAAACCCAAACTTACAGAAAAAGGGGGAGACCCCTGACGAGTTACTGACCCGGTTATTAAGGGAAAATTCGGCGAGGGGAATGAATGAGACCCAATCATATTGACAGTCAGAGATAAAACACCTTAAATATTGTTCTAGAGACTGATTAGTCCTCTCAGTTTGGCCATTAGTTTCAGGATGGAAGGCAGAGGAGAAGGACAGATCAATCTCCAACTTTTTACAGAAGGCTCTCCAAAACAAAGAAACAAATTGTACCCCTCTGTCAGAAACAATATTGACAGGGACCCCATGGAGACGCAGGATGTGTTTGACAAACAAGGTAGCTAACATCTTAGCATTGGGTAGTTTCTTGAGGGGCACAAAGTGGCACATCTTACTGAAGCGGTCTACTACAACCCACACCACCGACTTGCCTTGAGATGGAGGCAAATCGGTGATAAAATCCATGGAGATATGGGTCCAAGGTCTCTGGGGAGAGGGCAAAGAACGTAGTAAGCCCGCTGGTCGGGACCTGGGAGTCTTGGACCTAGCACAAACCTCACAAGCGGCGACGTAGGCCTTAACGTCTTTAGGCAACCCAGGCCACCAATAGTTTCTGGCAATGAGGTGCTTGGTACCCAGGATGCCTGGATGACCAGATAGTGCGGAGTCATGATTTTCCTTAACCCCTTCCCGCTCCTTGACGTACTATTACGTCATGGCAGCTGTATCGTTCGCGCTCCATGCCGTAATAGTACGTCTCGGGAGTAACGGCCGTGTCGGCCGTCCTCCCGACACATACAGGAGCTGTGACGCTGCTGTCTTGTTCAGCAGCTGTCACAGCTCCTACAGCGGGGACCGATCGCTGTGTCCCCGCTGATTAACCCCTTAAAAGCCGCGTTCTATAGAGATCGCGGCTTTTTAGGGGTTAAGCGGCCATCGCCGGCCTGCTACGCGATAGCGGCCAGCGATGGTGACTATGGCAACCGGACACCAAACAATGGCGTCCGGCTATGCCATAGACGGAAGCCTAGTGGGTCCTGACAACGTCAGGACCCACTATGCTTGCTGTCAGTGAGTAGCTGACAGTTCTAATACACTGCACTACGCATGTAGTGCAGTGTATTAGAATAGCGATCAGGGCCTCCTGCCCTCATGTCCCCTAGTGGGACAAAGTAATAAAGTAAAAAAAAAGTTAAAAAAAGATGTGTAAAAATAAGAAAATAAAAGATTTAAAAGTAATAAAAGTAAAATTCCCCCCTTTTCCCTTATCAGTCCTTTATTATTAATAAAAATATATAAACAAACAAATAAACGATACATAATTGGTATCGCCGCGTCCGTAACGGCCTGAACTACAAAATTATTTCATTATTTATCCCGCACGGTGAACGCCGTAAAATAAAATAATAATAAACCGAACCACAATCACAATTCTTTGGTCACTTCACCTCCCAAAAAATGGAATAAAAAGAGATCAAAAAGTCGCATGTACCTAAAAATGGTGCTGATCGAAACTACAGTTCGTTACGCAAAAAATAAGTCTTCGCACGGCTTTATTGATTAAAAAATAAAAAAGTTCTGCCTCTTAGAATAAGGTAACACAAAAAGTGAATGATTGTTTACAAAACGTATTTTATTGTGCAAACGCCATAAGACATAAAAAAAAACTATAAACATCTGGTATCGCCGTAATCGTATCGCCCCGCAGAATAAAGTGAATAAGTCATTTATAGCGCACGGTGAACGCTGTAAAAAAAAAACGAAAAAAAAAACAATAGTAGAATTGCTGTTTTTTAGTCACCACGCCAACTAAAAATAGAATAAAAACTGATCAAAAGAAAACTGCACCCCAAGAAAACTGCAATGGATTCCTCAAGGGGTCTAGTTTCCAAATTGGGGTCACTTTTGGGAGGTTCCCAATGTTTTGGCACCACAAGACCTCTTCAAACCGGACATGGTGCCTAATAAAAAAGAGGCTTCAAAATCCACTAGGTGCTCCTTTGCTTCGGAGGCCGGCGCTTCAGTCCATTACCGCCCGAGGGCCACATGTGGGATATTTCTCAAAACTGCAGAATCTGGGCAATACGTATTAATTTGCGTTTCACTGATAAATCCTTTTGTGTTATAAAAAAAATGGTATAAAGAGGATTTTCTGACAAAAAAAAAATGTAAATTTCACCTCTACTTTGCTCTAAATTTTTGTGTAACACCTAAAGGGTTCATAAACTTTCTACATGCTGTTGTGAATACTTTGAGGGGTCTAGTTTCTAAAATGGGGTATTTGATAGGGGTTTCTAATATATGGGCCCCTCAAAGCAACTTCAGAACTGAACTGGAACCTAAAAAAATAAATAAATGAGGCAATACTTCGCTTCTTACATTATACTGATAATGAGCCGTGCCCACCCCGAGATGACCCCAGTTTTGACCGTTTGTATAAACGGAGACCCCTATTTGACCGTTCCAGTGCCCGGTTCTCCCAAGCATACACCCACGAGAAGTGTATTTCTATTGATGAGTCCCTGGTACATTTTAAAGGGAGGGTTCAATTCCGCGAGTACCTGCCAGGTAAGAGGGCAAGGTATGGCGTGAAGATGTATAAGCTGTGAGAGTGCATCAGGGTATACCTACAGGTTTAGGATATATGAAGGAAAGGCCACCCCCAAACCAGACTGCATCCTGGACTACAATAGGTACATGGGAGGGATGGACTTGTAAGATCAAGCCCTGAAGCCCTACAGCGCCATGCGGTGTGGTATAAGAAGCTGGCCGGGCACATCATACAGATGGCATTGTACAATGCAGGTGATTATCAAGAACCTAATCTTTAGGGACCAAGAAGGGGGGGCACCCAGTACTTCTGGAAGCGAGCCCACACGCATCGTACCAGGGCAACACTTTCCAGGAGAAGTTCCCCAAACTGGCAAGAAGGGAAAAAGTCAAAAGAGGTGCAGAGTCTGCTATAAGAGGGGGATAAGGAAGGACACAATATATCAATGTGACACGTGTCCCGAATAACCAGAGCTCTGTATGAAAGTGTTTTAAAATTTATCATACATCCCTTGGTTTATAATTTACCCCAATTTTACTTACCCTGATGCACTCCACACAGCTTATCCCCCCTCGTCTTTCCCCTCTGGGCCCTGCTGTGTGTCCAGGCAGCTGATAACAGCCACATGTAGGGTATTGCCATACCCGGGAGAACCCACATTACAGTTTATGGGGTGTAGGTCTCCGGTCAAAATGCTCACTACATCTCTAGATGAATGCCTTAAGGGTGTAGTTTTTAAAACGGGGTCACTTCTTGCGGGTTTCAACTGTACTGGTACCTCAGGGGCTTCTGCATACATGACTTCGCACTAGAAAATCCCCAGTAGGCCAAATGGTGGTCCTTTCCTTCTGAGCCCTCCCATGGGCCCAAACGGCAGTTTATCACAACAAATTGGGTATTGCGGCACTCAGAACAAATTGCGCAACAGAATGGGGTATTTTGTTTCTTGTGAAAATAAGAAATTTTCAGCCAAAACTACATATTATTTGAAAAAAATTATTTTGTTTTCATTCCCAGCCCAATTCAAATAAGTTCTGTGAAAAAACTATGGGGTCAAAATGGTCACAACACCCATAAATGAATTCCTTGAGGGGTGTAGTTTCCAAAATGGGGTCATTTGTGATTGGTTTCTATTGCTTTGATAGCTCTGGGGCTCTGCAAATGCGACATGGCACCCGAAAACCAATCCAGCAAAATCTGTACTCCAAAGAACACACAGCGCTCCTTTCCTTCTGAGCCCTCCTATGGGCCCAAACGGCAGTTTATCACCACAAATGGGGTATTGCTGCATTCAGGACAAATTGGGCAACAAAATGGAGTATTTTATTTCTTGTGAAAATAAGAATTTTTGAGCTAAAATTACATATTATTGGAAAAAATATATTTTTTTTTAATTCCCAGCCCAATTCAAATAAGTTCTGTGAAGAAACTATGGAGTCTAAATGGTCACATTACCCATAAATGAATTCCTTGAGGGGTGTAGTTTCCAAAATGGGGTCACTTCTGGTGGGTTTCCATTGCTTTGATACCTCTGGGGCTCTGTAAATGCGACATGGCACCCGAAAACCAAACCAGCAAAATCTGTACTCCAAAGAACACACAGCGCTCCTTCCCTTCTGAGGCCTCCCATGGGCCCAAACGGCAGTTTATTGCCACAAATGGGGTATTGATGCACTCAGAAGAAATTGGGCAACAAAATTGAGTATTTTGTTCCCTGTGAAAATAAGAAATTTTGATCACAAATGACATTTTATTGGAAAAAATGAAATTTTTTTCATTTCAGAGCCCAATTCAAATACGTGCTGTGAAAAAACTGTGCGGTCAAAATGGTAACAACAACCCTAAATGAATTCCTTGAGGGGTGTAGTTTCCAAAATGGGGTCACTATTGGGGGATTCCTACTGTTTTGACACCTCAACACCTCTTCAAACCTGGCATGCTGCCTAAAATATATTCTAATAAAAAAGAGGACTCAAAATGCACTAGGTGCTTCCTTGCTTCTAGGGCTTGTGTTTTAGTCCACGAGCACAGTAGGGCCACATGTGGGACATTTCTAAAAACTGCAGAATCTGGACAATACATATTTAGTAGTGTTTCTCTGGTAAAACCTTCTCTGTTACAGAAAAAAAAATGAATAAAATTGAAATTCAGCAAGAAAAATGAAATTTGCAAATTTCACCTCCACTTTGCTTTAATTCCTGTGAAATGCCTGAAGGGTTAAAAAACTTTCTAACTGCTGTTTTGAATACTTTGAGGGGTCAAGTTTTTAAAATGGGGTGTTTTATCAGGGTTTCTAATACATAGGCCCCACAAAGCCACTTCAGAACTCAAGAGGTACCTTAAAAAAAAGGCTTTTGAAATTTTCTTAAAAATATGAGAAATTGCTGTTTATGTTCTAAGCCTTGTAACGTCCAAGAAAAATAAAAGAATGTTCAAAAAACGATGCCAATCTAAAGTAGACATATGGGAAATGAGAACTAGTAACTATTTTGGGTGGTATAACCGTCTGTTTTACAATCAGATGCATTTAAATTCTGAAAAATGCAATTTTTTCAAAATTTTCTCTAAATTTTGCAATTTTTCACCAATAAACACTGAATATATCGACCAAATTTTACCACGAACATGAAGCCCAATGTGTCACGAGAAAACAATCTCAGAATCGCTTGGGTAGGTTTAAGCATTCCGACGTTATTACCACATAAAGTGAAATATGTCAGATTTTAAAAATGAGCTCTGAGCCTTAAGGCCAAAACTAGGCTGCGTCCTTAAGGGGTTAAGTACCCTTAGCCGGAATTGCAGGGGAACAAACAGCTTGTTCTCAGGAAGGTTCCCGGGAGCTGAACCTTGATCGGCAGCAATTTCAGAGACTAAATCAGAATCAATAGAGGAAATTATTATACCTGGAGGCAAAATACAAGCAGGATCTTCCTCCGAAGGAGGGCTGGCCATGAAGCTACGCGACAGTGCATCAGCCTTAATATTTTTAGACCCAGCCCTATAGGTAACCAAAAAGTTGAATCTGGTAAAAAATAACGCCCATCGAGCTTGTCTCGGGTTTAGCCTCCGGGCAGATTCTAGGAAAACCAGATTCTTGTGGTCGGTAAGGACCGTTACCTGGTGCTTAGCCCCCTCCAGGAAGTGGCGCCACTCTTCAAATGCCCATTTAATGGCTAAGAGTTCGCGGTTGCCAATATCATAGTTACTCTCAGTGGGTGAAAACTTCCTGGAGAAGTAGGCACAGGGACGGAGATGGGTGAGGGACCTGGTAGCCTGGGACAAGACAGCCCCCACTACCACCTCGGATGCGTCAACCTCCACGATAAATGGCTCCATTTGGTTGGGCTGAACCAACACCGGGGCCGAGATAAAGCACTTCTTAAGGACCTCAAAAGCCTGGACAGCCTCAGGAGGCCAGCGGAGGAGATCAGCACCCTTGCGAGTGAGATCCGTAAGAGGCTTAGCGATGACCGAGAAATTAGCAATAAATCTCCTGTAATAATTAGCGAACCCCAAGAAGCACTGTAACGCCTTCAGGGAAGCAGGTTGGACCCATTCCGCCACAGCCTGGACCTTGGCGGGGTCCATGCGGAATTCATGAGGAGTGAGGATTTGACCCAAAAATGGTATCTCCTGCACCCCAAACACACATTTTTCGGTCTTCGCAAACAGTTTGTTTTCCCGAAGGACCTGGAGCACCTTCCTGACATGCTCAATGTGGGAGGACCAGTCCTTGGAAAACACAAGTATGTCATCAAGGTACACTACAAGAAATACCCCCAGGTAATCTCTTAAAATCTAATTTATGAAATTCTGGAAGACCGCGGGAGCATTACACAACCCAAAGGGCATGATGAGGTATTCGAAATGACCGTCGGGCGTGTTAAACGCAGTCTTCCACTCATCCCCCTCTTTGATGCGGATAACGTTATACGCCCCCCGTAGATCAAACTTAGAGAACTATTGGGACCCCTGAACCTGATTAAAGAGATCAGGAATCAAAGGAAGGGGATACTGGTTCCTTACAGTGACCTTATTCAAGTTACAGTAGTCAATGCATGGCCTAAGACCACCATCCTTCTTCCCTACGAAGAAGAAGCCAGCACCTATCGGAGAAGTAGAGGGGCGAATGTAACCCTTGGCCAGGCATTCCTGGATATACCCTCTCATGGCTTCACGTTCGGGACAAGAGAGATTAAATATCCTACCCTTAGGGATCTTAGCTCCTGGTACCAAATCGATAGCGCAATCGTATTTTCTATGAGGAGGTAACACTTCGGAGGCCTCCTTAGAGAAAACATCAGCGAAGTCCTGAACAAACTCAGGTAGCGTGTTCACCTCCTCAGGGGCAGAAATAGAATTAACTGAAAAACATGACGTCAAGCATTCATTACCCCATTTGGTAAGATCCCCAGTATTCCAGTCAAACGTGGGATTATGCAACTGCAACCAGGGAAGGCCTAAAACCAAATCGGACGATAATCCCTGCATCAACAGTACAGAGCACTGCTCCAAATGCATGGAGCCAACAAGGAGTTCAAAAACAGGGGTATGCTGTGTAAAATAACCATTAGCAAGAGGAGTGGAGTCGATACCCACTACCGGGACAGGTTTAGGCAAATCAATCAAAGGCATAGCTAGAGACATAGCAAATTCCACAGACATGATATTAGCAGACGACCCTGAATTCACGAAGGCACTGGCGGTAGCAGACCTACCACCAAAAGAGACCTGAAAGGGAATCAAGATTTTATTACGTTTCATATTTATGGGAAATACCTGTGCGCCCAAGTGACCTCCCCGATGATCACTTAGGCGCAGAAGTTTTCCGGCTGCTTATTCTTACGCCTAGGACAGGTGTTCACTTGATGCTTGTCATCCCCACAATAGAAGCAGAGACCATTCTTCCTGCGGAACTCTCTACGTTGTTGGGGGGACACGGAGGCCCCGAGTTGCATAGGTACCTCCGAGTCTTCCGTGGAAGAACGAAAAAACGGAACCTCGGGAGGCATCATGGGGGAGTCAGAGGAGAAAACACAAAAACGTTCACGTTGTCGTTCCCTGAGACGTCGGTCAAGTCGTACCGCTAAAGCCATAACCTGGTCTAGGGAGTCAGAAGAGGGATAGCTAACTAGCAGGTCTTTCAGGGCGTTCGACAGACCCAACCTAAACTGGCACCTTAAGGCAGGGTCATTCCACCGAGAAGCTACGCACCACTTCCTAAAGTCAGAGCAATACTCCTCAACAGGTCTCTTACCCTGACGTAAGGTCACCAGCTGACTCTCGGCAAAGGCAGTCCTGTCAGTCTTGTCATAAATGAGTCAGAGAGCAGAAAAGAAAAGACCAACGGAGGAAAGTTCAGGGGCGTCAGGAGCCAAGGAGAAGGCCCATTCTTGGGGCCCTTCCTGGAGCCGGGACATAATTATACCCACCCGCTGGCTCTCAGAACTTGAGGAGTGGGGCTTTAAGCGAAAATAGAGCCTACAACTCTCCCAAAAGGAGAGAAAAGTCTTCCGGTCCCCTGAGCACCGGTCAGGCAACTTGAGGTGGGGTTCAAGAGGTGAGGTGAGGGGCACTACCACGGTAGCATCAGGCTGGCTGACCCTCTGAGCGAGGGCCTGGACCTGTAGGGAGAGACCGTGCATTTGCTGAGCCAGGGTCTCAAGGGGGTCCATAGTAGTGTGAGGGACCAGGGTAGCCTAGGTATATGGGCTTGTGATTATGTAATGATGGGGGTAAGGAAACAGACAAGTGAGCCCTAATCTACCCGCCACTCAGTCCCTGCCTACTTGCAATGACCCGCCCTAGGCGACGGGGTACAACTGGGCGACGGTCCCTACGCTCAATAAGTGCACGACAGACAAACAGACAAGGGTACACAGAAGCAAGGGAAAAGGGGCAGTTGCCCACGGCAACACCGTGAGCAACAAGAGTGGTGAACGAGCCGAGTTAAACCAGGAGTGTACGAGGTACCAAACGCAGAGCAGGAGAGTAGTGAACAAGCCGGGGTCAATATGAAGCAGGGTCAAATAGTACAAGAAGCTGCAGCAGTGCCAGGAAACCAAACGAGAAGAATCACAAGCAAGGAGGAACAGGAAAGGCAGGTATAAGTAGACAGAGGGCGGGAGCTAGCTCCGTCTGGCCAGGCTGTGATAGGCTCTCCCACTCCTAAGCCTGCCATCCTGAGTGGTGGAAGATGGAGTCAGTCTCACAGACCTAGAAGCAGGTGCAGACTGATTACCTATGGGCGTAGATACAGAAGCTGTGCCTGGCAGATCCTTAACACAATCACAATTGTTTGGTCACTTCACCTCCCAAAAAATGGAATAAAAAGAGATCAAAAAGTCGCATGTACCTAAAAATGGTACTGATCGAAACTACAGTTCGTTACGCAAAAAATAAGTCCTCGCACGGCTTTATTGATGGAAAAATAAAAAGTTCTGGCTCTTAGAATAAGGTAACACAAAAAGTGAATGATTTTTTACAAAACGTATTTTATTGTGCAAACGCCATAAGACGTAAAAAAAAACTATAAACATAATCGCATAGCCCCGCAGAATTAAGTGAGTATGTCATTTATAGCGCACGGTGAACGCTGTAAAAAAAATAGAATAAAAAAACAATAGTAGAATTGCTGTTTTTTAGTCACCACGCCACCTAAAAATAGAATAAAAACTGATGGCTTTGTACAATGTGTACGTGCTACGTCGATGTGCAGGCCAGACGGGAACTTTCCTGGAATTTCAAGAGGTGGTTATCAAGAACCTAATCTTTAGGGACCAAGACGGGAGGGCACCCAGTACTTCTGGAAGCGAGGCCACACACATCGTACCAGGGCAACACTTTCCAGGAGAAGTTCCCCAAACTGGCAAGAAGGGAAAAAGTCAAAAGAGGTACAAAGTCTGCTATAAGAGGGGGATAAGGGAGGACACAATATATCCCGAAAAACCAGGGCTGTGTATGAAAGAGAGTTTTAAAATCATACATCCCTTGGTTTATAATTTACCCCAATTTTACTTACCCTGATGTACTCCGCACAGCTTATCCCCCCTCGTCTTTCCCCTCTGGGCCCTGCTGTGTGCCTAGGAAGCTGATAACAGCCACATGTAGGGTATTGCCGTACCCAGGAGAACCGACATTACAGTTTATGGGGTGTATGTCTCTGGTCAAAATGCTGAGTACACCTCTAGATGAATGCCTTAAAGGTGTCGTTTTTAAAACGGGGTCACTTCTTGCGGGTTTCAACTGTACTGGTACTGGCAACTGTACTGGTACCTCAGAGACTTCTGTATACATGACTTCGCACCAGAAAATCCCCAGTAGGCCAAATGGTGGTCCTTTCCTTCTCAGCCCTCCCATGGGCCCAAACCGCAGTTTATCACCACAAATGGGGTATTACCGCACTCAGGACAAATTGGGCAACAAAATGGGGTATTTTATTTCTTGTGAAAATAAGAATTTTTGAGCTAAAACGACATATTATTGGAAAAAAAATTTTTTTTTAATTCCCAGCCCAATTCAAATAAGTTCTGTGAAGAAACTATGGGGTCTAAATGGTCACATTACCCAAAAATGAATTCCTTGAGGGGTGTAGTTTCCAAAATGGGGTCACTTCTGGTGGGTTTCCATTGCTTTGATACCTCTGGGGCTCTGCAAATGCGACATGGCAAACCAAACCAGCAAAATCTGCACTCCAAAGAACACACAGCACTCCTTCCCTTCTGAGGTCTCCCATGGTCCCAAACGGCAGTTTATTGCCACAAATGGGGTATTGCTGCACTCAGGAGAAATTGGGCTACAAAATGGGTTATTTTGTTCCCTGTGAAAATAAGAAATTTTTATAAAAAATTACATCTTATTGGAAAAAAATGACATTTTTTTCATTTCACAGCCCAATTCAAATAGGTGCTGTGAAAAAACTGTGTGGTTAAAATTTTAACAACAACCATATTTGAATTATATATATTCTAATAAAAAAGCGGCCTCAAAATGGACTAGGTGCTTCCTTGCCTTCCAAATCGTGGTCCTTTCCTTCTGAGCCCTCCCATGGGCCCATACCACAGTTTATCACCACAAATGAGGTATTGCCGCATTCAGGACAAATTGCGCAACAGAATGGGGTATTTTGTTTCTTGTGAAAATAAGAAATTTTCAGCCAAAACTACAAATTATTGGAAAAAATTAATTTTGTTTGAATTCCCAACCAATTCAAATAAGTTCTGTGAAAAAACTATGGGGTCAAAATGGTCACAACATGCAGAAATGAATTCCTTGAGGGGTGTAGTTTCCAAAATGGGGTCACTTATGGTGGGTTTCCATTGCTTTGATACCTCTGGGGCTCTGCAAATGCGACATGGCACCCGAAAACCAATCCAGCTAATCTGGACTCCAACAAACACATAGCGCTCCTTTCCTTCTGAGCCCTCCCATGGGCCCAAACGGCAGTTTATCACCACAAATGGGGTATTGCCGCACTAAGGACAAATTGGGCAACAAAATGGGTTATTTTGTTCCCTGTGAAAATAAGACATTTTGATCACAAATGACATTTTATTGGAAAAAAATGACATTTTTTAAATTTCACAGCCCAATTCAAATAGGTGTTGTGAAAAAACTGTACGGTCAAAATTGTAACAACAACCATAAGTGAATTCCTTGAGGGGTGTAGTTTCCAAAATGGGGTCACTATTGGGGGATTCCTACTGTTTTGGCACCTCAACACTTTTTCAAACCTGGCATGCTGCCTAAAATATATCCTAATAAAAAAGAGGCCTCAAAATGCACTAGGTGCTTCCTTGCTTCTAGGGCTTGTGTTTTATTCCACGAGCGCAGTAGAGCCACATGTACATATTTAGTAGTGTTTCTCTGGTAAAACCTTCTGTGCTACAGAAAAAAAAATTAATAAAATTGAAATTCAGCAAGAAAAATGAAATTTGCAAATTTCACCTCCACTTTGCTTTAATTCCTGTGAAATGCCTGAAGGGTTAAAAAACTTTCTAAATGTTGTTTTGAATACTTTGAGGGGTCTAGTTTTTAAAATGGGGTGTTTTGTCAGGGTTTCTAATACATAGGCCCCTCAAAGCCACTTCAGAACTGAACAGGTACCTTAAAAAAAAGGCTTTTGAAATTTTCTTAAAAATAGGAGAAATTGCTGTTTATGTTCTAAGCCTTGTAACGTCCAAGAAAAATAAAAGAATGTTCAAAAAACGATGCCAATCTAAAGTAGACATATGGGAAATGTGAACTAGTAACTATTTTGGGTGGTATAACCGTCTGGTTTACAAGCAGATGCATTTAAATTCTGAAAAATGCTATTTTTTCAAAATTTTCTCAAAATTTTGCACTTTTTCACCAATAAACACTGAATATATCGACCAAATTTTACCACGAACATGAAGCCCAATGTGTCACGAGAAAACAATCTCAGAATCGCTTGGATAGGTTTAAGCATTCCGACGTTATTACCACATAAAGTGAAATATGTCAGATTTGAAAAAAATGGGCTCTGAGCCTTAAAGGGAATGTGTCGCTAGAAAAACATTTTTTTTTTTTTAGTTAAACAGTTAGTGTATAGGTGATTAGACATTGTTCTAATTTTTTTATTTTTTTCACGAGTCAGGAAATATTATAAATTAGATTCTAATTTATAATATTTCCCAGCGCTGGTCACTAGATGGAGCAATTCCCAAAATTGCAGCATTGCATGTGGTAAAGCAAACACATTGCTTTATCCTGCAAAATTTGAGAAAACTCACTCGCTCTAGTGAGCTCTCAGAATCCCCCCTCCTTTATCCTGGCTAGTGCCGGGAGAAACGAGGGGATTGAACGGTCAAACCTCCTACACTGTGTGTCGCCATTTTTTGAGCTAACACACAGTGTAGTAGGTTAACATACAGTAGTAAACACACACTAAAACACGAACATACATAGAAATAACTTACTTGCTCCTGCCGCCGCCGCTTCCTCCGGTCCGTCCGCTCTGTCTGCTACCGCCGCTCCAAGTGCACAAGTCCGGAAGCCGCGACCGGAAGTAGTAATCTTACTGTCCGGCCGTGACTTCCGGTCCACAGGAAAATGGCGCCGGACGTCGCACAGTTCAACTTGGACTGTGTGGGAGCGGTGCATGCGCCGTTCCCACACAGACGGCGTACAGCATAGTGGATGCAACGGGCCCCGTTCGCATTCACTATGGGACTGTATGTGCCGTATTCCATGTCTGTATGTGTCGTTAATCGACACATACAGAAATGCCTAAAAAAATGGCAGCCCCCATAGGGAAGAAAAAGTGAAAAAATAAAAAAAAGTAAAACACAAACACACAAATAAATTAAAAAATGTTTAATAACACACTAAAGTCAAATTGATCTAAAAATTTTTTTTTTCGTGACACTGGTCCTTTAAGGCCAAAACTAGGCTGCGTCCGTAAGGGGTTAATTTATATCACTGTAACCTGTTTCTAACCTGTTATCTTCATAAGTGAAGTTGGCTAGATAAATTATAGAGGGTAGGTCTATGTTTGGGGCTAAAGGACTTTCAGTTACATCCTTTTTCTTAACTTCAATAAAATGCCCTATTGGGTCAGTACCTGAAACATCAGCTCGAATCAAAAATGGCTGGTTACATTTGGTGGAATTTGTACAGGGAGAGGTAGGTTTCTTAATAATAATTAACCTTTCTTTTAAAGAGGGATTAATGGCATAATATCCATAGTGGTGCATAGCCGTAATCCATACAGCCATAATATCCCTAGTGGAGCATAGCTATAATCCATACAGCCATGACTGCACATCCTAGCTTTATATGTGTTTGTATAGCATAGATGTATTTGCCTGACCTTGTTAACTTGGCTGATTCTCCTCTATTTAGATTACATTTTAACCATCCATTGTTTCCAGTTCTGAGCAGGTCACAAAAGCCTACCTGCAATGTAGCTGTTTGTCCTTCACTAAAGTTAAAGAGGCTCTGTCACCAGATTATAAATGCCCTATCTCCTACATAATCTGATTGGCGCTGTAATGTAGATAACAGCAGTGGTTTTTATTTTGAAAAACGATCATTTTTGAGCAAGTTATGAGCTAGTTTCGATTTATGCTAATGATTTTCTCAATGGACAACTGGGCGTGTTTTTACTTTTTACCAACTGGGTGTTGTACAGAGAAGTGTATGAGGCTGACCAATCAGTGACCAATCAGTGTCCTACACTTCTCATTCTTCCAGCCCAGCATGATCCACAGCACAGTGTGATTGTGCAGTGAAAGAAGTAAACACGCCCAGTTGCTAAAAACACAATACACGCCCAGTTGGAAATAAGAGAAAACACTCCCAGTTGTCCATTAGAAAGGCTCATTTGCATAAATATAAAATTGCTCATAACTTAGCCAAAAATGATCGTTTTAAAAAACAAAACAAAAAACGTTACTGTTATCTACATTGCAGCGCCGATCACATGCAATAGGAGATAGGCATTTGATAATCTGGTGACAGAGCCTCTTTAAGGCTAACCACATTCCATTTCCATTGACCTGGAGTTCCTGAATTAATGTTATCTGCGGGATCCCGTCTCTTGTTTTCATTTTATTGCCATCCCCCCACCAATCCCAGTAATCCCACAATCATGACCCTATGTATCATCATTCCTAGATCTGATCTCCTTTTCCCTAAGGTATTCACATAGATAGTACAAATGTACTTATCTGAATATACTCATTTGTAAGCTATGTGTCTATCCGTGCATTTGTCTCTAACCACAGCGCAAAAATCTATTTCATATGTTGCAGTCTCACCTTTATTGAAATTAAAATATTTAACTCCTCCAAGCTAAGTATTTAGAGAATCCTACCCCCTGACCCTGTTTCCCAGGGATCCCATACCTTAGGTTGACACACCTTGGACCCCCATAGGATACCTAGAATAACTAATAACATTTTGCCCTGTCTCCTCCCAGGCTCTGGATGTTTTCTTCGCTGAAGTTTGAGACCAGTCACTTCTAACAAATGACCACCCTTTATAATCAGTCTTTTATAGCCTAGGAGGATAATGGCAATTCCCTAACTACCTTACAGTGTGATAAGTGTATCCAAGAGGTACGTTCGGCTATCTTTACGGCCATAGGTGTGGTAAGTAGAATCTGATATGGTCCTTCCCAATGAGGATGATACCAGTGTTTTCTTTTTATAACTTTGATCAGAATCCAATTTCCTGACTTCACAGGTTCAGGTACAGGGTCACCTGGAATACAATTAGAGATAGGAACTTCCTTGTTGGTTAACATTTTTGCCATATATTCAGCAAGTGTAAAATCAGATCTTCATCCATCCTAGAGAATGGATTTAACTGTGGTATTACAAGTGGTCTACCATACATAATTTCAAAAGGTGTCAAACCTGATACTGTAGGAGTCACATGCATATTTAGGACTACTAATGGTAAACAATATACCCAATTCTTTCCAGTTTCTTCCATTGTTTTCTTGAGTTCGTTTTTTAGTATCCCATTGTCGCTGTATATTTTCTCAGGTATCCCAAACCTAGGTATTATCTCCTTTACCAATGCTTTAGCGACTGTGATAGCACCTAGGCATGCTTTGGGGAATACTTCTACCCATTTGGTAAATGCATCAATAATGACTAAGCAATATTTCTTCCCTTTGAGTTTCGCATGAGAACCAAGGTCAAAGGTAACTAGCTTTAATAACATACGAAATCAGCATTAATATACTTGTCTTAAAGCAACGATGTCTTTCTTATTCACTACATTAGAACAAAATGGGGTCTCCAGACAAGATGGCTGCTACACAAAATGAATTAATTTAAACAATATTTTAATCACTTTCACATTTACCCAAGCCAGGTACTTAAAAGAGGGCTTATCCCCCTTACGGACTTAGTTGGCCCAGTATACAGTGGCAACTGTATACTGGGCCAACTACTTGGCAAATGCCCCCTTGGTCAGTATTCAAAACATCAAACACATAATCTGTAACAGTGTCCAATCTGTCGGCCACTTTCTCTATATTATGAGCATTCTTTACTGTTAAACCTACTAATATTGACAATAATCCAAACTTGTCCTGCCATGTGTCACATTGTCACTTACTGTCCTAATGGGACTTTTACCCCTGCAGATATAACAGGTCGTGGGCAGCATCTATCTCAAACCTAAAGACACCCAGGTAGCATAACCTCCGGGCTCTCATTGCTGCCATGTACTTCTTACTTATGAGTGACAACAACCAGTGACCTTCACCTCATACCTCCACATAAAACTCCTCAGATTGTAATTTGCAGTACCGTGGCATGTTTACATACTATATAATTATAAAATTCAGACAATATAAACAATAGGGCCTCAACTAATAAAATAATGCTATCACCAATCTCATGCTATCACCCTTCAGGTTTGTGTCCCATCAGTTCATCGATAAGTCCTGTACATTAACCCCTTGAGTACCCAGCTCATTTTGGCCTTGAGGACCAGACCCATTTTTTCAAATCTGACATGTATCACTTTATGTGGTAATAACTCTGGAATGCTTTTACCTATCCAATTGATTCTGAGATTGTTTTCTCGTGACATATTGTACTTTAGGTTAGTGCAAAAATTTGGTCGATAAATTCATTGCTTATTTGTGAAAAACACCAAAATTTTGAGAAAATATGAAGAAATTATGATTTTTCCAATTTTAAATGTATCTGCTTGTAAAACAGATAGTAATACCACACAAAATAGTTACTAATTAAAATTTCCTATATGTCTACATTATGTTTGCATCGTTTTTTGAACATCCTTTTATTTTTCTAGGACGTTACAAGGCTTAAAACTTTAGCAGCAATTTCTCATATTTTTAAGAAAATTTCAAAAAGCTATTTTTTCAGGGACCAGTTCAGTTCTGAAGTGGTTTTGAGTGCCCTATATATTAGAAACCCCCATAAAACACCCCATTTTGAAAACTGCACCCCTCAAAGTATCCAAAACAGCATTCAGAAAGTGTTTCAACCCTTTAGGCGTTTTACAGGAATTGAAGGAAAGTAGAGCTGAAATTTTCAAATTTCATTTTTTTTTTACAAAATTCATATGTAATAAATTTTCTTCTGTACCACAGAAGGTTTTACCTAAGAAACGCAACTCAATATTTATTGCCCAGATTTTGCAGTTTTTAGAAATATCCCACATGTGGCCCTAGTGCGCTAATGGACTGAAACACAGGCCTCAGAAGCAAAGGCGCACCTCTTGGATTTTGTGGCCTCCTTTTTTCAGAATATAATTTAGGCACCATGTCAGGTTTGAAGAGGTCTTGTGGTGCCAAAACAGTGGAAACCCCCAAAAGTGACCCCCATTTTTTAAACTACACCCCTCAGGGAATTTATCTAGGGGTATAGTTAGCATTTTGACCCCACAGGCATTTTGCTATATTTTCTGGAGTTAGTCTGTGAAAATGAAAATCTACTTTTTTTCTGGAAATAAAGGAGAGAAAGCACCCCAACATTTGTAAAGCAATTTCTCACGATTACGGAAATACCCCATATGTGGTAATAAACTGCTGTTTGGACCCACAGCAGGGCTCAGAAGGGAAGGACCCCCATTTGGATTTTGGAGCTCTGATTTTACTGGAATGATTTTCGGTGCCGTGTCACGTTTGCAACGCCCTGGAGGGACCTAAACAGTGGAATCCCCCCAAAAGTGACCCCATTTTGGAAACTATACCCCTCAAGGAATTTTTCTAGTGGTATAGTTAGCATTTTGACCCCACAGGTTTTTTTGCTGAATTTATTGGAATTAGTCTGTGAAGATGAAAAGAGACTTTTTTTTAAAAAAAAACCACAGAATTTTCTAATTTTTATAAGGAATAAAGGAGAAAAAGCACATCAACACTTGTAAAGAAATTTCTCCGGATTACGGTAATACCCCATATGTCGTAATAAACTGCTGTGTGGACCCACGGCAGGGCTCAGAAGGGACGGAGCACCATTTGGATTTTGCAGCTCAGATTTTGCTGAATTGGTTTCTGGGGGCCATGTCGCATTTATAGAGTCCCTGAAGTACCAGTACAGTAGAAATTCCCCAGAGGTGATCCCAATTTGGAGACTATACCCCTGAAAGAATTAAATTAGAGGTGTAGTGAGCATTTTGAGCCCTCAGGTGTTTTATAGATTTTATTAGAATTGGTCCGTGAAAATGAAATTTTTTTTTTTTCCAATAACCTGTAGATTTAGCTCAGAATTTTTCATTTCCACAAGGAATACAGGAGAAAAGACACCCCAAAATGTGTTACACAATTTCTCCTGAGTACAGAAATACCCCATATGTGGTTGTAAACGGCTATTTGGACATACGGCAAGGGTCTAAACGGAAAAAGTGCAATTTCGTTTTTGGAGTGGAGATTTTACAAAATTTGTTTTTGACGCCATGTTGCATTGCGCTGAGGTACCAGTACAGTGAAAACTCCCGAGAAGTGACCCCATTTAGGAAACTACACCCCTCAAGGAATTCATCTAGAAGTGTAGTGAGCATTTTGACCCCCAAAGGATTTGCAGAAATTAGTGCACAGTGGATGTTGCAGATTGAAAATTGACATTTTCCACATATATGCTATTTCAGTGCCCAATGTGTTGGGCCCAGCTTGTACCACTGGAGACATACGCCCCATAAATTGTTAAGCGGTTCTCCAGAGTACGGTAATACCCCATATGTGGTCATAAACTGCTGTTTGGGCACACTGCCAGGCCCAGAAGGAGCGCCATTTGGCTTTTGGAGCGCAGATTTTGCTTGGTAGTAGTTTTGTTTAGTGTTTTACTGGTGTTTCAGTTTATAATGTGGGGGCATATGTAAGCTGGGCGGAGTGTATCAGGGTATATGTAAGCTGGGCGGAGTACATGAGGGTATATGTAAGCTGTGCGGAGTACATCTGGGTATATGTA
Source organism: Rhinoderma darwinii (assembly GCF_050947455.1). Taxonomy (NCBI): domain Eukaryota; kingdom Metazoa; phylum Chordata; class Amphibia; order Anura; family Rhinodermatidae; genus Rhinoderma; species Rhinoderma darwinii. Next base: position 316,605,576 of record NC_134687.1, on the reverse strand, counting down.
AGCTGTGCGGAGTACATCAGGGTATATGTAAAGTGGGCGGAGTACATCAGGGCTTATGTAAGCTGGGCGGAGTACATCGGTATATGTAAGCTGGGCGGAGTACATCAGGGTATATGTAAGCTGGGCGGAGTTCATCAGGGTATATGTAAGCTATGTGGAGTACATCAGGGTATATGTAAGCTAGGCGGAGTACATCAGGGTATATGTAAACTGTGCGGAGTACATCAGTGTATATGTAAGCTAGGCGGAGTACATCAGGGTATATGTAAGCTGGGCGGAGTGCAACAGGTCATACATAATAGGATGATGTAATAATGGGGAGAATGAATAATAAAATTAATTATCCATGGATAGTGACGTACGCTTTGAACCAATCCTTTATGCACAGGCCGGATTATTGGGTGTAGGAGTCACACTTCTAAAGGGTGTCTGTGGTATTGTACAAAACATCCGCACTCCAGTATTGCCTAATCTTTGACTTCTTCACTAGCCCCATATGTAGCACAGACCCCAAAATGTCATAGTTTCCGCTGCATTTACAGGGTCTACCTATGGGGGCTGCAAATGATGACGTGGGGTTTTAGGTGAAGATCTGCTGCACATATAAATTAGTCTGGGCCGTCGTTTTGCATTATTGCGTTCCAAGAGTCATAACTTTTTATTTTTCCGTTGACGAGCTATGTGAGTGCTTGATTTTCATGGGACGAGGTGTCGTTTTTATTAGTATCATTTTGGGGTACATGCGATAATTTGATCAGTTTTTATTCCATTTTTTCTGAGGTGAGGAGACCAAAAAACAGAAATTCTTTCACTATTTTTTTTATCATTTTTTACCGGCGTTCTCTGTGCAGTATAAACAACATGTTTACTTTATTCTGCGGTTCGATACGATTATGGCAATACCAAATGTATATAGTTTTTATATGTTTTACTACTTTTACAAAATAAAAACACTTTTTTCTAAATAAAATGTTTTAGTGTCACCATGTCCTGAGAGCCATAACTTTTTTATTTTTTTGTCGACGGAGCTTTGTGAGGGCTTGTTTTTTGCGTGACACACTGTAGTTTTTATTGGTACCATGTTTGGCTACGCGCGACTTTTGATCACTTTTTATTCCATTTTTTTGGAAACAACGTGACCAAAAAAGGAAATTCTGCCATTGTTTTTTATGGTATTTTTTTTACGGTGTTCACCGTGCGGGATAAATAATATGTATTTTTTTAGGTCAGGCCAATACGAACGCAGCGATACCTATTATGTCTAGTTGTTGTCTTTTTTTTTCATTTTTTTTCTAATTATAAAGGGCTTGATCAGGGAAACAAGGCGATTATTGTTTTTATTACGTAAAACTTTTATTTATTTATTTATCTAAAACTTTTTTTTTACTTTTTTTCACTTTTTATTTTACACATACTAGGGGACTGGAAGATCTGATCTTCTGATCCCCTGTACAATGCACTGCACTACTTCTGTATGTACTTGTGTAGTGCAGTGTATTGTAACTGTCACTTTACAACTGACAGTTGAGCCTATTACGTCCTGCCTTGGGCAGGACCTAATAGGCTCGCGTACCTGGCAACCAGGAAGCCGTTGCTAGGCTTCCTGGTTGCCATTGCAACCATCAGAACCCCGCGATTTTTCACGGGGGGGCAATGGGGTGCAGAGGGAGCCCACTCCCTCTGTATCAATCACTTAAATGCCGCTGTCGCTATTGACAGCGGCATTTACGGGGTTAAACTACAGCGAACTACAGGGGTTAAACTATACGCCCATTTTCGGGAAGGGGTTAATAAAAATAGTGTTTTATTTTTTTACACCGCTTTCTCTGATCTCACGGATCTCACAGAAATGAGGAGATCAGAGAAAGTGACAGGAGCTTTCTCCTTCAGACGACGTCACAGACGGCTGTGATTGGTCAGTCTTCAGAGACTGACCAATCACAGCAATCGCCGGCATTGGGGACTGCTAATTGGTCCCCAGGCCGGTAGCAGAGACGGTTAGCTGTCAATGACAGCTGCCGCCGCTGTTATGTCACTATGTGATTTCACATAGTGACAGTTTATTCCTGCTCTGCAATAGTACGGCGAAGGTACGCTGCAATAAGCGGCCAGCGACGTACTATTGCGGCGAAGGTACGCAAGGGGTTAAATCAATCAAACAAACAAACAAACACCTTTATATAAGAAAAAGTTCTCTGTCCCTCTGGACAGGGCACATAGATAATATGTAGTTACTGGGTACCTTTTATGTCATACTTGTTGTTACTCTTTTCAGCATGATTTGTATCTTGATCTGAGCTGATTACCTGTAACATCTTCTACTCACAAAAATATTTACAGATACCATATATTTTATCTGCCAAGTGTCTCAAACAAAATGTTTTCTTACCAACTCGCGATTCAAATTAACACCCTTAGGGTATGTTCACACGGCCTATTTTCGGCCATTTTTCGGGCCGTAAACGCCTGAAAAATCAGAAGCAGAACGCCTCCAAACATCTGTCTATTGATTTCAATGGGAAAAACGATGCTCTGTTTTGAAAAACGGATGCGTAAAAAAACGGCCAAGTCCCAAGTGCAGGTCACTTCTTGGGACGTTTTTAGAGCTGTTTTTCATAGACTCTATTGAAAAAACTCTGCAAAAATTGCGAGTGGCTTAAAAAACTTTTGAACATCAGGAGCTGTTTTCCCTTGAAAACAGCTCCGTATTTTCAGACGTTTTGGAGTTTGCGTGTGAACATACCCTTATACATATACCTAATATCTTAGGAAGCTAAAATTCAATTAAATCCATACAAAATATGTTAGAATGGATATTGTGGACTTGGGAACTGTCCTCTTTTTGGTCTTACATTCCCCTGTGAATTATGTTTGGTGCATGTTAAACAGGTGAAACAACATTTTTAGAGTAGTTAGTAAAGCCATATGCCGTGAACACTTTAGATATGATTTCTACCATCCCCCCTGTTGAGACATGGGCTTGTCCCGTGGCTCAATATGACTGCATATCTGAATAAGATGCTGGGTAGGATGTACTTGTTCTTACAAGATCAATCTACAAACAGTATGTGATCACTATTTCGTAGTTGAATATCTTTAAGATCTGATCTTGGTACCACTCTTTCTGCTATGGAGGATAGGCAATCATGTGGTTCACCATCCTCAGCAGTGGCATCAAGGTTGAAGAATTTAAAGTGGTACATCTTTCTATCATAAATAACACTAATGTGGCAGAAGCTCTTATAGCTTCTGCGGCGGATACAACTGATTGAACACGGGGAGGTAAGGGGCTAGCTTTGATGAGTAGTAAGCTAGAGGTGTATCCTTTCCTCCATACTCCTGTGTTAGCACTGAAATCATGTATCCATTTTTACAATCTACAGTTTGAATAAAGGGTTTTGAATAATCAGGTAGTCCAAGCACTGAAGATCCTACAAGAACCTATTTTATCTGAAAAAATACCTTCTCCGCTTCAGGAGTCCATTTAATGGAATCCTGGGCTGCAAGGGGTTCCTCATAAATCAAAGACATCAATGGTCCCATAATAGCAGGATAATTGGCTATCCAACTTCTGCAGAAGTTGGTCATACCCAAAAAGGACATAATTTGTCTTTTTGTCAGAGGTTTCGGTACTTGGAGTATTACTGACTTTCTTCTTTCATCTAGATGTTTACCTTCTTGTGTAATATGGTGTATGGAATGTCTGTGTGTTGCCGAGGCTAGTAAGTATATACCCTAGTACTTCTCCTGTGAAGTGGGTTCCTCTATCACTCTCAATTACTTCGGGGACCCCATATCGGCATACTACTTCACTGAGTATTTTCCTAGCAGTGATTTTAGCTATGGCTTTGGTTACTGGCCATACCTCAGGCCAGTTTGAAAACAAGTCAGTACATACGGGGACATATTCATATACACCTACGTTGGGTAGCTGTATGTAGTCCACCTGCAGGCGCTGGAAGGGGTAATCAGGACGAGGCATGTGCTTACTGAGTGTTTTTGTCATTTTACCGGGGTTGTGTCTGGCGCATGTCAGGCAACCATCTACATGTCGAGCAGCTGCGTTCTGAAATCCAGGGGCAAACCAATGTTGTATTGGTTTGCCTGCTGAAGTCAGAAAGCCTCTTGCACGCCACATTGTGCCATAATCGTGTGCGACTCCAAGGGCGTACCTTGAGTCTGTATAGACGTTCACCCTTTTACCTGTGCCCAACATACATGCTTCTGATGCTTCTGCGAGTGCCATGAGTTCTGCCTCTTGGGGAGAGCTGCTGGAGGGCAGTGACTTTTGCAGCACTGTCTTACCTTCCTGGACTACTACATACCCGGTGGTGAAATGTCCCGTCTGCTCATTCCAGTATCTGGATCAGTCTACAAAATACTGAACATCATAGTTAGTCAAAGGTACATCAGTAACACCTGGTAACCCTTGGGCTTCAAGTTGCATTAAACTGTGACAATCATGCTCATGTTCCATATCAAACAAGTCATTTTCATTTGCAAGTTCGTACATTAAGGATCTGGCATCCCCCCTTCCCTTCCTTTCTCTACAACCATAGGCATAGTGATGGTTGTGAGGGACTGGGTGGTCTTGGATAGCAGTAAACCTATATGGGAAAATTACAACAATAATGAGACTGTTTCCTGAGCACATATACCAACAGAGATATAACACAAAAGCAAATTATCAACATATTGCAATAGACAAGTGGTGGAGTGTTTGGGGGACCACTTATCCAACAGCTCTTTCATTGCACGGATGACAATATCAGGTGAATTTGCTGCACCCTGGAGAAGCATCATCCAGGCATACTGTTTGCCTCTGTGTTTAAAGCAAAATATTAGTAACGATCCGGAGACAGAAGGATAGAGAAAAACGGGATATTATAGGGAGACACAATGCGAGTTATCAGTTTATTACTTGATAACTTATCAATCTATCATTTATGCAGACCATGCTTGTTAAATATTGAGAGAGAGAGAGCAGCATTTTACATTCCTTATAACATGCTCATACACTGCATTCTGCTGCTGCCCTCAGCCCCCACATTTTATTTTAGAACTATAGGCTTCAGTGGGCCAAAATACCGTAAGGAAACAAAATTTCTGCTATATTTATAACGCTAAAACCAGACTGCACACAGATAACTTTAATTATTTAAACCTTATAGATACGGTACATAAATTTTTTTTACACAACCTTATACTTCTGTTCATTAGCCATATTAACATTAGCCATTATCACAGACTCCTTAGGGGGATCGACATCTGAGGACAGCAGGAGTTGCTGCAAAGTATGAGCCAGACTAGGAAGAACTCCCTCCCGACTAACCTCTTGGAGGCGTTCTCGGATCCATATCAATCCGGGCGGACAGAAGGATGAGGTCATCCATGGTAGACAGCAGATCTCGAGCGGCAAGTTTGTCCTTAATTTTAGGAGCCAGTCCATGCCAGAATGCATCCATCAGGGCCTCATTGTTCCACAACAGCTCTCCCGCAAGGGTGCGGAAGTGGATGGCGTACTCACTCATGGAGGTGTCTCCTTGGCGTAGGTTAATCAAAGAGGCCACTGCAGATGAGACCAGACCAGGCTCCTCAAACACCATACGAAAAGTCCAGAGGAAGGCTTGGAAGTCACGGGTCTCTGGTCCTTGTCTCTCCCAGATAGGGTTCTCCCATGCAAGAGCCTTGCCAGTGAGGGCGCAGGTCAATGTCTATAGTTCGTATAGGGTACCTGTGCAGCTCGGACAGTAGCAAGGCAGGCTCGGCTGGAACTAGGCAGCAGGCAGACGTCAGGCGTGGTGAAGCAGGTCAGGCATGGTATACAGCACGGCACGACTTTGGCTCAGCACAGTACTCGACCAGGATAGTACGGAATGCAGGGAACAGGAACACACTAGGAGGCCATCACATAGACAAACTTAGCAAACAACAACAACGCTCAGGCATCGAACAGGGGGCTGGACCCCTCTTATAGTCCAGGGTACTCGCGACCTGATGTTCATCAAAGTCCGGTGCGCGCTGCCCCTTTGAGAGCGGGCAAGAGCGTTCGCAACCACCCTACGGGATCCGGCTGAGGTGAGTGGAAGCGAGCGCTGGCGTCTCCTGAGGAGGAGGCTGGGGCCAGCGCTTGCCGACTCGTGGCTGCGGCTGTCAGGAGGAGATTGGAGCTGACGGCCCGCAGCCATGGACATGACACATAATTACCAAACTTTGCTCTAACTTACACTGATTTACTAATCTATGGCCGTTTTTACTTTTTGGGTGGAATTCCTCTTTAATCAGTATGATATATAATGTAATATTTTACAGTTCTATGCACATACTGGGAAACTAATCTATAAAATGTTTTCTTGCCACTGTTGCCTAAATAAAATCTCAGAGAGTAGTCTAGAAACTCTGTACAAAGTTCGATTTCTTCTGAGCGCTAATGGCAACTCAATGAAAGGTTTTAGTTCTTTCTTCTTCAGGACCCAGCACTGAAGACACATTTAGCTCTGAAGAGAATGGAGATTTTAATTGATCTGTACTTTTCTCTGAAGGAAAGGGAACAGGGACTTTCTGTGATACAAGTGGTTTCCAACAGATCAGGCATCTCCTGGTTACATGTGCAGAACATAATACACAATGCACAACGGTAGATAAGTATAATACATAAATGTCACTAATGAATTTCTCTATAAAATAAATCATTGAAGATTTTTACACTGGCCTCAATTAGATAATATGCAATACATTTTCTCTGTCCATGCTAATACACACATAAGGTATCAGTCTGACTTTTTAATATTTAGAATTGGATCTGTAACAAATTTAGGAAAATTAATATAGTACAGAAGAATAATGGTACATTTACATATGGTGGCATTATGGCAATAGAAAAAATGTAAATACATATAATTAAGTGCCACACTTGTAATAAATATACAACTTTATTAGATCATAAATCTTTGCACTAAATCAAGAAGAGTTTAGATACAAAATCATTGCAAGATGCACAAATAAATATCAGAATTGTATATACAAAACAAATTCACTATATGTAATATGTATATATATATATATATATATATATATAAACACACACATACACACACACACACATATATATATATACATATATATATATATATATATATATTTATATATATATATACACATATATATATATATATATATATATATATATATATATATATATATATATATATATAGTCCAAAAGCAAATGGACACAGCACTCCAACACACCATAGATTAGCCCATGTGCTCGTTTCCAGGGGATGAATCAGTTCCCAAATTTCAATAAAAATGACATAGAACAAAGTAATGGCACCAGGACTTCAAGGTAGATAAAACGGGGTGGATTTATTCACCTCAAGTGAGCGACGTTTCGGCAGATACGACTGCCTTTCTCAAGCTTGAGAAAGGCAGTTGTATCTGCCGAAACGTCGCTCACTTGAGGTGAATAAATCCACCCTGTTTCATCTACCTTGAAGTCCTGGTGCCGTTACTTTGTTCTATGTCATATATATAAATATATATATATATATATATATATATATATATATATATGTACAGTCCAAAGGTAGATGAACACAGCACTCCAGTACTTCCAAAATCAGGCCATGTGCTCGTCACCAGGGGATGAATCAATTCCCCAATTCAAAATAGAGAAAGACAGAGAACACAGTAACGGCACCAGGACTTCAAGGTAGATGAAAAGCAGGGTGGATTTATTCACCTCAACACAGCAACGTTTCGGTTCAACAAAAACCTTTCTCAAGCCATGGCTTGAGAAAGGTTTTTGTTGAACCGAAACGTTGCTGTGTTGAGGTGAATAAATCCACCCTGCTTTTCATCTACCTTGAAGTCCTGGTGCCGTTACTGTGTTCTCTGTCTTTCTCTATATATATATATATGTATATATACACATACATATACACACACACCATGAAAATTAAAAGGGGGGATCAGAGTTGTTAACAATTAGCGCTTACCTATTCTTTCCCATCGCGCTCCAGCACTGGCGCTCCACTGATCAAGTCATTTTATATTGATAAAATCATGGGGCCCCAAATGCTGAATTACTGTATGAATAATGCAGTCAGTTCAGAAGGTGGTGTGCAGAGAACTACATTGCTGATTTCTAGCACGTCCAGGAGAGTTGTAAACCCCAAAGCATATGTCCCCCCTCCCACACAAAAAAAAACACTATCTATATATGTATACAGTTATTATATAATACCACTATACATGATTAAATATTACCTGCATACTGTTACTGCACACAACTCAATATTATAAGACCAATATTACCAATAATAACACAATATAAGGCCCAAATAATACAGCCACACCATAACCACAGTGACTGAATAATACCCGCATACTGTTACTGAACACAACTCACTATTATAAGACCAATATTACAAATAATAACACAATATAAAGCCCAAATAATACCGCCACACCATAGCCACATAGTAACTGAATAATACCGCCACACCATAACCACATAGTGATTGAATAATACCCCCATACTGTTACTGAATAATACCGCCACACTATAAACACATAGTGACTGAATAATACCCCTATACTGTTACTGAATAATACCCCCACACTGTTTCTGAATGATACCACCACACCATTACCACATAGTGACTGAATAATACTCCCATAGTGTTACTGAATAATACCAGCACACCATAACTACAGTGACTGAATAATACCCCCGTAGTGATACTGAATAATACCGCCACACCATAACCAGTGACTGAATAATACCACCATAGTGTTACTGAATAATACATCCACACCATAACCATATAGTGACTGAATAATACCCCCATAGTGTTACTGAATAATACCAGCACACCATAACCACATAGTGACTGAATAAAACCCCCATATAGTTACTGAATAATACAGCCACACTATAACCACGTAGAGACTGAATAATATCCCCATAGTGTTACTAAATAATACCACCACACCATAACCACATAGTGACTGAATAATACCCCCATACAGTTACTGAATAATACTTTCACACTATAACCACATAGTGACTGAATAATACCCCCATACTGTGACGACTTATTCCAGCCACGACTCATCCCTGCAGAATTTGACATACAGACATGTTGATTTCTCGCTTTTCCAGCACCCTCCCCACCTATACCCCATCCTCTAAACAAACTCGTAATCCACGGTACCCCAGATGATAATAATGATGCCTTAGTGCTCGACACAATAAAAGTGCCCCATCAGTATCCGTGCCCCCACACAGTAATAATGCCCCCTTTGTGTCCGCTGTATAAAGTGCCACACAGTCCCCTGTAGATAGTGCCACACACAGCCCCTTGTAGATAGTGCCACACACAGTCCCCTGTAAATAGTGCCACACACACCCTCTTGTACTTTGTGCAACACAGTACCCCCTTGTACTTCATGCCACACAGCCGTCCCTTGTACTTCGTGCCACACAGCACCACCTTGTACTTCGTGGCGCACAGCCGCCCTCCTTGTACTTAGTGCCACTCTCCGCTCTGCCTGACGTCTCACAATTAGAAGCAGGTCATGCGGCGGTGGCCTGAGTGAGGTCGGTGCCATCCCAGGAGTGGACCAGTCCAGTCACCTGACCTGAGTCACCTGACCTCACGTCAATGAGGTCAGGTGACTCCTTGGAGCTAATAGGAAGGATCTGGCACAATTCTGCCCATATCTGTATTTTTTACCCCCAGCCGTCCTGCTACAGGCTCAGGGGCACTGTGCGAACCGCATATGGCTTAAGCATTTCTATTTTGCTCCCTGGGACCCTACCCAGCAGGAGCCCATATAAGCCAGATCCCCCACCATGTATAATCTGGGAGGGACCATCACCAGTATGAATCCCTCCCCCACCAATTTTAACCAACTCCAAGGACCCCCAAAACCCGCCATATGCTGCCATGATGACTGATCAAACAACATGAACCCCTAAAATCATAACCCACAACACAACAAAAAGGGAGGGAGGGTGGGACATCCGCTCCTCACTGTGTTTCCGGACAGACTGATGCTCAAACTAGATCGCCGCCTGACCACCTCGTGTCGCAAGCTCCTCCTCTTCCTGTTTCCCTCAGTCATGTGGCCTCCTCTTACGCCCGGGGCTCAGCTCCGGCCATTCTATATAGCAGCGGTCCCCAACCTTTTTTGCACCAAGGACCAGTTTCATGCAAGAAAATTTTTGCTGGGACAGCCGGGATGGGCAGGGGGTTTAGTTTGGGTCAGTTCACACATTGAGTAAATACCACAGATTTTCCACAACGGAATTCTTTGCGGAAAATCCGCAGCATAATACAGTAGCAGCAAAGTGAATGAAATAGAACAAATCCAAACGGTATGTAAATAGTGAGTGGAAGAACCGCTCAGAAATTGACATGCGGTTCAGTGTTTTATTCCACAGCATTTCAATTGTATTTGCGTAAACGCTGCTTATTTGTTGCAGATTTTCCCCATTGAATTCAATGGGGAGGTAAAACCCACAACAAATAGCAGTTGTTGTGTTTATTGCTGCGGAATCGCAGCGATTCCGCCGCAAAAACGCAACTCATAAAAAAAGCAACAACACTTATACGTACCGAGAAGTCTGTGTTCACCCTTCAGGCTGGCCTCCTGGGATGACGTTTCATCACATGTGACCGCCGCTGCAGCCGATCTCCGATCACAAGTGGACTCCTGGGATGAAACTTAATCCCAGTAGGCTGGCTGCTAGCAGCCCAGCTAAATGCTCAGCAGTTTTCCGCAGTGGACATCCCGGGCAAAAAACTGCACCACAGTTTGGTGCGGTTTTTCCCCTGAAATTCCCTGCGGCCACTGGGGTGGATACCGCGGCCTGGTACCAAATGATCCGCAGCACGGTGGTTGGGGATCACTGCAATATAGGACAATATAGGGCCGTTGCTAAAACTGGCAAAAGACAGCGGCTATAAAGCCCACAGTTGACTGTATTTACTACTGCCTATGAAAAGAGGGGCACAAGGCATATGGCTATAAGTGAAGCGTATAAAGAGAGACTAACATGTGTCAATCACAGCCACATTGCACACTACCTCTGTCTAAAACAACAAGGTGCGCAAATAAGTGCATAAAGGAAAAATATACTAGTCCTAAATAGGTATCTTAAATAAGTGTCTTACCCATTGTAACACTTGGCTCGTTAGCCCAAAGTAGCGCCCTGACGCGCGTTTCGTGTAGATAGCTTTTTCAAGGGGTGAAAAAGCTTGAAAAGCTTTAAAAAGCTACACGACACGTGCGTTGTGGCACTACTTTGGGCTAACGAACCTAGTGTTACAATGGGTAAGATACTTAGGCAAGAATAGATAGGCAACAGTCAAAAAATAGTGTGTTATTTGTCTAAGAACTCTGCACAAATAATACACTGGGCTACACTGTACACAGCTGCTGCCATCAACAGTGAGGGTACCGTGACAGCAAGGTGAAGGCAGCGTGGTGTGGGGGCCTCAGATGCTGCGGTTGTGATTGACCGCAGCATTTGAGGGGTTAAAGGCCAGGAACAGCGCCATTTATACTTCCCCATGACATTTATCACGTACACGTCAAGGGGTTAATATACCGGACACATAAGCATGAGTCCGGCATATTCTGTGTAAAACTTTATAAGACAAAAATCCGTTCATTTCTTTATGACATTAGTCCTAGTAACCCTTCGGACATGGATTTATTATAAACTGCCCTTATTTAGGGCAACATATTACATGGAAAGATCCACTTTAAAGAAATTGTGGAATTATTGGTCCCAGCAGCACCATTGTGAAAATATAGGGACATCCTCTCTTTTATTGAGTATGAGCAACTTAGTATGAACAAATTTCCATGGTGCTTCTGGAAAGACTTTAGATAAATGTGTCATTTGGCATCCACCTCAAGATCTGGTCGCCTTTGGCCTGCCCTAAGCATCGAGCAAAAAGGTACTTGATCAGGCTGCATTAAGCAGAGGATGACCTTAGATCTTCACAATTATCTTCACAAAGAGAGCATGGAGGGAGCACAACTACCCTCAGTATTTTAGTTTTGAATTAAATATTTCTTTAGGTCTTGATAAAGCCTTTATAATTTGAATGTTATGAAGCGAAAAGGCATTTACCAACTACCCATTCCATTTTACTGTATTGTGCACTCTTGACATGGCCAATTCTGATAATTTTTTCTATTATATTTATGTGTTGCAGCTAATTCAAACTGTCTTAATAAATACATTTCTAAAGCCTTTCTCGTTATTACTCCTAAATTGGCATATTCTATTAAATTGAATAAAATTAAGGAAACACATGTCGTGGGCAGATAGCATTCTGGTTCCCACCAACTGTGCTATGATTGTGCATTTCACTGTTTACTGGCACAAGGTTTGCTGTTTGCTTTATATTCTCATAGCATCCAAATGAGAAAAGAACTATACATTTCATGATTGGCAAATCGTTCCTTCAAAGCTGTAGTATTATGGCATGACCTTATTTTATGTGATGTCAAAATAAGGAGAAGTACAGGATCAATATGTTTGTTTCCCGCCTCAAGGTGTTCAATTCTAGACAGTGTGTGAGGGGGGGATCAAATACTCTATTAATCAAATTTTACGACTCTGAAGACTAATGAATGTTAGTAATGTAAAAATTAACCAAGTACACTTCATGTATTCTAGGTTTTCACATGACTATTGTTTAACCTGTATTTTATAGTTTCTATCTGCGTCTTGATGTGTTAGTAATTAGATTCTCATTCAGGAACACCTGGGAAAGAGTCTTTTCTTTGAAAATACGTTAATATAAGGGGGTTTTACACTGGGAGATTATCGGGCAGACGAGCATTCACAGAACGCTCGTTGCCGATAATTGCCCAGTGTAAACAGAGCAGCGGTCAGCGGATGAACGAGCAAACGCTCAATCATCTGCTGATCGTATCATTTTAAAAAAGTTAAATATTATCGTTGTCGTCAGCACATCTTCCTTTGTAAACAGGGAGACGCGCTGCCAACATGATAATAATGTTTTGGGAAGAGCGATCGGAGTAACAACCGCTCGTCCCCGTCCATAGCTCCTTCTGACGGGAGCAAACGAGCGCCAATCAATAATGTCTCGTTGATCGACGCTCGCTGCACCGGCCGATTATCGGCCTGTGTAATAGGGCCTTTAGAATGGTCCCTTGAAGACAAGCTGATTAAAGGTTGTTCCACTGCTGGAGCCCCCAGCAATCGGCTGCAATCAAGGGGGAACCAAGCAGCAAGTGTTAATTTTTTTGTGCAGTGCTACCACAGGAGAAATTAAGTATTGCACAGTTGAAAAGGGTAGTTTATGGGATGTATGCGCAATGCATGGACATGCTGGGTTCTCCAGAGCGAGAGACATTCTTCGTAGTCACTCTCTGCTACCTATCTACAGTTAGAAAAAATTTAATTCTATGCTTTATTTATCTACCATGGCCAATCATTGACTCCACTTTATAAAATATTCTTGAGACCAATGTGCCATCTGTCCAGCAGCTGAGGCTGAGCTGAAATTGGGTCATGCAATAAGACAATGATCCCAAGTACACCAGCAAATCGACATCTGAATGACTAAGGAATACCCCAAAAAAATCAAGGTGTTTTTTAGAAAGTCAAAGTTTACACTTAGAAAGTTGGAAAAAGCAACGTAAGGATTCGTTCACGTATCTGTCAGGGCTCTATTCTGACATTCCGTCTGAGATTTCCATCAGAATGGAGCCCTGACTGAAACAAACAGAAACCATAGGTGACGGATCCGGTGCCAATGGTTTCCGTTATGCAAGGGTTCCGTTGTTTTGACAGAATGAATACCGTAATCGAGTTCGCTATTCCTTCCGACGGAACCCTTGCACAACTGAGACAAACGGAAACCATTGGCACCGGATCTGTCAACATTTAAATAAATGGTGATGGAAATGGAAACCTATGGTTTCCGTTTGTGTCAGTCAGGACTCCATTCTGATGGAAAGCTCAGACAGAACGTAAGGCCAAAGCCACACGTGGCGGAATTCCTCTTGAATTCCGCAGCGGACACTCCGCAGCGTTAATCCGCAGCGGAGCCGTTTCTCCATTGACTTCCACTTTTATTTAGCAGTGTTCGTTTAGACGATGCGTAAAATTCCGCTGCGGAGCATAGGCTGCGGAGCGGAATTTGGTGTCCGCAGCATGCAAGGGATGTTGCTGAGTTGTGGCGGACTGGTTGCGGACTCATGGCGGAATTTCTCCATTGACTTCAATGAAGATTCTAAATTCCGCAATGAAGTCCGCAGCTGTCATGAAAATGTTATATGTGCTGCGGATGCGTCTTGCTTTTTTGACATGACATTTCTTCATTCTGGCTGGACCTATGTATTTCTAGGTCTACAGCCAGACTGAGGAAGTCAATGGGGCTCCCGTAATTACTAGGAGACGTCAGTAAATAGTCACTGTCCAGGGTGCTGAAAGAGTTAAGAGATCGGCAGTAACTGTTTCTGCACCCTGGACAGTGATTACCGATCCCAATATACAGCAACCTGTCAAAAAAATTGAAGTTCATACTTACCGAGAACTCCCTGCTTCTGTCTCCAGTCCGGCTTCCCAGGATGACGTTTCAGTCTAAGTGACGGCTGCAGCCAATCACAGGCTGCAGCGGTCACATGGACTGCCGCGTCATCCAGGGAGGTCGGGCTGGATGGCGAAAGAGGGACGCGTCACCAAGACAACGGCCGGTAAGTATGAAATTCGTTTACTTTCACTAGGGAAAGTGCTGTCCCTTCTCTCTATCCTGCACTGATAGAGAGAAGGGAAGCACTTTTCCCGCAGTCCGCAGCAGCTAGTCCGCATCAATTTACTGCACATTTTGGGCAGATCCGCCGCAGAATCTGCAACGCAGATTCTGTGCGGCATTGATGCGGACAGTTGCAGAGGAAATCTGCCACGTGTGGGCATGCCCTAAGAATAGAGCTGATAGATATGTGAACGAAGCTTTAGGGTATGTGCACACGGCAGCGTCCGATACGGCTGAAATTACGGAGTTGTTTTCAGGAGAAAACAGCTCCGTAATTTCAGACGTAATTGCTCATCCTCGCATTTTGACTTACGTAATTTAGAGCTATTCTTCGTTGAATTCGATGAAAAACGGCTTAAATTACGTCCAAAGAAGTGTCCTGCACTTCTTTGACGAGGCAGTCATTTTACGCGTCAAACAACGAGGCGTAAATTACAGGTCGTCGGCACAGTACGTCGGCAAACCCATTCAAATGAATGGGCAGATGTTTGCCGACGTATTGGAGCCGTATTTTCAGGCGTAAATCGAGGCATAATACGCCTCGTTTACGCCTGAAAATAGGTCGTGTGAACCCAGCCTAAGAGTCTGATAAACTCCTAGAGAAAACATTTACTTCAAGTTACTGTTCTTAAAGATGGTTCAACATGCTACTGAATTATAGGTTGTAATTATTTTCCCACCTGGTTTCTAAATGTTGATTTACATTTAGGAAATGGCATATTGAAATGTGTTTTTTGTTGTCACCAGAGCTTATTTTTTTTTATAGAAGTTGATCAAGACCGCACTATTATTATTTATGCTCTGATATATAAAACCATAGAATTGAAGGAGGGTATACTCTCTTTTTCTATTTATCTCATATCTATCTATCTAGCTATCATGTTTGACCAAAAGTATATGGACAATTCTCCTAATTAGGCTTCGTTCACATCTGCGTTCACATCTCCGGTAATATCCAGTAATCCCTGCCGGATCTGCAACGGAGGCCCCTAACGGAGCGTTAGGGGCCTCCATCGCCGATCGGGAAGGGATTACCGGAGATTACCGGAGACAATAGCATGCTGCGCTATTGTGTCTGGTAAAATCACGGACACCCCAACAGATTGCCGACGAAACCTATTAAAGTCAATGGGTTCCATCGGCGCCGGCGGTATCCGTTGTGCAACAGAACAGTTGTTTACGTTATTCCCTTGTTCTCCTCCTCTGACGGAGCAGAACAACGGAATGTCACAACGCAGGTGTGAACCCAGCCTAACCAAGTTTAGGTGTTTCAGCCAAACCCATTGCAAAGAAGTGCAATCAAGCACACAGCCATGTAATCTCCATAGACAAACATTGCTAGTAGTATGTATGAGTCATACTGAAGAGCTCAGTGACTTGATAATGTAGCACAAGTGTCACAAATCAGTTTCTGAAAATTCTGTCCCGGCCAACTGTGAGAGCTATTATTTTGAAGTGGAAGTGTCTAGGAGTAACAATAGCTCAGCCATGAAGCGGTAGACTACACAAACTCATTGAGCAGGGCCACTGAGTGCTTTAAAAAAATAAGAATAAAAAAGACCATCCTCTGTTGTACCACTCACTACAAAGTCCCAAATTGCCTCTGGAAGTAACGTCATAAAAAGAACCGTAACTTAATTTAAAAAAAGTTTATGTTCGATGTGTGAGATATGTATAATATATATATATATATATATATATATATATATATATATATATATATATATATATATATATATATATATATATATATATTTATTTATTTATTTAAATATTTTATTTTTATTTATTTTTTGGTTTGATGGACAACTAAGGCAACCTGTAGGAGAAAGGAGATGCAACAGGTGAGTAGATAAAAAATGAATTCATTGTACTATTATAAAGGGCCTTCCATATATAATAAATTAGTGTGACAAAAACGTTACAAAGCAGACAACTGTAACATTTGGTTATAAAAGGCTTGATGACAACAAAATACAAGGTCATATTGTATAGTAAGATACCATTTAAACAAAGGGCTAGGGAGGGGGACATACATTGCTGAAATACTTAGGCCTCATTTACACGAACGTATTATACGCGCGTGCGACGCGCGTGCTTTGCACGCATGTCGTACGCACCTATATTAGTCAATGGGGCAGTTTAGACGATGCGTGAATTGCGCTCAGCGCGTGTGCGCAGAAAAAAACTCACGACATGTTCTATAATCGTGCGTTTTTCGCGCACTCACGCACCCATTGAAGTCAATGGGTGCGTGAAAACCACGCATGCCGCACGGAAGCACTTCCGTGCGAACTGCGTGATTCGCGCAAGAGCTGTCAAACTCCTGAATGTAAACAGAAAAGCACCACATGCTTTTCTGTTTACAAACATCCAAACGGAGTGTCAAATTCGAGATGAGCGCACCGAACTTCACCGGGTTCGGCCAAACTCGTTTTGACCGAAACCGGTAAAAAATGTTCGGGTACGCGACGTCAGGAGACAGTCACTGTCCACGGTGCTGAAAGCGTTAAACTGGTTCAGCACCATGGACAGTGACTTCCGCTCCGAAAATCCATGAACCTGTAAAAAAAAAAAGACGTTCTGACTTACCGATAACTCCGGTCCGACCTCCCGGGATGACAGTTCAGTCAAAGTGACAGCTGCAGCCAATCACAGGCCAAGCACAGGCTGCAGCCAATCACAGGCCAAGCACAGGCTGCAGCCAATCACAGGCTGCAGCGGTCTCATGGACTGCGGCGTCATCCTGGGAGGTGGGGCCGGATGACAAGAGAGGGACGCGTCACCAAGGCAACGGCCGGGAGCCCGGACTGGGGGAAGCAGGAAGTTCTTGGTAAGTATGAAAGTCTTTTTTTATTCACAGGTTGGTGTATATTGTGTTCGGCATTCACTGTCGAGGGTGCTGAAAGAGTTACTGCCGATCAGTTAGCTCTTTCAGCACCTTGGACAGTGACGGGCGTCGACTAGACTCATCTCTATGATGGCGGCTGCGCGAAAATCACGCAGCCGCGCATCATACACGGAAGACACACCGAGCTGCCAAGTGCCTTTTGCGCGCGCAAAACGCAGCGTTTTTTGCGCGCGCAAAACGCACACGCTCGTGTAAATGAGGCCTTATACAGAGATTAAGGGGACAAATGGCTCTGGACCGGGCAGGTGTTGAATTAAAAACATGACCTGGATCAGACAGGTGTTGAACTAAAAACATGAGACATATATACAGTTTATATATAAATATACAGTTAGGTCCAGAATTATTTGGACAGTGACACAATCTTCATGATTTGGGCTCTGCATGCCACCACATTGGATTTGAAATGAAACAACTGAGATGCAATTGAAGTGTAGACTTTCAGGTTTAATTCAAGGGGTTGAACAAAAATATCCTGTGAAACGTTTAGGAATTGCAAACATTTTTCTACACAGCCTTCTCATTTCAGGGGCTCAAAAGTAATTGGACAAATTAACATTACCATAAATAAAATGTTTTGGTTTTTTTAATACCTTGTAGAGAATTCTTTGCAGGCAATGACTGCCTGAAGTCTGGAGCCCATGGACATCACCAAACGCTGGGTTTCCGCCTTTGTGATGCTTTGCCAGGCCTTTACTGCAGCTGTCTTCAGTTGTTGCTTGTTTGTCTTAAGTTTTGTCTTAAGAAGTGTAATGTATGCTCGATCAGGTTGAGATCGGGTGATTGACTTGGCCATTGCAGAATATTCTACTTCTTTGCCTTAAAAAAACTCCTGGGTTTCTTTCGCAGTATGTTTTGGGTCATTGTCCATCTGTACTGTGAAGCGACGTCCAATCAACCTTACTGCATTTGGTTAAATCTGAGAAGAAAGTATATCCCTGAACACTTCAGAATTCATCCCGCTGCTTCTGTCTTCAGTCACATCATTAATAAACACTAGTGACCCAGTGCCTTTGGCAGCCATGCATGCCCATGCCATCACACTGCCTCCACCATGTTTTACAGAGGATGTGGTGTGCTTTGGATCATGAGCCGTTCCAAGCCTTCTCCATACTTTCTTCCTCCCATCCTTCTGGTACAGGTTGATCTTAGTTTCATCTGTCCAAAGAATGCTGTTCCAGAACTGGGCTGGCTTATTTAGATGTTGTTTGGCAAAGTCTAATTTGGCCTTTCTATTTTTGAGGCTGATTAATGGTTTGCACCTTGTGGTGAACCCTCAGTATTTGCTCTCATGAAGTCTTCTCTTTATGGCAGACTTAGATACTGATACACCTACTTCCAGGTGAGTGTTCTTCACTTGGGTAGATGTTGTGAAGTGGTTTTTCTTCACCTTGGAAAGGATTCTGCGATCATCCACCACTGTTGCCTTCCGTGGACGTCCAGGCCTTTTGGAGTTCACAAGATCACCAGTGCGCTCTTTTCAAGAATGTACCAAACTGTTGATTTGGCCACTCCAAACATTTGTGTTATCTCTCTGATGGATTTCTTCATTTTTTTCAGCCTAGCGATGGTCTGTTTCACTTGCATTGAGAGCTCCCTTGACCTCATATTGTGGGTTCACAGCAACAGCTTCTAAATGCAAATGCCACACCTGGAATCAACTCCAGACCTTTTACCTGCTTAATAGATGATGGATTAATGAGGGACTAGCCCATGCAGCCTATTAAATAGCTTTTGCGATAATTGTCCAATTACCTTTGGTCCCTTGAAAAAGAAACAGCTACATATTAAAGAGCTGTAATTCCTAAACCGTTCCTCAAATTAGGATGTGAATACCCTCAAATTAAAGCTGAGAGTCTGCACTTTAAGCCCATATTGATTATATAACTGTATATTTTATATATTTTGGTAAACAGCTAAAATGCCAAAACTTGTGTCACTGTCCAAATAATTCTGGACCTAACTGTATATATATGGTATGTTTTTAATTCAACACATGCCCGCTCCAGGGCCGTTTGTCCATTGGCCACTGATATGCATGCAATATTCTTGATCTCCATATCAATATTTAAACAATATTTGCCCCCTTCCCTGTTGTTTTAATGGTATTATATGATATGACTTTGTATTTTGTCGTTGTCATGCCTTTTATAACTAAATGTTACAGTTGTCTGCTTTGTAATGATTTAATCACATTAATTTTATTATCATTATGCCTTTCAATTGCTTACTTTTACAAACATTCCTTCTAATATGGGAGGTGCTTTATAATAGTACAATGGTACCCTCATGAGGATTCATCTTTGATCTACTCACTTGTTGCATCTCCTTTCTCCTATAGGTTGCCTTAATCGTCCATCAAACAATTATGATGTTAGTTCTTTGTTCTTTCCCACAAATTTGTCTTTTTATTTTGCCTCTGTTTTAATCTCTTTACTAGTCTGATAAATACGCCATTCTGGCATTGAAATGTGAAATCCATGATATTCTGAATGTCAGCAGTGCTGAAAAATCTTCCCATTTTTGTACCAAAAGTATATAAAAGGTTAAATTGTCTACGAAAAAATTATTACAGGGGCTTATTAAAGAGGTATTCCCGTTTCAGCTAATAAATGTTATTCTTTGTATAATAAAGTTATCCAATTTTCCAATATACTTTCTGTAATTTAACCTGTTAGTGACCACCAATACGCTGGTCACTAACGGGCCTTAGGCTAGGCTGCTGCCTTTTAAAGCGGCCTAGTCTAAGACCTGCACGGGTGTCCCGTGCGGGCTGGAGCAGGTGCTCGGCTGTCTTATGACAGCCGGGCTCCTGCTCTAACGGTAGTGATCTAAGTTTCCATCGATCGCGCCCGTTTAACCCCTTAGATGCCATGGTCAATAGCAAATGTGGCATATAAATGGTTAACAGACGGGGGGCTGTCACCCATCAGCGGCCCGCAAATGAGATTGCAGGCCGCCGATAGGTTCTTATGGTAGCCAGGGGTCTAACAAAGGCCCCCAGGCTTGCCCTGGCATGGCCTAATAGATGCCTGTCAATTTTACAGTGACAGTCAATAAAGCTTTGGTATACTAAGTATATCAAAGCATTATATCAGAGATCAGAAGATCGCATAGTGAAGTCCCATGGTGGACTAAAATATAATTAATAATGTGAAAAAAAAATATTTTCAAAAATTGCACAGTAAAACAATTTTTAAAAAAAAGGAAAACATTTTTTCCATAAAAGTTGTTTTTTCCTGTAAAAGTAAAAAAATAAATAAAAATACACATACGAGGTGCGTCCCAAAAGTAATGAGAATGATTTCCCCCAAAAATTATTTTATTCAAAAACATACAATTAAGCTCAATCACCTTCAAAGTAAGTCCCCTGGGACTGAACGCAACGATTCCAACGTCACTGCTATTCTTCGTAGAGTTGCTGAAAGTCTTCATGTGAGAGAATGTTCAGAGCCCTAGTCGCGGCTGACTGGATGTTTTCAACAGTAACAAAATGGTGTCCCTTCAGGTGAGTATTGATTTTGGGGAAGAAAAAAAAAGAAGTCACTTCATTGTCCAAAAAAACGATGAGCATTGATTTGACTCTTGAATTGCTCATGCAGGCTTTCGATGTGAATTGGGAGTCTGCCATTCTGAACTCAGCCTTTTTGTTTCAGGATCGTACTCAAAAACCCATGTTTCATCTCCAGTATCACTCTACGCAAAAAGTCGGGATCAGTTGTCCCACGAGCCAACAGTTCTTGGGAAATAAACTGACGATTCTTCTACTCATCGGCCAAGTTTTTTGAAAATCATTCTCATCTACTTTTGGGACGCACCTCGTATATGGTATTGCCATGATTGTAATGACCCGAACAATAAAGTTAACATGTTATTTAATCTGCAAGGTGAACGCCGTAAAAAAAAAAACCTCAAATAACAATGGCAAAATTGCTAGTTTTTCCATTACCCCTGCATAAATAATAATAAAAGTTAATCAACAAGTCCCATGTACCCAAAAATGGTAGCAATGAATACTACATCTTGTCCCGCAAAAAACAAGCCCACATATGGCGACATTGACGGAAAAATATAAAAGTTATGGCTCTTGGAAAGCGACAATGCAAAAACAAATAACTTTAGTTAAAAAATGTCTTTATTGTGCAAAAGTAGTAAAACATAAAAAAAACCTATACATATGTGGTATCGTCGTAATCGTACTGACTCAAAGAACAAAGGTAGCATGCTTTTTACACCGCACGATGAACGGCGTAAATTTAAACCCCATAGAACCATGGCGGAATTGCTGTTCTTTATTCTATTCCCCCCAAAATGAGTTAATAAAAGTTAATCCCAAAAAATGATGTACCCAATATGGTGCCATTGAACAGTACAACTCATCCTGCAAAAGTCCTCATACAGCTATGTCAACAGAAAAATAAAAAAGTTATAGCCCCATGAATGAGACTATGGAAAAACGAAAAAAAATTGCTTGGTTATTAAGGCCTAATGATTATTAAGGGGATGATCACACGGGTGCAGGACTGGTTACGGTTCAGTTATCAGAGCTGTGTCTTTAAGACAAAGCCGAGAATCTGTGTGTCACATGACCCGGAAAAATTTTCATCCACTTGAAGTAAACATTGAATAGTCCTATTCAGTAACAGCAAGCATAGATTCTGAAAACCATAATGAATTGATACAGAAAGTCTGTTAATAATAGAGTTATAACATTTTTTGTATTTATATGTATCTATGTAGATTTAACCCCTTCCCTCTTTAGCCACTTTTGACCTTCCTGACCGAGCCTCATTTTTCAAATCTGACATGTGTCACTTTATGTGGTAATAACTCCGGAATGCTTTCACCTATCCAAGCGATTCTGAGATTGTTTTCTCGTGACACATTGGACTTTATGTTACTGGCAAAATTTGCTCAATATGTTCAGTATTTAATTGTGAAAAACACCAAAATTTAGCGAAAAATTGCAAAAATTAGCATTTTTCTCAATTTAAATGTATCTGCTTGTAAGACAGGCAGTTATACCACCCAAAATTGTTGCTAATTAACATCACCCATATGTCTACTTTAGATTGGCATCGTTTTTTGAACATCCTTTTATTTTTCTATGACCTCACAAGGCTTAGAACTTTAGCAGCAATTTCTCACATTTTCAAGAAAATTTCAAAAGGCCATTCTTACAGGGGCCAGTTCAGTTGTGAAGTGGCTTTGAGGGCCTTATATATTAGAAACCCCCAAAAAGTCACCCCATTTTAAAAACTTCACCCCTCAAAGTATTCAAAACAGCATTTAGAAAATGTCTTAACCCTTTACACATGTCACAGGAATTAAAGCAATGTAGAGGTGAATTTTACAAATTTCATATTTTTTTGCAGAAATAAATTTTTAGTACAATTTTTTTTATAACACAGAAGGTTTTACCAGAGAAATGCAACTCAATATTTGTTGCCCAGTTTCTGCAGTTTTAGGAAATATCCCACATGTGGCCGTAGCGTACTACTGGACTGAAGCACCGGCCTCAGAAGCAAAGGAGCACCTAGTGGATTTTGGGGCCTTATTTTTGTTAGAATAAATTTTAGGCACCATGTCAGGTTTGAAGGGCTCTTGCGGTGCCAAAACAGTCAAAATCCCCCAAAAGTGACCCCATCTGGGAAACTACACACCTCAAGGAAATTATCTAGGGGTACAGTGAGCATTTTGACCGCACAGCTTTTTTACAGAAATTATTAGAAGTAGGCCGTGAAAATTAAAATCAACATTTCTTCAAAGAAAATGTAGGTTTAGCGATTTTTTTTCTCATTTTCACAAAGACTAAAGGAGAAAAAGCACCGTAAAATTTGTAAAGCAATTTCTCCCGAGTAAAACAATACCCCACATGTGGTAATAACCGGTTGTTTGGAGACACGGCGAGGCTGAGAAGGGAAAGAGCGCTATTTGGCTTTTGGAGCTCAAGTTTAGCAGGAATGGTTTGTGGAGGCCATGTCACATTTACAAAGCCCCTGAGGGGACAAAACAGTGGAAACCCCCCACAAGTGACCCCATTTCGGAAACTACGCCCATTGAGGAAATTATCTAGGGGTATAGTGAGCGTTTTGACCCAACAGGTTTTTTGCATAAATGAATGCGCTGTGGATGGTGCAAATTAAAAATTTATATTTTTCCCTAGATATGCCATTCAGTGGCAAATATGTCGTGCCCAGCTTATGCCACTGGAGACACACACCCCAAAAATTGCTAAAAGGGTTCTCCCGGGTATGACGATGCCATATATGTGGAAGGAAACTGCTGTTTGGGCACGCTGTAGGGTTCAGATGGGAGGAAATGCCATTTGGCTTTTGGAGCGTGGATTTTGCTTGGTAGTAGTTTTGTTTGGAGTCTTACTGGTGTTTCCGTTTATAATGTAGGGCATATGTAAGCCGGGCGGAGTATATAAGGGGCATAGTCAGGTGGTATAATAACGGGGTAAAAAAAAACAATAAAATAATCCATAGATGTGTGTTACGCTGTGAAGCAATCCTTTCCGCACAGGCCGGTGTCGCACTGATAAATGGTGTCATTTCTTATCCCCCTTTTGGTCCACACTCCGCGCCTTTGTAGTTTGGGGAATTTTGCTGGGAAAGTGTTGTCCTGGTATAATACGGGCACCGTCGCTTCCAGCGGATATGTTTGGGCCCTCCCTTTCCTGGTTCCCTAATTTTAGGTCCTTGAAAAATCGCCTCTTCAAACAGAAGAAATGTTCCCCTCGGGCACAACTGCATATTTTTTTATTTCCTGACTTATTGGAGCCATAACTAATTTTATTTTTCATAGACGTAGTGGTATGAGGGCTGGTTTGTTGCGGGACGAGCTGTAGTTATTATTGGTACCATTTTGGGGTACATGCGACTTTTTGATCACCTTTTATCCTATTTTTTGGGATGCCAGGTAAACAAAAAAACGCAATTCTGGCACAGGTTTTTTCGTTTTCTTTTTATACAGCGTTCACCATGCGTTATAAATTACATGTTACCTTTATTCTGAGGGTCAGTACGATTCCGGCGATACCTAATTTATAGAACTTTTTCATGTTTTACAACTTTTTGCACAATAAAATTACTTTTGTAAAAAGAATGTATTTTTTATGTCGCCAAGTTGTGAGAACCATAACTTTTAACATTTTTTGTCGACGGAGGTGTATGAGGGCTTGTTTTTTGCGTGACGAGCTATAGTTTTTATAGGTACCATTTTTGGATACGTGCGACTTTTTGATCACTTTTTATTCTAATATTTGTAGGGCAAAGTGACCAAAAAACAGAAACTCTGGTAACGTTTTTTACGGTTTTTTTTACGCTGTTCACCGCGTGCAATAAATAATATAATATTTTGATTCCTTCCGGTCGTTACGGTCGTGGCGATACCAAATACATATGGTTTATTATTATTTTTCAATAATAAAGGACTTGATAAGAGTAAAAGGGGGATTGTGTTTTATTTGATTACTTGAAACTTTTACTGTTTTCAAACTTTTATTTTGTGCACTTTTTTTTACACTTTTTTATACTTTTTTTACACTTTTTCTCAAGTCCCACTAGGGGACTTGAAGTTCCAACGGTCGGATTTTTTTTTTCTAATACATTGCACTACCTATGTAGTGCAATGTATTAGATCTGTCAGTCATTCACTGACAGCAAGCCGATTAGTCTTCGCCTCCCGGCGGGGCCTAAATCGGCTTCCGTAATGGCAGAGCAGGAGACCATTGTGTCTCCTGTTGCCATAACAGCAGTCGCCAGTCCTGATTGCCTGTCAGGGCTGGCGATCTGCTAGTAACCGCTACGATGCAGCAATCGCTTTTGATTGCTGCATCGAAGGGGTTAATGGCAGGGATCGGAGCTAGCTCCAGTTCCTGCCGTTACAGGTGGATGTCAGCTGTACAGTACAGCTGACTTCCACTGCTGATGACGCCGGATCAGCTCCTGACCCGGCGCCATCTTGCCGACAGCTACGGAAGCCGATCAGGCTCCGCCGCCGGGCGGATCTTGACCGGCTTCGGTGCTAGGCAGACCGGGAGGCCAGTATTAGGCCTCCGGTTGCCATTGCAGCCACCGGAACCCCGGCAATTTCATTACTGGGGTTCCGATAAGCTGCAAACACCTTAAGTGCAGCGATCGCGTTTGAGCGCTGCACTTAAGGGGTTAATGGCGGGGATCGAAGCTAATTTCGGTCCCCGCCGTTACAGCCGGATGTCAGCTGTAAGATACAGCTGAGATCCGGTGATGATGGGACCGGCTCAGCTTCTGAGCCGGTCCCAAACATTTGGCGTACATGTACGGCAAGATGCGGGAAGTCAGTACTTTCCATGACGTACATGTACGGCAAATGTCGGGAAGGGGTTAAAAGGGTTTTCCCACGAAGGACATTTATCACCAATCCATCTGGATCCCTATTATGCAGATTGGTGGTGGTCCCAGTCATGGGGCCCCCAGCGTTTATACATTTATCATCTGTCCTGTGGACAGGTGATAAATGTCCTTAGTGGGAAAACCCCTTTTTAATGTAAACAGCATGAAATATTTCAGTACAGATTCTGACTATATAGCATGCACTAACAATTCTCCCATCCTGTGATTTCTGGAACTTTAATGCAAATTGCTAATGAATTACCTTTTGTAACCAGCAGGAGCCGCAGTGATGCTTTGTATACCTGGTAGAACACATAAAAAATAGTACTATGGAGATTTTAAATAGGAGCAAGGAATATATATTAGGGCCAGTTCACATGTAGCGTAAATACTACGGATTTTACGCACCGGAAATCTGAGTGTAAAAAACGCTCAGAAATTCACATGCGTGGCAGAGTTTCATTCCGCAGCATGTCAATTGTATTTGCATAAACGCTGCTTATTTGTTGCAGGATTTCCCCATTGAATTTAATGGGGAGGTAAAACCTGCAACAAATAGCAGATGTTGCGTTCGGAATCGCAGCGATTTCACCGCAAAAAAACGCAGCCGTATACTTACACAGAATTCTGTGTTTCTTCCTCCAGGCTGGCCTCCTGGGATGACTTTTTATCCCATGTGACCATTGCAGCCAATCACAGGCTACAGCGGTCACATGGGATGAAGCGTCATCCCAGTGCTGCAGAGCGTCTGATGTCAGAGGGACGCGTCGCCATGGTAAGTATCCTTTTTATTTTGCGCAATTTTCTACAGCGGAAATTCCGGCGGAGAACTGCACCAAAATTTGGTGCGGTTTTTTGGCAGGAATTCCCTGCAGCACACAGGGCGAATATGATGCATGCTTTTATGCAGAGTATCCGCCCTGTGTGAACCTACCATTATGGTCATGGAAACTGTTATTCAATACACTTGACAAGACTCTCAGATACAGGGTATTTCCCTAGAAGGTACTATTCACATAACTGCAACATTTATGGATGATAAATTAATCTTAACTTCCAACCCACAACAAGCGTTTACCACTTTGATATCTGTCTTTGAAAAATTTGGCTGGATTTCAAAATTAATTATTCAAAGTCTGAAATTCTTAATATATCTCTTTCCAATTCTATTTCTGCTAAATTAAAACATAGTTCCCCTTTCAAGTGGGCTGATCGAAAGATCAGGCAGGTCGCAATAATTAAACGCAGAAGGCAGACCGGGAAGCCATGGGAACCTACCGGCACCCCACTATTTTTTTGCTGGGGTAATCGGGGGACAGAGGGAGTCTAATTGCTCAAATGGTTGCTATTGACTGTGGCTTCTAAGGGGTTTTACTGCTGTTGCAGATTGGTGTCAGGTGTATGAAACAGACTGTACCCACATCATACGGTGTGGGCCCAGCTTATGTGCCATATTGCTCTGACCCACATACAACATAGATCAATGCCGGATGGCGTTAAGGGGTTGAATAAATTCTATGGTTAACTGGGATCCGCATCCACCATAAAAAGAATAACGTGGTTGTATTTTTTTGCCTTGTATTGGGTTGGGTGATTTGTTGTATCCACTGCAAATATGTAGTCCCTTAGTTAAGCAAAATAAATATAAATTTAAAAAACAATCAAGAAGAAGAGGTGTCTGCGTGTGGGGCTGATGTCGGATGCACTTCTCTAGGATCGAATGCACAATATGGATGAAGGTACCCCACGTTTTCAGAGCCCAATCCATGACTCTGATTTATTTGGTGAGGAAGACTCTAATGAATCCTTCATTGATCAAGTGGTGACGGGCTTCTCACTTAGCCAGACAAAGCAAGAGACATTTTCCCAATTATCTAAAGCACAAACACCTATTGAAACAAACGTGGCTTCTGGGGCTTACTCAGGCGATAAAGTAATCATCACCCGTATTTCACAATTACTGCAACAAGAACTGGAAGAAACGCGTGTTAAGATTACTTCTGAACGTAAAGCAGACTTTCATGCTCTGGGGTACAGGATAGAAGCTATGGAGGCTAAAATTGATGATACAGTAAATACGGTTAACCAACACTCTAAACGCATCGATGATATATATCAACAGCTTGAGGAGGCCGAATTTAAACTACAAGACATAGAAAATAGATCCAGAAGGGAAAACTTCCGTATAAGGAGTCTACCTGAAAATGTTCTGGACTAGAAAGCAGCGGTTCATGATCTCTTTAATCTAACCATTATTTTGATATTGACAGAGTGCATAGAGTGCTTACAGCACCCCGTTCAGATGGTCTACCCAGAGATGTACTGGTGAAACGACACTATTTTTCTGTGAAAGAACAAGTCATGAAGGCCTCCAGGACCTCAGAGCGACTGCAACTGCGTGATTGCAATATCCAGATCTTTGCTGACCTGGCTCCTCGCACAATCCAGAGGTGTCGCACTGTGAAACCTCTACTTCAAGTCCTGATGCGACAAGAGATCAAATATAGAAGGGCTTTTACTTTTCGCCTCATGTTCTCCTACCGCAACCGACCGTATAGCTTCACTTCCCTCCAGGAAGGTGAATCCACCTTGGAACACTTGGGACTCATTTCTAAAGACAGACCACCTCCTTCAGGGAAATCACCACCCCATGCTTCCTCTTCCTCTGTGGGCCGTCTTGGGATCTTGAGAGACCCCACAGGTAATATTTTGAGTTCTTGGTGGTGGTCTCCTAACACCTCCTCCTTTTGTTCCTCTCCTTTCTTTTCCTGTCCCCCTCTTGTGATGGTCAGATGACTCAGATTTAATGTCTTTTATGGCCGACTAACTCGTGGCTGTCTCTCAGTCTTCCTTTAAAATTGTCACCTACAACGTTCAAGGATTTAATTCTCTGACTAAATGGCGGCAAGATTTCCAAACGTATAAGTCCTTACAATGTGATATTCTATTTCTTCAAGAATTACATTTCTCTACAAATTCTTGTCCTAAATTTATACATAACCATTTTCCTTTGTATTATCTGGCAGTGGCTGCTGAAAAGAAGAGAGACGTGGGCATTTTTTTTACGAGGAATCTTCCTTTTACACATCAAAGCACGGTTGCAGACCCTGAGGGACGGTTTTTTCTTGTAAATGGTACACTACAAGGATACCCAGGTTACATTTATTTCATACTGTGCTCCAAATGAGGGTCAGATTACTTATACTTTGTTGGTAGGGTATTCTTGGGTGGAGATTCCAACGTGGTGCTTGATCACCTCATAGACAAATCGGTTTCGAGTCCCTCCTCCATACGTCCCCTTCTAAACAAGGCCTTCAGTTAGCTAAGCTTTTGCATTTTCATGATTTTGTGGATGACTGTAGATCAGCTAACCTCTCTGCCACAGATTATACCTTCTTTTCCCATGCTCACTCTTCCTTCTCTCGCATAGATCACCTCTTCATTCCATCTCAGCTCTTACATAGCCTTCTTCATGCCAAAATACACCCTATTTCGTGGTCAGATCATGACTTTGTTTTGTTCACACTGGATTGTTTTTGGCTCAGGCCTCGTTCTTGCTCATGGTGCTTGAATGAATTCCCCCTAACTAACCCCCCAAATTTCCCAAGACATATTGACTGAACTTACACACTACTTTCAAACCAACTGTGCAATTGACCCTTGCCCAGCTATTAACTGGGAAGCACATGAAGTTACCCTCAGAGGGAAACTTATTCAACTTGCCTTGTGACTAAAAAGATCAAGGGATAAAACTCTCAGACAAAGAAGCGGTCTATTTGGCCCTGATACAACAACAAAAATCGGACACTAGGTTGGATCTTCAATCTAAAATTGAAGAGACCCGTACAGAACTAAACTTGTGCCTTACTACGATAGCTGAATGTCACCTTAGATGGGCTCAGTATAGTATTTTTGCCCAAATCGGTAAACGAGGTACTCTTCTAAATAGAAAGCTTGTTCCTTTGTCTCGCAATTTCATGGTCCCTAAACTACAATTAGCAAATGGCAATTTAACACAACATCCTAAAGAAGTTCTTAACTGTGTTTTCTCTTTCTACTCCTCATTATATAAACCCCCCTCCCCAGTTTGATAATCTGAGGGCTGACAACCTGTTTAGAGATATCTCCTTACCTACAATAGCCAACCCCCATAAAGATAGTCTAGAAGCCTTTAGCACTTTATCTGAAGTCCTGACAGCAATTCTCTTAAACCTGCTAAATCCTTGGACCCGTACGGGTTCTCCAATTTATATTATAAAAAATTTGCTGATGTATTGGCCACCTATTTAGTTAATATTTTTTTACTCTTTAGGAGATGGAGGGTCTCCTGGCCTCACAGCACTCAAAGTTTATATTTAAGTGATCCCAAAGCCAGGAAAAGTCCCCTCCTCTTTGTAATGACGGGGTAGGGAGACAAACAGGTGAGCCCTAATCTACCCGCCACTCAGTCCCTGCCTACTTGCAACGACATGTCCTAGGCAATGGGGCATAACTGGGTGACGGTCCCTACACTTAGTAAGTGCACGACAGACAAACAGACAAGGGTACACAGAAGCTAGGGAAACGGGGCAGCTGCCGACGGAGACACCGTGAGCAACAAGAGTAGTGAACGAGCCGAGTCAAAGCAGGAGTGCACGAGGTACAAAACGCTGAGCAGGAGAGTGGTCAGTAAGCCAAGGTCAATAACAAGCAGAGGATCAGTAGTTCAAGCAGCAGCAGCAGAGCCAGGAAACAAGCAGGGCAGAATCACAGGCAAAGGAGGAACAGGAAAGGCAGGTATAAATAGACAGTGAATTATATAGAAAAAAGATGTGGTTATAACCAAACCATACCTAACAAACCCAAATTTGCAATATAATATAGCACGGTGCCATTCCTGATAAAGATTATTGAAAAAAGAAAAAAGAAAAAATGATCCAGAAATATAACTAGGCACTATTGGGTTAAATAAAATTCAACATAATATTTTATTTTTGAATCCAGATAATACCGGCAATATTAATTTATACAACAACAACAATATATTTTAAAAAAAACCTTGTGGCCAGGAAAGAAAACATACAATAGCACCCTTAATACATTAGTGATATTGCCTGACGAATATACAGCATACTATACATGTACAGAACAATTTTGAAAAGATAAAAAATTCCAAATGAAAAACCGCTGGGTTGTGTTCACACTTGCAGTTTTCAACCATATATGTTATTTTTATCACAAAATGGCCAGAGTTCCTATTTGGAGTAGCTGGTAATGATGTTTTTAAAGAAATTATTTTTATATATATATATATATAATATGATACGATCCAAAAAATAGGAAAATAGCCCCATGTATTTAGGGGATGTGGTTTGCAGCGTGCTTTTTTCCTCTCATGAGTGGATCCCTGGTTCTAATTTGAATCTTGTGGTGATAGGAAGTCTTTTCACAGACCCTTTGGGTCAATGTGTAGCCCTCGTAATCTTGAGCTTCAAAACAAGGCACTCTTATAGCTTGTATAGGATTTTTACCTTAGACATCCAGCGAGTGCCGGGAAACCACACGTGGAGGCAGTCAGCCCAAGGATGGAAAGTAGCAAACCACATCCCCTTAATACATGGGGCTATTTTCCTATTTTTTGGATCGTATCATATTATATATATATATATATATATATATAAAAATAATTTCTTTAAAAACATCATTACCAGCTACTCCAAATAGGAACTCTGGCCACTTTGTGATAAAAATAACATATATGGTTGAAAACCGCAAGTGTGAACACAACCCAGCGGTTTTTCATTTGGAATTTTTTATCTTTTCAAAATTGTTCTGTACATGTATAGTATGCTGTATATTCATCAGGCAATATCACTAATGTATTAAGGGTGCTATTGTATGTTTTCTTTCCTGGCCAGGAGGTTTTTTTTTAAATATATTGTTGTTGTTGTTGTTGTATAAATTAATATTGCCGGTATTATCTGGATTCAAAAATAAAATATTATGTTGAATTTTATTTAACCCAAAAGTGCCTAGTTATATTTCTGGATCATTTTTTCTTTTTTCTTTTTTCAATAAATAGACAGTGGGCGGGAGCTAGCTTCGTCTGGCCAGGCTGTGATAGGCTCTCGCACTCCTAAGCCTGCCATCCTGAGTGGTGGAAGATGGAGTCAGTCTCACAGACATAGGAGCAGGTGCAGACTGATTACCCACGGGCGTCGACACAGAAGCTGTGTCTGGCAGATACTTTACAGTACCCCCCCTTTTATGAAGGGCCACCGGACCCTTTCTAGGTGGACCTGGTTTATTGGGGAAACAAAGGTGGAACCTCCTGACCAATACCCCAGCGTGAACATCCCGGGCGGGTACCCAAGTCCTCTCCTCAGGCCCGTATCCTCTCCAATGGACCAGGTACTGGAGGGAGCCTTGGACCATCCTGCTGTCCACAATCTTGGCCACCTCGAATTCTACCCCCTCAGGGGTGAGAACAGGGACCGGAGGTTTCCTCAAGGGAGCCAAGGACGGGGAGCAGCGTTTAAGGAGGGAGGCATGAAACACGTTGTGTACTCGAAAAGACGGGGGCAACTCCAGTCGGAAGGAGACAGGGTTAAGGACTTCAATGACCTTGCACGGCCCTATAAACAGGGGAGCAAACTTCTTGGACGGGACTTTAAGGCACAAATTTTTTGAAGATAGCCACACCAGATCCCCGACCACAAACAAGGGTTTAGCAGAACGTCTTCTATCTGCCTGAGTCTTTTGTATGCTCTGGGACGCCTCTAGGTTCTTCTGAACCTGGGCCCAGACTGTGCACAGTTCCTGATGAACGACATCTACCTCGGGATTGTTGGAACTACCAGGTGAAACGGAGGAAAACCGTGGATTAAACCCAAAATTACAGAAAAAGGGGGAGACCCCTGACGAGTTACTGACCCGGATATTAAGGGAAAATTCGGCGAGGGGAATGAATGAGACCCAATCATGTTGACAGTCAGAGATAAAACACCTTAAATATTGTTCTAGAGACTGATTAGTCCTCTCCGTTTGGCCATTAGTTTCAGGATGGAAAGCCGAGGAGAAGGACAGATCAATCTCAAACTTTTTACAGAAGGCTCTCCAAAACAATGAAACAAATTGTACCCCTCTGTCAGAAACAATATTGACAGGAACCCCATGGAGACGCAGGATGTGTTTGACAAACAAGGTAGCTAACATCTTAGCATTGGGTAGTTTCTTGAGGGGCACAAAGTGGCACATCTTACTGAAGCGGTCTACTACAACCCACACCACCGACTTGCCTTGAGATGGAGGCAAATCGGTGATAAAATCCTTGGAGATATGGGCAAAGAACATAGTAAGCCCGCTGGTCGGGACCTGGGAGTCTTGGACCTAGCACAAACCTCACAAGCGGCGACGTAGGCCTTAACGTCTTTAAGCAACCCAGGCCACCAGTAGTTTCTGGCAATGAGGTGCTTGGTACCCAGGATGCCTGGATGGCCAGATAGTGCAGAGTCATGATTTTCCCTAAGTACCCTTAGCCGGAATTACAGGGGAACAAACAGCTTGTTCTCAGGAAAGTTCCCGGGAGCTGAGCCTTGATCAGCCGTAATTTCGGAGACTAAATCAGAATCAATAGAGGAAATGATTATACCTGGAGGCAAAACACAAGCAGGATCTTCCTCCGAAGGAGGGCTGGCCATGAAGCTACGCGTCAGTGCATCAGCCTTAATATTTTTAGACCCAGCCCTATAGGTGACCAAAAAGTTGAATCTAGTAAAAAATAACGCCCATCGAGCTTGTCTCGGGTTTAGCCTCCGGGCAGATTCTAAGAAAACCAGATTCTTGTGGTCGGTAAGGACCGTTACCTGGTGCCTAGCCCCCTCCAGGAAGTGGCGCCACTCTTCAAATGTCCATTTAATGGCTAAGAGTTCACGGTTGCCAATATCATAGTTACTCTCAGTGGGCGAAAACTTCCTGGAGAAGTAGGCACAGGGACGGAGATGGGTGAGGGACCTGGCACCCTGGGACAAGACAGCACCCACTCCCACTTCTGAGGCGTCAACCCCCACGATGAATAGCTCCATTTGGTTGGGCTGAACCAGCACTGGGGCCGAGATAAAGCACTTCTTAAGGACCTCAAAGCAGGGACAGCCTCAGGAGGCCAGTGGAGGAGATCAGCACCTTTGCGAGTGACATCCGTAAGAGGCTTAGCGATGACCGAGAAGTTAGCAATAATTCTCCTGTAATAATTAGCGAACCCCAGGAAGCACTGTAACACCTTCAGGGAGGCAGGTTAGACCCATTCCGCCACAGCCTGGACCTTGGCGGGGTCCATGCGGAATACATGAGGAGTGAGGATTTGACCCAAAAATGGTATCTCCTGCACCCCAAACACACATTTTTCGGTCTTAGCAAACAGTTTGTTTTCCCGAAGGGCCTGGAGCACCTTCCTGACATGCTCAATGTGGGAGGACCAGTCCTTGGAAAACACAAGTATGTCATCAAGGTACACTACAAGAAATACCCCCAGGTAGTCTCTTAAAATCTCATTTATGAAATTCTGGAAGACCACGGGAGCATTACACAACCCAAAGGGCATGACGAGGTATTCGAAATGACCTTCGGGCATGTTAAACACAGTCTTCCACTCATCCCCCTCTTTGATGCGGATAAGGTTATAAGCCCCCCATAGATCAAACTTAGAGAACCATTGGGCCCCCTGAACCTGATTGAAGAGATCAGGAATCAAAGGAAGGGCGTACTGGTTCCTTACAGTGACCTTATTCAAGTTCCGGTAGTCAATGCATGGCCTACTAAGACCACCATCCTTCTTCCCTATGAAGAAGAAGCCAGCACCTACCGGAGAAGTAGAGGGGTGAATGTAACCCTTGGCCAGGCATTCCTGGATATACTCTCTCATGGCTTCATGTTCGGGACAAGAGAGATTAAATATCCTACCCTTAGGGAGCTTAGCTCCTGGTACCAAATCGATTGCGTAATCGTATTCTCTATGAGGAGGTAACACTTCGGAGGCCTCTTTAGAGAAAACATCAGCGAAGTCCTGAACAAACTCAGGTAGAGTGTTCACCTCCTCAGGGAGAGAAATAGAATTAACAGAAAAACATGACGTCATGCATTCATTACCCTATTTGGTAAGATCCCCAGTATTCCAGTTAAACGTGGGATTATGCAACTGCAACCAGGGAAGGCCTAAACCAAATCGGACGATAATCCCGGCATCACCAGTACAGAGCACTGCTCCAAATGCATGGAGCCAACAAGGAGTTCAAAAACAGGGGTATGTTGTGTAAAATAACCATTAGCAAGAGGAGTGGAGTCGATACCCACTACCGGGACAGATTTAGGCAAATCAATCAATGGCATATCTAGAGACATAGCAAATTCCACAGACATAATATTAGCAGAAGACCCTGAATCCACGAAGGCACTGCCGGTAGCAGACCTACCACCAAAAGAGACCTGAAAGGGAAGCAAGATTTTATTAGGTTTCATATTTACGGGAAATACCTGTGCGCCCAAGTGACCTCCCCGATGATCACTTAGGCGCAGAAGTTTTCCGGCTGCTTATTCTTACTCCTAGGACAGTTGTTCACTTGAAGCTTGTCATCCCCACAGTAGAAGCAGAGACCATTCTTCCTGCGGAACTCTCTACGTTGTTGGGGGGACACAGAGGCCCCGAGTTGCATAGGTACATCCGAGTCTTCCGTGGAAGAACGAAGCAACGGAACCTCGGGAGGCATCATGGGGGAGTCAGAGGAGAAGGCACAAAAACGTTCAAGTCGTCGTTTCCTGAGACGTCGGTCAAGTCGTACCGCTAAAGCCATAACCTGATCTAGGGAGTCAGAAGAGGTATAGCTAACTAGCAGGTCTTTCAGGGCGTTCGACAGACCCAATCTAAACTGGCACCTCAAGGCAGGGTCATTCCACAGAGAAGCTACACACCACTTCCTAAAGTCAGAACAATACTCCTCAACAGGTCTCTTACCCTGACGTAAGGTCACCAGCTGACTCTCGGCAAAGGCAGTCTTGTCAGTCTCGTCATAAATGAGCCCGAGAGCAGAAAAGAAAAGATCAACGGAGGAAAGTTCAGGGGTGTCAGGAGCCAAGGAGAAGGCCCATTCTTGGGGCCCGTCCTGGAGCCGGGACATAATTATACCCACCCGCTGGCTCTCAGAACCTGAGGAGTGGGGTTTTAAGCTAAAATAGAGCCTACAACTCTCCCGAAAGGAGAAAAATGTCTTCCGGTCCCCTGAGAAACCGGCCAGGCAACTTGAGGTGGGGTTCAAAAGGTGAGGTGGGGGGCACTACCAGGGTAGCATCATGCAGGTTGTCCCTCTGAGCCAGGGCTTGGACCTGTAGGAAGAGGCCCTGCATTTGCTGAGCCAGGGTCTCAAGGGGGTCCATAGTTGTGTCAGGGACCAGGGTAGACTAGGTATATGGGCCTGTGATTATGTAATGACGGGGTAGGGAGACAGACAGGTGAGCCCTAATCTACCCGCCACTCAGTCCCTGCCTACTTGCAACGACCCGTCCTAGGCGACGGGGCATAACTGGGCGACGGTCCCTACGCTCAGTAAGTGCACGACAGACAAACAGACAAGGGTACACAGAAGCTAGGGAAACAGGGCAGCTGCCCACGGAGACACCGTGAGTAACGAGAGTAGTGAACGAGCCGAGTCAAACCAGGAGTGCACGAGGTGCAAAACGCTGAGCAGGAGAGTGGTCAGTAAGCCAAGGTCAATAACAAGCAGAGGATCAGTAGTTCAAGCAGCAGCAGCAGAGCCAGGAAACAAGCAGGGCAGAATCACAGGCAAAGGAGGAACAGGAAAGGCAGGTATAAATAGACAGTGGGCGGGAGCTAGCTCCGTCTGGCCAGGCTGTGATAGGCTCTCCCACTCCTAAGCCTGCCATCCTGAGTGGTGGAAGATGGAGTCAGCCTCACAGACAAAGGAGCAGGTGCAGACTGATTACCCACGCGCGTCGACACAGAAGCTGTGTCTGGCAGATCCTTTACACTCTTGTCAGAATTATAGGCCTATTAATGTTGATATGAAAATATTCCCAAAACTTTGGCCACAAGGATTATTGCCTTGTAACAGTATGTTCATCCTGACCAGGTGGGATTCATCCCAAACAGGCAAGCGGCTGACCTGACTAGAAAAATTATTGATCTTATATTCCTTCTTCGTTCACACTGGTAAGGTTAGCTAAAAACAGGAGCGTTGTGTCTGTCGTTAGACCTGCACAAAGCTTTTGATTCCCTAACTTGGGATTATTTGTTCTTTGTTCTTCAGCAATGGGGGTTTGCCAATACATTTCTTACTCTCTCATGGAGTCTATACTCTACCCCATCTGCCCAGGTAATACACAAGGGGTTCTTGTCTGATCGCAACCCCATAGCCAGTGGGACAAGACAGGGATGTCCTCTCTCCCCTATTATCTTAATATTAGCTATTGAACCCTTAGCCCACCTAATCAGGATGAATACTGACATCATGGTGAGGTGGGAGGTTAGATTCATAAATGTGCATTATATGCAGATGACATTCTGTTGGTGTTGTCTTCTACTCTTACCTCCCTTGCAAATCTCTATCATGTTCTGAATCAGTTTTCTAAAATTTCAGGTCTCAAAGTTAAAGAGGCTCTGTCACCACATTATAAGTGCCCTATCTCCTACATAAGGAGATCGGCGCTGTAATGTAGGTGACAGCAGTGCTTTTTATTTAGAAAAACAATCTATTTTCACCACATTATGAGCGATTTTAGCTTTATGCTAATTAGCTTCTTAATGCCCAAGTGAGCGTGTTTTTACTTTAGACCAAGTGGGCGTTGTACAGAGGAGTGTATGACGCTGACCAATCAGCGTCATGCACTTCTCTCCATTCATTTAGACAGCGCATAGTGACACTGGGTTGTTCACGATGTGCTGTCTTATACTGACATATTAATGTTACTGAAGTGTTTAGACCGTGACTAGACATTCCTTCCAGACAGGACGGGATGTCTATTCACAATCCCTGCACTTTGTTAACGTTTGTTTGGTACTTACAGCGGAGCAAGCGTAATCTCGCGAGATCTCACTGTAAATGACAGGATACAGCGAGATTACGCTTGCCTCTGCTGTAATTACACTGACAGGCAATAATGCTTTGGTATACCAAGTATACCAAAAGCATTATATATGCCATCAGCAGATCGCATAGTGAAGTCCCCTGGTGGGACTAAAAAAAAAGATGTCAATCAGTTAAATAAAGTTTGTGAAAAAAAAAAAAAATTAGTGAAAATCAAATAAAACTACTTTTTTTGCCCAAAAAGTGGTTTTATTTAGTAAAAGTGTCAAAACAAATAACACATACACATATATGGTATCCCCGCTATCGTAACAACTTGAACAATAAAATTAATACATTAATTAAACCGCCGGATGAAAGGAGTCTAAAAAAAACGCAAAAAACAACGGCAACATTCTCTCTCTTCTCCCATTCCCCCCATAAAAAATGAAATAAAAATTCATCTATAAGTCCTATGTACCCCAAAATAGTACTAATGAAAACTACACATTGGCTCGCAAAAATCAAGCCCACATACGGCCACATTGACGGAAAAATTACGTCTCTTGGAATGCGGCGATGCAAAAACAAGTAATTTTTTTTCTAAAAGGCTTTTTATTGTGCAAACGTAGGAAAACATATAAAACCTTTACATATTTGGTATCCCTGTAATCGTGCCGACCCATAGAATAAAGTTAACATATTATTTACGCTGCATAGTAAACGGCGTAAATTTATAACGTGAAAATGAATGCTGGAATAGCTGCTTATTTTAAATTCTCTCCTAAAATAAAGTTAATAAAAGTTAATCAATATATTATAAGCATCTAAAAATGGTACAATTACAAAATACAACTCGTCCCGCAAAAAACAAGCCCTTATACGGCTATGTCGACGGAATAAAAAAAAAGTTACGACTCTTGGAATGCGACCGTGAAAAAACACAAAATAATCCTTAGTCATTAACGTGCAAAATGGCCCGGTCATTAAGGGGTTAAAGCAAAGATTGAAAACAGAGCTGCTTCATTGGACCTCTATGCCTCTTTCCTGGCTGGGCAGAATAACGGCTGTTAAAATGACGGTTCTTCCTAGAATCCTTTACTTTTTCCATACCTTACCAATAGATGTTCCTACCTCCTATTTAAAGACCTTCAGAAACGTATTTTGTCGTTTGGGTGGGGTCTTAAACGTTGAAGAGTGCCACAGATTACCCTATATGTTCCTAAAGCATCTGGGCGACTGGGTTTACCGAATCTCACCAAATATTATTATGCTGCTTGTCTGACCCCCCAGGTATCACTCCATAAAGTACGCAACCAACCACGCTGGGTACCCATTAAACAAACTGCGACTCCTGACATTCCTGTGGACCTATTAATGTGGTTGAGACCCAATCAAAGACCATCTGTGTTGTGCCCAATCCTATCTTCTTCATTGGCGTAGTGGGTTCGGTTGAAGCATAGATTCCAGCTTCTACACACACCCCGGCTGCTAGATTGTTTTCTAACTCTAACTTTGCTCCTGGGCTCTGGCCTTTGGCGTTCAAATGGTGGATGGACAAAAATCTCTACCGTATTGGACACTTCTGTAATAGATTAGTCCTAAAATGTTGTCACTTTTACCAGTCTATACATCAAATGCAGGACTCTGAATTTTTCCGCTTTCACCAGATACATTTAAACATTTATCAGATCTTACATTTACTTCTGTATTTGAAAACTTATGTTTGAATAAGTCTGATGGTAGACACCTACTGTCCAGTATATACTGTACTTATATTTGGTATCTCCGTCAGACAAGCTATCATATATGTCTATGAGGGAAAGAGACTTAAATAAAGCTTTTTCTGTCAATTAACGGCAAGATATACTACACAAAGTATCGGTATCGAAATCCAAATTCTTGTATCATGACAACCCTAATGTAATGTACTGTCTTCAATTGTATCTGCGTCCTTAGGAAGCGGATACAATTGAAAGCGCAGGTAGAGCAAGGGAACCACTAGTTCCCTTCCACATCATTCTACGCTTTCTTCTGGCGCAGGCGGTGTGCTGACGTCATCGCACCGCCTGCCGTCGTTCCGCTGGATCAGGTCTGATCAGAAAAGACCAGGCCTGCATCAACGGAAACTTTATTGCTGAGCCCCGCCGACACTAGTACCTCCTTGTGCGGGATTCCTTTGTATCTGAAGGAGTCCCCGGTTTATAGTGGCACACGCATCCAAGATGTGCCAAAATTCTGGCGCATCTCGGGTGATCCTGTGCCACTTACAAGGCTTAGTAAACTAAGGCAGTGACAGCTCTAAGCTGTCATTGGTTAGTTTACATCACGTGGTGGCCAGATACCTAAGTTCAAGAGGCTCTGTCAACACATTATAAGTGCCCTATCTTCTACATAATGTGATCGGCGCTGTAATGTAGATAACAGCAGTGTTTTTTATTTAGAAAAACAATCAATTTTGACAGAGTTATGACCTATTTATTAGCATATTAGCCATGACTTTCTTAAAAGACAACTGGGCGTGTTTTTACTTTTTGACCAAGTGGGCATTGTGGAGACAAGTGTATGACGCTGACCAATCAGCGTCATACACTTCTCTCTATTAATTTATTCAGCAAATCATGATCTTGCTAGATCATGATGTGCAGTCACTTACTCACACATTAACGTTACTGAAGTGTCTTGAGAGTTAATAGACATCACTTCCAGTCAGGACGCGATGTCTATTCACAATCCGGAACACTTCCGTAACGTTTGTGTGGGATTTACAGCACAGCAAGCGTAATCTTGCGATACCACGCTGTAAATTACAGCTTACAGCGTGATATCGCGAGAAGATAGGGCACTTATAATGTGGTAACAGAGCCTCTTTAACTGTCACAGACCCAGAAAGGTAAGTATGATAATGGTTTTGCATTTTTACTTATTAACCTTACTAATGTTTTTTTGTGTGTTTTTTTATTTCACAGATTCGGTTGTTGGACTACATCAGATTCGACGACTACTTCGATAACTGTGTTTTTATTCTCAATAAATTGGTTAACGAGGGTTGCATAGGGGGTTTTATTTCAATAAAATATTTTTTCTGTGTCTGTTTTTTTTTTTAAACTATATTACTACTGTCTGATAGACAGCGTCCATTACAAAGGTGGGGCTTAGTGTTAGCTGGTGCAGAGGCTAACACTAACCCCCTGATTATTAATCCGGTACCCACCGCCTCCAGGAATGCCAGGAAGAGCCAGGTACGATCCAGTACCTGACCAACTGAAGTGATGGTCGGGCACTGGGCTGGCTGAAGGCTGGTATTATTAGGTTGGGAAAGCCCAAAAACAATGGGCCTTCCCACCCTGGTAATGCTAGGCTGCTGCTGCTATGTTGTATCTGGCTGGTTATGAAAAATGGGGGGACCCCACGTTGTTTTTTAAAAATAAATAATTGAAAAAACAACCTGGGGTCCCCCTATTTTTCATAACCAGCTAGATACAATAAAGCGGCTGCAGCCTAGCATTACCAGGGTGGGAAGGGCCATTGTTTTTGGGCTTTCCCAGGCTAATAGTAGCAGTCTGCATCCACCCCAGTACCCAACCACCACTTCAGATTGTACCCAGCTCTCCTAGCAAACCTGGTGGCCGTGGGTACCGGGTAATAATGGGGGGGTTAGTGTTAGCCTTTTCCCCCGTCTAACACTAAGCCCCGCCTTAGTAATGCTGTCTTTTAGACAGCTGCCATTACTAAGGTGGTAGTAATGAAGTAAAAAAAAAAAACACCTACACAGAAAAAATATTTTATAGAAATAAAAGCCCCCACACAACCCTCGTTAATCATTTTATTTAAAATAAAAATGCTGTCATTAAAGTAGTCCTCGAATCTGACGTAGTCCAACAACCAACCTGTAAAAATACACACAAAAAAAAACCATTAGTAACACTAATAACTAAAAAAGCAAAACTATTATTATACTTACCTTGCTGGGTCTGTGACTGTAAACTAAGCAGTGACAGCTCTAAGCTGTTATTGGTTAGTTTACATCACATGGTCCCAGGTTACCTCTGTTCATTGGCCTACTTTTAAAAGTAGGACGATGTACTGAGGCAACCGGCTGGACGTTTTTTGCTCCAGTTGGGAAGGGAGCTGCTGCAGGAGTGTTGTTTTTTTTTCTTCTAAAAAATAATAAAAACTGTAACCTGATCAATAATAGGGAAAATGGGCCCCAGTGTTCATGTGGGGGGCAGGGGAGGGAATGTTAATGGGGTAGCACTGAGCATCTTTTTTAGGGTATGTCCACATATAGCGTAAACACTGTGGATTTTACGCAATGGATTTCATTGTCAAAAATCTGCAGCGTCATACAGTAGCAGTAGAGTGGATGATATTTGTACAAATCTCATCCACACCCTGCGTAAATAACCAACGTTCATAAAT
Organism: Rhinoderma darwinii; assembly: GCF_050947455.1. Taxonomy (NCBI): domain Eukaryota; kingdom Metazoa; phylum Chordata; class Amphibia; order Anura; family Rhinodermatidae; genus Rhinoderma; species Rhinoderma darwinii. The sequence continues at coordinate 316,563,004 of NC_134687.1, read as the reverse complement.
TGACCTGCAGTGCGTTTTTTTAATCCGCAGCATGTCAATTTATGTTGTGGAATCGCTGGTTTTCTGTTGCAGGGTTTTTCCTATTGAATTCAATGGGGAGTTAAAACCCGTAACAATTAGCACAGGTTGCGATTTTTGCGGAGGAAAAGCTGCGTTATCGGGGGCGTCAGCACTAAAAGTGCCTAGGGCAGCACAAACTCTAAATACGGCCCTGGGTATGTCCATGCATTAAATGGACGGCCCATTGAATTAAGACTTCATTTTTCTGCGATGGCACTGCAGCAGAACTGAACACTTGCTACCAGACCCTGACAAAGACTACAGTTGATTGCCTGTCCTGGGATTAGTTTATTGAACAAAAAGTGATTTTGTAAAGCAGGCAAGCCCTTTAAGAAATTGCAATAGAGGAGACAATAAAAATGCAACATATGTGACAAATGTGTCCACTTTTTATTAGCAGATATTCTGCAACAGGATGAATTATATGTCCATTGCACTGTATAGGCCCACTGAAGTCATGCAGTACATTCAAAAGTGCTCCCACAGCTAATATCTGCTCTTCTATTCGCATTAATACTAGAAAGTTTTGTTTGTTTTGTATCATTTTTGTATACTAAGAGCATGTTCACACGTGGCGTATTTCTGCAGACACTGTCCGCATCAATGCCGCACATAAACCGCGTTGCAGATTCCGTTGCGCCTTTGCCTAAAATGTGAAGTAAATTTATGCGGATTAGTCATTGCGGATTCAGGTGAAGAATACATCCTGCTCTCTTTTAAAACATTCCATCTCAGTCTGGCTATAGACCTCGAAACACATAGGTCCAGCCAGAATGAAGAAATATCCTGTTCGCAAAAGCACAGCAAGCGTAATCTTGCGATACCACGCTGTAAATTACAGCTTACAGCGTGATATCGCGAGAAGATAGGGCACTTATAATGTGGTAACAGAGCCTCTTTAACTGTCACAGACCCAGAAAGGTAAGTATGATAATGGTTTTGCATTTTTACTTATTAACCTTACTAATGTTTTTTTGTGTGTTTTTTTATTTCACAGATTCGGTTGTTGGACTACATCAGATTCGACGACTACTTCGATAACTGTGTTTTTATTCTCAATAAATTGGTTAACGAGGGTTGCATAGGGGGTTTTATTTCAATAAAATATTTTTTCTGTGTCTGTTTTTTTTTTTAAACTATATTACTACTGTCTGATAGACAGCGTCCATTACAAAGGTGGGGCTTAGTGTTAGCTGGTGCAGAGGCTAACACTAACCCCCTGATTATTAATCCGGTACCCACCGCCTCCAGGAATGCCAGGAAGAGCCAGGTACGATCCAGTACCTGACCAACTGAAGTGATGGTCGGGCACTGGGCTGGCTGAAGGCTGGTATTATTAGGTTGGGAAAGCCCAAAAACAATGGGCCTTCCCACCCTGGTAATGCTAGGCTGCTGCTGCTATGTTGTATCTGGCTGGTTATGAAAAATGGGGGGACCCCACGTTGTTTTTTAAAAATAAATAATTGAAAAAACAACCTGGGGTCCCCCTATTTTTCATAACCAGCTAGATACAATAAAGCGGCTGCAGCCTAGCATTACCAGGGTGGGAAGGGCCATTGTTTTTGGGCTTTCCCAGGCTAATAGTAGCAGTCTGCATCCACCCCAGTACCCAACCACCACTTCAGATTGTACCCAGCTCTCCTAGCAAACCTGGTGGCCGTGGGTACCGGGTAATAATGGGGGGGTTAGTGTTAGCCTTTTCCCCCGTCTAACACTAAGCCCCGCCTTAGTAATGCTGTCTTTTAGACAGCTGCCATTACTAAGGTGGTAGTAATGAAGTAAAAAAAAAAAACACCTACACAGAAAAAATATTTTATAGAAATAAAAGCCCCCACACAACCCTCGTTAATCATTTTATTTAAAATAAAAATGCTGTCATTAAAGTAGTCCTCGAATCTGACGTAGTCCAACAACCAACCTGTAAAAATACACACAAAAAAAAACCATTAGTAACACTAATAACTAAAAAAGCAAAACTATTATTATACTTACCTTGCTGGGTCTGTGACTGTAAACTAAGCAGTGACAGCTCTAAGCTGTTATTGGTTAGTTTACATCACATGGTCCCAGGTTACCTCTGTTCATTGGCCTACTTTTAAAAGTAGGACGATGTACTGAGGCAACCGGCTGGACGTTTTTTGCTCCAGTTGGGAAGGGAGCTGCTGCAGGAGTGTTGTTTTTTTTTCTTCTAAAAAATAATAAAAACTGTAACCTGATCAATAATAGGGAAAATGGGCCCCAGTGTTCATGTGGGGGGCAGGGGAGGGAATGTTAATGGGGTAGCACTGAGCATCTTTTTTAGGGTATGTCCACATATAGCGTAAACACTGTGGATTTTACGCAATGGATTTCATTGTCAAAAATCTGCAGCGTCATACAGTAGCAGTAGAGTGGATGATATTTGTACAAATCTCATCCACACCCTGCGTAAATAACCAACGTTCATAAATTGACCTGCAGTGCGTTTTTTTAATCCGCAGCATGTCAATTTATGTTGTGGAATCGCTGGTTTTCTGTTGCAGGGTTTTTCCTATTGAATTCAATGGGGAGTTAAAACCCGTAACAATTAGCACAGGTTGCGATTTTTGCGGAGGAAAAGCTGCGTTATCGGGGGCGTCAGCACTAAAAGTGCCTAGGGCAGCACAAACTCTAAATACGGCCCTGGGTATGTCCATGCATTAAATGGACGGCCCATTGAATTAAGACTTCATTTTTCTGCGATGGCACTGCAGCAGAACTGAACACTTGCTACCAGACCCTGACAAAGACTACAGTTGATTGCCTGTCCTGGGATTAGTTTATTGAACAAAAAGTGATTTTGTAAAGCAGGCAAGCCCTTTAAGAAATTGCAATAGAGGAGACAATAAAAATGCAACATATGTGACAAATGTGTCCACTTTTTATTAGCAGATATTCTGCAACAGGATGAATTATATGTCCATTGCACTGTATAGGCCCACTGAAGTCATGCAGTACATTCAAAAGTGCTCCCACAGCTAATATCTGCTCTTCTATTCGCATTAATACTAGAAAGTTTTGTTTGTTTTGTATCATTTTTGTATACTAAGAGCATGTTCACACGTGGCGTATTTCTGCAGACACTGTCCGCATCAATGCCGCACATAAACCGCGTTGCAGATTCCGTTGCGCCTTTGCCTAAAATGTGAAGTAAATTTATGCGGATTAGTCATTGCGGATTCAGGTGAAGAATACATCCTGCTCTCTTTTAAAACATTCCATCTCAGTCTGGCTATAGACCTCGAAACACATAGGTCCAGCCAGAATGAAGAAATATCCTGTTCGCAAAAGCAATCCGCAACGCAACACACATAACATCTGCGGATTTCATTGCGTAATTTTGCAACTCCATTGAAGTCAATGGAGAAATTCTGCCACAAGTACGCATCAAGTCCGCAACAGCCAGTGTATGCTGCGGACACCAAATTCCGCACCGCAGCCTATGGTCCGCAGCGGAGTTGTCCGCAACGTCTGCACGAAGATAACTAAAAAGGTGTGGAAGCCAAATGGACAAACTGTCTGCTGCGGATTTCCACAGCAATTCTGCCACGTGTGAACATGCCCTAAGTGTATAAACATATTTAGTAGAAATGAAAATATATTTACGAAGAAAGAGACTATATTATAAAAAAATATTTGTATGATTTTAATATTCTCGAAAAAGATTGTAATATAAGTTATATTCCCTTGCAGTATTTTAAGTGGTTAACAGCTAATAGAATTTATAATGCAGCAATTGATCATGATGTAGCATATTACTAAAGAAACACATTCATGTATTTTTGCTGCTAGCTTACTGAATATTTTTGGATCCTAAGTATCCCATCTGCTACTGTATATAAAAAAAGCTGATCACATCAGATTAACATTCACGGTGTGCGTGTTTCTTTTGGTTGTCTATTTCTGTTTCCAGTGCAACCCCACCTTGAACTCAAACAGAAGGTGCTATGTTTCAGCGAGATAATTTGGGATTCTTTTAGCCAAGTGCATGAGATGATTTAACAGCATGTGACAAACAGCAAAAATTATTGGCTTTCAGTAAAGCAAATAAAATACCACAAATGACCTGATAGAACTAGATAAATGTAAAATCAAGCTGGAAGCAGAATATTTTACAGAGTACAACTAAACAATAGTCAAGGTACTGTAAATACAGAATTCATTTTAGATCTAAATGTAAACCACTTTTATCAGTTTTAAGTATGTGTTCTGAGCTAAAAGAAAAAGGATTGTTTTTATTTTCACTGCCCAATTCTAATAAATTCTATGAAACATCTATGGGGTCAAAATGCTTACTACACCCCTAGATGAATTCCTCAAGGGGTGTAGTTTCCTAAATAGAGTCACTTTTTGGGCGTTTTCATTGTTTTGTCCCCTCAGGGGCTTAGCAAATGCGACATGGCCTCCGCAAACCATTCCTGCTAAATGTGATCTCCAAAAGCCAAATAGCGCTCTTTCCATTCTAAGCCCTGCCGTGTGTCAAAACAGCCGTTTATTACCACATGTGGGGTACTGTTTTACTCGGGAGAAATTGCTTTACAAATCTTGTGGTGCTTTTTCTCCTTCAGTCCTTGTGAAAATGAGAAAAAATAGCTAAACCTACATTTTCTTTGAAAAAAATTTAGATTTTTTTATTTTCAGGGCCTACTTCCAATAATTTCTGCAAAAAACCTGTGGGTTCAAAACGCTCAGTATACCCCTAGATAATTTCCTCAATGGGTGTAGTTTCCAAAATGGGGTCACTTGTGGGGGGTTTCCACTGTTTTGTCCCTTCAGGGGCTTTGTAAATGTGACATGGCCTCCGCAAACCATTCCTGCTAAATGGTGCTCCATCCCTTCTAAGCCCTGCTGTGTGTCTAAACAGCCGTTTATTACTACATGTGGGGTATTGTTTTACTCCGGAGAAATTGCTTTACAAATTTTGTGGTGGTTTTTCTCCTTTAGTCCTTGTGGAAATTAGAAAAAAAAATCGCTAAACCTACATTTTCTTTGAAAAAATGTAGATTTTAATTTTCACGGGCTACTTCCAATAATTTCTGTAAAAAACCTGTGCGATCAAAATGCTCACTATACCTCTAGATAATTTCCTTGAGGTGTGTAGTTTCCCAAATGGGGTCACTTTTGGGGGATTTCCACTGTTTTGGCACCGCAAGAGCCCTTCAAACCTGACATGGTGCCTAAAATATATTCAAATAAAAATAAGGCCAAAAAATCCACTGGGTGCTCCTTTGCTTCTGAGGCCGGTGCTTCAGTCCTGTAGCACGCTACGGCCACATGTGGGATATTTCCTAAAACTGCAGAACCTGGGCAATAAATATTGAGCTGCATTTCTCTGGTAAAACATTCTGTGTTATAAAGAAAATTGGATTAATAATACATTTTTGCAAAAAAATATGAAATTTGTAAATTTCACCTCTACTTTGCTTTAATTCCTGTGAAAAGTTTAAAGGGTTAAGACATTTTCTAAATGCTGGTTTGAATACTTTGAGGGGTGAAGTTTTTAAAATGGGGTGATTTTTTTGGGGGGTTTCTAATATATAAGGGATTCACACTGCACATATAACGTTGTGCTGATATTGCTAGATATACGTTCACTTATGTTGCAAATTGGATATCACTGCCTTTATGAACGATTAAAATTGAATTTTATTATATATATCAAATACTAAAAATCGGCTGAATAGCCAAAGAACTATTTAAGGCATAAGCCTGTAATTATCCACATACACCTCCACTTGCATATAGGATTTGGGTCCCTTTAAATTATAGTATAAACCTGGTCGTCCCTGCCACTAGAGCTGTGTCCCAACGTGTTTCAGCACTCCCAATTGGTAGGGTGCGTCATCAGGGGTCACAGTGTTTATTTATCGGTTTGAAACACAAATAGGCCAGTTAGCACATGTTACGTGCTCTAACATCCGCCCGGCTCGTGCACGACACTAGTCAGCTGGTCGAACACGAGCCGAGTGTTACGATACTGGCGAACACTGCTGGAATCCTATGGTCAGAAGTAGCGAGCGGAGCACAGTGCAGAACCCGGTGAGACGTCCCCAGGAACAGTGCTTGGCGGGTGGAACACGAGTAGTAGTAGTAGCAGCAAGGAAGTAGGAACAGTCTGGCAAAGACAGTTCTCAGGAGCAGGAGACTGGAACAAGACACAATACTCAAGCACTGTTTGGTATTCCATGTGGTCTGAAGTAGGCCCAAACAGGAAACAAGATGGTTCACACGATGCAACATTTGCCATCTTGGTTAAGGGCAAGTTTAAGGGCAAAACAGCAGCCTCCAGTGGTAAGGAGTAAAGGTGCAGCACAATTCCTCAAAGTGTAAAACAGCGGCCACTAGTGGTAATTTTGCAGTACAACAACAGAATCCTGACATTACTCCCTCCTTTCGACAGCGGCCTCAGGACGATGTTTGACTTGGTTTATCTGGATATCTTTGGTGAAATTCCCTAACCAGTCGAGGAGCATTGAGATTGCCTACGGGTTCCCACAAATTATCCTCAGGGCCATATCCTTGCCATTTTATTAGATATTGCAACCGATTTCTGAATACCCTGGAGTCCAGGATGTTTTCAACAGTATAATGTTCTTGTCCATCAACTTCGATAGGATCAGGGGGAGGCAGGTGGCGTCCTGGAAATGGATTTGAAACAACAGGTTTCAATAGGGATACATGGAACACTGGATGTATTCTCATTGGTCTGGGAAGTTTGAGACGAAAAGCCACTGAGTTTACTTGTCCAATAATCTTGAAAGGACCAATACATTTTTGGCCCAATTTTGCTGAAGGTAAGTGAAGTTTCAGATTCTTGGTGGAAAGCCATACTTCATCTCCCACTTTGAAGGTTGGAGAAGGTCTACGAGATTTATCTGCTGTTTCTTTATATTTCTCCTGGGCAATTGATAATGTAATTTTTAGCATTTCCAGATTCTGTTGAAGTGATTGTATTCTGTCAGTCACTGCAGGAATAAAAGTTTCTCTGGGAAGATTGGGAAGAATACTGGGATGGTAACCCAAATTTGCAAAAAACGGTGTTTGTTTAGTGGAGGCATTCTGAGAATTATTGTAGGAGAACTCCGCCATTGGAAGCAAATCGACCCAGTCATCCTGTAAATGGCAGATGTAGCATCGGAGATACTGTTCTAACGTTTGATTTGTGCGCTCAGTCTGACCATTAGACTGGGGATGAAAAGCAGAAGACAAACTGACATTTATGTCGAGTGCTGTGCAAAAACTCCGCCAGAATCTTGATGTGAATTGTACTCCGCGATCCGAAACCACTTCATCTGGTATTCCATGAAGACGAAACACATTCTGAATTATAAGATCAGCAGTATCTTTAGCAGAAGGTAGTCCAGGGCAAGGAATAAAATGGGCTGCTTTAGTGAGCCGATCAACCACTACTAAGATGGAATTCTTCCCTTTGGAGACTGGTAAGTCGACAATAAAGTCCATAGAGATAGATCCCCAAGGGCGAGATGGAATTGGCAGAGGCTGCAATAATCCCATGGGTGAGGTACGAGGAGTTTTGTACATGGCACAGGTGTTGCAAGAAGAAACATATTTCTTCACATCTTTTTGATAATTGGGCCACCAAAAGAAGCGGGAAAGAAATTCTTGTGTTTTCTGAATCCCCTTGTGACCTGCTAGTTTAGAGTCATGCATTAATTTTAGCACGTTTAATCTTACAGTTTCTGGAACGTAAATGCAGTGATTGTTAGTCCATACTTGATTTTTGAAAGTTAGGGACACTTCCTCTGGTGGGTGCAAAAGAATTGAGTCGGTCTCATAGGCTTCCTTTATCTCATCAAGCAAGTCCTTGCTATCGATCACCACCAGGAAATTGGACTCGGAAAGAATAGTTGTTTCCTGGTACTGTCGAGGAGGAGTCATTGGAGAACAACCTAGATAAGGCATCGGCCTTACCATTTCGGGAACCAGGCCTGTAAGAGATCACAAAGTTGAAACGATTTAGAAACAGACTCCACCGGGCTTGGCGGGGAGACAAACATTTGGCAGATCTAACAAATTCAAGGTTACGATGATCAGTTAGAACCACAATTTGTTGAGCTGTGCCTTCTAAATGATGTCTCCATTCTTTGAAAGCAGCAATGATGGCTAGGAGTTCCTTGTTCCCCACGTCATAATTATTTTCAGCAGAAGTCAAACTTCGAGAAAAGTAAGCACAAGGGTGCAGCAAATCTTTCTCTCCAGTTCTCTGTGATAGAATAGCCCCTATTGCACAGTCTGAAGCATCCACTTCAACAATAAACGCTTTTTCAGGGTTAGGATGAACCAGTATAGGGGCTGTTGTGAATTTTGTTTTCAAATTGAAAAAAGCATCTTGTGTCTGAGGAGACCACACAAAAGGTATCCTTTTCTTTGTTAATTGGGTAATTAGTGTAATAATGCCCGAAAAATTCTTGATAAAACGTCTGTAGAAATTAGCAAATCCTACAAATCGTTGGACCTCTTTCACATTTTTTGGAGTTGGCCAGTCTCTAATTGCTTGAATCTTGCTAGAATCCATGTGTAACCCTAGGGGAGAAATGATATAACCCAAGAACTGTATTTCCGTTTGATGGAATTCACATTTCTCCAACTTGATATAGAGTTGATATGCTTTCAGACGTTCCAACACCATTCTCACATGATTCTGATGTTCTTCTGTAGAATTAGAAAAGATTAATATGTCATCCAGATAGATGACTACGAACTGATCTAACAAGTCCTTGAAGATATCGTTAATAAAATGCTGAAAGGTTATAGGAGCATTGCAAAGTCCAAAAGACATGACTAGGTATTCATAATGTCCATAACGTGATCTAAACGCTGTTTTCCATTCATCACCTGGTCTAATGCGAACCAAATTATATGCACCTCGAAGATCCAATTTGGTGAATATTTTAGCTTGACGAACTCTATCCAGCAACTCCGGAATCAATGGCAGAGGGTAACGGTTTTTAATTGTGACTTTGTTTAATTCTCTATAGTCCACGCAAGGTCTCAAAGAGCCGTCTTTCTTTTTAACAAAAAATATAGGTGCACCTGCTGGCGATGAAGATGGACGAATAAAACCTTTAGCTAAATTTTCATCTATGTATTCTTTAAGAGCCTTCAGTTCCGGCTCTGCTAATGGGTAGATGCATCCAAAAGGTATAGCTGCTCCAGGCAACAGTTCAATCGGACAATCGTAAGGTCGATGTGGAGGAAGTTTATTAGCATTCTCTTTGTCACATATATCGGTAAATTCGTCATATAGAGGAGGTAATTTAGGAGATACTTCAAGCTCCCCTTCAATCTTTTCGTGAGATTGTTCTTTTAAAGACTCTGAGGAGGGGACCTCTGATGGAAAAGACACTTCTTTGGTTTCCCAGTCAATTGTAGGGTTCTGAGCCTACAGCCATGGTAGTCCAAAAATAATTGGAAAATGTGGGGATGAAATTAATAGGAAAGATAGAACCTCATGGTGATTAGGTCTCATAATTATCTCCAATGGTTCAGTCTCTTGATCAACTGGACCTGAGTTCAGAGGGGATCCATCTACAGTTTCCATAAGAATGGGTGACAGTCTCTCTTGAAATTTTACACCATGTTTATTAGCAAAAGAAATGTCCATAAAGTTCCCATTTGCTCCAGAGTCCACCATGGCAGAGGCGGATATCCATTGAGAATCAATTCTAAACTTGATGGGAATAAAGCAATGAGTGTCTTTGTGTTCTTTTTTAATATTGGGTGCTGTGCAGGAGACTGAATGAATGAGTGCATGCACTGGTGGCACTTGTTCAGAAGAAACAGATTCTACATCAGAGAAGTCATGATCTGCTACTACCGCCACCATCTTGCGTTGACGACATGGACAATTGATAAGGAAGTGATCAGTTTTACCACAATAGAAGCATTGATTTTCTCTAAACCTTCGTTCTCTTCTGTCGGCACTTTCACGCTTTTGTATACTGTCAATTTGCATAGGGTCAGCTTGGTGTTCTTGGTAATTCTTTGTTTCAGAGTCTCTAGGATTGGAAGCTGGAGCAGACGAGTAATAGTTATTATTACGGGACCAGGTAGAACCCCATTTTTCTTGTCGACGCTCTGACAGCCGAGTGTCTATACGAATACAATGGTGTACAAAATCATCAAACTCTGTGGGAGCTTCAGCCCGTGCTAACTCGTCCTTAAGTGCACTAGATAGTCCTTTTTTAAAGAATGTTAATTTTGCAGCATTATTCCACTCAGTATCCATCACCCACTGTCTGAAATCTGTGGCATATTCGGCAACAGAGCGTCTGCCCTGACGTAGAGCCATCAACACTGCTTCTGCCGTAGTACACCGGTTAGGATCATCAAATACTTGGCTCATGGCTGCTAGGAAGGCGTCCAAGTCATCAAGCCGAGCATCGTTGGTTTCAATAAGAGGGCTTGCCCAGGCTACAGCCTTATGTGTCAGAAGCATAATAATACACAGCACCTTTGAATTATCAGTAGGGAAGTGAGCAGGATGTGCACCAAAATATAACTTGCATTGGTTTATAAATCCACTGTATTTGTCACGATCCCCACCAAACCTGAATGGTGGAAGCGGCAGGGTAGATGAAGAGGCTGGGGTCACAACTCGAGTCTGAAGTTCCCGGATCAGCTCTGCTTGCTGAGCCACCATGCCTTGTAAACCCTGTGTAGCTTGTCCATAAACTTGAACATCATGGGTTGTTTGATTTTCAAACGCCAAATATTTAGTCTTTAAAGTTTGCATGTCAGCAAAGATGTTAGTAAGCAAACAGTTCATATTGTTCACACGAACCTCCAAACTTGCTTCTCTGGCGGATTCCATGGAAATGGCTTGAGTATCCTGTTACGATACTGGCGAACACTGCTGGAATCCTATGGTCAGAAGTAGCGAGCGGAGCACAGTGCAGAACCCGGTGAGACGTCCCCAGGAACAGTGCTTGGCGGGTGGAACACGAGTAGTAGTAGTAGCAGCAAGGAAGTAGGAACAGTCTGGCAAAGACAGTTCTCAGGAGCAGGAGACTGGAACAAGACACAATACTCAAGCACTGTTTGGTATTCCATGTGGTCTGAAGTAGGCCCAAACAGGAAACAAGATGGTTCACACGATGCAACATTTGCCATCTTGGTTAAGGGCAAGTTTAAGGGCAAAACAGCAGCCTCCAGTGGTAAGGAGTAAAGGTGCAGCACAATTCCTCAAAGTGTAAAACAGCGGCCACTAGTGGTAATTTTGCAGTACAACAACAGAATCCTGACACCGAGTGAACGCCAACCTGATATAGTCCTGGCCCCTCCCACTGTCTGGAGAGATGGCGCCCGGCTAGCCAATCCCACGCAGGCACGCATAAATGACGTCACCTGCACGAAACGAGCCTCCGGAGGCACCGTGAAGCCGATGATGGGAGAAGAGAAAGCGTCCCTAGAAACCAGGGATACAAAGGCGGCCATATAACAACCTGGCAACCATTGTTTGGCAATGGATGGCTTTATAAATAGGGAAGCATTGAATGACTGTGTTATACAAGAGCTGCGGGACTGTATGATTGAATGATCGAATTAAATGTGACCATAGTTAAATGGCATATGACTCGTAGTGTTGCATAGATATGGAGTATATGATAAATCATAAAATAGGGATCAGGTCATACAAGAGGGACCATTGGATTGACTGATCGACTATTATGTGGTATAACTTGAGTGGCAAATGACTCATAGCATGGCATTAGTGAGAAGTATATAATTAATAGGGATCAAATCAGACCAGGAGAAGTATTGTGGAAGTCGGGTTATAAAAAACAATTAAAGGACAATTGCTCGTTGAGGCCCGCAGGTTTCACAGTGTGCATACGGAAGATCCATTGGGCCTCTTTTGGTAGAATCCTCTTATCCAGATCACCCCCCCCCCCCTGGCTGACGGAGGTATATGCTCAATCCCCTGAAATAGAATCACATTGGTGTTACCAGCATGGCATTCCCATACATGTCTTGCCACCGGAGTATCCTCATTTCTGCGAATATCCCCTATGTGGTCCCTGATCCTCCTCCTGAACTCCCTTGAAGTCTTACCAATATATTGCAGCCCGCAAACACACGAAATGAGATATACAACGCCTCTTGTTTTACAGTTAATGAATGATCTATTGGCAAAAGTCCTCCCTGTGGTATGACTCTGAAAAGTTTTGAGGTATAGTATGGAATCACACGCCTTGCATGAGCCACATCTGAAAGTACCCTTAATGTCATGTGATAACCATGATGTAGAGGAGGTAGACTGCAAGTGGCTGTGTACCAAACGGTCCCTTATGTTTCTACCCCTCCTATATGTCATCAGTGGTATGTCACCCACCATGCTTCCAATATCAGGATCTGCTTTGAGAATACCCCAATATGCTTGGAGTACCCTCATCACTTCCATATTAGAGGAGTCAAACGTCCCTATAATGCGTATCTGCTCATCAATCGACCGCTTCCTAGGAGTAAGTAGATCACTTCTATTGCTATTTAGGGCGTGTTGATACGATGATCTCAAGACTTTGTGAGGATAACCTCTCTGAAGGAATCTATTTTGTAGGTCTGTTGCAGCTATTCTGAAGTCTGTGATGGTGGACCAATTCCTACGTACCCTTAGGTACTGCCCCTTAGGTATTCCCCTTTTCCAGGGTCCAGGGTGCCAGCTCTCCCACCTAAGTAGACTATTGGTCGCTGTATTCTTCCTAAAAACACTGGTCTGGATACATCCTTGTTCGGTCTTAAATATATTGATGTCAAGGAACGTTATTTTGTTGTCATGAATCTCAGAGGTGAAGAAGAGCCCCATCTCATTGACATTAAGGATGGCCACAAATTCAGTAAACTGTTCCCTGGTTCCCGTCCAGAGAATTAAGACATTGTCAATGAATCTTAGCCACAAAAGGATCAGAGATGTCCATCTCTCCATGTCCTCACTGAGCACAACCTTCCTCTCCCACCAGCCCAAGTATAGATTGGCATAGGAGGGGGCGCAGGGACAACTCATCGCCACCCCCCTGAGCTGCTAATAGTATTTACCATTGAACAAGAAGAAATTGTGTTCAAGGACAAATCTGAGTAAGTTGACTACAAACTCGTTGTGAGCCTGAAAGTGTAGTCCCCTTTCATTAAGGAAGTCCCCTACAGCCCTACACCCAGATTCATGGAGTATAGAGCTGTAGAAGGCCTCAACGTCTAATGAGGCCAAATGGACCCCGGCATCACATCTCATACCTTCAAGTCTTCTCAGTACATCCATAGTATCTCTAACGTAGGATGGGAGAGTCAACACAAGGGGTTTGAGAAGTTGATCAATATAGAGACCAGCATTTTGGGTCAGATTATCTACCCCAGAGACAATGGGGCGACCCTTGGGGGGAGATGTGCCTTTATGCACCTTCAATAAGCTATAAAAGGTGGCATATTGTAGATGATCGACAAGGACGAATCGTTGTTCATCAATACTGAGCAGATTCAAAGATTTACCTTGATTTATTAGTTTCTTGAGGATGTTGCCAAAGGTCCTCATTGGGTCACTTGGTAAAATGTGATAGCAATTTGAATCTGGCAAAATGCGATGACACATTGTTGTATATTGCCTCCGATCCATTACCACAATATTGCCCCCTTTATCAGAGGGCTTAATGACAATGGTCTCATCTTGTTCAAGTGCTTGTAGAGCAACCATCTCATCTTTCGAGGTGTTAAATTTAGTTGGATTAAAAGAATCCATTTTCCTCAATTGATCAACCACTACCTCTAAAAATACGTCAATCGGTGTATTATCATTAACGGGTGCATTTTTTGTTGATGGAAGCCGCAAATTAGTAAATGGTCCATCCCCAGTATTTCTTTGACCCTCTTGCAGAAGTTGATCAAGTATTCTGAGATGTGGTAGGTCCTCCTCTACAATCCCTAATTCCATGCATTGTCGCCTGTCATTAGTTAAAAAAAAAAAATTCCATTTAAGCTTGCACACAAAGAAATTGAGATCCTTGACCCATGTAAATAGGTCAAATCTATTTGTGGGCACAAATGACAGCCCCTTCTTTAAAATGCTGGTCTCTTCTGTAGTCAAAATTCGTGATGAGAGATTAATTATCTGCAAATCATCCTCCTTATGACTAAAGATCATACTTCTCTCTGGTCTCGTAGGAGGTACTCTGAGATAGGATGGTTCCTGGCTAAAAAAAACCTCTCTGTTGGAATTCTTTCCTCTACCTCTACCCCGTTGGTTCATACAGGTAGGGTTCCTCTCCTGATAGTGATTGCCCCTGACCCTTCTATTGGGGAGTCTAGGGTTATACGAATCAGATTGTTCTTGTTCGGAGGAAGAAAGTTCCGTATCGTGTTCTTGACCCCCCACATTCTTTGTACTGTAATCAAAGATTTTGCCCTCCTTAAAGTCAGCGGTATCACGTACATATTGGAAATGTTTCCGTTCTTTAATGTGTCCCGTGAATTTCTCTATACCCTGCTGGAGTACAACTTCTTTTTTTTCAAAATCTGGATTACTGGAGAATTTCCTAACTGCTTCAATCCCTTCTTTTAGTTCATTAGAACTGCGGGCCAATAGAACGTTCTCTTCCTCTAATAGAATCCCCATGAACCTTAAAGATGGTGGTGATAGATCGGAGGCAATATACAACAATGTGTCATCGCATTTTGCCAGATTCAAATTGTTATCGTATTCTACCAAGTGACCCAATGAGGACCTTTGGCAACATCCTCAAGGAACTAATAAATCAAGGTAAATCTTTGAATCTGCTCAGTATTGATGAACAACGATTCATCCTTGTCGATCATCCACAATATGCCACCTTTTATAGCTTACCGAAAGTGCATAAAGGCACATCTCCCCTCAAGGGTCGCCCCATTGTCTCAGGGGTAGATAATCTGACCCAAAATGCTGGTCTCTATATTGATCAACTTCTCAAACCCCTTGTGTTGACTCTCCCATCCTACGTTAGAGATACTATGGATGTACTGAGAAGACTTGAAGGTTACAGATGTGATGCCGGGGTCCATTTGGCCTCATTAGACGTTGAGGCCCTCTACAGCTCTATACCCCATGAATCTGGGTGTAGGTCTGTAGGGGACTTCCTTAATGAAAGGGGACTACACTTTCAGGCTCATAACGAGTTTGTAGTCGACTTACTCAGATTTGTCCTTGAACACAATTTCTTCTTTTTCGACGGTAAATACTATCAGCAGCTCAGGGGGGTGGCGATGGGTTGTCCCTGCGCCCCCTCCTATGCCAATCTATACTTGGGCTGGAGGGAGAGGAAGGTTGTGTTCAGTGAGGACATGGAGAGATGGACATCTCTGATCCTTTTGTGACTAAGATTCATTGACGATGTCTTAATTCTCTGGACGGGAACCAGGGAACAGTTTAATGAATTTGTGGCCATCCTTAATGTCAATGAGATGGGGCTCTTCTTCACCTCTGAGATTCATGACAACAAAATAACGTTCCTTGACATCAATATATTCAAGACCGAACAAGGATGTATCCAGAACAGTATTTTTAGGAAGAATACAGCGACCAATAGTCTACTTAGGTGGAAGAGCTGGCACCCTGGACCCTTGAAAAGGGGAATACCTAAGGGGCAGTACCTAAGGGTACGTAGGAATTGCTCCACCATCACAGACTTCAGAATAGCTGCAACAGACCTACAAAATAGATTCCTTCGGAGAGGTTATCCTCACAAAGTCTTGAGATCATCGTATCAACACGCCCTAAATAGCAATAGAAGTGATCTACTTACTCCTAGGAAGTGGTCGATTGATGAGCAGATACGCATTATAGGGACGTTTGACTCCTCTAATAAGGAAGTGATGAGGGTACTCCAAACATATTGGGGTAACTCATTTCCTGTGTTTGCGGGCTGCAATATATTGGTAAGACTTCAAGGGAGTTCAGGAGGAGGATCAGGGACCACATAGGGGATATTCGCAGAAATGAGGATACTCCGGTGGCAAGACATGTATGGGAATGCCATGCTGGTAACACCAATGTGATTCTATTTCAGGGGATTGAGCATATACCTCGGTGGGCCAGGGGAGGGTGATCTAGATAAGAGGATTCTACAAAAAGAGGCCCAATGGATCTTCCGTATGCACACTGTGAAACCTGCGGGCCTCAACGAGCAATTGTCCTTCAATTGTTTTTTATAACCCGACTTCCACAATACTTCTCCTGGTCTGATTTGATCCCTATTAATTATATACTTCTCACTAATGCCATGCTGTGAGTCATTTGCCACTCAAGTTATACCACATAATAGTCGATCAGTCAAGGGACCCAAATCCTATATGCAAGTGGAGGTGTATGTGGATAATTACAGGCTTATGCCTTAAATAGTTCTTTGGCTATTCAGCCGATTTTTAGTATTTGATATCTATAATAAAATTCAATTTTAATCGTTCATAAAGGAAGTGATATCCAATTTGCAACATAAGTGAACGTATATCTAGCAATATCAGCACAACGTTATATGTGCAGTGTGAATCCCTTATATATTAGAAACCCCCCAAAAAATCACCCCATTTTAAAAACTTCACCCCTCAAAGTATTCAAACCAGCATTTAGAAAATGTCTTAACCCTTTAAACTTTTCACAGGAATTAAAGCAATGTAGAGGTGAAATTTACAAATTTCATATTTTTTTGCAAAAATTTATTATTAATCCAATTTTCTTTATAACACAGAAAGTTTTACCAGAGAAATGCAACTCAATATTTATTGCCCAGGTTCTGCAGTTTTAGGAAATATCCCACATATGGTCGTAGCGTGCTACTGGACTGAAGCACCGGCCTCAGAAGCAAAGGAGCACCCAGTGGATTTTGGGGCCTTATTTTTATTTGAATATATTTTAGGCACCATGTCAGGTTTGAAGGGCTCTTGCGGTGCCAAAACAGTGGAAATCCCCCAGAAGTGACCCCATTTGGGAAACTACACACCTCAAGGAAATTATCTAGAGGTATAGTGAGCATTTTGACCGCACAGGTTTTTTACAGAAATTATTGGAAGTAGCCCGTGAAAATTAAAATCTAAATTTTTTCAAAGAAAATGTAGGTTTAGCGATTTTTTTTCTAATTTCCACAAGGACTAAAGGAGAAAAAGCACCACAAAATTTGTAAAGCAATTTCTCCCGAGTAAAACAATACCCCACATGTAGTAATAATCGGCTGTTTAGACACACGGCAGGGCTTAGAAGGGATGGAGCACCATTTGGCTTTTGGAGTTCATATTTAGCAGGAATGGTTTGCGGAGGCCATGTCACATTTACAAAGCCCCTGAGGGGACAAAACAGTGGAAAACCCCCACAAGTGACCCCATTTTGGAAACTACACCCATTGAGGAAATTATCTAGGGGTATACTGAGTGTTTTGACCCCACAGGTTTTTTGCAGAAATTATTGGAAGTAGGCCCTGAAAATAAAAAAATCTACATTTTTTCAAAGAAAATGTTGGTTTAGCAAATTTTTTCTCATTTTCACAAGGACTGAAAGAGAAAAAGCACCACAACATTTGTAAAGCAATTTCTCCCGAGTAAAACAGTACCCCACATGTGGTAATAAACGGCTGTTTTGACACACGGCAGGGCTTAGAATGGAAAGAGCGCTATTTGGCTTTTGGAGATCACATTTAGCAGGAATGGTTTGCGGAGGCCATGTCGCATTTGCTAAGCCCCTGAGGGGACAAAACAATGAAAACCCCCAAAAAGTGACTTCATTTAGCAAACTAGGGTTGTTGTAAGCATTTTGACCCCATAAATGTTTCATAGAATTTATTAGAATTGGGCAGTGAAAATAAAAACAATCCTTTTTCTTCACTAAAACGTAGCTTCAGCGCAAAATTTTTCATTTTCTCAACAAATAAAGGAAATAAAGAGCACAACATTTGAAAAACAATTTCAACCGAGTACGGCAATACCCCATATGTGGTCATAAACTGCTTTTTGGGCACACGGCAGGGCTCAGAAGGGAAGGAGCGCCATTTGGAGTGCAGATTTTGCTTGATTGGTTTCTTGGCGCCTGTGGGACCAAATCAGTGGAAACCCCCTAGATGTGACCCCATTTTGGAAACTTCACCCCTCAATGCATTTACCTAGTGGTGTAGTGAGCATTTTAACCCTGCAGGTGTTTTGTAGAAATTAGTGTGCACTCGATGTTGCGGAGTGAAAATGGGATTTTTTCCATAGATATGCCAATATGTGGTGCCCAGCTTGTGCCACCATAACAAGACAGCTCTCTAATTATTATGCGGTGTTTCCCGGTTTTAGAAACACCCTACATGTGGCCCTAATCTTTTGCCTGGACATTCGACCAGGCTCAGGAGTGAAAGCGTACCATGCGAAATTGAGGCTTAATTTGGCGATTTACAAAGTATTGGTTCACAATTGCAGAGGCTCAGATGTGAAATAATAAAAATAAACCCCTGAGAAGTGACCCCATTTTGGAAACTACACCCCTCAAGGCATTTATTAAGGGTTGTAGTGAGCATTTTCATCCCATAGGTCTTTTCCATAAATGAATGCGCTGCGGATGGTGCAAATTAAAAATTGATATTTTTCCCTAGATATGCCATTTCAGTGGCAAATATGTCATGCCCAGCTTATGCCACTGGAGACACACACCCCAAAAATAGTTAAAAGGGTTCTCCCGGATATGACGATGCCATATATGTGGAAGGAAACTGCTGTTTGGGCACACTGTAGGGCTCAGATGGGAGGGAGCGACATTTCGCTTTTGGAGAGCAGATTTTGCTTAGTAATAGATTTGTTTGAGTATTACTGATGTTTCCATTTATAATGTGGGGGTACATGTAAGCTGGGCAGAGTACATCAGGGGCATAGTCAGGTGGTATAATAATGGGGTATCTGGCATAGTTTTTTAGGGTTTTTTTATACAGCGTTCACTAAGCGTTATAAATTACATGTTAACTTTATTCTGCAGGTCACTACGATTTCGGCGATACCTAATTTATAGCACTTTTTTATGTTATACAACTTTTTGCACAATAAAATAACTTTTGTAAAAAGAATGTATTTTTTCTGTCGCCAAGTTGTGAGAACCATAACCTTTTTCTAGTCGACCCAGTGTATGTCCGCTTATATCAAGGAGAATTTGGAGAGGGGTTTTATACAAAAGTCCTCCTCACCGGTCGGGGCCGGGTTCTTCTTTGTAAAAAAGAAGGATGGATCTTTTCGACCTTGCATCGACTACCGGGGTCTCAATCAAATCACTGTCAAGAACAGATATCCATTGCACTAATCTCTGAACTGTTTGACCGCATACAAGGAGCCAAGATTTTTTCCAAGCTAGACCTCCTGGGGGCTTACAACTTAATCCGGATCCACCAGGGAGACGAATGGAACACAGCATTCAACACCCGGGACGTGCACTATGAATACCTGTTGATGCCCTTCGGCCTGTGTAACGCTCCCACGGTCTTCCAAGAGTTTGTCAATGACATGTTGCGAGATCTCCTCTATGTCTGTGTTGAGGTCTACCTCAATGACATCTTGATATTTTCTCTTGACCTGACGACCCATCAGAGACACGTCCATCAAGTTTTGCTGCGATTAAGGGAGAATCGCCCATATGCCAAGCTGGAGAAATGCGTGTTTGGATAGAAATTCTCTACCCTTCCTGGGCTACATCATCTCGGATCAAGGCCTCAAGATGGATCCTGAGAAGGTAATGTCCGTCCTGGAATGGCCACGCACTCAAGGCTTAAGGTCCATACAGCTTCTTGGGATTCGCCAACTTCTACCGGCAGTTCATCCCAAACTTCTCTTCACTGACAGCGCCCATCTCTACCCTCTCCAAAAAAGGCATGAATGCCAAGGTGTGGACTCCAGAGGCAGAATCTGCATTTAATAACCTGAAGAGTGCCTTCACGTCAGCCTCAACCCTCCATCATCCTGATGTGTCTCGACAGTTTTCGTTGGAGGTGGACGCCTCCTCTGTTGGTGCAGGCGCACTTCTTTTACAGAGAGGTCCCAAAGGCAAGGCAGTGGTATGTGGCTAATATTCTAAGCTTTTCTCATCCACAGAGCGCAACTACTCCATTAGGGATCGGGAGTTACTGGGCATCAAGTTGGCTCTGGAGGAATGGAGACATCATCTGGAGTGCGCAGCTCACCCCATCCTGATATTTACCCACCACAAGAACCTCACTTATCTCCAGTCGGCCCAACGTCTGAATCCCCGTCAAGCCAGGTGGTCTCTGTTCTTTGCCCGGTTCCAGTTTGAGCTCCACTACCGCCTTGCCGACAAAAATGTGAGCGCTGATGCCTTGTCCAGGTCGTTCGACACAGAGGACACCATGGAGTCTTCACAAAACATCATTGATCCGTCCTGAATTGTCTCTGTCAATCCCCTGCAAGTTAGAGACATCCCTCCGGGGAGGACTTTCGTACGCCTGGCTGACAAAAGAATTGTTCGCTGGGGACACAGCTCCAAACTGGCGGGTCACGGGGGTGCCCGTAAAACCCGAGACCTGATTGCTCATTATTTCTGGTGGCCAACGTTGCCCAAAGACATCATGGACTTTGTCTCGTCCTGCACGGTGTGCGTGGCTAACAAGGTTGCTCACTTCAAGCCTGCTGGCCTGCACCAGCCGCTGCCTGTGCCCAATGCCCACGGGCCGCATATAGCAATGGACTTTGTTACGGACCTGCCTCCCTCTGCTCGATGCAGTATGGTCTGGGTGGTGGTGGACCGATTCTCGAAAATGGCTCATTTTGTACTGCTGACCGGCCTACCCTCTGCTTCTCGACTGGCCAACCTCTTCATCCAACATATCTTCCGCTTGCACGGCTTACCTCTGCATATAGTGTCTGATCGGGGGGGGTTTAGTTCACCTCGAAGTTCTGGAGAGCCCTCTGTAAACTCCTCGATGTAAAGTTGGACTTTTCCTCAGCCTATCATCCCCAGTCCAATGGCCAAGTCGAGAGGATCAATCAGATCATGGAGAACTATCTACGATATTTCATCTCCAGGCAGCATGATGACTGGGTGCAGCTTCTTCCTTGGGCCGAGTTCTCTTATAACAACCACACAAGCGAGTCCACTGCGGCCACACCAGTCTTCATCGTTTACGGCCAACACCCACGAATTCCTCTCCCAGTTTCAGTTACGTCCCAGGTGCCCACAGCTGACTCTGCATGCAGGGACTTCCTGCAGATCTGGCAGCAAACCCGATCCTCTATTCTTCTGGCGG
This sequence comes from Rhinoderma darwinii, assembly GCF_050947455.1. NCBI lineage: Eukaryota > Metazoa > Chordata > Amphibia > Anura > Rhinodermatidae > Rhinoderma > Rhinoderma darwinii. The sequence goes on along the minus strand of NC_134687.1, from coordinate 316,541,678 downwards.
TCGACCACATGAAACGAAAGGCAGACACAAGGAGAAGAGAGCCTCCTCAGTTTCTTCCAGGTACCAAGGTTTGGCTGTCCTCTAGGAATATCCGGCTGAGGGTGCCATCATATAAATTTGCCCCCAGGTTCCTCAGACCCTTCGAGATCCTACAGCAGATCAACCCTGTCTCCTACAAGCTTTGGCTGCCTTCCACCCTCAAGATCCTCCTTTCATGTCTCCCTCCTGAAGCCTGTGGTCCTGAACCGCTACACTAAGACTCCTAGTCCTGCAGTTGCCCCCAGCGGTTCACCAGATACATTCGAGGTTAAGGAGATCTTAGACACCCAAAAAGTAGGAGGAAGAACTTTTTATTTGGTGGATTGGAGGGGGTTTGGTCCAGAAGAGAGATCCTGGGAGCCAGAGGAGAACCTCAATATTCCTACCCTCGTGAAGAAGTTTCTCTCCCGCTTCGGCCCTAAAAAGAGGGGGCGAAAGAGGGGGAATACTGTAACGCCCATGGCCGCGGACCGTCGGGATTACTCACCCCCCCCCCATGACCACAGCTATGGATCTGTGAGCACTGGCCCGCATCTCCTCCTCAGGAGATGCCAGCGCTCACTTCCGCTTCATTCTGCTGTGTCCAGTAGGGTGCGTGCACGCTCGTGCCCGGCCTTAAAGGGCCGGCGTGCGCACATGAAGAAAATCAGTAATTAGCCCATACTCACCCTGGACTATAAGATGGGCCCTGCCCCTTCCTTAAATGGTCATTTAGTGTTTTCCAGTTCCCAGTGTTCCTGTACCTGCTATCTGTATCCTGTATCCCGTGCTACCTTGTTTCTGTGCCTTAGAAAGTTGGAGTCGTGTTGTGCCACCAAACTCGTTTGCTGTGTTACACCATGCCTGGTGTCTGCTGCCAAGGTCCCATCCGAGCCTAACCATCGCTATGGTCTTAACTCCCACAGGTACCCTTACTCGGACCATAGTACTTGGTATACTGTTTGGCCAGCTGCTATTCCGCTACGGCGGTACGGGCCTGTGGGTCCACATACCCACAGAACGTGAGAGCAGTATTGCTTCTAGGGGAGAATACAGTTTTGCAAGGAGGTGCACAGAAGCACCCCACTATGCCAGATGGACTGCAACATAGGTTAGTACTGTGAACCCGATTTGCAGTCCATGTTTCTCCATGCACCTTGTATAGTGTATATTGAAGTCTATATACACAGCCATAATACCACACTCAGAGACTGAACTTGCGACACATCTATATTGCTAAATTTAAACTCTTTAAGTACTGCAATAAATGGATAATCTCTTAAATGTCAGCAGAATAAAATAAAGGATGGTAGCACAGGTAAGTTGAGTGTGCATCTGTACTATGATACAGATCTGCATGCTTTGGTCATAAAACTTACAAGCTGATCCGATGCCATGGACATTAGTTTAGGAGTATCATAAATATCCAGGGCTTTAGTTGCCTGAAAAGCTGCTTAGTGGCAGTTCATCATCCAACCATTTATATAGCCTAACAGGAATTACCATCTGGATTTTCTTTGTAGTAAACGGAACTCTAAATTGCCTCATTAAATGTCCATAGAGACCTTATTCAATACCTGCAGCTGTTAGATCATTAGATGGTACCAGAACGACAGCTCCAAGTGTACTGCAGTCTTTGCCTTTCTTAAATGTTTTAAATTTTTTCAGTCTGCAACAAGCCCCAAACAGGGCCTATCAGTTTATACGGGAAGACCATTTCAGGACACAGTACGTAACCTAGCACATTTTAGCTATGTGGTATTCCCTAGTGTAAGCCAGGTATGTGTGACTTGAATTGGAAAGATTGCTATTGATTTGCATAGTTGGGCAGCATTTGCATTCTATGAAACTGGATGAACCTTTAACCCGTTAGTGACCGGCCCATAGTCTTTTTACGTCGGTCACTAACGGGCCTTATTCCGATGCCATAGACTTTTTACGTCGCGGCATCAGAATAAGTAAACAGAGCAGGGAGCTGTCAAATCTCCCTGCTCTCAGTTGCCAGAGGCAGCTGAGGGCTGGGAGCGTCCCTGCTCTGCCGGGTGAGATCGATATCAGTATCGATCTCACCCGTTTAACCCCTCAGATGCGGTGCTCAATAGCGAGCACCACATCTGAGTGGTTTTGGAGAGAGGGAGGGAGGGAGCTCTCATCCCACCGACACCTGCCGATAAGATTGCCGAGTGTCTGTGTCTCCCAAGGCAGCCGGGGGCCTAATAAAGGCCCCCAGGTCTGCCTGTAAGGGGTACACTTACCTGTCGCGCCGAGGGACAACGCAGGAACATAGCCTGGCTTGGAGCTGTAGTCCGGCGGCCGAACGGAGGAGCGTCCTGGTCGCCATGGAAACGGCCGCTCTGTCGACAGCCGCGGACCGGCGCTCCGGCGGCGGAAGCAGGAGGAGTCTCGAGATGTGAGCTGAAAAGGAGGAAGGGGAGAGGCCGTGAGGGGCAGAGAGAGAGAGGACCAGAAGTGGGGTGTGTGTGGGAGCGGGAAAGGAAAAGAGTGAGACGCGGCCAGGAGAAGCAGGGAGAAGGACGGCAGCACTGTAATTAGAAGTGTGCCGACGAGCACAAGGAGTGGAAGGAGGAGAGCCCACCAGAGCCGGTGTCCGGACCAGGGAATACAACGCAGCAGAGAAGGTTCGGTGCCAGAGGAAAGCAGGAGCCTGTCAGCACGTGTGCTTTTTGACTGCAGCCATCACAGAAAGAGGAGAGAGCAGCAGCGGAGTGCATTCACCGCAGTCAACCCGAAGAATAGAGGACCGTCCGGAGCACAACGGAGTGTGCCAACCGCCACAGGTACCGGTACTAGACCGTACAACCCCTAACCAGAAGTCCAGGCCCCGTCCTAGAGAAAGTGCCCTTGCCATAGTCAGTGACTCTTCCCAGGAGTGACGTCCCTCGTTAAACACCGCCACAGTACGCCCAGAAGACAAGTCCTTAAAGGGACAGACAACCCAACCTGCGCTAGGCCCAAGGTCAGCCGTGCTCTCTCATTACCCGTGCCGGTGTCCCTGCGTTTACCCGAGAGTGTATGATATCTGTAAGCACCGCCTGTAAGGATGCTTTAAACTGTTAAAGACGAATATTGTTGGAGAAGGGGCAGACAGAGGGAACGGTCGGGTTGACGGGACTTATTGGACTATTAGATGGACTTGTACACCCGTTAGCGTCAACCTCACCTGTTCAGTTGTGTCCTAGGTGTGTCCAACGTGTGGATCACTGACTGAGGAGAGAGAGGGTTTGTCACGAAAGGTAGCGGATCGCTCCGCAAGGACCCGTGACGGTGCTAGTAGGTACGGTAGTCACTGATTCCCATGACGCGACCCATGGGCCGAGAGTGTGACTCTTACCCCTGGGTAGCTCCCGCCGTGACTGGCAGCGGCGTGTCCGTAGCCAATCCGGCAACGTGGGTTCAGGCACAACCTCTCTCCGGGGGACTTCCAGTGGGATCGAAGTCCCCAACCTCAGGGTTCCTGTCTGCTCCATTAACGAGAAGTTTCTGTACGTGTTATTGCTTAAAGAGAAGTTCCTGCGTTTGTTATTGCTGAAGAGAAATCCTGTTATAATAGTAAAGAAGTTGCACCAGGGCGTTCTCTCGTGAATTGCGTTACTGACAGTGGTGATCCCCCTTACATGCCAGTTTGAATGCCTGCTAGATCATGCCGCAGGCATGACCTAGCAGATGCCTGTCCGTTTTAAACGGACAGGCACTGTGTGAGACAGTGACAGGTAAAGTCATTGAGGGAAGGTACATTTCCCCTAGAATCCTGTCATATGTATCCTAGGCTCCAGGGAATGAGTATTTTTTGCAATAGAAAGCTCTAGCTTTCCAATCTCGGCTTAAGGAAAAGCCGGAAAAAGGGCCTGGAGTTGGATTGGGGAAGAGCAGGGCGGGTTCCCCAATCCCTAGTCCATCTCTGTTTGTAGGACAAGGCTGCTGCTCAATTAGCTGCACCTGCAGCCTGTGTATAAAAAGGTGCAGACACAGTGTGTGTCAGTCTCACCCCTGACTCAGACCGGAGACTACTAAGTCTGGAGTAGCCTGTATTCTATGTGAGTAAAGACCTGTGTTACTTTGTGTCCAGTGCCTGGTAGGAAGGCACTTGGTATAGTTAGATAATATCTTGTTTAGTTAGTGCTCAGCCGAGCAGGATTTATTTTGTATTTTGCCTTGTTGTACAAGAGGCTGTTTCTTTGACAAGAATAAAACACAGGCAAAGCCCTGTTATGAACTTTAATGCACGGTGTCCCTGTCTCTGGCTACTAAGAAACCGCTGTACCAACCTCTCCTGATGCTAAACCCTCACAACTGCAATACAAAAGTATTGCAGTGTATTATAATAGCGATCGGAGGATCGCATAGTGAAGTCCCCTAGTGGGACTAGTAAAAAAGTTTAAAAAAAAGTTTAATAAAGTTAATAAAAAAAAATGAAAAACCCACTTTTGCCCCTTACAAACTGCTTTACTATTAAAAAACCAAAATACAGTTAAAAAGTTACACATATTTGGTATCGCCGCGTCCGTAACAACCCCAACTATAAATCTATTACATTACTTAACCCGCACGGTGAACTTCGTCAAAAATTAAATAAAAAACGACGGAAAAATTGCTGTTTTCTGTGAATCCTGACTTTAAAAAAATGTGATTAAAAAGTGATCAAAAAGTCGCATCTACTCCAAAATGCTGCCAATAAAAACTACAAGTCTTCCCGCAAAAAAAAAAACCCTCATACAACTGCATCGGCGAAAAAATAAAAACGTTACGGCTCTTCAAATATGGAGGCACAAAAACAAATCATTTTGAAAAAAAAGCGTTTTTACTGTGTAAAAGTAGTAAAACATACAAAAACTATACAAATTTGGTATCGTTGCAATCGTAACAACCCGCTGAATAAACTTATTGTGTTATTTATACTACACGGTAAACGGCGTAGATTTAGGACGCAAAAAAGAGTGGCGAAATTTCAGATTTTTTTCTATTCCCCCCCCCCCAAAAAAAGTTAATAAAAGTTAATCAATAAATATGTCCCCCAAAATGGTGCTATTAAAAAATACAACTTGTCCCGCAAAAAAACAAGACCTTATACAGCTATGTCGACGCAAAAATAAAAACGTTATAGCTCTTGGAATGCGACGATTCAAAAACGTAAAAAATAGCTTGGTCATTAAGGTCTAAAATAGGCTGGTCATTAAGGGGTTAAGGCCTTATTTACACGAGCGTGTGCGTTTTGCGCATGCAAAAAACGCAGCATTTTGCGTGCGCAAAAGGCATTTAACAGCTGCGTGTGTCATCAGTGTATGATGAGCGGCTGCGTGATTTTCGCGCAGCCGCCATCATTTTGACACTCCGTTTGGATGTTTGTAAACAGAAAAGTACGTGGTGCTTTTCTGTTTACATTCAGAGTTTGACAGCTGTTGCGCGATTCACGCAGTTCGCACGGAAGTGCTTCCGTGCGGCATGCGTGGTTTTCACGCACCCATTGACTTCAATGGGTGCGTGGTGCGCGAAAAACGGCGAAATATAGAACATGTCATGAGTTTTACGCAGCGGACTCACGCTGCGCAAAACTCACGGACTGGCTAATATAGACTAATATAGGTGCGTACGACACACGTGAAAAGCACACGCGTCGCACGCGTGTATATTACGCTCGTGTAAATGATGCCTAATTCTGTGATCACTTCCCAAAAGACCTCTAGCAGGTGCATAGTGAATGTGCAAGCTTCTGAAATGAAGGCCATGCACTTCTTTTAACCAAATTGTAGAAGGAAAATTTTTTACTAAAAAGAAGAAAAAATTATTCAGAAATTAAAGAGCAGTTTTACTAAGAAAAATAGATTACATAAACTGTAAACATGCAGTTTTTAACGCAGTTTTTTTTTTTCGATAAAGCAAGAAGCGGATCCAAATCCATGCTTTTAACAACATCACGCTTTTTACATGTGTGTTTGGTGCTATTTTTTTATTTTGTGTTATTTTGTACAGGTGTTTTTGAAGTTCTATAGAAGAATAACACCAGAAAAAGCTTCATATCTAGAGTTTGCTGTGTTTTAAAACGCTACAAAAACACCAAAAGAACAAAACGATGTGACTAACATCTGTCTGTGTTTTTGTACAAGATAATAGAGCCCAAAAAATTACACAGAAAACGCTGTGTGTGAATCCATTGTTAGGCTCTCCATATGCTTCTCTATAGGACTTTAAGGTCAAATGCAAACAATGCGCATTACCTGCGGATTTTCTGCACCAAGTTACGCAATGTGTGCATTTGTGCCTAAGACCGGGTTCCCAGAGGTCTGATACAGAAAAACCACGCAGTTTATCCGACCTGAAACCCGCAGCACATTCCATCCCAAAAAAGTGGTAAAAAAATGTATACTTAGCCCGGCCATTCTCATGATGACGCGTCCCTCCTTTGCTGTCCGGAACGGCCTCCCTGGATGATGCTGCAGCCCATGTGACTGCTGTAGCCTGTGATTCGCTGCAGCGAATACATGGGACGAAATGTCATCCCAGGTGGCCGAACTGAAGGGAGAAACAGGGAGTTCTGGGTAGAGTAATTTTTTTTTCACTGAGTTCTGATTTTTGCACTAGAAAAGTCGCCACACTTGGCTATTCGTTGCGGATTTTGCATCCCCATTGAATTCAATGGGGGAAAACCCACAACAGAAAAGAAACGAAAACGCAGCATAAATTGAAATTCCACACCGCAGGTCAATTTATTAACATTTTGGCTTTGTTTTTTTCCCGCAACAGATGTTCAGAATCTCATCCACTTTGCTGCTACTGTAAATGCTGCGAGATTTCCGCACAGAATTCTGTTGCGGTAATTCTGCAGCGTTTACTCTACGTGTAAACCCGGCCTTAGAGTGCAGGCCACATGCGGCAGATTTTGTTGCAGTAATTTTCTGCGACTGAAAGAGTTAAATTCTACTGGATGGAGCTTGCAGAATTTCATACACCTGCTGCAGCCCATTCAGGGTAAGGCCACACGGTGTGTCGTTGACGCGGTTTTGTTGCGTTTGAAAAACGCATGCGGTCAACTGCATGCATTTTTTGTCTCTGTAATGCTGCAATTCTGTTGCGTTTTTAAAGGAAATAATTGATGGACATAGTTTTCACCCGTGTTGAAGTTTGTTAGGTGCTTCCTGTATGTAGTTCATTATAATGCATTGCAGAACTGTTAGCAAAAACGCAAGCGGTTCAGCAACAACTTTGGCAGCGCGGTCATTAACTGCATGCGGTCGGACATTATGAAGATGCAGTTAACTGCACAAAAAACACATTGTAATATAATAGCAGCAGTCTGTCCATAACACAAATTTCACCATTGACTTCTATTGAAAAATGACTAGCTGCAGTTTAAAAATGCAACATAAACGCCCCGTGACTGCACCGTGTGGCCATACCCTCAGATGAATGGAACTGATTTTCAGTTGCAGAAATAACTACAACAAAATCTGCGAATGCACCCTAAGGCCAGAATCCCACATGCAGTTTTGGTGCAGTTTTTGTTCCAATTCTTTTAGTTAAACACAGAAGTGGACAAAAATGAAAAGGTAATGCATCAGTCTTTTCTTTATACCTTTCCTTTCTTTTGGATCCATGTCTGGCTTTGGCTCAAAAAACGGGGCCAAAAACAGCATTAAAAAAAATGGGTTTGGTCTTGTAGATAGCACCCCACCATATAGATAGCGCCCCCTCCCTGAAGTTAGCAAACCCCCATCCTCCGCAGATAGCACCACTGTAGCTCCCTGTAGGAGCGGAATCCCCGGAGACCAAACCCCGCTCTGGCAGGAGATTCCGCTCCTGGAGAAACCCCCGGCGTCACTACCCATATATGGACAGTGAGGTTAAGGGGTTACTCCTGGAGCTGAATCACCGGCCCGCTATGGCAGGGGATTCCGCTCCTGGAGAAGACCCCGGCGTCACTATCCATATATGGATAGTGACGTCAAGGGGTTACTGGTGGAGCGGAATCCCTGGCCCGCTCTGGCAGGGCATTCCGCTCTCATGACGTCACTGTCCATATCTGGCCCTATTCAAATGACAGGGATTCTCGGCCGTGTGACGGCCGTTCTTTGAACAACCGTCACACGGCCTCACTACAAACAATAGACCCCAAATGGGGCTATTCACACGGCCGATTTTTTGACAGTCCATCAAAAAATGCAACATGCCCTTTTTTGGGCTGCCACTTGGATGTGATCCGAGTGACGGCCGTGCTTTCTGCCACTCGCTCACTCTCTTCTCCTCATCACAGTGTGAAGTGATTGTGAGGAGCAGGAGATTTTTTTGCTCCCTGAAGAAGCGGAATCCCTAATCCCCGGTCACGGCGTTGCTGTGGCCAGGGATTCAGCTTCAGGAGAAGTCCCTGAAGTCACTGTCCATATATGGACAGTGACGCTAGGAACTTCTCCTGGAGCCGTCCCCTAATCCTGAAGCGGAATCCCCGGCCCCAACAGAGAAGTTCCTGACTTCACTGTCCATATATGACTTTTCCTGAAGTGGAATCCCCGATCACAGCCGTCCCTGACACAACTGTGGCTGGTGATTCCGCTCCAGGAGAAGTCACTGTCCATATATAGACAGTGAAGTCAGGGACCACATCAATAAAAAGTTACTATAGTAACTGGGGCGTGGGCCCGTTACTGTAGTAACTGACAGTACTTACCCGCCTGGTTCCGAAGCGCACAACATCCCGATCCTGGATACAGTCAGGACCTCCGCTGCGTCTAAAGAGTAGGGTAAGATTAATATCCCTGTCCGCTGAAGTTGATAGGTCGAGGTCCGACTCCCGGGAACCCGCCAATCAGCTGTTTTGAAGGGGCCGCAGCACTGGTATGAGAGCTGCTTCCCCTTCATTCCGGTCACTTGCTCACACTGGGAATCCGTGTCGGACGAGCGCTGCGGCCCCTTCAAAACAGCTGATTGGCGGGGTCCCTGACTCATTAGCTATTGATGGCCTATCCTGAGGATAGGCCATCAATGTTTAGGGACTGGACAACCCCTTTAAGCCTACAATGTAGCAGGCTTAGAGGGCCCATGAGACAGGATCACAGATTGTGTGATGCTGTCTGGTGGGCCCTGTATCTAAGCCAATCACGTGGTAGGCTTAGATACAGGGCCCATGTGTGATCCTGTCTTAGAGGGCCCTGCATATGAGTCTACCACACGGTAGGCTCATATACAGGGCCCCAGAGGACCGTAACCTTATACTGTATAAGATTACAGTCTGCTGGGGCCCTGTATCTAAGCATCTTACATAACATAACCACATGGTAATCTTAAGTACAGGGTGTAACGTCTATGGACACGGTCCGTCGTTCGGCCGTAAACCTCGACGGCCGTGGCCATGGACATCTTACCTCTCTGCAGCGTCATCCTCCTTTGAGGCACCAGAACTCACTTCCGGACTTCGAGTGTCTCCGACGGGCGCTCGAACGGTCTTAAAGGGCCAGCGCGCGCATTTTTGAAGGAAGTCTGCAATCTAGCCCAGGATGCCCTGGGCTATAAAAAGTGCTCTGCCCTCTTGCTCCTTGCCAGAGCATTGTTTGTTACCCATAGTTTGTCGTGCTTATGATCTCCCAGTGTCTTCCAGTTTCCCAGTGTACCCATATGAAACGCGTAGCCTTTATAAATAAATATTACTATTCACCACAACTGTATCATCATTGAGTAGCAGCACCTTACGTAGTCCCGTTTTTGAAGAATCTTTACAGTGCCTCTATGCAAGTCCTTCAAGCCGATCCTCCTGTTACTCCTCCTGGCAGTTCCTGTCCGGATACTCGATTCTCGCTGCCATTGGCCTCTCGGTTCGATGAAGATGCCAGTGCTTGTTGGGGGTTTCTGAACCAATGCCACATTCATTTTACCCTGCACTCTCGAGCATTTTCGTTGCCTCCTGACTGGCAAGGCCCTGGCATGGGCTAATCCTATCTGGGAACGTCAGGGACCCGAGACCCAAGATTTCCAGGAGTTCGTGCGAATATTCCAAACTGTTTTTGAGGAGCCTGGGCGAGTCTCATCGGCAGCCACTGCCATCTTCAACCTTAGCCAAGAGGACACCTCCGTGGGCGAGTATACGATCCAGTTCCGGACTCTGGCAGGAGAGCTATCCTGGAACAATGAGGCCTTTGTGGCATGGCCTGTCTTCTGAGATCAAGAATGAACTGGCTGCTCGAGACCTGCCTTCTGCCTTGGACGACTTGAGTCTGCTTGCCACTCGGGTAGACATAAGGCTGAGGGAGAGATCTCACGAGGTTCGTCAGGAGCGTCGGCGCCCTAGACTGGCGCCCAACTTTCAGCAACCCCTCTTGCCTGCTTCTATTGCTTTGTCCGAGATCCCGATGCAAGTAGACCGACTAAAATTATCGGTCCAGGAGAAACAGTGCAGGCACACCTCTGGACTTTGCTTATATTGCGGCCTCGCTGGCCATGATGTGCGTCTGTGTCCTCACAAGCCAAAAAGCCCCAGCACCTAGGTTTGATTGGAGAGACAACCCTGGGCATCAACACATTGAATCAAGAACTCTCTTCCAAACTATTCATTCCCGTAACCATCATTGCTGGCGAGATGTCCCATCAGGTCTCCGCCTATCTGGACTCCGGAACTGCAGCCAACTTCATCTGCAGGACCTTGTAGATCTCTTTCAGTTGCCTACTATCCCGCTTGAAAGGCCGTTGATCGTTGCCTCGGTGGAAGGACTGCCATTGCCGGACCCAGTTGTGTCCATAACCAAGCCGTTGAGACTCTGAGTGGGAGCCCTTCATGCTGAACTCATCTCCCTGTCCATCCTATCCAAGGCCGTCAACCCTGTGCTGCTGGGTTTGCCTTGGCTCAGTCTGCACGCCCCCGTCCTGGATTGGAACTCTGGAGAGGTCCTCCAGTGGGGCCCGAAGTGTCTGGGCCATATCCAGTCGCCACAGCCTGTCCCTCTTCAGTCTTTGACAGGGTTGCCTTCTTGTTTCTCCATGTTCTGCGATGTCTTCAACAAAAAGGAGGCTGAGAACTTGCCGCCACACCCGGCATATGACTGTCCGATCGACCTGGTTCCTGAATCGTCTCCTCCTCATGGTAGAGTGTACCCTCTCTCCTTGCCAGAGACCCAGTCCATGTCGGCCTACATTAAGGAGAACCTTGAGAGGGGTTTCATTCGTAAATCCTCATACCAGGCCGGAGCGGGGTTCTTCTTTGTTAAAAAGAAAGATGGATCGCAACTACCTTGCATTGACTACCGGGTCCTAAACCAGATCACGGTGAAGAACAGGTACCCCCTGCCTTTGATTTCTGAAGTGTTTGATCGCATATGGGGGGCAAATTTTTTTTCTAAACTGGACCTGTGGGGGCCTACAATCTGATTCTGATTCATTGAGGTGATGAATGGAAGACTGCCTTTAATACTCGTAATGGGCACTATGAATACTTAGTTATGCCCTTCGGACTGTGTAACGCACCCGCAGTATTTCAAGAATTTGTCAATGACATTTTTCGTAATCTCCTTTATGTTTGTGTTGTGGTGTATCTCGATGACATTTTGATTTTTTCCCCAGATCCAGTAACTCATCAAAGTCATGTCCGCCAGGTGTTGCTCCATCTAAGAGAGAATCGCCTTTATGCCAAGTTGGAGAAGTGTGTTTTTGAGAAGAAGTCTCTATCCTTCCTGGGCTATATTATCTCCGATCAGGGCCTCAAGATGGACCCCCAGAAGGTAAAGGCAGTCCTGGAGTGGCCACGCCCCCAAGGCTTAAGGGCCATACAATGCTTCCTAGGATTCGCCAACTTCTACCGACTGTTCATCCCCAACTTCTCGGTTGGTGCTGGTGCACTTTTGTTCCAGAGAAGATCGAAAGGCAAGGCTGTGGTATGTGGCTACTATACCAATCTGTTTTCTTCCGCAGAGCGCAACTACTCGATTGGGGGCCGGGAGTTACTGGCCATCAAGCTGGCTCTGCAGGAGTGGAGTGGCTACTGCAGGGCGCGGTTCATCCTATCCTGAGCTTCACGGATCACAAGAATTTGACCTACCTACAGATGGCCCAGCGGTTGAATCCTCGTCAAGCCAGGTGGTCATTGTTCTTTGCTCGATTCCGGTTCAAACTCCACTACCGACCTGCCGACAAGAATGTGAGGGCCGACGCCTTGTCTAGATCTTTTGAAACCGAGGACGCCATGGAATCTCCACTGAATATTATTGACCCATCCTGCATCTTCTCTGTGAATCCCCTGCAAGTTAGAGACATTCCTCCGTGTATGACTTTTGTACTTCTGGCTGACTGAGGAAGAATTCTTCGCTGGGGTCATAGTTCTAAGCTGGCAGGTCACGCGGGTGCTCGTAAGACCCAAGATCTAATCACCCGTCAGTTTTGGTGGCCCACGCTACCCAAAGACGTTATGGACTTTGTCTCCCCATGCATGGTATGCGCAGCAAATAAAGTTGCTCACCCCAGACCTGCTGGCCTGCTCCAACCACTGCCTGTGCTCGTTGCCCCCTGGCAACATGTCGCTATGGACTTTGTCACGGATCTTCCTTCTTCTGCGAGTTGCAGTGTGATCTGGGTGGTGGTGGATGGATTTTCCAAGATGGCTCACTTCATTCCCTTGACCGCCCTGCCGTCTGCTACGCAATTGGCTGACCTCTTCATACAACACATCTTCCGTCTGCACGGCTTGCCCCTACATATTGTCTCGGACCGAGGGGTCCAGTTCACCTCAAAGTTTTGGAGAGCACTCTGCGGCCTCCTCGGTGTAAAATTGGACTTCTCTTCGGCCTATCATCCCCAGTCCAATGGGCAAGTCAAGAGAGTTAACCAGATTATGGAGAACTATCTACGTCACTTTGTTTCCAGGAGCCATGATGATTGATTGCAGTTGCTCCCGTGGGCAGAGTTTTCTTATAACAACCACACCAGTGAGTCGACCACTTCCAGTCCATTCTTCATCGTCTACGGTCAGCATCCTCGTATACCTCTTCCTGTTTCTACTATGTCCCAGGTTCCTGCAGCTGACTCGACCTTCAGGGACTTTCTACAGATTTGGCAACAGACCCGATCTTCTATCCTGTTGGCGGTGGACCGCATGAAGAGAAAGGCAGATATAAGAAGACGGGCGCCTCCGCTGTTCCTTCCAGGGACTAAAGTCTGGTTGTCTTCTAGGAATATCCGTCTGAAGGTGCCGTCATGCAAATTTGCCCCTAGGTTCCTCTGACCCTTCGAAATCCTGCTACTGGTCAACCCGGTATCCTACAAGCTGCGGCTCACCCTACCCTCAGGATTCCTAACTCCTTTCACATCTCCCTGCTGAAACCCGTGGTCCTGAACCGCTACTCCAGGACTCCTAGTTCCACAGTGGCCCCTGGCGGCTCATCGGGGACTTTCGAAGTAAAGGAGATTCTGGCTACCAAGAAGGTGGGAGGAAGGACATTTTATTTAGTGGATTGGAGGGGGTTCGGCCCAGAAGAGAGGTCTTGGGAGTCAGAGGAGAACATCGATGCTCCTGTCCTCGTGAGAAAGTTTCTCTCACGCTCTGGTCCCAAGAAGAGCGGGTGTAAGAGAGGGCATACTGTAACGTCTATGGCAACGGTCCGTCGTTCGGTCGTAAACCTCAACGGCTGTGGCCATAGACATCTTACCTCTCTGCAGCGTCGTCCTCCTGTGAGGCGCCGGCACTCCCTTCCGAATTTCGAGTGTCTCCGGCAGGCGCGCGCCCGGTCTTAAAGGGCCAGTGCACGCATTTTTGCAGGAAGTCTGCAATCTAGCCCAGGATGCCCTGGGCTATAAAAAGTGCTCTGCCCTCTTGCTCTTTGCCAGAGCGTTGTTTGTTACCCATAGTTTGTCATGCTTATGGTCTCCCAGTGTCTTCCAGTTTCCCAGTGTACCTTGTTCCTGTATCACGTATCCTGTTTCCGTGCTACCCAGTTCTAGTGCCATGCTGTGCTGTTGCCGTGCTGTGCTACAGTCTATGCTTGATTTACTACGCCTCTCCTGACGTCTTCCCGCCGCCTGGTCCTGGACGTGCCTGCCTCGTTACTGCCTACGATTGCCTCAGGTACCCTCGCTGAACTATTTGAACTCTGTACTTACCTCTTTGGCCAGCTGCCATCCCGCTACGCGGTACGGCCCAGTGGATCCACACCCCGCATTGTGACACAGGGCCCATATGTGATACTGTCTATTGGACCCTGTATCTAAGCCTACCACATGGTAGGCTTAGATACAAGGCTCCAGCAGACAGTAATCTTATACTGTATAAGATTACTGTCTGCTGGACCCTGCATCTAAGCCTACCTTGTGGTAGGCTTAGATACAGGGCCAAACAGACAGTATCACACATGGGTCCTGTATCTAAGTCTACCACATGTGTTACTAATAGTTCTTTTTGTGTTTGTGTTTTTTTACAGGTTCGGATGTTGGACTACGTCGGATTTGAGGACTACTTCGATGACGACTATTTTTATTATCAATAAAATGGTTAATGAGGGTTGTGTGGGTTTTTATTTCAATAAAATTTTATTTCTATGTCTTTTTTAAAATGTATTACTATTGCCTTCGTAATGGCCGCTGACTGATTGATAGCGTCCATTACTAAGACGGGGCTTAGTTTTTGCCAGTGCAGAGGCTAACACTAACCCCCATTATTACCCTGGTACTCACAGCCACCAGGTGTGCCGGGAAGAGCTGGGGGTACGATCCAGTACTTGACAATCTGTCGTGATGGTCGGATACTGGGGCGGCCGCGGGCTGGTATTATTAGGCTGGGAAAGGCCAGAAACAGCACCCCCTCCCCCCCCCCCCCCAATAATGCTTAGCCTGCTGCTGATTTATTGTATCTGACTGGTTATGAAAAAACCACATCATTTAAAAAAAAAAAAAATAATAATTGGAAAAAACGATGTGGCCCCCCCCCCCCCCCCCAATTTTCATAACCAGCCAGATACAACACAACAGCAGCAGCTTAGCATTACCAGGGTGGGAAGGGCCACTGTTTTTGGCCTTCCCCAGCCTAATACTTCCAGCCTGTGGCCGCCCCAGTGCCCGACCATCACTACAGATGGTCGGGTACTGGTTCATACCCGGCTCATTCCAGTAACCCTGGTGGCGGTCGGTACCGGGGTAATAATGGGGGTTAGTGTTAGCCTCTGCACCAGCATAACATTAAGCCCCGCCTTACTAATGGATGCTGTCAATCAGCCAGCAGCTATTACTAAGGTCGTAATAATAAAGTTTAAAAAAATACAAGGACATAAAAAAAATATTTTATTGAAATAAAAAAAACACACAACCCTCATTAACCATTTTATTGAGAATAAAAAAATCAATGTCATTGAAGTAGTCCTCGAATCCTAATGGGGCTATTCACACACTCTATTGGGACATGCTCTATTTTCGTCCGTACTCCCGGCCGCCCGGCTCCCATAGAAGTCTATGGGGCCGAGTAATACACGGCCATCACTTGAATGTGCTCCAAGTGACGGCCGTGTCTTCCGTCGCTCGCTCTCTCTCCTTCTCATCCTCACAGTGCGAAGTGCATGTGAGGAGGAGGAGGAAGCTATTTTTTTGCTCCCTGTAGGAGCGGAATCCCCAATCCCCGGCCACAGCTTCGGCAACGCTGTGGCCGGAGATTGGGGATTCCGCTCCAGCAGAAGTCCCTGCCTTCACTGTCCATATATTTTTAGTACTTTCTTTATATATTTCTTCTGTTTAAGTTCCGTTCCTGGTTTCAGCTTGAAAAATACTGGCAAAATCTTCAGCAAATCTGCACTGTGTGAACAAGGCCTAAGGCTTGCCGTTTTTCACGTCCGAGGTGCATCCGTGCTCAGCGCTGCGGGACGCGATGTCACGCATCCACCATAGTTGCGAGTCCATGGAGGGATGCGTGATGTGTGAAAAGGTAGGACATGTCCTATTTTCGCACGGACCCTTCACACGGTCTGTTGAAACAACGGCTGTGTGAACGGCCACATTGACTTACATAGGTCCGTGAGACGGACGCTGTTACAACGGCCAACCCACGGACGTTTAACACGTTCATGTGAATCAGGCCTAAGGGAATGTTCACACGCAGTGGTTTCAGACGTAATTCGGGTGTTTTACGCCTCGAATTACACCTGAAAAAACGCCCCTAATATGCCTACAAACATCTGCTCATTGCTTTCAATGGGAATTACGATGTTCTGTTCCCACAAGCCTTTATTTTACGCGTCGCTGTCAAATTACGGCGCGTATAATGACGGCTCGTCAAAAGAAGTGCAGGACACTTCTTGGGACGTTTTTGGAGCCGTTTTTCATTGACTCCATTGAAAAACAGTTAAAAAACAGGCGTAAAAAACACAGCGAAAAACGCGAGTTGCTACAAAAACGTCTGAAAATCAGGAGCTGTTTTAACCTGAAAACAGCTCCGTATTTTCAGATGTTTTTAGTCACTGCGTGTGAACATACCTTTAGGGTATGTTCACACGCTTAGCAAAAAAAACGTCTGAAAATACAAAGCTGTTTTCAGGCGAAAACAGCTCCTGATTTTCAGACTTTTTTTAAACAACTCGCGTTTTTCGCTGCGTTTTTTTACGGCCGTTTTTGGAGCTGTTTTTCAATGGAGTAAATTTTTTACTTTTGCAAGTGTATTTTGAAGCGTATTTTGAGGTGTATTTTCAAAGCGTAATTTAAAGCACAGTCCGAAGTACACTTAAAAATACACCTGCAAACAGCTTCCCATGTGTAGCTTATATGAGGTGTAATTTTACAATGTTTAATAAAAAATGCCTTGCAAAAATATGCTTTTTAAAAAAGCAGTGACATGAAATATGCCCAAACATAACAAAACGGCCATTTTTGGAGCCGTTTTTCATAGACTCTATAGAAAAACAGCTCCAAAAACGGCCGTTAAAAACGCAGCGAAAAACAAGACTTTGATTAAAAAACGTCTGAGAATCAGGAGCTGTTTTCCTTTGAAAACAGCTCCGTATTTTCAGATGTTTTTGAGTTTGCGTGTGCACATACCGGTAGAGTCAATGAAAAACGGCTCCAAAAACGTCCCAAGAAGTGGCATACACTTCTTTTTCGTAGGCGTCTTTTTACATGCCAATATTTGGAAACGAGGGGTAAAAAAACGCCCCCGAAAATCCACGGGTGGATTGCGGCCCCGTTCATTCCTTTGGGGCCATGCACACGACCGTGGTTTCCACGGTCCGTGCATGGCCCAGGAGCCTGGACCGCAGAAATAACGGGCAAGTCTTATTACGGCCGTTTTCTGTGGTCCAGGCTCACAGCAAATAATGGCCGCGGCCATGTTCGCGGCCCGTGATATACGGGCGGCTCGCGGGTGTCACTCGCAAGTCACGGCCGTGTACATGGCTACGGTCGTGTGCATGAGGCCTTACTGTTGCAGAAAATTTGCATAGTATCCTGTGTGTGGGAACATAACGTAAGGCTAGGTTCCCACGTCTTGGATACGCTAAGTAAAAGTACGTAGTGTATTCAACCTAAAACCCGCAGGAAATTGCGGTGAAAAAGCTCAGCAGATTATCAGTCGGAATCTCCGCTGCAACAAACAGTGCTGTTAAAAAAAAGAAGAAAAAAAAAACAATACTTACCTACTGGGTGTTGTCATAGCGATGTGTCCCTCTGTTCTGAGTGTAGCCCGGCCTCCTGGGATGATGCAGGAGCTCATGTGACCACTGCAGCCTGTGATTGGCTGCAGCAGTTACATGGGATAAAACATCATCCCAGGAGGCCGAGCTATACTCAGAACAGAGGGACACATCGCTATGACAACGCCCGGGAGGTAAGTATTGGCTTTGTTATAAATTTTAATTTAAAAAAGGTCTATTTTTTTTCGAAGTTGCTATTCTTTGCGGAAACATCAATTTATGCTGCGGATTTAAAAACCGCACTGCAGGTCAATTTATGAACGTTTTTTGCTGCAGAATTTTTCTGCCGCATGTGCATGAGATTTGTTCAAATCTCATCCACTTTGCTCCTACTGATTTTCCGCACAGGATTGCATTGCAAAAATTCTGCAAATACTGCAGCAGTATCTGAACAAAAACACTGGCAAATCTGTCACAGAAATCTGCACCAACGTTTTCCGCAGTAATTTAACCCGCAGATTTAATGTGAAGCATTGATTATAGCAAACTATATTTGGATCTGCGGATTTCCGCTGTGTAAACGCTGTAGAAAACTTAACTTGCATATTTTAGTGCAGAATTTATCCTCCCCACTGAAGTCTGCGGGCAAAAAACGCAACATCTCCGAACAGAACACAAAGCATTAATTGACATTCTGTGCAATGGAAAGTCGCACCGCAGAGCACTTTTTGCATGACTTTTCTGCTTTTTTTTCCACAGCGTGTGGCTGAGGTTTGCTGTAAAGGCTGCAGATGCTGTAAAGGCTGCAGAGTTTCCACATAGAATACAGTTTCGGAAATTCTGCAGCATTTACTCTACGTGGAAACCGAACCTAAGGGTATGTTCACATGGCTTATTCTCGGCCGTTTTTTGGCCCGTAAACGGCCGAAAAGCGGCGAAAAAATCTGAAGCAGAAGCCTCCAAACATCTGCCCATTGATTTCAATGGGAAAAACAGCGTTCTGTTCCGACGGCCATGTAAAAAAACACCCTCGAAAAAGAAGTGCATGTCACTTCTTGAGCCATTTTTCATTGACGCTATAGAAAAACAGCTCCAAAAACGGCCGTAAAAAACGCCACGAAAAACGCTAGTTAATTAAAAAACTTCTGAAAATCAGGAGCTGTTTTTCCTTGAAAACTGCTCCGTATTTTCAGACGTTTTTTGCTAAGTGTGTGAACAATGCCTTATACTTATCCGGTGTTACCTTACACTCCTGGTTTTACCTTACATAAAAGCAGGCACCAGAAAAAGAAAAAATACTTATAACATTAATTTGAATGTAACACATTTCCAATTGCTTCCCACATTTGCACATCTGTACCCAGTCCAAATGCAATTAAAAAAAAGTGCCTAAAACTGCATTATAAGCCCTTCTTGACTGCACATTGCTGCCAATTTAAGCTTAAGCCGTCTCCCTTTCATAGTGTGCAGTCATATGTGGCCTACTTGCTTTGTAATGTAATTATATGGAAAAATATTCCGCAACGCAAGAACTAGAAAAATCTGTTGCAATATATTTTTCGCACAGGCATATATTGGAGTTTTCAGCAGCATATTTCTACGCTGTGAAAAATGCGAGGCACATATGCCACATGTGAGTGCACCCGTAGGGTAGGAACACACTCAGCGTAAACACTGCAGATTTTCCACAACGGATTTCATTGCAGAAAATCCACAGTGTAGTCCAGTAGCAGCAGTGTGGATGTGATTTGAACAAATCTCATCCACACGCTGCGTAAAAATATCAGCCGAAAAAACGTTCATAAATTTACCTGCGGTGCGGTTTTTTAAGCCATAGCATGTAAATTTATGCTGTGGAATCACTGATCTTCTGTTGGAGGTTCAAATCAATTCAATGGGGAGGTAAAACCCACAACAGAGAGGCATGCGTTGCGACTTTTGCGGCATAAACGCTGCAATTCCCCCGCAAAAAATCCCAAATGAGAGGGAAAAAAAAGCTTATACTTGCCGTAGTCATGGCGAGGCATCCCTCTGTTCTGAGTGCAGCCCGGCCTCCTGGAATGTCGTTTCATCCCATGTGGCTTCTGCAGCCAATCAAAGGCTGCAGTGGTCACATGGACTATAGTGTCATCCCAGGAGGCCGGGCTGCACTCATTCCTCAGTGGACATTACGCCTGAAAAACTGCACCACAATGTGGTGTGTTTTTTCAGGCCGAATTCCCTGGGGTTTCTAGGATGGATGTGCTGTGAACTTTTACGCAGTGAATCCGTCCTGTGTGTTTCTACCCTTATGCCTTGTTCACACAGTGCATATTTGCTGCAAATTCTGACAGTAAGTCACAACCAGGAATGAAACCTAAATAGAAGAAATATACAAATATACAAGGGAAGACCTTATGAACTCCTGGATCCAATTCTGGTTTTGGCGCCAAAAATGCATGCAAAATCTAGCTGCTTGCATTTTTTGAGCCAACACCAGAATTGGACCCAGGAGAGCAGATTTATAAGGCCTTCCTTTTTATATTTCTTCTGGTTAATTTAAATCGCAAATTTGCTATTTCAGAGCTGCATATTGCACATATAAGACTATGAAGTCTGAAATAATGTAATACTTTAATACAGATCCCTCCATTGCAGGAAATACAGCACAGTAATACGAAATCCACCAAATGCAAAATGCCAGCAGGGTGCATTTCTACCCATTCACTTATTCCTAATAAAGAATACTGTCCTTGCCACGGTATTAATAAATCTCTCCTATTGTGTCCAGTCTTCCACTTTCTGAAAAACCTGAGCACCCATAAACCCAACCAGTAAACCACTGGTAAGAACACAAAGGTCTGTCAGTAGGCAAGAGCTGGCACAATTTATGGACCCAGAAACATTAGTATACAGCACGTTTTTCAGTCCTTTTTTTTCTTTCCCTTCTTTTTATTTTAGCATAGAAATGGAGCTGTCAACCCAATCGTCAGCTCTAACAGATTCAGTGTGAAACTAACAGAATGCCAGCTAGGATTAAGGCTAGTTTATACAGCATTTGTAAGTGCAGTGGAGAATTTATGTAAGTATCAAAATATCAGCACGCAGAAAAAAATTTATATTATTCCTCATTCCATGCTTGGTGCAAATGACAGTCACCCTCACTGCTACAGTTCATTTATTTTAAGGATATTTGGAATGGAGACTTGTACAATGCAGTATATTTTGGGTATGTTGTTTTGATGCATTAAGAGGATATATATCTTCCCCGGAATGTTGTAAGGTATGAAAAGACAATGGGGCAGATTTACTAAGACTGGTGTTTTAGAATGCCAGTCTAAGCCTGTATTCAGATAAACGTGTATTTTTCATGGGCGATTTGCACCCGTGTGGGACCCGTTTTCACGGATCCCTCATAGACGTCTATTAAGGGATCCATGAAAACGGACAACAATAAAACATGTCCTATTTTTTTACGACCCGTTCACACAGTCCGTTAAAACAAAGGCCATATGAATAGCCCCATATAAATACATGCAGCCGTGTGATGGCCGTTAAAAAAACGTCCATCATACGGGCAATTTCAACATTCGTCTGAATAAGCCTTTAGTCTGAAGTCCGCAGGAGTAAGTTGTTGGTAATTTATTGAGAGACACATGCCCCTTAAGAAATTAGTCGCATCTTGTGCTCTCCTTGCGGTAGTAAGGGTATGTTCACACGAGCGCATTACGTCCATAATTGACGGACGTATTTTGGCCGCAAGTACCGGACCGAACACACTGCAGGGAGTCGGGCTCCTAGCATCATAGTTATGTACGACGCTAGGAGTCCCTGCCTTTCCGTGGAACTACTGCCCCGTACTGAAAACATGATTACAGTACGGGACAGTTGTCCGGCAGCGAGGCAGGGACTCCTAGCATCGTACATAACTATGATGCTAGGAGCCCGGCTCCCTGCAGTGTGTTTGGTCCGGTACTTGCGGCCGAAATACGTCCGTCAATTACGGATGTAATGCCCTCGTGTGAACATACCCTAAGTGAAATTAATGCCAGCTATGAGCTGGTGTCGATTTTCGCTTTAATTTACGCCAATTTCTGTTGTAAATGCTAGTGAATATGTAGGGCGGCAGGTGGCTCCGCCTCTCTTCTAAGTCCCATCCAATTATTTTGGGGATTTCATCGGTTTCTATCAGTATTATTGATCAGTAATACTGATGGGTTGCATTCTAGGCAGGACATTGAACTACTTTAAAAAAAATGGATGCAAACGGATGAAATACTGCTGACATACTGATGCAATACGTGTCACATACGGATGCATCCATATTTTTTAATCACTCTCCATAGTCTTCAATAGGCGTAGTGCATGCTGCATTTTTAAAATATGTGCAAATTTTATACGCCCATGTGAATATGGATGGAATACTGATGTAAAATACGCTTGTGTGAAAGAAGCTTACGGAGCCCCACTAAACTGGCCAGATAATTAAATGCCAAACATTACATTTTGGAGGACACATACCCACAATGAATCCCCTAAAGAACTTTAACACTGACTCCCTGAATTCCAAAGCCACAATGAGCAGGTCTTGATCACCTCAAGCCTACAAATTCCTCCACACCTCCAACTCAATCGCGTCCTGCAAGGTCAAGCACCACATATCAATCCCCACCTCATTCAAATGGACACGTCTTTACTCTAATCTCTGCCCTTACCCGACTACAAACCCCACCGTTGCATGCAACAAATACAGACATGCCCTGTTCACCTTCATACAATCCTTGTTCAAACATTCAACTAAGCAGGCAAGCCTCCACCGCTTCCTAGGAACAGTGTCCAACCAGGCCGTAATGATGCAGGGTACATAGCCTATAGGCAAAGAAGGAAATAGTTCACATCCCACACCAGTTCATGGAAAGGACGGAGGCCAAGATCATTTTTCCCAACATCTTTTTCCTGCATGTTGGAGGCCTACATCATTGCCCCTACCATGGTAATGGCTGGTAATATGCATGAAACACCCGGGTAAAACCAGGCCCCATAACATACCTCTGAATCCCAGCCAGTGGAGGACAGCGCTGCCCTGCGGAATCAGCAATACAACATACAAACCACAAAACAATCAACACAACCTGAACCCAACTGGAGAAAACGGAAGACACAGAAAGCAAGGAAAGACGAGAGTTAAAGAAGATGAGGCTAGACAAATGACTGGAATTGTAGAGATTCCCACAGACCTTTACTCCTCACCCTTGCCTAGTCCCCAATGGACTGATTCTGTAGTGGCCCCTTTGCAGAAAGAATAGAACAATAAATCTGAAACCGAGATAGGAAAGACATATCCTTATACAAATAGTGGGAGATCCCACAATTCTCTACTCCCCCCCCCCCTATAATCACGCATACAGAAAACCGGGCAAAACCCATCTCTGGGCCCAAAAACAAGACCACCCTCCTACATCTAGCTAGCAGATCTGTCTCCGGCACAAGAAAAATTCAAGAAAAAAAGGCCAGTGAAAACTCCAGCCTGAAAAGCCCCGTTTATAGGGAGAATGGAAACAACCTGGACTAGGTCCCCCAGCTGTATCAACAGTTGGAAGGACACTGGGTGGAGGTTATCATGGACCACAATCCTCCCTTTGGAAACACTTCAGAGTCTGACTAACCAGGTAATCCTTTGTGATTTCCCGCACCCCTGACAGCTTGAAGCCAAAGGTGAAGGGCAACCAACAGGAGAATTACCTTGAAAACTGACCAGTCTGTTTCTGCACCGTGACCCCAAAAAAAAAACAAGGCTGCGAAACCCGTCCTCCATAGACCTCACAACACCTTATGACCTCTCCCATTCTTCCCACTGCTGTCAGTTAGCCGAGAAAGACGACCATACGCCAACTGATAAAGACCTCCAAATCAGCTCCAGAACAATTCCCTCCACCTCTTATGCTAACTGTCAAATCAAATCCCATTGTGAACGAGAGAGAGCAATAGAGTTATCAACCACTGGGACAGGAACCACCACCAACCAAGCATTCAATGATAAGAAGGGCAATAAAAGATGTCTTAACAGGTCGTCCACCAATGGGGAGAAAGCAAACATGTTATTGGCCATGACCACACCAAAGTTATTGTAGTGATACCTAACCTTCTTGTCCCTGAGTCAGTCACCCCAAATGGTCATGGCGACCACTATGAAAAATAACTCGGGAAGGGCCAAACCCGCTGAAACACCATTGACCCTGGCAATATGTCCTGCCACCTATAAAACCAGGCAGTAGTAAAAAGATCAAAATCTATAATTTTCAATCACAGGAGACATCCACAAGGAAAGGCCATTGTAACGTTCCATGAAACTGTACCTTACCTGGAGATCCACCCTAAACAGTTTGCAGGTACCTGCTGTCGCAGATGCTGGCAGAAAACCCTGCCTATTGGATATATAATGCAGTAGGGGAAATTACATTTTCCGAGAAGAGACTGTAGCTCCCTCAAAGTAATCTGTCCAAAAGCTAATGGGCCAGACTGGGTCTAGCTTGTTGTATCTGACTGTGAGTGTGGTACTCAGCATACTCGGTCCGGTAGACTAGAATATCGATATTCTAGTTTCCCCAACCAAGTATGCCGAGTACCACACTCTCAGTTAAATACAACAATCTTTTTTTTTTTCCTCAATGGAAAACTCCACACTCTAATTTACTCTGTTTCACCATTTAACTGTGGAAGTTGTAACTGTACACATATGCCTGATGTAGACCCTAGTTGAAAGTTGAACCGCATTGCATTTTTTTTTTCCATACAACCCTTTTACATTTACCCCTGCCTGATGACTTTCACATTGGTCTGGAACGGTGAGATAGCAGCGCCGTGGAGATAGGAGTCTTTTTTATGTTTTATGTTTTTATCTGTTTGCATGTGTCCTCCACCTGGTCTTAGGAAAGTATTTGTTGGATGCTGCTTTCACAATGGATGAGAGGGTTTCATCCAAAGTGCACTATAGAGTTGTGCCCATTTTTAGCACAACTCCAACAGGTTAGTAACCTTTCACTACTGCACCTTGTACATTCCAATGAACAATAATTTATTACCCCAGGGAGCACCTACATTTTCTACATTTGTCTTTTAGTTACCCATGAAACTAAGTTAGGTCATAGGGACTTTAGTTTTGTCTGGTGTGAGGGGATCCCTCAAATTCTGCACAACCCGCTGCATAATATGCAGCAGTATTAAACAGACATAGGAACAATCCAGGTAGTGGAGAATGGACTACACCCATGCAATTTCTCTGGCCACCCATTCCAAGAAGAAGCTAAAAGCCTCAAAATACGCACAGGAACTAAAACATCCTATGGGAAGGCAATAGTCCACATAAAAACCCTTGTTCCCATAGCAACTGAACAGCTGCTGACTGGGGGTGGATATGAAGGAGGAGGAATGCATCCTCAATGTCAGCCTTGGGCATAAGAGCCCCTTTTCCTTAAGACTGCACCCACTCAATGGCTGAATCGAATGAGTACACCATGCCACCAAGCAGGATCTATACAATTGTTAACTAATACAATCATCGGGAAAAACATTTGATGGATAAATCTAAATTTGTTCGGTTTGTTTTAGGGGACCACCCTCAGCAGAGAAACCATCAAATCAAAAACTGGAGGAAAGAAAAGGGGCCAGACATCTGCCCCAATTAATCTTCCGTGGTCATTTTTTTTGGAAAACACCTGTAAATGCTGATAAGCATATTTTAACTTTTTTGTAGTGAAGGGATGTGGAGGAGAAAGGAAGAGGAAACCAAATTCAAAACCCTTTAACAACAAGTCCAATGAAGCCAGTAACATGGCGATATGTGTGGGATCCTCTCAACCACATGAGGCCAGAGTCTTGAACCGCCTCCCCTACTTTCTCACAAATTCTTTATGAGATCATATATATTGTTATATCTATTTCTGTTTGCTCCCCTGATATTATAGGTTTATGTTCATTGATTTGAGCCTTTAGATTATTTAAGGGGATAAGTCCTTGATATACACATGTTTTGGGATATGTGGGTTTACTTATTCATAGTTCATGACCCATAATTATCTGTTTGTAATTCGTCTTTGAGCCTTATTTGGGGTAAGGACTTGAGTCCGGCACATGGTTGTGCATTTTTTTATGTTTTTAAATTCTGTCTGTTTTTGTATTGTAATAAAATCATTCCATTTATATTTAAGGTGCAGTCTCGTATACATGTCTTCTTGTCGGAAAATTTGCTCAGTTGAATTTGTTAGACACTGGGTGGATGGGATGGTCCAAGCTGAGCACACAGGATAACCATCTTGAGTTCGGCATGTTTTTGTAACATTTTGAACATTGCACATATACACTTGAGTGTAAACTATTTATAAAGTTAGTTGTTGAATTAATAATTTTACACATGGGGCAATTAATTTTATGTGATTTACATGGTTCAATACATCTAATATTGAATGGTATATGTTCATGTACATTCTGTGACGTTTATATGCTAACCCAGTCTTATTAATATATACCAAGACAATATTACCCATGGATGGTTGGACTTGGAATAAGACAGAAAATGAGTTACAACAGAGGTCTTCAACCACACTAAGCTCAAGTCTGCGTGTTGATATGATCTTCAGACTGTCCTGAGCCATACACCATTAAAGGAGTTGGCTCATGAAGACAACTCCTGTCCATATGCACTATGAGCTAGAAATGAATTGCATAATATTACAATGTCGATCTGGGTGCCGCTTCCTCTGGTAAAATCGGCTGCTTGGCAAATTGCAACCTCCCTCTCCAATAAGGAGTTGTCTCTGATGATACAACCCCTTTAATCCAAATAAACACTGTTGTAAAAGGGATTTTACCAGTATTCCACTTTGGTTTATTTTCACTACAAAACATTATTTTATTTAACTTCCCAAACAATTACATAAAGGTTCTTTATGCTAAAAAAAAATATTCCTCTTATGTTCAATAAAAATACGTTCATAACTATTGAAATGTAAACTATAGTTCATTTTTATTTTTTTTATTTTCCTTCCTTGCAATATCAAAAAATATAATCAATATGCTTCTGTTATACGACAATTTTTTTTCTCTCTATTCTAGGGGAACTTGGGATATATTCCAAAGTCATAGAGTGGATCAAAGCACAACCCAGTGACATTGCTGTATCAATGTATATCTGAAATGTTTGTATTTTCTGATCAGTTAAACAGTAAGGCTGGGTTCACACGAGCATGTTACGTCCGTAATGGACGGAGCGTATTTCGGCCGCAAGTCCTGGACCGAACACACTGCAGGGAGCCGGGCTCCTAGCATCATAGTTATGTACGACGCTAGGAGTCCCTGCCTCGCTGCAGCACAACTGTCCCATACTGTAATCATGTTTTCAGTACGGGACAGTAGTTCCACGGAGAGGCAGGGACTCCTAGCGTCGTACATAACTATGATGTTAGGAGCCCGGCTCCCTGCAGTGTGTTCGGTCCGGGACTTGCGGCCGAAATACGTTCCGTCCATTATGGACTTAACATGCTCGTGTGAACCCAGCCTAACAGGCATTAAAATATTGAAAAAAAAATTATTCATGTGTATAAGCCAAACTTAAAAGCAGTTTTCTAATTGACGATTATTAAACATTTTTTTACTTTTTACGATACAGATTCTATGTATCCTGTACACAGGATCCAGCTAATATCGATTACATCTAAGTTCATAATTTAGATGTTATTGATATAAGCTGGATCTTGTGTGTCAGAGACTCGCTAGAACCGCTCTCAGCCGAGCCATCAGTTCGGCTGAAAGAGTACAATACAGTTCTATGTATACAGGATACATAGAAGCAGTATCGTAAAAAAAAAATTTACGTGACAGCCGTTAAGGGGAAGTATGGAGCAGACTCACGGACTGATCTCGTTCTATACTCAGTGGGTGACGGCTGTGTAACACAGCCGCCACCTCACTGCAATGGGCGGAATCCGCCCATTTAACCCCTTAGATGCCGCGGTCAATAACGACTGCGGAATTTAAAGAATTAGAATCAGGGGGGTAGCCTCCTCCAACGTGCCATTGGCCTCCCCGCAACGCGATCGCGCGGGGCAGATGGCCGTCATGGCAGCCTGGAGGCCTAATGGAGGATCCAAGGTCTGCAATCTTTTTAATCCTTTGAAGCCCAAAGGGCTATATATCAGTATTGCAGAAAATCATGCAAGCGATCCAGTGATCGCTGGTTCAAGTCCCCTAGGGGGACTAATAAATAAGTAAAAAACAGTTAAAGTTTTTTTTTTAAATGTTCCAAAAAAAAGGTATTAAAAGTAAAAAAAAAAAATGTTTTCAATTTTTTTTTCCTAAAACAACGTTAAAAAAAATAAACGTTAACATAAGCTGTGTCGCCACATCCATAATAGTCTGAAGTATTACAATATAGCAATATTTAACCCGCTCAGAGAACGCCATAAAAAAAAAATTGCTGTTTTTTGGTTATCTTAGCTCTGCAAAAAAAAACTCGAAATAAGGCCGGATTCACACGAGCAAAAGGTCCATAAAAGCTCTGTGTGTCATCAGCATATGATGCGTGGCTGCGTGATTTTCGCGCCGCCGCCATGACACTCTGTTTTTATGTTTGTAAACAGAAAAGCACGTGGTGCTTTTCTGTTTTCATCCAGTTTTGACTACTGTTGCGCGAATCATGCGCGTCACACGGAAGTGTTTCCGTGTGCTTCGCGTGATTTTCACGCACCCATTGACTTCAATGGGTGCGTGATGCGTGAGAAACGCACAAATATAGGACATGTCATGAGTTTTACGCAGCGGACACACGCTGCGTAAAAATAACTGACTGTCTGAACGGCCCCATTGACTAACATAGGTCCGTGCAAGGCGCGTGAAAATCACGCGCGTTTCACGGACGTATTATATGTTCGTCTGAATAAGCCCTAAAAGTGATAAAATCACATGTACCCCAAAATGGTACTAATAAAAACTACAGCTTGTGCTAATAAGCGCTTACTTTGCCCAAAAATAAATTAGTTATGGCTTTCAGACTATGGCAACACAAAACTATTCTATTTTTTAGCAAATAGTTTTTTTTTTTAGAAAAGTGGTAAAACATTAAAAAAAACATATACATTTGGTATCGCCGTAATCATATCAAGCCGTAGAATAAGGTGAACATGTAGATTTTACTGCCTGATGGGCGCGGTAAAAACAAAACCACCATACAATGGCGTAATCGCTGTTGTGGCACAATAAATGGTGCCATGAAAAACTACAACTTGTCCTGCAAAAAACAAGCCCTCATACGGCTGTGTCAACGAAAAAATAAAAAGATATGTCCTTAAGGGTTTAATAAACAAAAGAACATCCTTCCAAAGGTGTACATAGTCTTTAAATACATATATTGCATCACTTCCGAAGCATTTTTGGTATATCCACACAGCAAACACAGACAGGTCTCTATTAAGGTAGAGGAAGTGAGCAGCCACTTACACCCATCTGTCAGGCATTTATGGCATATCCTGTGGATTGTCCTTTCAACATGTACCTTGTTATTGCACATTTGTAACACTAAATAGTTTTTGATGTTTAAAAAATATGTAATGGAAGACAAAGGGAACATGATTAAACCAAACTTTTTGAATGAGTTCTTACACTTATATTGCCCCTAAGGCACACAACATGTAATGCGGTGGTAATGCATTTTAAGGAGGCTATGCTTATCTCAAGGGATGTTTAATATGTGCAGTCTGCAGAAAATGAATTGAAGTGTTCTCTATCAGACACTGTATATCAGACCGATGTGGCAATGGCAATGTGTTTCGATCCTGAGGCAGGCAACGTTCCTCACGCCATCATACTATTACCTTCCACCATAGTACTATAGATGTCACATTTTGATAATTCCAACTACAGAATGGGTTTAAAAGTAATACCAATGTTACTTACCCAGAGAAAAGCTCATAATAGTTGGATGGGGACATTGCGCATAGTAGAAGGTTCAAAATTTTAGAGAACTAAAAACGACTTTCTATTTGTTCTTGCGCATCACAATAGTGATTTCACAAAAGTTTACAAATGACTAAATGTTTTCTTATACTAAGTCAATTACTTTACCATCATACCTGAACCGCAATTACTGTGTCCTTAGCTAGCTTACACAAGCCTATTATGGTTTACATACTCTTTAAGGCCTCATGCACACGACCGTAAAAACTCCCGTTATTACGGGTCGTAATTACGACCCGTAATAACGGGCTCATAGACTTCTATTGGCGACGGGTGCCTTCCCGTTTTCTCACGGGAAGGTGCCCGTGCCGTTGAAAAAGATAGAACATGTCCTATTTCAGGCCGTAATAACGGCACGGACAGTCCATAGAAGTCTATGGAGCTCTCGTAATGACGGGTGGCTACATGTGTGCACCCGTCATTACGGCAGCGTTGCTAAGCGACGTCAGTAAATAGTCACTGTCCAGGGAGCTGAAAGAGTTAACTGATCGGCAGTAACTCTTTCAGCACCCTGGACAGTGACTACCGATCAGTATAAACCTGTAAAAAATAAAAATAAAAGACGTTCATACTTACCGACAACTTCCTGCTTCCTCTAGTCCGGTCTCCCGCCCGTTGCCTTGGTGAAGCGTCCCTCTCGACATCCGGCCCGACGTCCTGGATGACGTTTCAGGCCATGTGACCGCTGCAGCCAATCACAGGTCAATCACAGGCTGCAGCGGTCACATGGACTGCCGCGTCATCCAGGGATGTCGGGCTGGATGTGAAGAGAGGGACGCGTCACCAAGACAACGGCCGGGTAAGTATGAATTTCTTTAACTTTTATTACAGAAAAGGCTGTCCCTTCTCTCTATCCTGCACTGATAGAGAGAAGGGGCTGCCGATTAGTGCAGTGCTATTTTGCCGCCAAAAACGTGCTCGTAAATACGGGTGGAATACGTGTGACACCGGACCCATATTTACGGGCACGGGTTCGTAAATACTGGTGCAAAACGGGTGGAATACGTGTGACACCGGACCCGTATTTACGCCAGTATTTACGGGTGGGAAAAAATACGGTCGTGTGCATGAGGCCTAAAAGGCAGTTTTTTGAGAATGCATTATAACTGAATAATAGACTCGGTATATATACTCAATATACTTTTTTCTCACACTTGGCTACCATGCTGTACGGGATGTACCGTAAGAAGTCCACACAAGCAGCAGTGACTCCTAATGAATCCAACAGACGAAACCGGTTGGGCATTGCTGTGATTCCACAGGAGAGGTTTTTAACCTGATTTCTTACTGCCAGATCTCACGCAGTATTTGTTTCTTTTTTCCCCGACATTTTCTATGTAGCGATAAGTTGTTCCAGGAGCGCTCTAGAGCCTTCCAGCAGCGGCTGTGCTGTAGTATGAACAATGCCGTCTAGGTCTTTTGACCCTTGGAAGCACCTGTAGATCAAGCAGTAGGGAGAACGAGCGGTCATTACAAACGCCGAATCGGGACAAGAGAAGGAGGACGCTGAAGGACTTTAACCACGTGGAGTGGTGAGAGTTACGCTAGCCAACACACTGCATGTGTTTGTATGTGTAGACTTCATACTGTACATTCCATACAGCTTGGTACCCAACTGTGAGAAAAACTATATTGAAACTGTGAGTCTATTATTATTTAAAGTGCATAACCCCTTCTCCAAAAATTTGGATACCTGACTCGTGTGAGCTAGGTTATTTTTGTGTGCTGTGTTCCATTAGGCCCCATGCACATGACCGTATTTTTCATCCGTAATTACGGACCCATTCATTTCTATGGGCTAAGGACACTTTTCCGTATTTTTAATGAGAAGTCGGTGGGCACTTCCGTAATTACGAACACCTGCGGATGTGCATCCAAAGCCATCCGTAATTACGGAAGCGTTGCTGTGCGATGCTAGGGGATTACCCAAGATTCCTCCCATTTTTATTGTGGATCCGTAAATACGGATGCATTACGGATGCACTAAGGAACCGTATTTACGGACACCCTTCTGTATATGCGTATGATTTATAGATGACTATAAAAGACTACGGATCCGTATTTACGGACAGTATTTATGGATGGATGAAAAATACGGTAGTGTGCATGGAGCCCGACTCATATTCGTTTCTTGAAGAAGCCATTTTTGTAGCTCCATACAAATCAAAGTTTACATTACAAAATAACAATTGTATCACATAAAAACAAATCTTCTGTTTATCAATATAGAATAAGTTCATATGTAATGTTGAAAGCTTTTACTATGTTTAGCAATGTACCATCTTTGTATTGTACCATCTTTCAGTAATACATCTTGCAGGTAAATCATATGTGAACTGTAATGTACTCCTAAGACCAGATTCACACGAACGTGGGGAAACTCAGATGTTAACAACATGACATTTTTCATGTCCGAGGTGCCCCGTGAGGTTCTGTTTTTACGGATCCCCATTGATTAGAGTCTATGGAGGGATCTGTGAAAACGGAACAAAATAGGACATGTTCTATTTTTCCACGTACCCTTCACATTGTCCGTTGAAACAACGGGCGTCTGAACGGCCCCATTGAAATACATGCATCCGTGTGACGGCCGTTGTTGTAACTTACGTATGTTTGTCTGAATTCGGCCTTTAGCTGTTTTCTCTGTTTTGCAACCTCTGTAGCCCTAGACTTGAGACATAGAAACCATAGTTATGAGGCTTTTTATTACGTTATTAATAAATATAGACAGTAGAGTAAGATTTTTTTTATAAGGTATTCATAAGTGATCTGTTATGGTAGATGGTGGGCACAGTCAAATAAAAGTCTATTGGGTACAAGATGAGTGGAAACCCCTTTTAGGCCTACTTCATACACGCTTTTTTTCAACATTTTAAAATTAATGTAAAAAGAACTCCATACATTTAAAGCGTTTTTAATGCTTTTTCTTTTTACATACTTTTTGGTGGTGTTTTTATTTAGTGTCATTTTGTACATGCATTTCTCCTGGCATTATTGGCGCCAGAAAAAACGCCTTTCTCCAAGCATGCTACATTTTGTTAAAACCACCACAGACCCCCGAAAAAGGACAAAAAACGGTGTATGTAGATTTAACAGAAACCATGACGCAGTGCCAGGTCCATCATACGACGCATAGCAACGGCGCCCGGTGGACCTATTGACTTTTAATGGGGTCCATCAGGCTCCATCGGGTGTTCATCCTTTTGTATGCAGTGCTATTCTTCCGGTCAAATCTGATAAGATCTGCAATAGAGGAGCTGAATAAAGCTTCCAACGAAGATGTGAACAGAACCTACGGAACATGAATCACAAATGGATAGTTTTTGACGGCAGCATGAAATGACATTTAAGGGATATTATGGTGCTAGCAAATAAATGTTATCCTTTGTATCATGAAAAGTTATAACATTTTCCAATATACTTTCTGTATCAATCCATTGCTGTCTTCAAGATCTCTGCTTGTAGTCATTCAGTTTCATTGTTTACTCTCAGTGGATATGATCATGTGATGGATACAGAGGTGCATGGCTCGTTACAAGACAGCTCTAATAAGGGCATGACCACACATGGCGGAATTCCTCCGCAACTGTCCGCATCAATGCCGCACAGAATCTGCGTTGCAGATTCTGCAGCGGATCTGCACAAAATGTGCAGAAAATTGATGCGGACTGGCCGCTGCG
Source organism: Rhinoderma darwinii (assembly GCF_050947455.1). NCBI lineage: Eukaryota > Metazoa > Chordata > Amphibia > Anura > Rhinodermatidae > Rhinoderma > Rhinoderma darwinii. The sequence goes on along the minus strand of NC_134687.1, from coordinate 316,508,407 downwards.
GACTGCAGGAAAAGTGCTTCTCTTCTCCCTATTCAGTGCAGGATAGAGAGAAGGGACAGCACTTTCCCTAGTGAAAGTCAAAGAAATTCATACTTACCGCCCGTTGTCTTGGTGACGCGTCCCTCTTTCGGCATCCGGCCCGACCTCCCTGGATGACGCTCCAGTCCATGTGACCGCTGCAGCCTGTGCTTGGCCTGTGATTGGCTGCAGCCGTCACTTACACTGAAACGTCATCCTGGGAGGCCGGACTGGAGACAGACGCAGGGAGTTCTCGGTAAGTATGAACTTATATTTTTTTTTACAGATACATGTATATTGAGATCGGTAGTCACTGTCCCGGGTGCAGAAACAGTTACTGCCGATCGCGTAACTCTTTCAGCACCCTGGACAGTGACTATTTACAGACGTCTCCTAGCAACGCTCCCGTCATTACGGGAGCCCCATTGACTTCCTCAGTCTGGCTGTAGACCTAGAAATACATAGGTCCAGCCAGAATGAAGAAATGTCATGGTAGTAAAAACAATACGCTCCGCAGCACACATAAGATCTGCGGACTTCATTGCGGAATTTTGACTCTCCATTGAAGTCAATGGAGAAATTCCGCCATGAGTCCGCAACCAGTCCGCCACTGCTCCGCAACAGACAGAGCATGCTGCGGACACCAAATTCCGCTCCGCAGCCTATGCTCCGCAGCGGAATTGTACGCATCGTGTAAACGAACACTGCTAAATTAAAGTGAAAGTCAATGGAGAAACGGCTCCGCTGCGGATTAACGCTGCGGAGTGTCCGCAGCGGAATTTAAGTGAAATTCCGCCATGTGTGAACCCGCCCTAACTGAACTGTAATGAACCGTGCACCTCTGTATGTTCATCACATGACTAGCATAGATTGTTATGCCCTGGAAGTAAACAATGAAGGTACCCATTGAATAACTGCAAGCAGAGATCTTGAAAACTGTAAGGAGTTTATATAGAGATAAAATACCTTTATTTGCTGAAATCGTAAATCCCTTCTAAGCTTCACAAACTTCCCACATGAATGTGCAAACACAATGAACCAAAAAGGCCCAGCTATTCTCACAGCCAATGACCAGCTCAACATGGAGACAGAGCTAAGATGACTGAATCCATAATTAAATTAAGCGTTGCACATTATTTTGCATATTGGAAGCAGAGAAAATTTGTAAAATTCACTTTGAATATGTCAGTTATAAAGGTAAACATATTTAGAATTTGTGAAGTAATTATAATGGAAAAAAAAGTGTTGAAAGTTTTAATAAATAAGCACATTGATATCTGCCTACAGGCACTTACTGTACCTATTACTACCTTCCTGGAGTCCTCTGTCAACTACTACATGTAAATCAAATAGAAAAGTGCTCCATGTACTATAGTAGAACTATAGAATAAATTAAATCTGGCAGTATAGACATAAAAATATTTTATTGGCTTATTATATTTCCATTAACCCCTTAATGACCAAGCTAGTTTGGACCTTAATGACCAAGCCAGATTTGTGAAATCTGGTATGTCTGACTTTATCAGAGAATAACTCTATGAAAGTTTGGAATATCCAAGTAATTCTGACAATGTTTTTTCGACACACATTGTACTTTATTTTAGTGATAAAAGTAGACTGATACAATTTGCGGAAATTAATAAAAAAATAGAAAAATTGAAGAAATGTTATAAATAACATTTTTCCCTATTTTTAACTGCAATATGTCACATATGTACATACAGACTGTACAATTTTTTTAATTAAATATATATTTCCATCTCTTTACTCTATTTTGGCAGCACTTTTGAAAAAATAAAATACATTTTCAGCAATTTAGAGGACTTACAAATTGAATAATAATTGTATACATTTTGAAGTACATTTTGTTTTCCTGCACCAAGCCAGGTTTTCAGAGGCTCATAGGTCTCAGAATGATGGAAACCCCCACAAATGACCCCATTTAGAAAATTAGACCCCTTCAGGTATTTATCTAGGGGTATAGTAAGTATTTTGACCCCACAGTTTTTTGCTAAATTTAATACATAGCAGGTGAAAAAAAAATTATTTAACTTTTTTCATAAAAGTATCAGTTTGAAGACCGATTTCTTTGTAAAGCGAACATGAAAATGAAGAAACACACCACAAAATCTATCACCGTTTCTCCTGTTTTCAAAAATACCCACATTGTGGCCCTAATGCGTTGTTTGGACACACGGTAGGGCCCAAAAGGAAGGGAGCACCCGGAGGCTTTCAGTACTCATATTTTGCTTGAAAATGTTTTAGGCCCCACTGTACATTTGGAGAGGCTTTGAGCTGCCAGAACGATAGAAACTCCCCATAAACTACCCCATTTAGAAAACTAGACCCCTTAAAGTATTTATCTAGGGGTATAGTTAGCATTTTGACCACACAGGTTTTTCACTAAATATATTAGAATTAGTCTGTAAAAATTTAAATCGACTTTTTTCTGAAACAACATAGAAATTTTTAATATTTACAAGGAATAACGAAGAAAATGCACCTCAACATTTGTAAAGCAATGTCTCCTGATTACGACAATACCCCATATGTGGTAATAAACTGCTGTTTGGACCCATAGCAGGGCTCAGAAGCGAAGGAGCGGCATTTGGATTTTTGATTTTGCTGGAATGGTTTTCGGTGCAATGTCGCATTTGTAATGGACTGGAGAGACCAAAAACAGTGGAAACCCACCAAAAGTGACCCCATTTTGGAAAAAACCCCAAGGAATTTTTCTAGGGGTATAGTGAGCATTTAGACCCCACGGTCTAAACTTTTGCATAGTTTATTAGAATTAGGGCGCGAAAATTAATATCAACATTTTTTACACTAAAATGTTGCATTTTCTCATTTTCACAAGGGATAAAGGAGGAAAAAAAACAAACATTTTTTTATAAAGCAATTTCTTCCGAGTACGGAAATACCCCATATGTGGTCATATGTTTTTTCATTAGAAATGAATTAACCCTTTCAGGACTGATCCATTTTTTGCTTTCTTATTTTAGATTTTCACTCCCCGCCTTCCAAGAGCCATAACGTTTTTATTTTTCCATCAATAGAGTGGTGTGAGGGATTATTTCTTGCGGGAGGAGCTGCAGTTTTTATTGGTACCATTTTTTGGTACATAAAAAGTGATTAAAAAGTTGTATTCCATTTTTTTTTTAGCGCTAAGGTGACAAATAAAAAACCAGCGATTTTCGCGGTTTCAATTATTAAATTTTTTTAAGGTTTTCACCGTGCAAATTAAATAATGGCATATTGTAATAGTTCAGACTTTGACGGACGTAGCGATACCAACATTACTTTAGAAGAAAAATGGGAAAAGGTTTTTTTTTTAACTTTAAAAAAAAAAAATTCTCACTACTAATAACTTTAATTCTTCTACACATTTTATTAATCCCCTTAGGGATGTATTGCAGTATATTGTTTCTTCTTACAGGCTTCTGTAACAGAGCGATCGCTGTTCCTGTCCGTTAGTCCCGGGTGTCAGCTGTAATACACAGCTGACACCCGCAGCGTATGGAGCCAGCTCAGCACATGAGCCGGCTCCATACATCAACCCCCGCACCATGACGGGCAATTAAGTCGTAGTGCGCAAAGGGGTTAGTGCACAGCGGATCCTTCAAAGTGAAAATTGCAATTTTCCACTGATATGCCATTTTAGTGCATAATATGTTGTGCCCAGTTTGTGCCACAGAAGACAAATACCTCATAAAACGTTGAGCAGGTTCTGCCGGGTATGGCGATGCCATATATGTGGGCGCAAACTGCTGTTTGGGCACGCTGCAGGGCTCAGAAGTGAAGGACGCCATTTTGCTTTTGGAGCGCAGATTTTGCTTGGAAGTTGTTCTGTTTGGCTGGATTCACACGACCATGTTACGTCCGCAAAAGACGGAACGTATTTCGGCCGCTAATCCCGGACCGAACACACTGCAGGGAGCCGGGTTCCTAGCATCATAGTTATGTACGATGCTAGGAGTCCCTGCCTCGCTGCAGGACAACTGTCCCGTACTGTAATCATGTTTTCAGTATGGGACAGTTGTCCGGGGACTCCTAGCATCGTACATAACTATGATGCTAGGAGCCCGGCTCCCTGCAGTGTGTTCGGTCCGGGACTTCCGGCCGAAATACGTTCCGTCCATTACGGACGTAACATGGTCGTGTGAATCCAGCCTTAGGGGTTTTACTGGTATTTCAGTTTATAATGTGGGGGCATATGTAATCTGTGCGGAGAACATCAGGACATAATAAGAGGGTATAATAATGGGGTAAATAAATAATATCTCATAGATATGTGGCCAGTGTCGCACTGATAAATGGCGCCCGATCTTATCCGCTTTTGGAACACTCTGCACATTTTGCATCATCATATTCTGAAAGCCAGAACTTTTTTATTTTTTCACCACCGGAGCTGTGTGAGGGCTTATTTGTTCCGGGACAATCTGTACTTTTCATTGGTACCATTTTGGGGTACATGCGATTTCTTTGTTCACTTTTTATTAACATTTTTTGCAATCCTGACCAAAAACCAGGAATTCTGACAAAGTCTTTTAGTTTCACCGTAAGCTATAAATGAAATTTTTACTTTATTTTGCGAGTTGGTATGATTACGGCGATACCATATGTATATAGGTTTTTCTCCTTTTTTTAGCATTTGCACAATGAAATCACTTATTTATAAAATAAAAAAAATTCTGTGTCACCATATTCTGAGAGCCATAATTTTTTTATTTTTTTGTCAAAAAAGCTTGTTTTTTTGCGGGACGGATTGAAGTTTTTATTGGTACTATTTTTGGGTACATGCGACTTTTTGATCACTTTTTATTCTTTATTTTGGGAGGGGTGGTGACCAAAAAAATTGTGATTCTGTCGTAGTTTTTTATTGATTTTTTTTGGGCTGATCATCGTGCGAGAAAAATAACATAGCTTTTTAGTTGGGGTCGTTACCAACGCAGTGATACCAAATATGTGTACTTTTTTAACGTGTTCATTTTTTCCTATAATAAAAGTCTTATTATAGGAAAAAAAAGCATTTTGTGTTTATAGAACTTATAAACTCCCTTTTACACTTTTTTTTTTTTTTAAAACATTTATTACTTATTTTTACTTTTTTTACTTGTCCCACTAGGGGACTACGAGACTTGCAGCTTTGATCGCTGCTAGAGTACATTACACTACACACGTAGTGTAATGTACTCTAACTGTCATTGTGACGTAACTGTCACTCTGACAGGAAGCCGAGGAGGACCGGCCGGAGGCTGCTCCTCCGAGGCTTCCGTACATGGCAACACGGAGGCTATTGTCTAGCCTCTGATTGCCACAACAAGCATTGGCAGCCCCCACAATCACTTCGTGGGGCTGCCGATGTGCTTCAAACCACTTTAATGCGGCGACGGCAATCCGTCGCCGCATTTAAGGGGTAATTGCCGAAAGCAGCAGCGATGGTCCGCTGACCGGCAAGACTGATGTGACAGTTGTCTAGGACAGCTGTCAGTGCGGGCTTGTCACTTCTGTGTTTACACAGAGTGACAGTTTGAAATACTGACGAAAATTAATGTCATGATGCGCGATCTAGCAGCCGACCATGACGTTCATTTTCGTCATAGGTCGGGAAAGGGTTAAAAATGTTTATATACATTGTCAATGTACCAGGTACCCTTCTCATGAATGATCCTGCCGCCATGCGTTCTGGTCCCGTTTGAATCTTTGTAAAATGGTCACACTCCAAAGGACCGGCTCCGATGATTTAGAGCGCCAATAACGTAGACGTCTTCGGCACTGGTTCATCAGAGGGGGTGCATGTTTTAGACTTCCTAAGAAAGCTCTGCATAGGGAAGTCTAAGGGTATGTTCACACGCAGAGTCAAAAACGTCTCAAAATACGGAGCTGTTTTCAAGAGACTACAGCTCCTGATTTTCAGCCATTTTTTGTGCCACTCGCGATTTTCGCTGCGTTTTTTATGCCCGTTTTCGGAGCATTTTTCAATAGAGTCTATGGAAAACGGCTCCAAAAACGTCCCAAGAAGTGGTGTCCTGCACTTCTTTTTCGTGGCCGTTTTTTTACGCGTAAAAAAACGCCGCGAAAAACACTCCGTCGGAACAGAACGCCGTTTTCCCATTGAAATCAATGGGCAGGTGTTTGGAGGCGTTCTGCTTCCGATTTATCGGCCGTTTTTGTGAACATACCCTAAGGCCGGATTCACACGAGCGTGTGCGTTTTGCTCACACAAAAAACGTGCCGTTTGCGTGCGCAAAAGGCACTTAACAGCTCCGTGTGTCATGATCATATGGTGCGCGGCTGCGTGCTTTTCGCGCAGCCGCCATCATTATGACACTGTTTGTATGTTTGTAAACAGAAAAGCACGTGGTGCTTTTCTGTTTTCAAATCATACTTTTGACTGCTGTTGCGCGAATCACGCGCGTCCCACGGAAGTGCTTCCGTGTGGTGCACGTTATTTTCACGCACCCATTGACTTCATTGGGTGTCTGATGAGCGAAAAACGCACAAATATAGGACATGTCGTGAGTTTTACGCAGCGGACTCACGCTGCGTAAAAATCACCGACTGTCTGCACGGCCCCATAGACTAATATAGGTCCGTACGAGGCGCGTGAAAATCCCGCGCGTTGCATGGACGTATATCACGTTCGTCTGAATAAGCCCTAAGAGTGTGGTGTCTGCACAGGTGCAAACGAGGGACCAGAAAGCATGAACTGTGGCAGGATCATTCAGGAAGAGGGCACCAGGAATAATGTCTATACATTTGTCTTCATTCACTTTTTTTTAATTTTTGGGTGTCGCTTTAAATAGGTGAGCAGCCTAACACAACTACATAAAACTCCTAGATCTGCTAAAACAAATTATTACATTTCTTTATATTTTTGGGGGTCGCATTAAATAGGTGAGCAGCTTAACACAACAACATAAAATTCATAGATCTGCTAAAACAAATTTTTACATTTATTTTAGTCCAAGTTCTCCCTATCCTCCCATTCATGATAGTTAAGAAATAATTATTTACGTTGAATGGCACAGTAAAAATAGATCACTGCTGATACCATTGGTAAAAACTTACATACACAATTTAATATTATGGCAGTTTTAAATGTCATCTTTGTCATGGAGTCAGAAATATTGTTCATTTTCATTATTCCCAATCTAGCACATAAAGAGAACACGGAGGATGAATTATAAAACTTACATTGTTGTAGCAGTAAATGTTTTATTCATCAGTCGGGGTGAACAAGGATAAACGCTATTGAGCCAGTGCTCTTTTACTTCTGCTGTTCTCCAGGGGCATATACCAATTTCCCTTTAAAGGGCACCTAGGCACTCTTGACATTCTTCAAAATCTTCACTAAAACAACATGTCAGGCAGGTGTAAAGGCTGAGTGTCTGATATCATTTACTAAACCACTTATCTCTACAACTTTTTGCAACTTTTTCGGCTGCAGTTTACCTATTACATATTACACATTAACAAATATAATTACAAAATAACGCAGGGAAAGTAATTTCATTAAAAGATTTATTTTTGCAGAATGTTGTTGTTCACAGAAATAACGTATATTCAGATGAAATATTTGTATGGGTGCTACTGTGTAGCTAGATCTGCTCTATGGACACTTCGTCATGGTTGGCACTATTGTATGGGCACAGTGAATTGAACTAATTTATAGATAAAAATATGTGGTTTTCACAATCAATGGGGGAGCGACAGGATTTAATATAATTCTTTATTGTGTCCAATTCAGCATACAGTGTAGCAACGTTTTCACTCTTACAATAGATGGGTCTTTCTGGACTGTGAGAAAGTACTTGGGATTTAGGCTGGGTTCACACGTGGCGGAATTTCACTTGAATTCCGCTGCGGACACTCCGCAGCGTTAATCCGCAGTGAAGCCGTTTCTCCATTGACTTCCACTTCTATTTAGAAGTGTTCGTTTAGACGATGCGTAAAATTCCGCTGCGGAGCATAGGCTGCGGAGCGGAATTTGGTGTCCGCAGCATGCTCTGTCTGTTGCGGACCAGTGGCGGACTGGTTGCGGACTCATGGCGGAATTTCTCCATTGACTTCAATGGAGATTCTAAATTCCGCAATGAAGTCCGCAGCTGTCATGCACATGTTATGTGTGCTGCGGATGCGTCTTGCTTTTTTGACATGACATTTCTTCATTCTGGCTGGACCTATGTATTTCTAGGTCTACAGCCAGACTGAGGAAGTCAATGGGGCTCCCGTAATTACGGGAGCGTTGCTAGGAGACGTCAGTAAATAGTCACTGTCCAGGGTGCTGAAAGAGTTAAGCGATCGGCAGTAACTGTTTCTGCCCCCTGGACAGTGACTACCGATCCAAATATACAGCAACCTGTCAAAAAATAGAAGTTCATACTTACCGAGAACTCCCTGCTTCTGTCTCCAGTCCGGCTTCCCAGGATGACGTTTCAGTCTAAGTAACGGCTGCAGCCAATCACAGGCTGCAGCGGTCACATGGACTGCCGCGTCATCCAGGGAGGTCGGGCTGGATGCCGAAAGAGGGACACGTCACCAAGACAAGTAAGTATGAAATTAGTTTACTTTCACTAGGGAAAGTGCTATCCCTTCTCTCTATCCTGCACTGATACAGAGAAGGGAAGCACTTTTCCCGCAATCCGCAGCAGCTAGTCCGCATCAATTTACTGCACATTTTGGGCAGATCCGCAACAGAATCTGCAACGCAGATTCTGTGCGGCATTGATGCGGACAGTTGCGGAGGAAATCCGCCACGTGGGGGCATGCCCTTAGGGACCTTCCTCTCTCTGGCGATGTTGCATCAACACGATTTTTTTATACGTGGTGCTATTCTATACTTTCGATTTTTTTACTACTATGTGATTGGCACAATGTTATTTGTAGATTTGTTAGTGGCTGGCACAATTGTATGGACATTTTTGTGCGGCTGTTATTACTGTGCTGGCATTATTACTTAGACTGCACTAGTGCACCGCCATAAAATAGGGCATTTTATTAAGGTGGCATTAATATGTAGGCACTGTATAACCCTAGTGTGGGAATAGTCAGGTGGAAGATTTCTATATTACACCATTTTAAAAACAACAGGTTTGAAACTAGGGCTAGGCACTCAGGCAAAGACACAACACTGTCCTGAGGTTATAAGACCCAGGGTAGTCTTGGTGGTGTGGCTAGGGTAAGTCTTTAGAAATGTGCCACGGTGCATGCTTTCATGGTTGATACTTCTGAAAAACAGTGAGCCATTATTGTGGCACTGAAATGGAGATTAGAAGGCCAACCATCCCCGTTACTCTGTGACTGTAGTCATATTACTAGCTAAAAACATGGATTGAGTGGAGTCATAAGCCATTGAGCTGGAGTGGCCAAAATGTTGGTTGTCTAAAGAAGAGCAACATGGAGCCAAGCTCAAGGTTTTAATGTCTACATAGGGAAAAATCCTAGGTTATAGATAAAATCTCTGACCTTTAAGATGCCGCTATATTTTAAATATGTTTGCTTAAGTTGCTGTTTTAATGTTTTTTAGTTGTGGTAGCACAGTATTCCCTGTTGTTGAAACCTTTGAGGACACATAAATCTGCGAATGTATAGAATGTTTAAAATGAACCACTCCTGGGAAAATGTTCTTAGTAAACTTTAATTTTTACAATGTTTTAGTTCCACAAAAGAATATTGACATTTCAACAGCTGTAGAGGCTGCCTGGTTCCCAAGATGTGATGTTTATTTAATGGTCTTTTTCTCATGCCATCAAACATATTAAATTAATTGTGCCTTTGGCAGAAAGCACATAGAAATTATCAAAAGGGAACCAGACAGTTTTCTGTCTGTTGACAGAACTCTGAGCTGTTCTAGGCTCAAGTGTCAAATGCGCCTCTTATAAAGAGATACCAATTTGCCAGGAGATATCTTAATGGAATGTCTACTCATTGTGGCACTCACTTTTGTATAGTTACAGTTACTCATATGTTAAGTATAATGGATAAGGGACTTTAGTAATCTGAAATACATTAGCATTTTCAGGGGCAAACACATAATTTTTAAAGGAGGGTTTCCAAATGCATACTTTTTAAACCAAGTTATTTTCATCACGCTCCTGCTGCTACTGTTTTGTTACACGAGTAGTGGGTTGCACGTATATACCAGCCTAGCCCTTTATATTACAAGCTGTAATATAAAGGGCTAGGCTAGTGTATATATTTGCGGACCACTATTCGTAACGTAAAAACCAGCATAGATAGTGCCACACACAGTGCCTCCTGAAGATAGTGCCCTAGTGCCCATGTAGATAGTGCCACATTGCTCCCTGTAGATGGTGCCACACACAGTGCCCATGTAGATAGTACCACACAGTTCCTCCGAAATCTGCGGGTTTTGATGTCATATATCTAATTTGCATGGCAGTGAAGGATCATCATAAGGGCGGTTCGGGAGGCCGTCCGGGGCCCAATTGCCCAGTGCCCCATCCTCTTAGGACCCCCTGCTGCTACAGGGCCAAAGGCATGAAGGGGCCCACGCCGCCCGGGCCATAACATTTATGGGCCGGGCAGAACGAGCCCCCTCATGCCCGGTGGCATCGCTAGCACAGGAGGGGGCCCCGGGGCTAGCGACAGCCACATTCACTTGTATCTGCATCCGCATGACGCAGACTCAACTGAGTACTATAGGCTGCAGACCAAATTACTGAAAGAACTATGCAGCTTGCCAGCGCTGCTTTCGGCCGCTTCTGATGAGGAGATGGGGGCGCAGGGAGAGCTATTGCAGGGGCAGGCTGGGCCGGGATAGTGTTACATAGACATGCTAGAAGACGTGCCGCATGATAGGCACGTCTGCTAGTGTATAATACGCCTCTCTCCCGCTGCACACGCCGCCAGAGAGGAGCAGGAGAGCGCTTTCTTTAGAAGCCGAGGTATGAAGAGCAGGGCGGTGAGGTTAGTGAGTCGCACTTATTTTACTGCAAGGGGAGGGGTGTCTGACTGATTAAAGTGTAACTGAAACTAAAAAAAGCACTGAGACCGCCACCGATCGCTAAAACAAAGCGGTAGAAGGGCTCGGGTAAGTGCTGTGCCGCACCATTTCTGATCGGCTTTTCTCGGAAAGCCGAGCGAGCAGTGTACGGACTCATAGAATTTCTATTGATTCCGTACACCACTCCGAGAAATGCCAATCAGAAACGAAGCGGCACAGCACTCAACAGGGCACTTCTGCTGCTTCATTTTAGAGATTGGTGGGGGCCTCAGCGCTTGGACCCCCACCGATCAAAATTTCTGACATTTCACTATGACATTTCAAAAGTTTTTTTTAACAGTTTAGTTACACTTTAAAAAGAGGTGTTACAGTTTTTTATTTGATGTGTTAAAGGCTATGTACACCTTTTAAAAACTACTTTTTGAGGTACAGCTGCTTTTCTAGCACTAAAACCTGTACCCATCAGATCAGCGGGACTGATGGGTTCATTGACAGCGGGTCCTGCATGTCTCCGACACGCAGGATCGAGCTGATATTGATCACATCTAAGTTCATATCCTACGGTTTTACATTTGAAATGTTATTAATAGGATTGTTTGTTTTAAAGTTTTAATAAAAGTTCGAAGAAGAAAAGCGTGGTTTAGTCATCTCGCAAGGGGATAGGAAGTTGTGGTGGTTACATTGCGTGAAAGGGAGAAGGAGGGGGCCCTAGTTGTGTCATCAGCCCAGGGCCCATGGTACACTTAATCTGCCACTGGTGCATGAGCACCTTAAGCTATTATATCTTTCTTGAAACTACAAATCATAAGTTATGGTTGCATTTATTATCTCTTGCTTACATAAAATTTGGGCCCGTCAAAACTCACAATCAGTTGTTTCTATCAGTTTCCAGAAGGGTTGCTCTAAGTAACTGTACAAGGGTCGGTCTCTTGTACAAAAACAAATAAATACATAGCCCCAAATAGAGATTAAGGGAAATAAACCTGCCAGGGATAAAAGGAAGCAGGTGATATCCTGGTCACGACTCCTAAGCTATCTCCTCAAACTATCTACACAGTCTCTGAAGTTGTTACAGCCACTGATGTCTTTAGCTCAAGAAAGGGCAATTTTCACGCCTACATACACCTGATAAGGTTAGAAACTTCTTCATTCATTTCATTTTCTGGCTACAGACTGGAAGATATAGGACAAAAGCGCCAGTAGTAGATCATGTACTAATCCTGCAAAGCTAACAATATATAAAAATCAAATAGTGTAAAGAGTATACAGTATCTAGTGATTTCTTCCAGAGGTCCCGTCTCACATGGCTAATGACAAAGGGGCAGACACCATCAGCAGCAGGCCCTGTGTGTAACGTCCATATTCGCAGACCTCAGACTCCTATCATCCTACAGACGTCTTCCTCCCCAGAGATGCCAGCACATGGGGCCGTCCTGTCCTGCAGTGACCACTAGGGTGCGTGCTCGAGCTCATTCCCGGCCTTAATGGGCCAGAACACACACATGTTTTAGATTGACTGGTTGCTTCCATGATCACCCTGGACCACAAGAAGGGCCCTGCCCCTTCCTTCATTGCCTGAGCTTTGTTGTGTTTACCCGTGTTAGTTGCAAATGGTCCCTTAATGTTTTCAAGTTCCCAGTGTTCCTGTACCTGCTACCTGTATCCTGTATCCCGTGCTACCTTGTTGCTGTGCCGTAGAGAGTTGGAGTCGTGTTGTGTCGTATACTACGCCTGCTGTATTTCACCGCGCCTGGTGTCTGCCTGCTGCCAAGGTCCCATTTGAGTCTGCCATCGCTACTGTCTGTATTGCCACAGGTACCCTTATTCGAACTATTGACTTTGCCTTGGTATCCTGTTTGGCCAGCTGCTGTCCCGCTACGGCGGTACGGCCCAGTGGGTCCATAAACCCACCATGACACTGTGCAACAACAGTATATGGGCTACTTAATTTTAAACTGCTAATCAAATGTAATGTACAATATATTGTATGTCCACCCCTGAGCTTGCCCTGTCTGAAACTAGTTGTGATTTACAATTGTGATAGTTTAGCAGATTTCCTGACTGAAACCTACCTATGATCTCATGGGTACTAACATAAAATAATGATATCACATTTGTTTACTAGACTAAAACTAGTTGTGATATCACAGCATGTTACCTGCCTGAAGCCCACTTGTGACGTCACAACAGTTGAAGGGGTATTCCGTTTGTGAAGAATCATAAGCAATTTTAACCTGTGCACAGGATACGTGATAACTGCTAAATCTGGGGCGGTGCGATTGCTAATACCCCTACTAATCAACAGACCAGGGGGCCTGAGACCCCTGCTTTAATGGAGCAATGGTCGAGCATGCGCACTTCCACTCCATTCACTGAATACAGCCCACAGCAATCCCTGTCCGTCCCATGCACAGTGAATGGTGCAGTAGTGTGCATACTCTACCGCTGCTCCATTGAAACAGTGGACTCGGACCTCCGCATTTTGGGGATCGGTGGGGGTCCCAGCAGTTGGTCCACCCCCAATCTAGCAGTTATTACTGTGGATAGGTGATAAATTCTTATAACTGTTCACAACTGGAATACCTCTCTAACCTTAAAGGGAATGTGTTGCCAGAAAAACATGTTTGGTTTTTTTAAATTAAACATTTAGTGTGTGGGTGATTAAACATTGTTCAAATTTTTTTTATTTTTTTCACGAGTCAGGAAATATTATAAATTAATTCTAATTTAGAATATTTCCCATTTCTGGTCACTAGATGGAGCTATTCCCAAAATTGCAGCATTGCAAAATTGGGTAAAAAGCCCTCGCTCTAGTGAGCTCTCAGCATCCCCCCCTCCTTTATCCTGGCTAGTGCCGGGATAAACGAGGGGTTTGAACGGTGTAACCTCCTACACTGTGTGTCGCCATCTTTTGAGCTAACACACAGTGTAGTAGGTTTACATACAGTAGTAAACACACACAAACACGAACATACATTGAAATCTCTTACCTGCTCCTGCCGCCGCGGCTCCCTCCGGCCCGTCCGGTCCGTCTGCTGCCGCTGGTCCAAGTGCACAAGTCCGGAAGCCGCGACCGGAAGTAGTAATATTACTGTCCGGCCGCGACTTCCGGTCCACAGGAAAATGGCGCCGGACGGCGCCAATTTCAAATTGGACTGTGTGGGAGCGGCGCATGCGCAGTTCCCACACAGACGGCGTACACAGACGTGGATGGGACGGGAGCCGTTCGCAGTCCCTATGGGACTGTGGCTGCCGTATTCCATGTCTGTATGTGTCGTTAATCGACACATACAGAAATGGAACAAAAAATGGCAGCCCCCATAGGGAAGAAAAAGTGTAAAAATAAGAAAAAGTAAAACACAAACACACAAATAAATATAAACGTTTTTAATAAAGCACTAACATCTTTAACATATAAAAAAATAATTTGTGATGACACTGTTCCTTTAAAGTGCACTTGTGATGTCACTGAAGCTGAAAGCCGTTTACCTTACTTAAGCCCACCTGTTATGCCACAACATCTTACTAAAACAGTTGTGAACTCACAGCAGTTACTTGACAGCTTACCTGAGTGAAGCCCACTTGTGATGTCACAACTTGTGATGTCTCAGCAGCTTACGTGACTGAAACCCTCTTGTTGTATTACAGCATCTTACCTGAAATAAACCCACTTGTGATGTCACAGCTGCTCATTGGACAGAAACCCACTTGTGATGTCACAGCTGCTCATTGGACAGAAACCCACTTGTGATGTCACAGCTGCTCATTGGACAGAAACCCACTTGTGATGTCACAGCTGCTCATTGGACAGAAACCCACTTGTGATGTCCCATTAGGTTACCTGACTGAAACACTCTTGTGATATCACAGTAGCAGACACAGGGGCAGACACCTACAGATGACTCTTGTGCAAGAACTATATAAGGGTTCCTTGATTTCCAACTGCTAATTTGATAACAGCCACATGCTACCAATAGACCACCTCATTCATGGTTTTCCAAAATATCCCTCACCGCTGTCCCAATCCTCCAATAATTGTGAGGCATGGCTGGGAAGAATGTTTCTTACATGTCAAAGAGAAAAACATTTCTGTGAAGTACAGGTTTAAAAACCCCATTTGTTAGAACAGAAGAAAGTTCCTTTCTACTAGCCATCAGTTGGGGTCTAGGCACACGGACAATGGCAACAACTGACATGTCTTTATGATATGTCATAAGTTGTTTGAAGTGAGAGCTATACTTTAAATGCCCAGGAAGTTGCTTAATAAAAAATTCTCAACTATACTCTAATTAGGGAAAATAATTAACTGTACCATTTTTACATAAAGTATATTCTTAAACCAGCTAATAGATTGGGTTAAAGAGGCATAAGTGGGCAGCAACAGTTCTAGTGCCTAAAGCAGAATAGTAGTGTGGGACCAGAGACCATGAGCTGGAAGATGTTCTGCTATTCCTCAGAATGTGTTCCGTGCATATACGTGTGCAACTGGTATATGTGTGCATGTAAGTAGTAAGTTTGCTGTCGATACCTCAGAGGTCTTCATAGTTTCTACACAGTATTTTAACCATTTCATTTTGGGAATCAGAAAAGGTCCCTGCCAATGTCAACTTCTGATATTTAAGAATTTTTCTGATACTGCATACAATAATACAGAAAAACTGTTATCGATCAGATCTGTTCTGTACTTAGATGTGATCGATAACAGTTTGATCCTGTACAATGTTGCTTAAAACACCATTACACATTGTTTTATTTTTTTATTTTTTTTAAAGTGTTAAAAGCTTTACATAGTGTTTGAAGTGTAACTAAGCTTTTATAAAACTTTTGACATGTTAGATGTTTTGATTAGTGGGGATCCGGATGCTGAGACCCCAACCGATCCCTTAAATGAAGGGGCTCTCCTCGGAAAGCAGAGCAAAGGAAGTACGGACTTATAGGCTTTCTATTGAGCCTGTACACTACTCACTTGGCTTTCTGAGGAGAGCCAATCAGAAATTAAGCAGAACAGTGCTCAGCTGAGTGCTTCTGTCTCTTCGCTTTAGCAATCGGTCATAGCCCCGAACCCCCACTGATCAAAACTTTTGACATGTCACATAACCATGGACAGAATTTTATCCACTGAAAGTAAACAATGAAAGTTTTTACTGAATAACAACAAGCAGAGATCTTGAAAACCACGATAAATTAATACAGAAAGCATATTGTAAACTTGTATAGCTTTTAATTACATAAAAAAATAACAATAATTTACTAAATGCGGACAACCCTTTTAACCCCCTCCCTACAGGACACCAGATAACCTTTTTACCCTCCCTTCCAAATAAACACAAGGTAAGATTTTTCCCACTAGGCTCCCTATAACCTACCTATCCCATTCCACTGGATACCAACAAATATAACCTACCTACCACTTTTCCCATCAGCAACAGAAATTATACCTTTTCTCTACCAGATTATGGGGAAAATAGAAAAGTAAACCACCTCATACACCCTAAACACTAGGGAATATAAATAACAATTTATAGAATAGCGGTGCATGAGGACCAGTTTGGATAATTGACTTTTATGTTTTTAATGCCAAACTTGTGTCATGACTATGTGGATACTTACCTCCCTGTGAGTCCTCATGTTCTTAAAGCGGATGAAAAGTGGCTTTCAACTGCTATGGAGAGTGTTACATACTTGACTGTAAGCAAAGTGAATGTTCACATACCACCTAGGATCAGCTCCAAAACTAGACACAGAGGGCTACAGACAGAGGACCCTGCATGGAAGTGGTGGGCTGCAGAGGACCTGAAGGTTGTGGCCCTCAGAGTGAGATGTACACTACCGTTCAAAGGTTTAGGGTCACTTAGAAATTTCCTTATTTTTGAAAGAAAAGCACAGTTTTTTTCAATGAAGATAACATTAAATTAATCAGAAATATACTCTATACATTGTTAATGTGCTAAATGACTATTCTAGCTGCAAACGTCTGGTTTTTAATGCAATATCTACATAGGTGTATAGAGGCCCATTTCCAGCAACCATCACTCCAGTGTTCTAATGGTACATTGTGTTTGCTAACTGTGTTAGAAGGCTAATGGATGATTAGAAAACACTTGAAAACCCTTGTGCAATTATGTTAGCACCGCTGTAAACAGTTTTTCTGTTTAGAGGAGCTATAAAACTGACCTTCCTTTGAGCTAGTTGAGAATCTGGAGCATTACATTTGTGGGTTCGATTAAACTCTCACAATGGCTAGAAAAAGAGAGCTTTCATGTGAAACTCGACAGTCTATTCTTGTTCTTAGAAATGAAGGCTATTCCATGGGAGAAATTGCCAAGAAACTGAAGATTTCCTACAACGGTGTGTACTACTCCCTTCAGAGGACAGCAGAAACAGGCTCTAACCAGAGTAGAAAGAGAAGTGGGAGGCCCCGCTGCACAACTAAGCAACAAGACAAGTACATTAGAGTCTCTAGTTTGAGAAATAGACGCCTCACAGGTCCTCAACTGGCAGCTTCATTATATAGTATCCGCAAAACGCCAGTGTCAACGTCTACAGTGAAGAGGCGACTCCGGGATGCTGGCCTTCAGGGCAGAGTGGATAGGAAAAAGCCATATCTGAGACTGGCTAATAAAAGGAAAAGATTAATATGGGCAAAAGCACACAGACATTGGACAGAGGAAGATTGGAAAAAAGTGTTATGGACAGACGAATCTAAGTTTGAGGTTTTGAATAAGGACAATGACCCAAAGCACACCTCCAAATTATGCAAGAACTATTTAGGGAAGAAGCAGGCAGCTGGTATTCTATCTGTAATGGAGTGGCCAGCGCAGTCACCAGATCTCAACCCCATAGAGCTGTTGTGGGAGCAGCTTGACCGTATGGTACGCAAGAAGTGCCCATCAAGCCAATCCAACTTGTGGGAGGGCCTTCTGGAAGCATGGGGTGAAATTTCTCCCGATTACCTCAGCAAAATAACAGCTAGAATGCCAAAGGTCTGCAATGCTGTAATTGCTGCAAATGAAGCATTCTTTGACGAAAGCAAAGTTTGAAGGAGAATATTATTATTTCAAATAAAAATCATTATTTCTAACCTTGTTAATGTCTTGACTATATTTTCTAGTCATTTTGCAACTCATTTGATAAATATAAGTGTGAGTTTTCATGGAAAACACAAAATTGTCTGGGTGACCCCAAACTTTTGAACGGTAGTGTAGCTGCCAGTTGTTTCAATGGAAGATTACAATATATTCAGATAGTCTAAATTAGGACCAGGAGAAAAAACCAATAAGTACAGGAATGGCAGACATAAGTCAAAAGCCACTAGAAACAGGTAGAAGAATGATAACGTCATGACAGAACATTATAAAATGCAGACAGTTGCACACTTGTGTACTAACACAGAAATGCTGGATGCGAAAGGGGACTGATGAAAAGTATATACTATGCCATTAGGCTGAGTGCTGCTGTCAGCTCAGTACAGTAACCTATGGATGTAGCCATCTTTAACTTTATTCTGATAACTTGCTGCAGCGTGATATCCCACAACAAAAGCCATTAAAAAGTCATTGAAAAAGCCAAGGTAAGCTATGTAGCCACTGTTTATTTAATGCGTTAAAAGTCAAGATAAAGACAACTACATCTGTACCTTTTATAGATGGTCATCATAGGAAATTTTTATGAAACCTTTTTAATAGATCTACAGAATGGATATCCTGTGTCTACACAAACCATCAGAAGGCGTTTGCACGACATTGGGCTATGAGCCAGATGTCCAGCTACAGTCGTTGGAACATTGACCACATTCCATTGCTCTCAAAGGCTATCACGGTGTACAGCAAAGCGGTAATGGAAGCTGGAATGGAGTGTTGAGTTCCGCTTTTTTCTCGGACGCAATGATAGGCGGAGATTGGTCTAGAGACCACGTGGGCAATGCCATGATTAGGCCTTCACAAAGGAACGTCACACAGTCCTACTTCCTCTAGTCTTCATTTTAGGTACACTTACCGCTCGCCGTTACATTGATTTGGTCGTGGAACCAGTGGTACAGCCATTTATCCAAAGTGCACCAGATGACATTTTCCAACAGGACAACGTTAGGCCACATCTTGCTTGTGCTACTGTGAGCAGCCTGCGTGGCCTAAACGTGCCACCATGGCCTGCAGCGTACCCAGACTTGTCTTCTGTCGAGCCCATCTGGGGCGCCATAGGTCGGTAATTGCAAAGGGAGCTGCCAGCAGCCAATCTTGATGATTTCGCGCCCAAGTGCATTCAGCATGGAATAACATTCCTCAGACAGTCATTAATAACCTCCTTGATAGCATGTCAAGGTGTGTTAGTGTGTGTATTTCTGCTCGTGGAGCTCACGGGTAACTGAATAAATCAAGATGTTTGGAATATTTCGTTTCCATTTTTTTATCATTTGCATATCATTAACATGTCTATCAATCCTGTGATTTCCACAATTCCAAAACTTTTCATTCTTGGTGTTGCATTTTCAATGTTGAGGAGTGTAGTTCTTCCAGAGCCAACTTGATTGTACAAAGTTAATGATTAAAGTAACTCGCCGAAAATGTGATTTGCCAGAAGACTGAAGCTGGAAAAGTTGTATATAAGCATTGTTATGTCTTGCTGAGAGAATAAAATCTATACATGGATTACAAAGTACGTGACGAAACGTGGGTCACACAACTGGCAACTATTTTTGATGGTACTAATTTAACCCATGAGGATGCAAATGCTGATGTGAAAGAAATGAAGTTGTCACTAGAATATTTACTTAAGAAAGGTACAAGGGTGTGGTGGAATAAAGCCACACTTGAAAATTACTTACAAAAAGACCTAATCCCACGAGGCCCCAGAATCCAGATTTTACCTTCATTTCCTAGTGAGGATTTGTCTTTAAAAGCAAGTGGAAGGAGTCGTGCAAACTTTGCTCCAGAAATTTCTTGGAGCTTTTGAGTAGGTTGGACAAAAGCACTTTGGAATCTACAGAAGTAGAAATTGAGATCCTTAAGCAGAGATTGAAAAAATAGCTAAATGAGATTCCTTAAAGGAATTTGAATGTGAATTAGACAACAAGTTTAAGAAGTGGGAGAGTGAATTACAGGATAATAAGGCTAAGAAATTCAAAAGAGATCTATCGGATTATCAGACAAACATATAAGGCCCCATGCACACATCAGTTTTTTCCTTCAGGGTGCTAGCCGTTTTTCTGACGGCTAGCACCCTGACCCATTCAATTCAATGGGGCCATGGACACTTCAGTTTTTTTAACGGTCCGTTGCTCCGTTCCTACTTTGGTCCGAGATTCCGTGACCGTGAGGCCCATGCAAGTCAATGGGGCCGTCCAAAAAACTGAAGGCACACGGAAGGCATCCGTGTGCCATCCGTGTGTGACGGAGCGGTTGCCTAGCAACGGCCGGGCAGAAAAACATTACAGAAATATTACACTAATCGGCAGCCACTGATAGAGAAAAGAGGCTGCTGATTAAAAATAAAATAAAAAGCAGTTCATACGTACCCGGTCGTTGTCACGGTGACGAGTCCATCTTCCTCCTCCAGTCCGACCTTCCTTTCTGACGCGGCAGCCTGTGATTGGCTGCAGAGGCCGCTGCAGCCTGTGATTGGCTGCAGAGGCGGTCACGTGGGATGTAGCGTCATCCCTGGAGGCCGGCCTTCTGACGTCATCCTGACGTGTGTGACCGCCACTACAGACTGTGATTGGCTGCAGCGGTGACATGGATGAAATGTCATCGCTGGAGGCCGGACAGGAGGAATGTAAGTATGAACTTATTTTTTATTTTTTTTTATTACATTAAAATTGTATTTTCCGAGCGCCAAGCATGGTACTGTCCAGGGTGCTGAAAGAGTTACCGCCAATCAGTGCAGCCCATTAACTCATTCAGCACCCTGGACAGTACCATGCTTGGCGCTCGGAAACGGAAACACGGAGTGCACAATGTGGGCACACGGATCCGTCACAAACGGCCGTGAAAACTGTGTCGGAAGTGTGCACAAGGCCTAAATGGCAAAAATCAGGAAGATTATATTTGTCATCTCGATGTTATCTGTCAGAAGTACTCAGGGGGATCTTTTTTGGACAGACGGATACCCGAATAAGATCGGGAGGAAAATGTAGAACAATCCCAAATACATACTCAGAGTCATCAAAAGAAAAGGAAGTATGGAGGGGTCAGAGAGACCCAGAGAAAGACCAAGAAACACTAGAGGTAATTAATCTGTCTGTGAGACATTTTCCAGATTATGAGATTTCGGTTCTTAGAAGGGGGTTAACGTTCTCACCTCCAGCTAACTTTGATTTTTGCCAAGCAGTTAAAGTTTTGCATTTATTTACTCACAAGTTGTTGTTAACACCTCCTGACGAAGGTTACAAAACGCACGTCGACGTGTTATCTCTAGGTGTATGATCAAACTACCATCATGTCCTCCACAGGTAAACTGATTTAAATGTATTTGGGACAGACGTGATTCAATAGTGCTGTACAGCATATGATTGTGCTTTAATGTGGGGTCCGATTCTAGATAACTGATCCTAGCGGGGAATTACTGATATCTGTGGACAACCATATGATTATGACTGTGATGGCTTTACACCTGGCTGTTTTTAAATAAATGTTTTTTATACATTGTTTGTATGTATTTGTAAGGGGTTGTTTTCTGTCCATATGTGGACTAATAAAATTATACTATTTTGAGTTTATTGTGTAGTATTTTTGAGACATTTCTTTTGGTTAATTGAAGCTGTTTTAATCTCAATAGATCAAGTTGGAGAGAAAGAGATATCCCACTTTTAAAATACATTGGAAGATCTTGTTATGGTCCAATGAAACTGCAGTTTATAGGTGCAAAGTAACTTTGAAGCAGCAATATCTAATTTTAGGTTTCAACCATGGACATGAGCAAGCATGAGATTTTAGAGGTACGGGAAAGGATTTGGCCATGCAGTGATTTTTATGTAACTATCCACATCATTACTGAAACTTGTGTAAACTAGAAAACAAATGTTCTAGCCATCTTAGAAGTGTGTTTCAGGGAACTTAAAAGTGGATGATGATGATATAAACCATATGCAGAGAAGTGTGCTCCAATAGCAGCACATGTTACAAATTAAGACTGATAAAAATCTATCAGCACTTAAACTTAATCCGGAGCTTTGTATCTGGGGTGGTCACAAACATAGTTATATAGTTTAGGCTTCTGTGTGTAAACGACATCATAATATTAAAAGCACACATTATATATTATATTTTTTATAACAGTTCAATTTAGTTTCTATTTTTATCTCAATTCTGAAATGATTTTCTGGATCCTTATTTTATTTGTATGGCTTTGTCGAAATATTTTCATTTACTTCATAAATGTGCTTTGATGCCAAATATAACTTTTTTTTGTCATACATTTGATGAAAAAGACATGTTTTTTTTTCCTGTTACTAGATCCTATGGTATCACAATAAGTAAAACATAATGCATAGCTTAAAGAGGCTCTGTCACCAGATTGGAGATTTCCAGCAAGGGAAATGAAATCTCGTTTACCTCGTAATCTCGCAAGATTACGCGTGGCTTGCTGGAATCTCACAGAAAAGATTCAGAAGTGTCAGGATTCTGAATATACACGACATCCAGGCTGGAGGTCATGTGTATTCATTATCAGGACAATTGTGTATGTGGCTGCACATCATTCTAGTAAGAACACTATTTGCTGTGTAAATGAATGGAGAGGAGTGTATGACGCTGACTGGTCACTGATTGGTCAGCGTCATACACGTAAACACGCCCAGTTAAAAACACAATACACGCCCAGTTGGACATACGAAAAAAAACACGCCCAGTTGTCCATTTCAAAGCTCATTTGCATATATAGAAAATAGCTCATAATTTGGCCAGAAATGAAAGTTTTTAAAAAAAAAAAAAACGTTACTGTTCTCTACATGGCAGCGCCGATCACATGAAATAGGAGATAGGGATTTGAGAATCTGGTGACAGAGCCTCTTTAAGGAGGTTTTGCCACTAATAACATTTATCGCCTATCCACAGGATTGATGATACATTTTAGATCGCTGGGGCGTCACCATTGGCATCCCTATTGATCCCTAGGACAGGAAACCCAAGTCTACCATTTCTCCTCACCAGAATGGCCGCAGTGAAGAGGAGTTGTATGACTGGTTGAGCATGTGGACTGCCGCTCCATAAGCCTCTATGAGAGATATGAAAAAATCCAAATAAGACCGTCTCTGTATATCGAATCAAGTTGTATGGAGTAGCAGCGCGCATGCTCGACCGTCACTCCATATAACTCATCCTCACTGCGGATGTGCTGGTGAGGAGGAATGAGTGACTAGGGTCAGCTATACTAGTGATCAGTGGGGTCCCAGCAGTAGGGACCAAGTGATCTAATGTTTATCTACAAACCTGTCGATAGGTCATCCACATTATCAGTGGGTAAACCAATGTAAAATGCTTAATGTGCAGTGCATAGAAATGTGTATTACAAATGGGGTGTAATAATGTAATAAGGAACTAGCAAAATCCTTTTTTTTTTTAATTTCTTCACAAGAGTAACCTTAATATAACATAGCACATGTCACTGTCTATTAAACAAATACAAAATCTCGTTGACAGCTGGCAAAATATGATTCACTGTTATTATTTTTAAGCACTACACAGAAACCTAATTGCTTTAACATGACATATACAGTGAAGGAAATAAGTATTTGATCCCATGCTGATTTTGCAAGTTTGCCCACTGTCAAAGACATGAACAGTCTAGAATTTTTAGGCTAGGTTAATTTTACCAGTGAGAGATAGATTATATTAAAAAAAAAAAAAAACAGAAAATCACATAGTCAAAATTATATATATTTATTTGCATTGTGCACAGAGAAATAAGTATTTGATCCCTTTGCCAAACAAGACTTAATACTTGGTGGCAAAACCCTTGTTGGCAAGCACAGCAGTCAGACATTTTTTGTAGTTGATGATGAGGTTTGCACACATGTTAGATGGAATTTTGGAACACTCCTCTTTACAGATCATCTGTAAATCATTAAGATTTCAAGGCTGTCGCTTGGCAACTCGGATCTTAAGCTCCCTCCATAAGTTTTCGATGGGATTAAGGTCTGGAGACTGGCTAGGCCACTCCATGACCTTAATGTGCTTCTTTTTGAGCCACTCCTTTGTTGCCTTGGCTGTATGTTTCGGGTCATTTTCGTGCTGGAAGACCCAGCCACGAGCCATTTTTAATGTCCTGGTGGAGGGAAGGAGGTTGTCACTCAGGATTTGACGGTACATGGCTCCACCCATTCTCCCATTGATGCGGTGAAGTAGTCCTGTGCCCTTAGCAGAGAAACACCCCCAAAACATAATGTTTCCACCTCCATGCTTGACAGTGGGGACGGTGTTCTTTGGGTCATAGGCAGCATTTCTCTTCCTCCAAACACGGCGAGTTGAGTTAATGCCAAAGAGCTCAATTTTAGTCTCATCTGACCACAGCACCTTCTCCCAATCACTCTCAGAATCATCCAGATGTTCATTTGCAAACTTCAGACGGGCCTGTACATGTGCCTTCTTGAGCAGGGGGACCTTGCGGGCACTGCAGGATTTTAATCCATTACGGCGTAATGTGTTACCAATGGTTTTCTTGGTGACTGTGGTCCCAGCTGCCTTGAGATCATTAACAAGTTCCCCCCGTGTAGTTTTTGGCTGAGCTCTCACCTTCCTCAGGATCAAGGATACCCCACGAGGTGAGATTTTGCATGGAGACCCAGATCGATGTCGATTGACAGTCATTTTGTATGTCTT
Organism: Rhinoderma darwinii; assembly: GCF_050947455.1. Classification (NCBI taxonomy): domain Eukaryota; kingdom Metazoa; phylum Chordata; class Amphibia; order Anura; family Rhinodermatidae; genus Rhinoderma; species Rhinoderma darwinii. The sequence goes on along the minus strand of NC_134687.1, from coordinate 316,483,606 downwards.
CCATTTTCTTACTATTGCACCAACAGTTGTCTCCTTCTCACCCAGCGTCTTACTTATGGTTTTGTAGCCCATTCCAGCCTTGTGCAGGTCTATGATCTTGTCCATGACATCCTTAGAAAGCTCTTTGGTCTTGCCCATGTTGTAGAGGTTAGAGTCAGACTGATTAATTGAGTCTGTGGACAGGAGTCTTTTATACAGGTGACCATGTAAGACAGCTGTCTTTAATGCAGGCACCAAGTTGATTTGGAGCGTGTAACTGGTCTGGAGGAGGCTGAACTCTTAATGGTTGGTAGGGGATCAAATACATATTTCTCTGTGCACAATGCAAATAAATATATATACTTTTGACTATGTGATTTTCTGTTTGTTTTTTTAATATAATCTATCTCTCACTGGTAATATTAGCCTAGCCTAAAAATTCTAGACTGTTCATGACTTTGACAGTGGGCAAAATACTTATTTCCTTCACTGTATATAGTATATTCCTAGCATTAAAAATAAGTTTTTCTTCTTTTCTTTTTTTATATAATCCTTGCTGTAATAGGCAAAGTCTACAGTATATTATTAACAATAAATTGGATGACATGGCTACATCACTCAAAACAAAAGTCCCGGCCTTTATTCCTAATCAATAATGGCAAAGAAAAGTTCTGAATGGCTATATGCAGTTATTAACACATTAATTATATCCACTGCAAAACGTGAGAAATCCTTTATCACCATAAACATTATTCGTTTCATGGATTTTCCCTCTGAGTGGCCCAAGTAAGCAGTAATATTAAGGGGGATAATACTCCCTATCCTTGGCCTTAATAAGCTGGAATATTGTATAAAAGGTGAAGCATCCCTTCTTGGGCATTATAGGGAGTGGATAATCTTGATCTCATTCTTATAATAAGCCGTAAAAGAGGCTAGAAACTCTCTCAGTCCTCTGTTTCAGGGAAAATACTATAATAGTTTAAGTGGCAAAAAGACAAAGAGAAGGACATGATGGTAAGAAGGAATGCCCCAAGTAAGGTGGAGACCCTAGTAGTAAAGAATAGGCGGTCAGGAGCAGGTACCCCCTCCGGTGTTCAACAAGTCATGGAGAATACCCCTGTAAAGATACAAGGAAAAGAAAAAGTCACAGGATTGGGGAAAATAGACAAGTTCTTAAAGTCTCCTAGTATTGCTGCTGAAAAATAGAGCGACAGGATGTATAAGGGGGTATGGAAGAGATTCCCAACCCTGGGGAAAGGAGGAACTGGAAAATCCAGTCCTACAGCAAATATTGGGTACTGTATTGAAGAATAGTCAATCAATGGAGGAATTGAAAACTCAAATTGGAGGAGTGAGAGAAGATATTTTGCATCTTAGGAGGGATATGAGTAAAATTAGTGATAGAACAACAGAAGTGGAAAAAAGGGTGGGAAAGCTGGAAGACCAGATGAGTGCCATGACTAAAGATGTTAATCAGTTAACCACTTCAAATAAAGCGCTAAACCATTGTTCTTTCAGAGTCCTAAGGAGGTTATAGATTGGATTGACTCAAAAAAATTGATAAACTTAATCCATAATAAAAAGAGAGGTGGGGATGGAGACGGAGCGGAGGAGCGCAATGTGAAGAGGACTTGTCAACATCTCGAGGGAGTGGAAAGATGTGATGGGCCGCTGGGGGAAGAGGGTGGGAGGGGCAAGGGAGGAGGAGGGGAGACCCCAGGAGCACAATAGGGTTATTAACATATTAAGTTTGTTTTCTCTTCAAGATGTATGTATAAATGTGTGTACTCTTTCCTTTCAGGAGGAGAAATTATTGGAAAGTATAAGTAATGAACATACTGGTGTTTGTGTGGAATGTTAGAGGTCTGGGTGAAAGGTATAAAAGGCTTGCTGTATTTCAAATAATGAGAAATCATATGCCAGGGATTGTATGTTTATTGGAGACCCATCTAACACAGGAGAGACGATCTTCCCTTACACGTAAATTGTTTGGGACCGAGATCCACTCAACCCATACAGGATACTCAAGAGGGGTGAGTGTATTGATCCATAAATCGTTGCAATATGAAATCCTGGATAAAAAAAGTGGATGGCGAAGGAAGATTTATTTTCCTACATATGAAGGTGGCAAACCAGGAATTGATATTAGCAATTATTTATATCCCGCCCCCATTTTCACTTGAGGTGCTAAATATTTAATGTAAATTTATGGAAGACAGAAGCAGGGTTCCATTATTAGTAGCAGGGGATTACAACTGCGTTATTAATGAAGAACTTGATAGGATGAGAACTGGGAAGTTCAAAGCGATAGCTCAGTGTACCCCTCTTAAAAAGTATATTATAGAAATGGGATGGATGGATTTTTGGAGAAAGATGCAACCTGAGTTAGAACAATATTCTTGTTATAATATGTCTAGAGGTACGTTATCAAGGATAGATATTGTCCTAGGGTCCCCATGCCTATTCATTAATACATTCTATATCATATAAACCCAGATCAGTGTCGGATCATTCCCCCCTATTGTTGAAGTTAAAGGTGGGAGAACAGATGACTAGGGTACCGAGGATGAGTATACATCCTCAGTGGATGGCTATTCTAACAACACATGAGGACATAGAGAGACAGTTGAAGGAATTTTTATACTTAAATCAGGGGACAGCAGATAATGGGGTGGTATGGGACACATTAACCCCTTCCCCCTGCTTGCATTCTGGGACCCCTTGACCAGGCAATTTTTTACGTTTTCCATCGTCACATTCGAAGAGCTATAACTTTTTTATTTTTGCGTATAAGATTACACAGCAAAAACACATTTTTTTCAAAATTATTTGTTTTTGTGTCTCCATATTTGAAGAGCCATAACTTTTTTATTGTTCCGCCGATGCAAATGTATGAGGGCTTGTTTTTCGCGGGACGACTTGTAGTTTTTATTGGTACCATTTTGGAGTAGATGCGACTTTTTGATCACTTTTTATCATTTTTTTTACGGCGTTCACCGTGCGGGTTAAATAATGTAATAGCTTTGTAGTCGGGGTCGTTACGGACGTGGTGATACTAAATATGTGTAACTTATTTGCTTTTTTTTTTTTTTTTTTCAATAGTAAAGCATTTTGTAAGGGGAAAAAGTGGGTTTTTCATTTTTTTTTTTTCACATTTTTTTTATTAACTTTATTCAACTTTTTTTTTACTTGTCCTACTAGGGGACTTTAATATGCGATCATCTGATCGCTTTTATAATACACTGCAATACTTTTCTATTGCAGTGTATTACTGCCTGCCCGTTTAAAACGGACAGGCATCTGCAGGGGCGTAGCTAAAGGCTCATGGGCCCGGGTGCAAGAATTCAGCTTGGGCCCCCCTACCCCTCCCCAGCACCACCATCATCATCTGACCCCTGCGCGCTCCTATGCCCAGACGCCTTGCCCAACAGCCCCCATAGTATAATGCCCCCACACAGTTAATGCTCCCATAGCTGCCCCCACACAGTTAATGCTCCCATAGCTGCCCCCACACAGTATAATGCCCCATAACGTATACTGCCCCCCCATAATAGCCCCATACCGTATACTGCCCCCCCATAATAGCCCCATACCGTATAATGCTCCCCATATCAGCCCCCCATACAGTATAATGCCCCCCCCCCCGCGCAATATCAGCCCCCCCATACAGTATAATGCTCCCATATGTGCATAATTACTTACCTATCCCCGTTCCCACGTCGAGTGGAGGATCCTTCGCCTCCTCCGGTGTGTACTATGAGTGACTCAGCGCAGGAAGGCGCGATGATGTCGCTACATCCTGCCTGCCTGCGTCGAGCCGCTCACGGCACAGGGAATGCTGGATCAAGGAGATGTCAGCTCCTTGCTCCAGCATTGATTGGAACCGGGACCTCGGTGAGTGACTCACGAACCCCCAGGGGGACGCGACCCACAGTGTAGGGATGTCACGATACCAAAATTTGGACTTCGATACCGATACTTCGTTTACTTTGCCAACAGTAATAAAATAAAATAAAAAGTTCTTCCCTGAGGCGCGAGGTGTGATGAATTTTGAATGTGCCTCACAATAGTAATTAACCTCATCATGTTTCTCAGTCATAATGGGTTAATGTGTAAGGTACATGATGGGGTTAATTACTATTAATGTGAGGCACATGGAGGTTAAATTAATCATCGCACCTCATGCCTCACAATTAGGCCCCATGCACATGACCGCAAATAACCTCCATTCACTTTCATTGAGCGCGGACACATTTCCGTAGCGCTACAGATGGGTGTCCGTGCCGTAGAAATGTTCCGAAAATTATGGAACATGTCAGTCCTTTTGCATTTTGCGGGCCGTTCTCCCATACTTTGTATGGGAGCACGGCCCGAAAATGCGGATGGCAGTCGGCAGCCGGCCGTGCCCGCAATCAGGGGCCCTGATTGCGGGCACGGTCGTGTGAATGGGGCCTAAGTGATAGAAAGCAATTTTTTTTTTATTTTTTTACAGAGTACACATCATAAATGATGCAAAAAAATTGTTGTGCAAGTTATTACGGGCGCGCCAATACCGATTATGTGTATGTTTTATGTATTGAGACTTATTTTAAAGTTTATTATAAAAAAGGTGTATGTGTATTTTTTTTATTTAACATTACTTTGTTTTTATTTTATTTTTAAACTTCAATGTACTGGCCTATAGCTATAGGCCAGTACATTAGCCTGTGTACGGGTAGTACACAGGCAGTTGTTAGGACATACCTCAGTATGCCCTAACAACAGGAAATATGGTAGGACAGCCCTGGGGTCCTTCAACAGACCCTGGGCTGTCTGCCCATATATGGTATGTCCCTTAGTCGCGTCACAGGAATTCCCTGTGACGCGATCCAGGGGCATCCCCCTTCTCATTTTCCCCTGAATGCTGCAGTCAGCTTTGATCGCAGCATTCAGGAGAATAGCGGCGGAGATGAGCGGTTTCTTTGATCTCCGCCGTTATAGAGCGGGGCTGCAGCTGTATAATACAGCCATTGCCCCGCTCCTGATATAAGTGCGCGCGCGGTCAGCATGAGGAGATGCGGCCGGCGCTGCACTAATGAGCGGCGGTTCAGGCATTGAGGACAGAACATGGGGGTGTTTTGTAGCGCGCCCACCATGTTCTGTCTTCAGTGCCGACGCTCATTAGTGCAGCTCCGGCCGCATCACATCATCCTGAAAGCGCGCACTTGTTATCAGGACTCAGGATCGTGGCAGTGACTGTATTACACAGCCGCAGCCCCGCTCTCATACACTCATGTGTATTATACTGTATTGTGCAGTTTGCGGTGGAGGAGAGGGGGGCTGTGATTTAACGCTCCCCCCTCTCCTCCGCATACAACCCAATACATTACAAGGCATCACATACATTACATTACAATACATAACGTTACAACACAATACATTACATTACACTGCAGCTTACCTGGAGTCCTCCGCACCGACTCTTCTGCTCTGTTTGGAAGCCGTGTCACGTGACAACACGGTCACATGGTACACTAAGTGTACCATGTGACCGTAACCCGGAAGTGCCGGCTTCACGGCACAGAAGATTTAGTTAGAAAACATGCTGTATGGCAACGGGGGCCCGTGGGCCCCCCAGGCTTAGGGGCCCGGTCGCAACTGCGACCGCTGCGACCCCTATAGCTACGCCACTGGGCATCTGCTAGGTCATGCCTCTGGCATGACCTAGCAGGCATTCACTACAGGCAGACCTGGGGGCATTTATTAGGCCTCCGGCTGCCATAGAAGACACAGACACTCGGCGATCTTATCGCCGGGTGCCGGTGGGATGAGTGGGAGCTGAGAGCAGGGAGATTTAACGGCTCACTGCTCTGTTTATTTATCCTGATGAAGCGCAGTGAAACGGCTATTGCATCAGAATAAAGCCTACTAATCACCGCCGTGAAAAGGCTAATCGGCGGTCATTAAGGGGTTAAAGGCTTTCCTGAGGGGGTTACTGAAGGGATATATCACTCGGGCTAAAAGAGGATTTAGAAAAGAGGAAGATCAAGCTAGTATAGTGGTAAAGAACACGGAGAGGGAATATCAAAGTAGGAGAGATACAAGCTAAAAGGAAGACTGGACGAGGCAGTGCTATTATGAAAGGCACAGAATAGAGCAAGGTTCCTAGACAAAAGAATAAATGTGGAGGGAGGTAGACCAGGGAAGCTTTTGAATAATATGATTAAGGGGAACGAAAACTGTAAGATCATTGCAGCTATAAGAACAAAGGAAGGAAAAGGGGTAAATAGGGGTGTAGAGATAGAAAGGTAATTTTATACATACTATAAACACTTATATACCTCAGAAATGCAGACAGATGAGAAATTAATGAAAAGATATTTGGGTGAAATTTCATTACCGTCTTTAACACAGGAGCAAAGAAGTATGTTGGAAAAGGAAACACCATTGGAGGAAGTGTTAGATATGATCAGGAAATCCCCAACATCTAAGTCAGCAGGCCCTGATGGTATTCCATGTGAGACATATCAAAAATATGGATATATAGTTGCTCCACTCTTGGTGGAGATTTTCAAAGGAATACAGGAGGGTCACAATCTCCCTGTTTCTATGAGGGAGGCTTTAATCATATTAATTACAAAACCTGAAAAGGATGTTTTGGATCCTGGATCTTATCGTCCGATTTCATTGTTGAATGCGGACGCCAAGGTCCTGGCAAAATTTTTGTTGATTCGACTGAAGAGAGTAACATCAGCATTGATTAAGGAGGATAAGTGTGACTTTATGCCAGGGGAGTCGACTGCAACTAATATCCGTCGATTGTTTGGGAACATGGAGATGGGGGAGGGGAGACAAGGGGAGGCTGCTCCATCCTGTCATTAGATGCAGCAAAAGCATTTGACAGGGTGGAGTGGACCTTCCCATGGGAAGTCTTAGATAAATATGGTTTTGGAAGGGGGTTTATTGGCTGGTTAAAAGCCCTATATAGGGTCCTGTAGCCAGGGTATTCGTGAATGGGGTTCCAACTGAGTCATTTATTTTGTCTCAAGTTACGAGACAAGGTTGTCCCATCTCCCCACTAATCTTTGCCTTAGTGGTTGAACCCTTGGTGGGTAAGATTCGCCAGGATGAGGGAGTGGAGGGTTTTAGATGCGGGGGAAGAGGGGATAAGATATCGCTTTATGCAGATGACATATTAATGTATGTGAATAGACCTTCCTGCACTTTAGGGAGAATAATGCAGTTGATTGAAAAATTTGGAGATATGTTAGGACTTCAGATTAATTGGGAAAAATCAACAATAATTGTAAAGGATCTGCCAGACACAGATTCTGTGTCGACGCCCGTGGTTAATCAGTCTGCATCTGCTCCTAGGTCTGATAGGGTGACTCGATCTGCTACCACTCAGGCTGGTAGGCTGAGGAGTGGGAGAACCTATCACAGCCTGGCCAGACAGTTCTAGCTCCCGCCCTCGGTCTATGTATACCTACATTTGCTTCTTGTCTTTGCCTGTGATTCTCTCTCGTTTCCTGGCTCTGCTGTTCCAGCTATTACTATTGACCTCTGCTTCATATTGACTCTGGCTTTACTGACTACGCTCATGCTCTGCGTTTGGTACCTCGTACACTCCTGGTTTGACTCGGCTCGTACACTACTCTTGTTGCTCACGGTGTTGCCGTGGGCAACTGCCCCATTTCCCTTTGCTTCTGTGTACCCTTGTCTGTTTGTCTGTCATGCACCTACTGAGCGTAGGGACCGTTGCCCAGTTGTACGTCGTCGCCTAGGAAGGGTCGTGCAAGTAGGCAGGGACTGAGTGGCGGGTAGATTAGGGCTCACCTGTCTGTCTCCCTACCCCGTCATTACATAATCACAGGCCCATATACTTTTTCTACCCTGGTTCCTACTACTATGGACCCCCTTGAGACGCTGGCTCAGAAAATGCAGGGTCTCTCCCTACAGGTCCAAGCCCTGGCTCAGAGGTGCGACCAGCGTGATGCTAACCAGCTAGTGCCCTCCACCCCACCTCTTGAACCCCACCTCAAGATGACCCTGCCTTGACGTGCCAGTTTAGATTGGGTCTGTTGAATGCCCTGAAAGACCTGTTAGTTAGCTATCCCTCTTCTGACTCTCTAGATCAGGTTATGGCTTTAGCGGTACGTCTTGACCAACGTCTCATGGAACGACGACTTGAACATTTTTGTACCTTCTCCTCTGGCTCCCCCATGATGGCTGCCGAGGTTCCTTTGCTTCCTTCTTCCACGGATAACTCGGATGAACCAATACAACTCGGGGACTCCATGTCTCCCCAACAACGTAGAGAGCTCCGCAGGAAGAATGGTCCCTGCTTCTACTGTGGGGATGACAAGCATCAAGTGAACAACTGTCCTAGGCGTAAGAATAAGCAGCCGGAAAACTTACGCGCCTAAGTGACCATAGGGGAGGTCGCTTGGGCGCACAGGTATTTCCCGTAAATATAAAACCTAATAAGATCTTGCTTTCCTTTCAGGTCTCTTTTGAGGGTAGGTCTGCCACCGGCAGTGCCTTCGTGGATTCAGGGTCTTCTGCTAATATTATATCTGTGGAATTTGCTATGTCTCTTGCTATGCCATTGATTGATTTGCCTAAACCTGTCCCGGTAGTGGGTATTGACTCCACTCCACTTGCTAATTTTACCCAGCATTCCCCTGTTTTTGAACTCATTGTTGGCTCCATTCATTTGGAGCAGTGTTCTGTACTGGTGATGCAGGGATTATCGTCCGATTTGGTTTTAGGCCTTCCTTGGTTGCAGATGCATAATCCCACGTTTAACTGGAATACTGGGGATCTTACCAAATGGGGTAATGAATGCTTGACGTCATGTTTTTCTGTTAATTCTATTTCTCCCCCTGAGGAGGTGAACACGCTACCTGAGTTTGTTCGAGACTTCGCTGATGTTTTCTCTAAGGAGGCCTCCGAAGTGTTACCCCCTCATAGAGAATACGATTGCGCAATCGATTTGGTACCAGGAGCTAAACTCCCTAAAGGTAGGATATTTAATCTCCTTGTCCTGAACACGAAGCCATGAGAGAATATATCCAGGACAGCCTGGCCAAGGGTTACATCCGCCCCTCTACTTCTCCGGTAGGTGCTGGCTTCTTCTTCGTAGGGAAGAAGGATGATCCAGGCCCTTCGGGAAAACAAACTCTTTGCTAAATCCGAAAAATGTGTGTTTGGGGTGCAGGAGATACCATTTTTGCGTCAAATCCTCACTCCTAATGCCAAGGTTCAGGCTGTGGCTGAATGGGTCCAACCTGCCTCCCTGAAGGCTTTACAGTGCTTCTTGGGGTTCGCTAATTATTACAGGAGATTTATTGCTAACTTCTCGGTCATCGCTAAGCCTCTTACGGACCTTTCTCGCAAGGGTGCTAATCTCCTCCACTGGCCTCCGGAGGCGGTTCAGGCTTTTGAGGTCCTTAAGAGGTGCTTTATCTCTGCCCCAGTGCTGATTCACAGCCTAACCAAATGAAGCCATTCATCGTGTAGGTAGACGCCTCCGAGGTGGGAGTGGGTGCTGTCTTGTCCCAGGGTACTAGGTCCCTCACCCATCTCCATCCCTGTGCCTACTTCTCCAGAAAGTTCTCACCCACTGAGAGTAACTATGACGTGGGCATCCGCGAACTCTTAGCCATTAAATGGGCATTTGAAGAGTGGCGCCACTTCTTGGAGGGGGCTAGGCACCAGGTAATGGTCCTTACCAACCACAAGAATCTGGTCTTCCTAGAATCTGCCCAGAGGCTAAACCCGAGACAAGCTCGATGGCCATTGTTTTTTTACTAGATTCAACTTTGTGGTCACCTATAGGGCTGGGTCTAAAAATATTAAAGCTGATGCACTGTCACGTAGCTTCATGGCCAGCCCTCCCTCAGAGGAAGATGCTGCTTGTGTTTTGCCCCCAGATATAATAATATCCTCTGTTGATTATGTCTCCGAAAATGCGGCTGATCAAGGTTCAGCTCCCGGGAACCTTCCTGAGAGCAAGCTGTTTGTTCCCCTGAAATTCCGGCTAAGGGTACTCAGGGAAAATCATGACTCTGCACTGGCCATCCAGGCATCCTGGGTACCATCCTGGGTACTAGGTCCCTCACCCATCTCCATCCCTGTGCCTACTTCTCCAGAAAGTTCTCACCCACTGACTATTTGTGGCCTGGGTTGCCTAAAGACGTTAAGGCCTACGTCGCAGCTTGTGAAATTTGTGCTAGGTCCAAGACTCCCAGGTCCCGACCAGCGGGCTTACTATGTTCTTTGCCCATTCCCGAGAGACCTTGGACCCATATCTCCATGGATTTTATCACCGATCTGCCTCCATCTCAAGGCAAGTCGGTGGTGTGGGTTGTAGTAGACCGCTTTAGTAAGATGTGCCACTTTGTGCCCCTCAAGAAACTACCCAATGCCAAGACGTTAGTTACCTTGTTTGTCAAACACATCCTGTGTCTCCATGGGGTTCCTGTCAATATTGTTTCTGACAGAGGGGTACAATTTGTTTCATTGTTTTGGAGAGCTTTCTGTAAAAAGTTGGGGATTGATCTGTCCTTCTCCTCGGCCTTCCATCCTGAAACTAATGGCCAAACTGAGAGGACTAATCAGTCTCTAGAACAATATTTAAGGTGTTTTATCTCCGACTGTCAATATGGTTGGGTCTCCTTCAATCCCCTCGCCGAATTTTCCCTTAATAACCGGGTCAGTAACTCGTCAGGGGTCTCCCCCTTTTTCTGTAATATTGCGTTTAATCCACTGTTCTGCTCCGTTTCACCTGGTGGTTGCAACAATTCCGAGGTAGATGTCGTTCATCAGGAACTGTGCACAGTCTGCGCCCAGGTTCAGACGAATCTTGATGCGTCCCAGAGCATCCAAAAGACTCAGGCAGATAAGAGACATTCTACTGGCCCCTTGTTTATGGTCGTGGATCTGGTGTGGCTGTCCTCAAAAAATGTGCGCCTTAAATGCCCGTCCAAAAAATTTGCTCCCCGGTATATAGGGCCGTACAAGATCATTGAGGTCCTTAACCCTGTCTCCTTCCGACTGGAGTTAGCCCCGTCCTTTCAGATACACAACGTGTTCCATGCCTCCCTCCTGAAAAGATGCTCCCCGTCCTTGGCTACCTCGAGGTAACCTCCTGTCCCTGTTCTCACCCCTGAAGGGGTAGAATTCGAGGTGGCCAAGATTGTGGACAGCAGGATGGTCCAAGACTACCTCCAGTACCTGGTCCATTGGAGAGGATACGGGCCTGAGGAGAGGAATTGGGTACCCGCCCGGGATGTTTACGCCGGGTTATTGCTCAGGAAGTTCCATCTTCGGTTCCCCAACAAGCCAGGTCCACCTAGGAAGGGTCCAGTGGCCCCTCATAAAGGGGGGAGGGGTACTGTAAAGGATTTGCCTGACACAGCTTCTGTGTCAACGCCCGTGGTTAATCAGCCAGCATCTGTGCCTAGCTCTGCTAGAGTGACTCGTTCTGCTACCACTCAGGCTGGGAGGCTGAGGAGTGGGAGAACCTATCACAGCCTGGCCAGACGGTTCTAGCTCCCGCCCTTGGTCTATGTATACCTGCATTTGCTGCTTGTCCTGTGCCTGTGATTCTCTCTGGTTTCTGGCTCTGCTGTTCCTACTATTTACAATTGACCAGCTTCATATCGACCCTGGCTTGATTGACTGACTATTCTTCTGCTCTGCTTTTGTTACCACGTACTCTCCTGGTTTGACTCGGCTCGTTCACACTCCTGTTGCTCACGGTGTTGCCGTGGGAAACTGTCCCACTTCCCTCTCTTCTGAGTACCCTGTCTTGTGTTGTCTGTCGTGCACATATTGAGTGTAGGGACCCTCGCCCAGTTGTACGCCGTCGCCTAGGACTGGCCGTGCAATTAGGCAGCGACTGGGTTGCGGGTAGATTAGGGCTCACTTGTCCGTCTCTCCACCCCGTCATTACACTACTTGAGGAAGATCGTTGAGGATAGTGATAGGTTTCCTTTTTATATGTGTGAAATATTGGAAGCAAAGATGTTAAGAGATATAGTAAGAGGTTAGAAAATTATTAAAGAAATAAGTAATGTATGGGAAAAGACACGCAAGAGGAGTAAGATTAGGGGATCATTAAAATTTGCTCCACTATTTAATAATGAAAATTTGAAAGAAGTAAATAAAATAGATCACCAAAAATTTGGTCACAGGAGGGAATTATACTATATAAATAAGTTTTTTCATGAGTGTAATTTAAAAGAGTTGGAAACTATATGGGGAGAAGAGGAGGTTTCAGGAGGGGCAATATTTAGATACTGTAAATTAAAACACGCAGTAAGAGGTTCACAGGATAAGGGGTAAGTGTCCAATTTTGGAATATGTATATACGAGTCAAGAAGAAAAAGGGTTTATGTCCAAGCGTTATAAATTATTAGAGCACAAAGTGACACAGTAGATAGAGAGAAGAATAGGAATAAGTGGGTGAGGGAACTGGGTGAAATTGAAAAGGAAGAATGGGTAGAAGTTTGAAGAAGATCTCCAAAATTATCTCTTAACAACAATCATAGGATAACACAATTTTTCATAATTAATAGATTATATTTTGCTCCTAAGAAACTAGGAAAATTTAATATCGATAGATATACCAATTGTCCAAAATGTGATAGTGAGAAGGCGGCATTTATACACCTAATATTTTGGTGTCCAAGAGTGCATAAATTTTGGATGAAGATGATCCATAATATAGAGACGGTATTGGAGGTTATTACCCCTAGATCTCCGGCCATATGGTTCCTGGGCATATGTGATAGGATTCATAACACGGTCGCAATTAAAGAACTGGTTGGCAAAGTTATTCTTTGTGGCACGCCTGATAATTGCAAGGCATTGGATGACAGTGGAGGCACCTAACATCCATGAATGGAAAAGTACTATATTGAAGACTATAAACTATGAACTGAGTAGTAGCTTAGAAGGAAGGTATGAATGTAAAATTATATGGGATCCATGGATTACTAAACTCTCCGATAGGGAAAAAAACATGTTACTCAGTACAGGAGATAGCGGAAATGAAAAATAAACTTGTTTATTTACCTAGTAGGTTTGGGGAAACAAAAACAAAACAAAAAACAAAAAAACATTATTAGTTTCCTGCAGCTGGAAGTCTGGACAACTCTCTGTTTGGCCCTTTGTTATATTATTATGATGCTGGGAAAGAACAACTGGTGACAGGTCCAAGTGCTGTAGAAAAATCTATACAGCAGGATGGAAATATTAATGAATGTAGTCCATGAGGAAAATATTTTTTTTACCTCCTGAGGTTCCTGGGCAGAAGAAAGTACAATGTGTCATAGTACACAGCCAAGAGCAAAGTTAGGATTTGGCTCTTCTAAAATTATTAACTTATTTTTCTGGACAGCTCTGCTTAAAGTCATAGTTTGTCTTAAAGTTGTAGTCAGTTGCAGTATGAAAAGACAAATAATAATAATTATAATAATCTTTATTTATATAATGGCAACATATTCCGCAGCCCTTTACAATTTAGAGGGAACATGTACAGACAATATCAGACATTACATAGTGATTAAACTAATTAAGAAGTCAAGCAAAAGGAGTGAGGGCCCTGCTCGCAAGAGCTTGCAATCTATCAGGAAATAGGGGTAAGATACATAATGTAAAAAGTTTAGTACAATGGTCCAGCCATCTTTAATAAACATAGCATAGTACACATAAAGCGACATTATCCAGTATCGAGCATCAGCCAGTATCTGTGTGTGACAGATATGAAGTGCATTAACCCCTTAATGACCGGGCCATTTTGCACGTTAATGACCAAGGATTATTTTTTGTTTTTTCACGGTCGCATTCCAAGAGTCGTAACTCTTTTTTTATTCCGTCGACATAGCCGTATAAGGGCTTGTTTTTTCCGGGACGAGTTGTATTTTGTAATTGTACCATTTTTAGATGCTTATAACATATTGATTAACTTTTATTAACTTTATTTTAGGAGAGAATTGAAAATAAGCAGCTATTCCAGCATTAATTTTCACGTTATAAATTTACGCCGTTTACTATGCAGCGTAAATAACATGTTAACTTTATTCTATGGGTCGGCACGATTACAGGGATACCAAATGTGTAAAGGTTTTATATGTTTTTTCTACGTTTGCACAATAAAAACCCTTTTAGAAAAAAATTACTTGTTTTTGCATCGCCGCGTTCCAAGAGGCGTAATTTTTTTATTTTTCCGTCGATGTGGCCGTACGTGGGATTGATTTTTGCGGGACAATGTGTAGTTTTCATTAGTACTATTTTGGGGTACATAGGACTTATAGATGAACTTTTATTTTATTTTTTATGGGGGGAATGGGAGAAAAGAGAGAATTTTGCCGTTGTTTTTTGCGTTTTCTTTGGACGCCGTTCATCCGGCGGTGTTCATTTTATTGGTCAAGTTGTTACGATCGCGGGGATACCATATATGTGTATGTGTGATTTGTTTTGACCGTTTTATTAAATAAAACCACTTTTTGGGGCAAAAAAGTAGTTTTATTTGACTTTGACTGTAATTTTTTTTATTTTTTTTTTCACAAACTTTATTTAACGGTTTTACTTTTTTTTTTTTAGTCCCACCAGGGGACTTCACTATGCGATATGCCGATCGCATATATAATGCTTTGGTATACTTCGTATACCAAAGCATTATTGCCTGTCAGTGTAAAACTGACAGGCAACCTGTTAGGTCATGCCTCTGGCATCGCCTAACAGGCAGATGCTGAAGACAGACCTGGGGGTCTTTGTTAGACCCCCGGCTGTCATGGAAACCCGACGGCGACCCGCGATTTGTTTGCGGGGGCGCCGATCGGGAGACAGAGGGAGTTCCCCCCTCTGTCAAACACATTAAATGCCGCTGTCACTGTTGACAGCGGCATTTAATGGGTTAAACTGCCGGAATCGGCGCGTGCTTCGATTCCGGCAGTTGCAGCAGGAGCCAGGCTGTGTATAACAGCCGTGCTCCTGCCGCTGATCGCGTGGGTAAACTGTCAGTACCCGCGCGATCACAGGACGGATATATCCGTCCTCCTGCGCGAACTAGCAGCTGCTGAGGACGGATATATCCGTCCTTCGGCGTTAAGGGGTTAAAGTGCAAGAAGTTTCGCTAGAAAAAAAAGGGAATACAAACCGCCGCAACCATAGGGCATTACCTACATAAGGAAAAAAGTAGATGAGGTGGTGATAAATATGCTCACCTGGTGATGTCGTGCTGGGAGCACGACACCCCTGAAGATGTAGTCTTTGGATCTGTAATTAGACGTCAGGGAACTGCAAGCCACGGGTTGTACCGGAAACCAATACCTTGGACCGGCTCTTAGTAAGATAGTGGGATTGTGAGAGTCATACCTTGTGTAGGTGATAGAAACTCAAAAATCAACCCTTGAAGCGGCGCTGGTCCCTTAGAGCGCAGTATCCTGTTGGTCCTTAGTGTTGCATGAAGAAGCAAACACCGTTTGAGTAAAATAGTTTTTAATGGATACAGGCGACGCGTTTTGGAGCCGATCCGGCTCCTTCCTCAGGCAGTATCAGAACACAGTCACACAGCATAATAATTAGAGAGCTTTCTTGTTATGGTGGCACAAGCTGGGCACCACATATTCGCATATCTATGGAAAAAATCTAATTTTCACTCTGCAACATCGAGTGCACAATAATTTCTGGAAAACACATGCGGGGTTAAAATGCTCACTACACCCCTAGGTGAATACCTTAAGGCGTGTAGTTTCCAAAATGAGGTCACTTCTGTGGGGTTTCCACTGTTTTGGTCCCACAGGGGCTTTGCAAATGCGACATAGCGCACAGAAACCAATCCAGCAAAATCTGCACTCCAAAAGCCAAATGGCGCTCCTTCCCTTCTGAGACCTACCGTGTGCCCAAACAGCAGTTTATGACCAAAAATGGGTCATTGCCGTACTCGGGATAAATTGCTCTACAAATGTTGGGGTTCTTTAGTTCCTTTATTTGTTGAGAAAATTTAAATTTTTGAGCTAAATCTACGCCTTATTGAAGAAAAATGATTTTTTTTAATTTTCACTGCCCAATTCTAATAAAATCAATGAAACACCTGTGGGGATCAAAATGCTCACTACACCCCTAGATTAATTCTTCAAGGGGTGTAGCTTCGTGAACGGAGTCCCTTTTGGGTAGTTTACACTGTATTGGTACTTTAGTGGCTTTGCAAAAACGACATGGTGTCAAGAAACCAATCCAGCAAAATCTGCTCTCCAAAAGCCAAATGGCGCTCCTTCCCTTCTGAGACCTACCGTGTGTCCAAACAGCAGTTTATGACCACATATAGGGTATTTCCGTACTCCAGAGAAGTTGGTTTACAAATGTTGGGGTTCTTTTTTCCTTTATTTATTGAGAAAATGAAAATTTTTGAGGTAATGCTACGTCTTATTGAAGAAAAAGGATTGTTTTTATTTTCACTGCCCAATTCTAATAAAATCTATGAAACACCTGTGGGGTCAAAATGCTCACTACTCCCCTAAATTAATTCCTCCTGTAACGGCTGCCGCGCCGTTCCCCGCCGTTCCCCGCCATTCCCGCGGCCTCCGCTCCGGTTCCGGCACCCTCCATCATCAGCTGCTCGTCCCGAGCTACACTTACCCGGTCCGGACGCTCTGCTGGCCCTGGACCGCCTCAGATGAGTGCAGCCATCACCTCCTTCCGTGGTCGGCATCCCCGATGTGCGGCTGCTGTCACTAGAGGGCACGCACGCTGACTCGTCCTGCCTTAAAGGGCCAGCGAGCGCCTTAATTCCCTGAACTTCCTATTTAAGGTTCCTCCTCCCTTCCATCCCTGCTTGTTCAACCAAGTTTCCAGTGAGTTCCCTGTGCCCTAGTTCCCTGTTTCCAATCCTTCTACCTTTGTCTGGATTTTCCGTTACTGACCTCTGCTTGAACGTGACTATCCTTGTCTGCCGCCTGCCTTGACCTATTGCTGCCATACCCGTTACGACATCTGCCACCTTCCTTGACCTATTGCTGCCATACCCGTTACGATGCCTGCCGCCTGTCCTGACTTCTGCCTATCCATCCGACTGCCTCTACCCGCTGTGCCAAGCGTTGCCTGGGTTCCAAGCACCCTCTCCCTGACGACAACGAGGATCCACGAACAAACCGGTGAGAACCGTTATAGGTTGAACAAGCCATGGATCCCCTTGACACAGCCCTGCCAGACACGGCTGATATGGCTCAGGAGCTTTCTAGACAACGAGTCCGCCAATATCAGATTTTCCAGTTTCTGCAGAACGTGTCCACTCACTTGAATGAACCAGCACCTCCGGCGCCTCCGATTCTACCACCACCACAACAAGCTCCTGTCTACAGTCCCAGACTTCACCTACCTATGCCTGCTCGCTATGAGGGAGACCCCCAAGACCTGCAGGGGATTTGTTAACCAATGCACCATCCACTTTGAAGTTCTGGCACATCATTTTTCCTCAGACCGGGCTAAGGTGGCCTATATCCTGTCCCTGCTGTCTGGTGAAGCTTGCTTGGGCATCGTCCTTGTGGGAGAGAAACGACCCGATCATGTACAATATTCAGAACTTTCTCTATACTTTTAAAAGGGTGTTTGAAGAACCGGGCCTCTTCTGCAGTGTCCTCCCTACTTAAGCTCTGACAAGGAACCTCCACTGTAGGCCAATATGCCATTCAGTTCCGCACCTTGGCTACAGAACTCCAGTGGAATAATGAGGCTTTGGTATCGACCTTCTGGGAGGGTCTGGCGGGTCGAATCAAGGATGAACTTGCGGGCCGACACCTTCCACCGTCCTTGGATAACTTGATTACTCTTGCTAATCGTATAGATATACGTTTCAGTGAGAGACAACAGGAATCTGCTCGAGGCAATCGGACATCACGATTGGCACCAACCTTCCAAAGACCTCTTCTGGCCTCATCTTCCTCCCGGTCGGACGAACCCATGCAGGTGGAGAGAACAAGACTCACGCCTGAGGAGCGCCAGAATAGACGCAAGTTGAATTTATGTCTGTATTGTGGTGGAAATACGCACTTCCTCAGAGACTGCCCAGTGAGGCCGGAAAACTCCAATGCCTAGGGCAAGTAGGAGAGGTTACCCTAGGTGGAATACCTTCCTCTCAGAAGATGATCATACCAGCGAAGCTGTCCTTTGCAGGAACCACTTTCGGCGTTCAAGCCTTCCTTGATTCCGGATCCGCTGGGAATTTTCTGTGCCAGTCCTTGGTAAATCGCTAACAAATCCCAGTGCAAAGACTCACCAAACCGTTGTCCATTGCTTCTGTAGATGGGAGGCGCCTACAGGAAACTATCTATCTCGTCACCGAACCCATTCTCTTGTTAACAGGGGCACTGCACCAGGAACGTATCTCCTTCTATGTGTTAAAAAACTCTCTGAACCCTTTGCTTCTAGTTCTACTGTGGTTGCAGAAGCACTCTCCTGTTATTGACTGGACTGGAGGTCAAATTCCCCGCTGGAGTGACTTCTGTCACCAACATTGTCTGCTATCTATTCACCCACCTAAGCCTCAGTCTGCAGAACCTGACTCAGCAGGACTTCCTACTCCATACAAAAGCTTCTCGGATGTCTTCTGCAAACAACAAGCTGAATAGCTGGCTCCTCACAGGCCATACGACTGTGCCATAGACCTGGTCCCCAACGCCTCGCCTCCCAGAGGTTGAGTCTACCCTTTGTTTTTGCCCGAGACTGAGGCCATGTCTAGGTATGTCCAAGAAAATCTGGAGAGAGGATTCATCCGTAAGTCCTCCTCACCTGCTGGCGCAGGGTTTTTCTTTGTGGGAAAAAAAGACGGCTCCCTGCGTCCTTGTATTGATTACCGAGGATTAAACAATATCACGTTAAAGAACAAGTACCCGTTACCATTGATCTCAGAACTCTTTGACCGGCTACAGGGGGCGAAGATCTTCACCAAACTAGACCTTCGTGGAGCTTATAATGTTGTCCGTATCCACGAGGGAGACGAATGGAAAACCGCCTTCAATACTCGTGATGGCCATTTTGAATACTGTGTCATGCCCTTTGGACTTTGTAATGCTCCTGCGGTTTTCCAGGCCTTTGTTAATGACATTTTTCGAGATCTGTTGTACAGCTGTGTGGTGGTATACCTGGATGACATTTTAATCTTCTCCCCCAATATTCAAACCCATCGTGTGCATGTGCGCCAGGTGTTACAACATCTCCGAGAGAACTCTCTGTTTGCCAAGCTAGAAAAATGCCTCTCCGAGAGAACCAGCCTGCCTTTCTTGGGGTATGTCATTTCCGACCAGGGCCTTCAAATGGATCCAGCCAAGCTGTCCTCAATTCTCAACTGGCCTCGTCCGCAAGGACTTAAAGCGGTAAAACGCCTGCTAGGATTCGCAAATTATTACCGCCAGTTTATTCCTCATCTCTCCTCTATGACGGCTCCTATTTCTGCTCTGACCAAAAAAGGGGTTAATGCTAAAGACTGGACCGCGGAGGCCGAAGCCGCATTCCAAGCTCTCAAAGCTGCCTTCTCTTCTGCCTCAGTCCTACATAGACCGGATTCCACCAAACCATTTGTTCTGGAGGTCGATGCTTCTTCTGTGGGAGTTGGAGCTATTCTGTCCCAGAAGACTTGTAGAGAGAGACTCGTGGCCTGCGTTTTTTTCTCCAAATCGTTCACATCCGCTGAAAAAAATTATGGAATTGGAGATAAAGAACTTTTAACTATTAAATTGGCCCTGGAGGAATGGAGACATTTGCTTGAGGGTGCACGGCACCCCATCATTGTTTACACAGACCATAAAAACCTCCTATACTTACAAACTGCTCAACGCCTAAACTCTCGTCAAGCTCGGTGGGCATTATTCTTCTCCAGATTCGACTTTCAGCTTCATTACAGACCTGCTGGAAAGAATACCAAGGCTGACACCTTATCTCGCTGTTTTGACCCCACAGACCAAGAGCCCAGACCCCAGTTTATTATAGATCCGAAACGTATTGTGATCGCTGCTCCTGCTGAAGTGGTACACATTCCCAGAGGAAAGACCTACCTACCCCCTAAACAAAGGGATTGTGTTCTGCATTGGGGTCATGCCTCCAGGGTTTCTGGGCACCCTGGCATCAAAAAGACTCTCGATTTGATTGGTCATCAGTACTGGTGGCCTTCCATGTCCCAAGACACTAAAGACTTTGATTCTGCCTGCTCCACTTGCTCTCAAAATAAAGTCTCCCATTCAAGACCTGCTGGCCTTTTGCACCCCCTGCCTGTGCCTGACTCTCCCTGGTCGCACATTGCCATGGACTTCATCACCGATCTGCCTAGTTTTGCTGGATGTACCGTAATCTGGGTTGTGGTGGATCACTTTTCCAAGATAGCGCACTTCGTACCTCTCTCAGGCCTTCCGTCATCTTCCCGACAGGCAACGCTGTTTGTTGAGCACATCTTTCGCCTGCATGGTCTTCCTAAGCACATTGTTTCTGATAGAGGAGTTCAGTTAACATCCAAGTTCTGGAGAGCCTTGTACAAACTGCTGGAGGTCAAACTAGATGTAAAGGATCTGCCAGGCACAGCTTCGGGGTTAACTCCCTTAATTAATCAGTCAGCACCTGAATCTACATCCCTGAGACTGACTCCAGCTTCCACCACTCAGGCTGGCAGGCTTAGGAGTGGGAGAGCCTATCGCAGCCTGGCCAGACTCAGCTAGCTCCCGCCCTCTGTCTATTTATACCTGCATTTCCTGTTCCTCCTTGCTTGTTATTCTTTTTCGTGTGGTTTCCTGGCCCAGCTACAGCTCCTTCTATTTTGTTCCTGCTCCATACAGACCCTGGCTTACTGACTACTCTTCTGCTCTTCGTTTGGTACCTCGCACACTCCTGGCTTGACTCGGCTCGTTCACCACTCTGGTTGCTCACGGTGTTGCCGTGGGCAACTGCCCCTTTCCCTTGCTTGTATTCCCTTGTATGTTTGTCGTGTTTGTCGTGCACCTACTGAGTGCAGGGACCGCCGCCCAGTTGTACCCCGTCGCCTAGGGACGGGCAGGCAGGGACAGAGTGGCGGGTAGATTAGGGCTCACTTGTCCGTTTCCCTACCCCCCGGTCATTACATAATAACAAGCCCAAACATAGTCTACCCTGGTCCCTGACACCACTATGGACCCCCGTGAGACCCTGGCTCAGCAAATGCAGGGTCTCTCCCTACAGGTCCAGGCCCTGGCTCAGAGGGTCAACCAGCCTGATGCTACCTTGGTAGTTCCCCTCACGCACCTCTTGAACCCCACCTCAAGTTGCCCGACCGGTTCTCAGCGGACCGGAGGGCTTTTCTCTCCTTTCGGGAGAGTTGTAGGCTTTACTTTCGTTTAAAGCCTCATTCCTCAGGTTCTGAGAGCCAGCGGGTGGGTATAATTATGTCCCGGCTCCAGGAAGGGCCCCAAGAGTGGGCCTTCTCCTTGGCTCCTGACGCCCCTGAACTTTCCTCCGTTGATTGTTTCTTTTCTGCTCTCGGACTTATTTATGACGAGACTGACAGGACTGCCTTTGCCGAGAATCAGCTGGTGACCTTACGTCAGGGTAAGAGACCTGTTGAGGAGTATTGCTCTGACTTTAGGAAGTGGTGCGTAGCTTCTCGGTGGAATGACCCTGCCTTAAGGTGCCAGTTTAGGTTGGGTCTGTCGAATGCCCTGAAAGACCTGCTAGTTAGCTATCCCTCTTCTGACTCCCTAGACCAGGCTATGGCTTTAGCGGTACGACTTGACCGACGTCTCAGGGAATGACAACATGAACGTTTATGTGTTTTCTCCTCCGACTCCCCCATGATGCCTCCCGAAGTTCCGTTGCTTCGTTCCTCCAGGAAAGACTCAGAGATACCTATGCAACTCGGGGCCTCCGTGTCCCCCCAACAACGTAGAGAATTCCGCAGGAAGAATGGTCTCTGCTTCTACTGTGGGGATGACAAGCATCAAGTGAACAACTGTCCTAAGCGTAAGAATGCAGCCAGAGAACTTCCGCGTCTAAGTGATCATCGGGGAGGTCACTTGGGCGCACAGGTATTCCCAGTAAATAGGAAACGTACTAAGATCTTGCTTCCCTTTCAGGTCTCTTTTGGTGGTAGGTCTGCTACCGGCAGTGCCTTCGTGGATTCAGGGTCCTCTACTAATATTATGTCTGTGGAATTTGCAATGTCTCTTGCTATGCCTCTGATTGATTTGCCTAAACTTGTCCCGGTAGTGGGTATCGACTCCACTCCTCTTGCTAATGGTTATTTTACACAGCATACCCCTGTTTTTGAACTCCTTGTTGGCTCCATGCATTTGGAGCAATGCTCTGTACTGTTGATGCAGGGATTATCGTACGATTTGGTTCTAGGCCTTCCCTGGTTGCAGTTGCATAATCCCACGTTTGACTGGAATACTGGGGAGCTAACCAAATGGGGTAATGAATGTTGTACGTCATGTTTTTCTGTTAATTCTATTTCTCCCCCTGAGGAGGCGAATACGCTACCCGAGTTTGTTCAGGACTTTGCTGATGTTTTCTCTAGGGAGGCCTCCGAAGTGTTACCTCCTCATAGAGAATACGATTGCGCTATCGAATTGGTACCAGGAGCTAAGCTTCCTAAGGGTAGGATATTTAATCTTTCTTGTCCCGAACGTGAAGCCATGAGAGAGTATATCCAGGAATCCCTGGCCAAGGGTTACATTCGTCCCTCTTCTTCTCCGGTAGGTGCTGGCTTCTTCTTCGTGGGGAAGAAGGATGGTGGTCTTAGGCCATGCATTGACTACCGTAGCCTGAATAAGGTCACGGTAAGGAACCAGTATCCCCTTCCTTTGATTCCTGATCTCTTTAATCAGATTCAGGGGGCCCAATGGTTCTCTAAATTGGATCTACGGGGGGCGTATAACCTTATTCGCATCAAAGAGGGGGATGAGTGGAAGACTGCGTTTAACACGCCCGAAGGCCATTTCGAATACCTCGTCATGCCCTTTGGGTTGTGTAATGCCCCTGCGGTCTTCCAGAATTTTATAAATGAGATTTTGAGAAATTAACTGGGGATATTTCTTGTAGTGTACCTTGATGACATACTGGTGTTTTCCAAGGACTGGTCCTCCCACATTGAGCATGTCAGGAAGGTGCTCCAGGTCCTTCGGGAAAACAAACTGTTTGCCAAAACCGAAAAATGTGTGTTTGGGGTACAGGAGATACCATTTTTTGGTTCAAATCCTCACTCCTCATGAATTCCGCATGGACCCCGCCAAGGTTCAGGCTGTGGCGGAATGGGTCCAACCTGCCTCCCTGAAGGCGTTACAGTGTTTTTTGGGGTTCGCTAATTATTACAGGAGATTTATTGCTAACTTCTCGGTCATCGCTAAGCCTCTTACGGACCTCACTCGCAAAGGTGCTGATCTCCTCCACTGGCCTCCTGAGGCTGTCCAGGCTTTTGAGGTCCTTAAGAAGTGCTTTATCTCGGCCCCGGTGCTGGTTCAGCCCAACCAAATGGAGCCATTTATCATGGAAGTTGACGCATCTGAGGTGGGAGTGGGGGCTGTCTTGTCCCAGGGTACCAGGTCCCTCACCAATCTCCGCCCCTGTGCCTACTTCTCCAGGAAGTTTTAGCCAACTGAGAGTAACTATGATATTGGCAACCGCAAACTCTTAGCCATTAAATGGGCATTTGAAGAGTGGCGCCACTTCCTGGAGGGGGCTAGACACCAGGTAACGGTCCTTACCGACCACAAGAATCTGGTTTTCCTAGAATCTGCCCGGAGGCTAAACCCGAGACAAGCTCGATGGGCGATATTTTTTCCAGATTAAATTTTTTGGTTACCTATAGGGCTGGGTCTAAAAATATTAAGGCTGATGCACTGTCGCGTAGCTTCATGGCCAGCCCTCCTTCGGAGGAAGATCCTGCTTGTATTTTGCCTCCAGGTATAATCATTTCCTCGATCGATTCTGATTTAGTCTCTGAAATTGCTGCTGCTCAAGGTTCAGCTCCCGGGAACCTTCCTGAGAACAAGCTGTTTGTTCCCCTGCAATTCCGGCTAAGGGTACTTAGGGAAAATCATGACTCCGCACTATCTGGTCATCCAGGCATCCTGGGTACCAAACACCTCATTACCAGAAATTATTGGTGGCCTGGGTTGCCTAAAGACGTTAAGGCCTACGTCGCCGCTTGTGAGGTTTGTGCTAGGTCCAAGACTCCCAGGTCCCGACCAGCGGGCTTACTGCGTTCGTTGCCCATTCCCCAGAGACCTTGGACACATATCTCCATGGATTTTATCACCGATTTGCCTCCATCCCAAGGCAAGTCGGTGGTGTGGGTGGTGGTAGACCGCTTCAGTAAGATGTGCCACTTTGTGCCCCTCAAGAAACTACCCAACGCCAAGACGTTGGCTACCTTGTTTGTCAAACACATCCTGCGTCTCCATGGGGTCCCTGTCAATATTGTTTCGGACAGAGGGGTACAATTTGTTTCATTGTTTTGGAGAGCCTTCTGTATGAAGTTGGGGATTGATCTGTCCTTCTCCTCTGCCTTCCATCCTGAAACCAATGGTCAAACGGAGAGGACTAATCAATCTCTCGAACAATACTTAAGGTGTTTTGTCTCTGACTGTCAATATGATTGGGTCTCATTCATTCCCCTTGCCGAATCTTCCCTTAATAACCGGGTCAGTAACTCGTCAGGGGTCTCTCCCTTTTTCTGTAATTTTGGGTTTAATCCACGGTTCTCCTCCGTTTCACCTGGTAGTTCCAACAATCCCGAGGTAGAGGTCGTTCATCGGGAACTGTGCACAGTCTGGGCCCAGGTTCAGAAGAACCTAGAGGCGTCCCAGAGCGTACAAAAAACTCAGGCTGATAGAAAACGTTCTGCTAACCCCCTGTTTATGGTCGGGGATCTGGTGTGGTTGTCGTCTAGGAACTTGCGTCTCAAGGTTCCGTCCAAGAAGTTTGCTCCCCAGTTTATTGGGCCGTATAAGGTCATTGAAGTCCTCAATCCTGTCTCCTTCCGGCTGGAGTTACCCCCGTCTTTTCGTATACACAACGTGTTTCATGCCTCCCTCCTTAAACGCTGCTCCCCGTCCTTGGCTCCCTCGAGGAGACCTCCTGTTCCCGTCCTCACCCCTGAGGGGGTGGAATTCGAGGTGGCCAGGATTGTGGACAGCAAGATGGTCCAAGGCTCCCTCCAGTACCTGGTCCATTGGAGAGGATACGGGCCCGAGGAGAGGACTTGGGTACCCGCCCGGGATGTTCACGCTGGGGTATTGGTCAGGAGGTTCCACCTGCGTTTCCCCAGTAAACCAGGTCCACTTAGAAAGGGTCCGGTGGCCCCTCATAAAAGGGGGGGTACTGTAAAGGATCTGCCAGGCACAGCTTCGGGGTTAACTCCCTTAATTAATCAGTCAGCACCTGAATCTACATCCCTGAGACTGACTCCAGCTTCCACCACTCAGGCTGGCAGGCTTAGGAGTGGGAGAGCCTATCGCAGCCTGGCCAGACTCAGCTAGCTCCCGCCCTCTGTCTATTTATACCTGCATTTCCTGTTCCTCCTTGCTTGTTATTCTTTTTCGTGTGGTTTCCTGGCCCAGCTACAGCTCCTTCTATTTTGTTCCTGCTCCATACAGACCCTGGCTTACTGACTACTCTTCTGCTCTTCGTTTGGTACCTCGCACACTCCTGGCTTGACTCGGCTCGTTCACCACTCTGGTTGCTCACGGTGTTGCCGTGGGCAACTGCCCCTTTCCCTTGCTTGTATTCCCTTGTATGTTTGTCGTGTTTGTCGTGCACCTACTGAGTGCAGGGACCGCCGCCCAGTTGTACCCCGTCGCCTAGGGCGGGTCGTTGTAAGTAGGCAGGGACAGAGTGGCGGGTAGATTAGGGCTCACTTGTCCGTTTCCCTACCCCCCGGTCATTACACTAGACTTCTCTTCCGCGTACCATCCCCAATCCAATGGTTAAGTAGAGCGGATAAACCAAATGCTTGAAGGTTTCCTCAGGAATTTCGTGTCTCCGATACAAGACAACTGGGCAAGTCTGCTTCCATGGGCCGAATTTGCCTACAACAACCATAGGGGGGAATCTACCCGCTCTTCTCCCTTCTTCTTGGTGTATGGCCAGCACCCAGGAATTCCTCTACCAGTCTCTGTGCCTTCTGAAGTTCCAGCTGCTAACACGGTCCACCGTGACTTTCTACGGATTTTGCAGACGGCCAAGGACTCCATCCACAAAGCCGTAGCCGGGTTTAAGAGAGACGCGGATAAAAGACGTAGGATACCGCCGCAGCTCCTTCCTGGGGATAAAGTCTGGCTATCCACCCGGTACATACGTTTGAAGACCCCTTGTTACAAGCTAGCTCCTCGGTTTCTGGGTCCCTATGAAGTAACTTTCAGACTTCGCCTTCCTCAGTCCCTAAAAATCTCTAATTCCTTCCACATTTCCCTGCTAAAACCCACCATAATCAAACGGTTTTCTAAGAAAATTCCGGTCCATCCTGTACCGGCGACTGATGCCGAATTTGAAATTCAAGAGATCCAGGATGTCAAACGATCACGGGGGAGATTATGGTACCTAGTGGACTGGAGAGATTATGGTCCTGAGGAGAAATCATGGGAGCCCGTGGAGAATATCAATGCCCCAGCTCTCATCAAGGACTTTGAGCGAAGGTTTCCAGGCAAGCCTAAAAAGAGGGGGCGTAAAGGGGGGGTACTGTAACGGCTGCCGCGCCATTCCCACGGCCTCCGCTCCGGTTCCGGCACCCTCCCTCATCAGCTGCTCGTCCCGAGCTCCACTTACCCGGTCCGGACGCTCTGCTGGCCCTGGACGGCGTCAGGTGAGTGCAACCCGATGTGCGGCTGCTGTCACTAGAGGGGGTGCGCGCTGACTCGTCCTGCCTTAAAGGGCCAGCGCGCGCCTTAATTCCCTGAACTTCCTATTTAAGGTTCCTCCTCCCTTCCATCCCTGCTTGTTCAACTAAGTTCCCCATGAGTTCCCTGTGCCCTAGTTCCCTGTTTCCGTTCCTTCTGCCTTTGGATTTCCCGTTACTGACCTCTGCTTGAACTTGACTATCCTTGTCTGCCGCCTGCCTTGACCTATTGCTGCCACATCCGTTACGACTTCTGCCGCCTGCCTTGACCTATTGCTGCCATACCCGTTACGATGCCTGCCGCCTGTCCTGACTTCTGCCTATCCATCCGACTGCCTCTACCCACTGTGCCAAGCGTTGCCTGGGTTCCAAGCACCATCTCCCAGACGACAACGAGGATCCACAAACAAACCGGTGAGAACCGTTATACCTCCATGGGTGTAGTTTCTGAAATGGAGTCACTTTTTGGACGTTATCACTGTTTTGGTTCCTCAGGGACTTTATAAATGTGACATGGCCTCCGCAAACCATTCCTGCTGAATTTGAGCTCCAAAAGTCAAATGGCGCTCTTTCCCTTCTAAGCCCTGCTGTGTGTCCAAACAGCTGTTTATGGCCACATGTGGGATATTTTTTTACTTGGGAGAAATTGCTTCATAAATGTTTTGTCTTCTTTAGTCTTTGTGGAAATTAGAAAAAATTAGCTAAACCTACATTTTCTTTGAAAATATTTAGATTTTAATCTTCACGGCCTACTTCCAATAATTTCTGCAATAAACCTATGGGGTCAAAGTACTCACTATACCCCTAGATAATAATGAAAATACATGCACTAAATATAAACCACAGCATGACATAAATAACAAAATGCTAATATGAATGAAAAATTTGCTAATGGGTCAATTCCCTTTTAGAAAAAAACAACTAAATTAAGCAATGAGACCAATACATTTGGTCATTCAGATTAGTAGTCAGGAAGTGATGCAGCAGACACCCTCTGCTGCTAATAAGTGGTATATCCTAGTTATACCCAACGCAGTCCATCTGCGAGCAAGGTAGGGGATAACTGTCCAGGGTAAAACATAAGGGTTCCTGCAGAGGGAAGCAAGTGGTAGATGGGTGTCACCGTTCAGTATGGCAAACACCTGTCCAGCAAGTGCAATACCACAGTCAGACTTTGCACTGACCATTTTCATTAGCATAATCAAAGGGACCCCAGATTTCACCATTTAACCCTTATACAGGGATTTGGTCTTCGTTGCAGTAAATCCCCAGGTTGCATCTGCTGAGTAGCCGATAACTGGTGTAGCCAAAAAGTTAATAGAATAAACGAAACAAGTCAAATGTTATATTGGGTAAACCCAAGAGAGCGTCAGAACCAAACCATATCCAAACTCAGACACAGGAACAGGCTGGGTATAAATTCAAAAGTACAGAATTAACAAAATTAGCATGCAAACGGAAGGTCAGGCAGTCCAGGGTCATACACAGTTCAGCAATGGAGGAAAAATTCAGAAGAGTAGTCAATGGGTAGCCGGATCAAATAACAGGAATAGCAGGCAACAAACACCAAAACGAGGATTAATTAATAACTGGCAAAGCAGGTTGCCAGTATTCATATAGAGTTTTAAGCTCCTTAATTAGGCTGCCGGCCGAGCCACCCGACTGGCAAGCCACCTGATCGGCAAGACCAACTATTGCTACTTACGTGGGGCCACTGGACTCTTAGGTCCAGGCGTCAGGGGATTTCTAGAATAAAATGCTTCAATTAATTTGTTAGCGTTAATTAATTTAGCTTGAACCCAAGACCTTTCCTCCATATCATAACATCACCAATGGATCAAGTACTGGAGAACCCCTGACCAAATGAGAATCAACAATATTTTGGACATCAATGTCTAGATGACGTCTTACAAGTACCGGAAGTGGAGACTTGTTTACAACATGCTCAAGATTCCTATATAGTTTTAATAAGGACTTATGGACAATAAGAGTTTTAAAGGAAGCCGGAAGAAGAAGACGGAAAGCAGACAGGTTAATGACTTGAAAACAATTTCATGAGGACAAATCATTTTGGGACCAAGTTAAGCAGACCGTACCTTCAGTTTAATATTCCTAGTAGAAAACCACACTATGCTGAAAACAAAGGGCCAGAGGAACTTCTTTTGTCAGCAACTTTCTTTTGTCTCCCAGATTGTTCAAGATCACGATGAACCTGTGACCAATCTAAATTTAGTTGATTAGAAAAAGTTTCAGCCTCAAGGAGTATCAACATTAATGGAGGAAGAACTGCAATGATGATGAAATCTAAAGTTACAGAAGAACTGAGAGATCTAATGGAGTTCTGGAACCGATAATTAAGTGCAATTTCAGACAAAAGTAAATAAGAGACCCAATCAATTTGATTATCAGAGATAAAACAGTGTAAATCATGCGGATTAGTACATTCCGTCCAGCCATTCGTTTCTGAGTAATAGGCGGATGAAACAGATAAATACATTTTAAACCTAGCAAAGAAATCCCGCTCAAACTGAGATAAACTGCGAACAACAATCTGAAACAAAATTTTCAGGAATTTTATGCATTCTAACAATATGCTCAATAAACAATTTTGCAAAAGAAACTGAACTAGGTAACTTGGCGATAGTAATAAAATGATATTGTTAAGAAAAACGATCGACTACAACCCAAACAGTCTTGCCATCAGAAATATCATTATTAACCCCTTAACGCACCATGACGTAACTGTACGTCATGGTGAGCAGTAAATTCGCGCACCTTGACGTACAGTTACGTCAGTGCTTTGACAGCTAACCGCCGCGCGGCGCTACACCGCAGCGGCGGTTAACTGTGCAGGGTGTCAGCCCTGCTCTCCCCGTTGCCGATCAGCGGCCTGTCGCCGCTGATATCGGCAGTTAACCCCTTAATTGCGGCGCTCGATTTTGAACGCCACAATTAAGGTCTTTAGCGCCGATCGGCAGCCCCCATGTGAAATCACGGGGGCTGGCGATGGTACCCATGGCAACCGGACGCCAGACAATGGCTTCCGGGTTGCCATGTACAGAAGCCTATGAGGACCACCCCGAGGGTGGTCGTCGTAGGCTTCCTGTCAGTGTGACTGTCACGTCACAATGACAGTTAGAACACATTACACTACGTGTGTAGTGTAATGTATTCCAGCAGCGATCAGAGCTGCAAGTCTAAGTGTCCCCTAGTGGGACAAGTGAAAAAAGTTAAAAAAAGAATAAAAATGTTTTAAAAAAAGTGTAAAAATAAAAGTTATAAGTGACATAAACATGAACTGCTTTTTTCCTATTATAAGTCTTTTATTATAGGAAAAAAAATGAATACGTAAAAAAAAATGACACACATTTGGTATCACCGCGTTCGTAATGACCCCAACTATAAAACTATAATATTATTTTTCCCGCACGGTGAACGCCGCAAAAAAAATAAACGAAAAACTATGCCAGAATCACTATTTTTTGGTCACCACCCCTCACAAAATATACAATAAAGAGTGATCAAAAAGTCGCATGTACGCCAAAATAGTACCGATACAAACTACAACCCGTCCCGCAAAAAACAAGCCCTTACACAGCTTTTTTGACTGAAAAATAAAAAAACGTTACGGCTCTCAGAATACGGTGACACAGGAAATAAATTATTTTCTAAATAAGTTATTTTATTGCGCAAACGCTGCAAAACATAAAAAAAACTTATATACAAATGGTATCACTGTAATCGTACCGACCCGCAGAATAAAGAATAATGGTCATTTATAGCCCAGGGTAAACGCCGTCAAAAATAAATAAAAATCATTGTCAGAATTGATGGTTTTTGGTCACCTTGCTTGCCGAAAAAATTGAATAAAAAGTGATCAACAAAATTGCATGTACCCCAAAATGGTACCAATGAAAATTACAGATTGTCCCGCAACAAATAAGCCCTCACGCAGCTCCGGTGGTGAAAAAATAAAAAAAGTTCCGGCTCCCAGATTATGGCGATGCAAAATGTGCAGAGTGTTCCAAAAGTGGATAAGATCGGGCGCCATTTATAAGTGCGACACTGGCCACATATCTGTGGATTATTATTTATTTACCCCATTATTATACCCTCTTATTATGCCCCTGATTTACTCTGCCCAGTCTACATATGCCCCATATTATAAACTGAAATACCAGCAAAACGCCAGAACTACTACCAAGCAAAATATGCGCTCCAAAAGCCAAATGGCGTCCCTCCCTTCTGAGCCCTACAGCGTGCCCAAACAGCCGTTTACGTCCACCGATATGGCATCGTACCAAAAAATGGTACCAATAAAAACTACAGCTCGTCCCGCAAAAAATAAGCCCCCACACCGCTCTATTGACGGAAAAATAAAAAAGTAGTGGCTCTTGGAAAGCGGGGAGGAAAAACGAAAAAGCAAAACATGAATCAGTTCGTAAGGGTTAATTACTTTCGAATGAAAAAACATTTATGACCACATGTGGGGTATAGCCGTACTCGGGAGAAATTGCTTTACAAATGTTGGGGTGCATTTTCTCCTTTATCCTTTGTGAAATTGAAAAAATTCAACATTTTAGTGGAAATAATGTTGATATTAATTTTCACGCCCTAATTCTAATAAATTCTGCAAAAGACGTGTGGGGCCTAAATGCTCACTATACCCCTACATAGATTCCTTAAGTGGTGTCGTTTCCCAAATGGGGTTACTTTTGGGGGGCTTCCACTGTTTCGGTCTCTCAGGGGCTTTGCAAATTCGACATGACACCCAAAAACTATTCCAGCTAAATTTGAGCTCCAAAAGCCAAATAGCTCTCCTTCCCTTCTAAGCCCCGGTGTGGGTCCAAACAGCAGTTTATTACCACATATGAGGTATTTACGTAATCAGGAGAAATTGTTTTACAAATGTTGGGGCGCTTTTTCTCCTTTATTCCTTGTAAAAATTAAAAATGGCTACCTTTTTTCAGAAAAAAAAGTAGATTTTTACCTTTACAGACTAATTCCAATGAATTCAGCAAAAAAACTGTGGGGTCAAAATGCTAACTTTACCACTAGAAAAATTCCTTGAGGGGTGTAGCTTCCAAAATGGGGTCACTATTGGGGGGTTTCCACGGTTTTTATCCCTCCAGTGCATTGCAAACGCGACACGGCACTGAAAACTATTCCAGCAAAATCAGAAATCCAAAAGGTGCTCCTTCTCTTCTGAGGCCTGCTGTGGGTCCAAACAGCAGTTTATTACCACATATGGGGTATTGCTATAATCGGAAGAAATTGCTTTACATATGTTGGGGTGTTTTTTCTACTTTATTCCTTGTAAAAATTTAAAATTTCCCCATTTTTTCACAAAAGAAGTAGATTTTCACCTTCACATACTAATTCAAATAAATGTAGCAAAAAAACTGTGGGTTCAAAATGCTAACTATACCCATAGATAAATTCCTTGAGGGGTATAGTTTCCAAAATGGGGTCACTTTTGGTGGGTTTCCACTGTTTTGGCAGCACAAGACCTCCTCACGCCTGACATGGTACCTAAAATATATTCTAAAAAAAAGGAGGCCCAAAATCCACTAGGTGCTCCTTTGCTTCTGAGGCCGGTGTTTCAGTCCATGACCGCACTAGGGCCACATGTGGGATATTTCTAAAAACTGCAGAATCTGGGCAATAAATATTGAGTTGCATTTCTTGGGTAAAACCTTCTGTGGTACAGAAAAAAATTGTTACAAATGAATTTTTGAAGAAAAAAAATGAAATTTGTAAATTTCACCTCTACTTTGCTTTAATTCCTGTGAAACGCCTAAAGGGCTAAAATACTTTGTGAATGCTGTTTTGAATACTTTGATTGGTGAAGTTTTCAAAATGGGGTGACTTCTGGGGACTTTCTAATATATAAGGCCCTCAAAGCCATTTCAGAACTGAACTGGTCCCTGAAAAAATAGCCTTTTGAAATTTTCTTGAAAATATGAGAAATTGCTGCTAAAGTTCTAAGCCTCGTAACGTCCTAGAAAAATAAAAGATTGTTCAAAAAACGACGCAAACATAAAGTAGACATATGGGAAATATAAACTAGTATGTATTTTGTGTGGTATTACAATCTGTTTTACAAGTAAATACATTAAAATTTAGAAAAATGCTAATTTTTGCTAATTTTCTCTAAATCTTGGCGTTTCTTACAAATAAATATTGAATTTAACGACGAAATTTTTTCAGCATCATAAAGTACAACATGTCACGAGAAAACAATCCCAGAATCGCTTGGATAGGTAAAAGCATTCTGGAGTTATTACCACATAAAGTGACACATGTCAGATTTGCAAAAATGGGGCTGGTCCTGAAGGCCAAAACAGGCTTAGTCACTAAGGGGTTAAAGTCCATAGAAATGTAAGTCAACAGCCTTTTAGAAATGGGGAGCGGAAATAATTTACCAGCAGGAAGTAAACAAGGAAACTTGACATAGGCACACACCTCATAGGCACACACCTCTTAGACACACAGATGCTGGCCACCAGTAAATATGAGACACTAATCTACTGGTATTGGACATACACAGATGACCTACCAGAAAACAGTCATGCACCTCTTGGATGACCAGTAATCCGAGGTGGGGAGGAACAAACAATTTACCTACAGATAATGAGTCAGGAGCTAAATGTTGAGTGCCTCTTATCTCTTCAGCTAAATATGAAGAAAAAGTAGAAATAATTATTCCTTTAGGAATAATAGGTTCTGGTTCAAAATTGTAAAACTGAGAAGGACTGAAACAATGAGATAAGCCATCAACCTTTACATTCTTTATTCCTGGTCTAAGGGTCACAACAAAATTAAATCTGGTAAAAACAAGGACCACCTTGCCTGTCTAGAATTTAATAATTTAGCAGACTCTAGACTGTCACGATGTGTGGGTATATGGACCCACCTGGCCGTACCGCCATAGCGGGATAGCAGCTAGCCAAACAGTGTACCAAGTCAATGTCTATAGAGTCCAAGCACAAGGGTACCTGTAGCAGTTCAGACAGTAGTAACAGCAAGGCTCAGAAGCGACCTTGGCAGCAGACACCAGGCGTGGTGTAACACAGCAGGCGTGACCGATGGCACAACACGACTCCAACTTTCTAAGGCACAGGAACAATGATAGCACGGGATACAGGTAGCAGGTACGGGAACACTGGGAACAGGATAATACTAAGGGACCATTTGCAAGACTAACACGGGTAAACACAACAACGCTCAGGCAAGGAGTAAAAGGGCAGAGCCCTTTTTATAGTCCAGGGTGATCATGGGTAAGTTGATGATTATTTTCTATGGGGCACAGCACAACGGAGCGGAAGTGAGCGCTTGCGTCTCCTGGGGAGGAGATGTGGGCCAGCGCTAATAGATCCATGGCAGCGGCTGTCAGGGGGTGAGTAATCCCGACGGTCCGTGGCCATGGACGCTACAGTATCCAACCTCTTACGCCCCCTCTTCTAGGGACCAGGGAGAGAGAGGAACTTTTTAATGAGGGCAGGAGCATTGAGGTTCTCTTCTGGCTCCCAGGACCTCTCCTCTGGACCAAACCCATTCCAATCCACCAAATAAAGCGTTCTTCCTCCTACTTTTTTGAAGTCCAGGATCTCCTTAACCTCGAATACATCAGAAGAGCCGCTGGAAGCAACTGCAGGGCTTGGCGTTTTTGTGTAGCGGTTCAGGACCACAGGCTTCAAGAGGGACATATGAAAGGAGTTGAGGATCCTGAGGGTGGGAGGCAACCGAAGCTTGTAAGAGACAGGGTTGATTTGTGGTGCCAAAACAGTGGAAATCGCCCAAAAGGGACCCCATTTGGGAAACTACTCCCCTCAAGGAAATTATCTAGGGTTATAGTGAGCATTTTGACCCCACAGGTTTGATGCAGAAATTATTGGAAGTAGGCCATGAAAATTACAATCTACATTCTTTCAAAGAAAATGTAGCTTTAGCTAATTTTTTCTCATTTCCACAAGGACTAAAGGAGAAAAAGCACCACCACATTTGTAAAGCAATTTCTCCCGATTAAAACAACACCCCACATGTGGTTCTAAATGGCTGTTTGGACACACGGCAGGGCTTAGAAGGGAAAGAGCACAATTTGGCTTTTGGAGCTCAAATTTAGCAGGAATGGTTTGCGGAGGCCATGTCACATTTGCAAAGCCCCCGAAGGGACAAAACTGTGAAAACCTCCCTCAAGTGACCCCATTTTGAAAACTAAACCCCTTGAGGAATTAATCTACGGGTGTAGTGATCATTTTGACCCCACAGGGATTTTATAGATTTTATTAGAAAATAATTTTTCTTCAATAAGGCGTAGCTTTAGCTCAAAAATTTTCATTTTCTCAACAAATAAAGGAACAAAAGAACCCCAAAATTTGTAAAGCAACTTCTCTGGAGTACGGCAATACCCCATATGTGGTCATAAACTGTTGTTTGGGCACACGGCAAGGATCAGAAGAGAAGGAGCAGCATTTGGCTTTTGGAGTACAGATTTTGCTGGTGTAAAGGATCTGCCAGGCACTACGTCTGTGGAGACTCCCAGGGTTAATCAGTCGACACCTGAGGCCAGACCTCTTAGACTGACACCGGCTCCCACCAATCAGGGTGGCAGGCTCAGGAGTGGGAGAGCCTATCGCGGCCTGGTCAGTCAGAGTTAGCTCCGCCCCCTGTCCATTTATACCTGCAGTTTTCTCTTCCTCATTGCTTGTTATTCTTTTGGATTCCTGGCCCCACTGCTGCTTGCTCCAGCCTGCTTCTGCCGTGCTTCTGCCTTGCTGCAGTTCTCCTTGACTTGACTTGCTTTGCTTTGCTTTGCCCCTGGCTTGCTTCTGTCTCCGTGCCCGCTCGGGTTACTCACTTCGTCCTGGTCCTGACTGTTCGTTCGCCGCTCCGTTTCCTCGTGGCGTTCCGTGGCTACTGCCCCTTCCCTTGCGTGTTCCCTGTTTGTTTTCCTGTGCACTTAGACAGCGTAGGGACCGCCGCCCAGTTGTACCTCGTCGCCTAGGGCGGGTCGTTGCAAGTAGGCAGGGACAGGGCGGTGGGTAGATTAGGGCTCACTTTCCCTTCACCTCCTTCCTGCCATCACAGAATAACAAGCCCTTACCTAGTCTACCATTTCTCCTACGCTGTCGCTATCATGGACCCCCTTGAGACCCTGACCCAGCAGATGCAGGGCCTCTCCCTACAGGTCCAGGCCCTGGCCCAAAGGGTTGGGCGCACCACCTCACCTCTAGAACCCGACCTCAAGTTACCTGACCGGTTTTCAGGGGACCGTAAGACGTTTCTCTCCTTCCGGGAGAGTTGCAGACTATATTTCCGCCTTAAGCCCCACTCCTCAGGTTCCGAGAACCAGCGGGTGGGTATCATCATATCCCGACTCCAGGAAGGGCCCCAAGAGTGGGCCTTCTCCTTGGCTCCTGACGCCCCTGAACTTTCCTCTGTTGATCGTTTTTTCTCTGCCCTCGGACTCATTTACGACGAGACTGACAGGACTGCTTTAGCCGAGAGTCAGTTGGTGACCTTACGTCAGGGTAGGAGACCGGTTGAGGAATACTGTTCTGATTTTAGGAAGTGGTGCGTAGCTTCTCAGTGGAACGATCCGGCCCTAAGGTGCCAGTTTAGGTTAGGATTATCTGACGCCCTGAAGGATCTGCTGGTTAGCTACCCCTCGTCTGACTCTCTTGACCAGGTTATGGCCCTAGCAGTACGACTTGACCGACGTCTCAGGGAACGTCAGCTAGAACGCTTCAGTGTGCTCCCCTCTGACTTTTCTGCGATCCCCCCCGAGGTCCCGCCTCCTCGCCCCTCCACGGAGGACTCGGAGGTACCTATGCAACTCGGGGCCTCCATGTCCCCTCGACAACGTAGGGAGTTTCGCAGAATGAACGGTCTCTGCTTCTACTGTGGGGACGACAAGCATCTACTGAACACCTGTCCCAGGCGCAAGAATAAGGAGCCGGAAAACTTCCGCGCCTAAGTGATCATCGGGGAGGTCACTTGGGCGCACAGGTATTTCCCGTTAATGTGAAACGCAATAAAATTTTGCTTCCCTTTCAGGTCTCGTTTGCTGGCCGGTCTGCCACGGGCAGTGCTTTCGTGGATTCTGGCTCATCTGCTAATATCATGTCTGTGGAATTTGCTATGTCTCTAAAGATGCCTTGTATTGATTTACCTTATCCTATCCCTGTAGTAGGAATCGACTCTACTCCCCTTGCTAATGGTTATTTTACTCAGCATACTCCTGTTTTTGAACTCCTGGTTGGCTCCATGCATTTGGAGCAGTGCTCTGTACTGGTAATGCAGGGATTATCGTCTGATCTGGTTTTAGGCCTTCCCTGGTTGCAGTTGCATAATCCCACGTTTGATTGGAATACTGGGGATCTCACCAAATGGGGTAATGAATGTCTTATGTCATGTCTTTCTGTTAACTCTATTTCTCCCCGGGAGGAGGTAAACACGCTTCCTGAGTTCGTTCAGGACTTCGCCGATGTGTTTTCTAAGGAGGCCTCCGAGGTGTTGCCCCCCCATAGAGATTACGATTGCGCTATCGATTTGGTGCCTGGTGCCAAGCTTCCTAAAGGTAGGATATTTAATCTTTCATGTCCTGAACGTGAAGCCATGAGGGTGTATATCCAGGAATGCCTGGCCAAGGGTTTCATTCGCCCCTCGACTTCTCCTGTAGGTGCTGGCTTCTTCTTCGTGGGGAAGAAGGATGGTGGTCTTAGGCCGTGCATTGATTATCGTAACCTGAATAAGGTCACTGTAAGGAACCAGTACCCACTTCCTTTGATTCCGGATCTTTTTAATCAGGTTCAGGGAGCCCAATGGTTTTCTAAGTTCGATCTACGGGGGGCATATAACCTTATCCGCATCAAAGAGGGGGATGAGTGGAAAACTGCGTTCAACACACCCGAGGGTCATTTCGAATACCTGGTCATGCCCTTTGGGTTGTGTAACGCCCCTGCTGTCTTCCAGAATTTTATTAATGAAATCCTGAGAGAGTACCTGGGTAATTTTCTTGTTGTGTACCTTGATGACATACTGGTGTTTTCCAAGGACTGGTCCTCTCACGTGGAGCATGTCAGGAAGGTGCTCCAGGTCCTTCGGGAGAATAATCTGTTTGCTAAGACTGAAAAATGTGTCTTTGGGGTACAGGAGATACCATTTTTAGGGCAAATCCTCACTCCTCATGAATTCCGCATGGACCCTGCCAAGGTTCAAGCTGTGGCGGAATGGGTCCAACCTGCCTCCCTTAAGGCGTTACAGTGTTTTTTAGGGTTCGCCAACTATTACAGGAGATTTATTGCCAACTTCTCGGTCGTCGCTAAGCCTCTTACGGACCTTACCCGCAAGGGTGCTGATGTCCTCCATTGGCCCCCTGAGGCCGTCCAGGCCTTTGAGACTCTCAAGAAGTGCTTTATCTCGGCCCCCGTGCTGATTCAGCCCAACCAAGAGGAGCCATTTATTGTGGAGGTTGACGCTTCCGAGGTGGGAGTGGGGGCCGTCTTGTCCCAGGGTACCAGCTCCCTCACCCATCTCCGCCCCTGTGCTTACTTCTCTAGGAAGTTTTCGCCCACGGAGAGTAACTATGATATTGGCAACCGCGAACTTCTAGCCATTAAATGGGCTTTTGAGGAGTGGCGGCACTTCCTGGAGGGGGCCAGACACCAGGTAACGGTCCTTACGGATCACAAGAATCTGGTTTTCCTAGAATCGGCCCGGAGGCTTAATCCTAGACAAGCTCGGTGGGCACTATTCTTTACCAGATTTAATTTCTTGGTTACCTATAGGGCTGGGTCCAAGAATATTAAGGCTGATGCTCTGTCACGTAGTTTCATGGCCAATCCTCCTTCCGAGAAGGATCCCGCTTGTATTTTACCCCCTGGTATAATCGTCTCTGCCACGGATTCTGATTTAGCTTCTGATATCGCGGCTGATCAGGGTGCAGCTCCCGGGAACGTCCCTGGGGACAAACTGTTTGTTCCCCTGCAATACCGGCTGAGGGTACTCAGGGAAAACCATGACTCCGCTCTATCTGGTCATCCTGGCATCTTGGGCACCAAACACCTCATTACCAGAAACTATTGGTGGCCTGGGTTGCCTAAAGATGTTAGGGCTTACGTCGCCGCTTGTGAGGTTTGCGCTAGGTCCAAAACCCCTAGGTCCCGACCTGCGGGCCTACTACGTCCCTTGCCCATTCCCCAGAGACCTTGGACCCATATCTCCATGGATTTTATCACCGATTTGCCTCCATCTCAGGGCAAGTCGGTGGTGTGGGTGGTAGTCGACCGCTTCAGCAAGATGTGCCACTTTGTGCCCCTTAAGAAGCTACCTAACGCCAAGACGTTAGCTTCTTTGTTTGTGAAACACATCCTGCGTCTCCATGGGGCCCCAGTCAATATCGTTTCGGACAGAGGGGTACAATTTGTTTCCTTATTTTGGAGAGCCTTTTGTAAAAAGTTGGAGATTGATCTGTCCTTCTCCTCCGCCTTCCATCCCGAAACTAACGGCCAAACGGAAAGGACCAACCAATCCCTGGAACAATATTTAAGGTGTTTCATCTCTGACTGTCAATTCGATTGGGTCTCATTCCTTCCCCTTGCTGAATTTTCCCTGAATAACCGGGTCAGTAACTCGTCAGGGGTCTCCCCGTTTTTCTGTAATTTCGGGTTTAACCCAAGGTTCTCCTCCGTCTCCCCTGGTTGTTCCAATAATCCTGAGGTAGAGGATGTTCATCGGGAACTGTGCACTGTCTGGGCCCAGGTTCAGAAGAACCTAGAGGCGTCCCAGAGCGCACAAAAGATTCAGGCGGATAGTAGACGTTCTGCTAACCCCCGGTTTGTCGTCGGGGATTTGGTCTGGTTGTCGTCCAGGAACTTGCGCCTTAAGGTCCCGTCCAGGAAGTTTGCTCCCCGATTTATTGGGCCTTATAAGGTCATTGAAGTCCTCAACCCTGTATCCTTCCGTCTGGAGCTGCCCCCATCCTTCCGCATACACGACGTCTTTCATGCTTCCCTCCTTAAACGCTGCTCCCCGTCCTGGTCCCCCTCTAGGAAACCTCCTGTTCCCGTTCTCACCCCTGAGGGGGTGGAATTCGAGGTGGCCAAGATTGTGGACAGTAGGATGATCCAGGGCTCCCTCCAGTACCTGGTCCATTGGAGAGGATACGGGCCGGAGGAGAGGACTTGGGTACCTGCTCGAGATGTTCACGCTGGGGTATTGGTCAGGAGGTTCCACCTTCTCTTCCCCACTAAACCGGGTCCTCTTAGTAAGGGTCCGGTGGCCCCTCATAAAAGGGGGAGTACTGTAAAGGATCTGCCAGGCACTACGTCTGTGGAGACTCCCAGGGTTAATCAGTCGACACCTGAGGCCAGACCTCTTAGACTGACACCGGCTCCCACCAATCAGGGTGGCAGGCTCAGGAGTGGGAGAGCCTATCGCGGCCTGGTCAGTCAGAGTTAGCTCCGCCCCCTGTCCATTTATACCTGCAGTTTTCTCTTCCTCATTGCTTGTTATTCTTTTGGATTCCTGGCCCCACTGCTGCTTGCTCCAGCCTGCTTCTGCCGTGCTTCTGCCTTGCTGCAGTTCTCCTTGACTTGACTTGCTTTGCTTTGCTTTGCCCCTGGCTTGCTTCTGTCTCCGTGCCCGCTCGGGTTACTCACTTCGTCCTGGTCCTGACTGTTCGTTCGCCGCTCCGTTTCCTCGTGGCGTTCCGTGGCTACTGCCCCTTCCCTTGCGTGTTCCCTGTTTGTTTTCCTGTGCACTTAGACAGCGTAGGGACCGCCGCCCAGTTGTACCTCGTCGCCTAGGGCGGGTCGTTGCAAGTAGGCAGGGACAGGGCGGTGGGTAGATTAGGGCTCACTTTCCCTTCACCTCCTTCCTGCCATCACAGCTGGATTGATTTCTTGGAACCATATCGCTTTTGCAAAGCCCCAAAGGTACAGTGGAAACTACCCAAAAGGGACTCCATTGATGAAACTAAATCCCTTGAAGAATTCATCTAGGAGTGTGTTGAGCATTTTGACCCCACAGATGTTTCATAGATTTTATTAGTATTGGGCAGTGAAAATTAAAAAAATCATTTTTCTTCAATAAGACGTAGCTTTAGCTCAAATTTTTTCATTTTCTCAATAAATAAAGGAAAAAAAGAACCACACGTTTGTAAACCAATTTCTCCTGAGTACGGCAATACCTGATATGTGGTCATAAACTGCTGTTTGGGCACACGGGAGGGCTCAGAAGGGAATGAGCGCCATTTGGCTTTTGGAGCACATATTTTGCTGGATTGGTTTCTGGGCGCTATGTCGCATTTGCAAAGCCCCTGAGGGGAAAAACAGTAGTGACCCCATTTTGGAAACTACACCCCTCAAGGTATTCACCGTGGGGTGTAGCGAGCATTTTAACCCTGCAGGCGTTTTGCATAAATTAGTGTGCACTCGATGTTGCAGAGTGAAAATTAATTTTTTTCCATAGATATGCCAATATGTGGTGCCCAGCTTGTGCCACCATAACAAGACAGCTCTCTAATTATTATGCTGTGTTTCCCGATTTTAGAAACACCCTACATGTGGCCCTAATCTTTTGCCTGGACTATCGACAGGGCTCAGGAGTGAGAGAGTACCATGCGAAATTGAGGCCTAATTTGGCAACTTACACAGTATTTGTTCACAATTGCAGAGGCTCTGATCTGAAATAATAAAATAAACCGCTGAGAAATTACCCAATTTTGGAAACGACACCCCTCAAGGTATTTATTAAGGGGTGTAGTGAGCATTTTCACCCCACAGGTCTTTTGCATAAATGATTGCGCTGCAGATGGTGCAAAGTAAAAATTACAATATTTCCCTAGATGTGACATTTTAGTGGGAAATATGTCGCCACTAGAGACACACACCCCAAAAATTGTTAAAAGGGTTCTCCCAGGTATGGTGATGCCATATATGTGGAAGTAAACTGCTGTTTGGGCACGCTATAGGACTCAGAAGGGAAGGAGCACCCAGGGCCGGCCTTAGGGGTGTGCCCTGCCTCTACTCTGTGCTCTGATCTTAGTTACACACATGAACTAAGAGCCGAGGAACAAGGGAAGAGGAGGAAGCTCCGCCCACAGCCCGTCCTGCATGAAGCCTGTGATCCTGTCAGCATGGAGAGATGGTGAGTGTCTGTGTGTCTCTGTGTATATGTGTATGTATGCAGTATGTGTGTCTGTGTGTATAGAGTATGTGTCTTTGTGTGTATACAGTATGCGTCTCTGTGTTTGTATGTGTATATGTTACTGTATGTGTGTGTGTGTGTGTGTGTATACAGTGTGTCTCTGTGTGTGTATGTGTATATGTTAGTGTGTGTGTCTCTGCATGTGTTTATGTCTCTTTGTAAAAGTGTGTGTTCATAAAACAAAGATATATGCTGCCTTCTATATACCCAGCTGCCCCTTTATACCCTGCTGCCCCTATATATCTTGCTGCCCCCTATATATCTTGCTGCCCCTATATACCCTGCTGCCCCCTATATATCCTGCTGCCCCCTATATTTCCTGCTGCCCCCTATATATCCTGCTGCCCCTATATACCCTGCTGCCCCTATATATCCTGCTGACCCTTATATACTCCGCTGCCCCCTATATATCTTGCTGCCCCTATATACCCTGCTGCCCCTATATATCTTGCTGCCCCCTATATTTCCTGCTGCCCCCTATATATCCTGCTGCCATTATATACCCTGCTGCCCCTATATATCCTGCTGTCCCTTATATAACCTGCTGCCTCTTATATACCCTGCTGACCTTATATACCCTGCTGCCCCTTATATACCCTGCTGCCCCCTATATAGCCTGCTTCCCCTTATATACCCTGCTGCCCCGTATATTCCCTGCTGCACCTAATATACTCTGCTGCCGCTTATATACTCTGCTGCCCCTTATAAACCCTGCTGCCCCTTATATACGTGTGTGTGTGTGTGTGTGTGTGTGTGTGCACGTGTTTATATGTGTTTGTGGGTATAGTTATCATCTGCGACATTATCTGTACTCAGAGAGTTATCACTGTGTATTATCTGTGGTGTTACATAGGACTGCAGGTAACATCTACGACATTATCTGTACTCAGAGAGTTATCACTGTGTTATCATTGGTGTTACATAGGACTGATAGATCTCTATTGAACGCAGCATCTGAGGGATTAATCGGCCGGATAGGATGCTAGCTCCGATCCTGGCCGATACCTTAGGGTGCCAGCTGTAACATACAGCTGGCACCCGGCAGTGATGGTGCGGGCTCAGCTCCTGAGCCTGCACTATGACCGCGACGTAATGGTACTGCGCTTTGCGGGAAGCCCTGCCCGAAAGCGCCGTGTATATATATATGGCGGATGTCAGGAAGGGGTTAAACATGTCAGGGCATCTCTCGTGTGCAACAACTCCTAAGTGATAAAATAGAAAGCAAAGAAGTAATAATATCAAGTCTGAGGCTGAAACCTACTCTAAGCTTCATCTGACCCCTCAATTTAAACAATGAATTAATTTTGAGAGTAAAAACAGCATCATGGATAAAGGAGACGACTTACACCATGGCATAGGTATAAAAGGTTCAAATGTTACTTTCACAACAAAAAAAAATTCTAATGGGGATCTATTTCTACTGAGAAGTTATCATTTACACAGTTATAATACGCTGCTGAACTTTTTATCTGACATATGCCTCCAATAGTCCAATTCTAAGGCATGCTGATCCAGAACTTTATCATTAATAATTATAGTTACATAGTTAATGCGGTCGAAAAAAGACACATGTGCATAAAGTTCCATCGAGTTCAACCAAGGGATGGGAGAAAGGGAAGGGATGAAACAAGAATTCTTTGGGGCAGACCTAGAGCCTTTTATGAAAATAGGCACCACATTTGTCCTGCGCCAGTCCCTTGGCACTATAACAGTCACTAGAGAATCTCTGAATATTATGAAGAGGAGGACAGAAATAACTGAACTAAGTTCTTTAAGAACTCTTGGGTGTAACCCATCTGGTCCTTGTTGACATCTATTTTATTTAACTTAGCTCGGACCATAACTACATTCAGCCAATTCAGTATGATAATTGATGTATTAATAGCACTGGCACCAGCTACATCACCTGCTCTTTCTTCTGTTGTATACACAGAGCTAAAGAACCCATTTAGTAACTCTTTCTTCTCTTGATCCCCTAAGGCCAACTCCCCATTACCACTATTTAGCGGTCCTACCTTTTTACAGATTTTATTAAGCTCTTTATAATTTAAAAAGGCTACAGATGTACCCTCAGATTTGTATTTTTCAAATGCCCTTTTTTTGTCATTTATTGCCCTTTTTACAGAAGGTGTAAGCCATGTGGGGTTTAATTTTAGTCGTTTATACTTGTTACCTGTTACGTCTATGGCCGGGGGTCGTCGTTCAGACTTACCCCTTGACGATTCCGGCCATGGACATCTCTCTTCTCGGCGTCAGCTCCCTCCAGGGAGACACCGGCACCCTCTTCCAGGTCCTCGGACTGTTTCCCGCAGGGCGCGCGCGCGTGCACGGCCTTAAAGTGCCAGTATGCGTCCAGCTGTCAAACATCAATTATCAGCCCAAATGGCTGCTGGACTATTTAAGGGGCTATGTCCACTGGTTCCTTGCTTGAGCGTTGTTGTATACCCTAGTTTGTCTTGCAAATGGTCTCCCAGTGTTTTCCAGTTCCCAGTTCCTGCTGCCTGTACCCTGTATCCTGTGCTATCGTATCTACAAGTGAAAGTCAAGTTCTGCTTTCCGCTGCATCCGCGGTGTCACCTGTTGTGAAAGTCAAGTCCTGCTTCCGCTACTGTCTACATTGCCTCAGGTACCCATTCCGAACTATAGACATTGTTTTGTACCTTGTTGGCCAGCATCTACCCCGCTACGCGGTACAGCCCAGTAGGTCCACACCCCGCTCCGTGACAGTACGCTCAGGCCATGGACCCCGCTGGCCAAGTCAAGAGCCTGTCATCCTCTCAAGCCATGCAGGCGGACCTGCAGGATCTGCAAGCACGACAGAATCAACTATTTGTGGCAGTAGACTTTATGGCACAGCATCTAGGTGCGCTAGTTACTTCCATCACCGCTCCTATTCTAGCTCCTCCGATCAACTCTCC
Organism: Rhinoderma darwinii; assembly: GCF_050947455.1. Taxonomy (NCBI): domain Eukaryota; kingdom Metazoa; phylum Chordata; class Amphibia; order Anura; family Rhinodermatidae; genus Rhinoderma; species Rhinoderma darwinii. Next base: position 316,438,657 of record NC_134687.1, on the reverse strand, counting down.
TGCTACACCTCCTGGCAGCCCCAGTTCGGACTCTCGGTTCTCGCTGCCATTGCCTCCTCGGTTCCATGGAGACGCAAGTTTGTGCAGGGGGTTTCTGAATCAATGCCAAATCCACTTCACTCTGCACGCCCAAGCATTTCCTTCGGACAGAGCCAGGATCGCCTTCATTATATCCCTACTTGCCAGCAAGGCCCTGGCATGGGCGAATCCTATCTGGGAACGACAGGGACCCGAGACTTCCAGGGGTTTGTACGGTTGTTCCGTTCCGTATTTGAGGAGCCTGGACGAGCCTCATCGGCAGCCACTGCTATCTTTAACCTGCGTCAGGAGGACGTCTCCATGGGCGAATACACCATCCAGTTCCGGACTCTGGCAGGAGAATTGTCCTGGAACAATGAGGCCTTGGTAGCATCCTTCTGGCATGGCCTATCGCCTGAGATCAAGGACGAACTGGCTGCTTGAGATCTCCCATCTGCCCTGGATGACCTAATTCTACTGGCTACCCGTGTGGACATAAGGCTCATAGAGAGATCCCAAGAGATTCTACTGGAGAAACGGCTTCCTAGACTGGCGCCCAACTTCCAGCAACCTCTCTTGCCTTGTTCTTCTGCTGTGCCCGAGGTTCCGATGCAGGTGTATCGGCTTAAACTGTCCGATCAAGAAAAACAGCGCAGGCGCACCTTTGGACTCTGCCTATATTGCGGCCTCGCTGGCCATGTCGTGTGTTTGTGTTCCCAGAGGACCAAGAAACCCCAATGCCTGGGATTGGTTGGAGAGACAACCCTGGGCGCTACTGCACTTAATAGAGAACTCTCGTCCAAGCTGTTCATTCCTGTGACCATCGTCGCTGACGAGAGACCTCATCCAGTCTCTGCCTACCTGGACTCTGGCTCCGCAGCCAATTTCATCTGTCAAGACCTTGTGGATCATCTTCAATTGCCTACTGTTTTGCTGGAGAGACCATTGATCGTTGCCTCGGTAGATGGACTGCCTTTGCCTGACGCAGTATTGTCTGTGACCAAGCCAATGAGACTCCAAGTGGGAGCCCTTCATTCTGAGCTCATCTCCCTGTATGTCCTGTCCAAGTCCATCAACCCCGCCTCTATGTCTGTGTTGTGGTGTATCTAGATGATATCTTGATTTTTTCCCCAGATATTGTGACTCATCAGGGCCATGTCCGCCAGGTGTTGCTTAGATTAAAGGCGGATCATCTTTACGCCAAGTTGCAGAAGTGCGTGCTCCAAGAGAAGTCTCTATCCTTCCTGGGCTATATCATCTCTGATCAGGGTCTCAAGATGGACCCTGAAAAGGTCAAGGCTGTCCTGGAGTGGCCACGTCCTCAAGACTTAAGGGCCATACAACGCTTCCTGGGATTTGCCAACTTCTCTTCTTTGACAGCCCCCATCTCCATCCTCACTAAGAAGGGTATGAATGCCAAGGTATGGACTCCAGAGGTGGAAGTCACATTTGAAACCTTAAAAAAGGCCTTCACGTCTGCCTCCATTCTGCACCATCCTGATGTATCCCTACAGTTTTCATTAGAGGTGGACACCTCCTCTGTTGGTGCCGGTGCACTATTGTTCCAGAGGGGTTCGAAAGGCAAGACGGTGGTATGTGGTTACCACTCCAAGCTGTTTTCTCCTCAGAGCGCAACTACTCGATTGGAGATCGGGAGTTACTGGCCATCAAGCTGGCCCTGCAGGAGTGGAGACACCTACTGGAGGGCGCAGCTCATCCTATACTGGTCTTCACGGACCACAAGAACTTGACCTACCAACAGACGGCTCAACGGCTGAACCCTCGTCAAGCCAGATGGTCATTGTTTTGTGCACGGTTCCGGTTCGAACTCCACTACCGACCTGCCGACAAGAATGCGAGGGCCGATACCTTGTCTAGGTCATTTGAGACAGAGGACACTGTGGAGTCCCCACAGAATATTATCGATCCTTCCTGCATCTACTCTGTTAACCCTCTGCAGGTTAGAGACATTCCTCCGGGAAAAACTTTCGTACGGCTGGCAGTCACAGGTAGGATCTTTCGCTGGGGTCACAGTTCCAAGCTGGTCGGACACGCGGGTGCCCGTAAGACCCGAGACCTAATTGCCCGTCAGTTATGGTGGCCCACGCTGCCCAAAGACGTCATGGACTTTGTCTCCTCCTGTACGATGTGTGCAGCCAACAATGTTGCCCACTCCAGACCAGCCAGTCTGCTCCAACCATTGCCTTTGCCCGATGCCCCCTGGCGGCATATTGCTATGGATTTTGTCACAGATCTGCCTCTCACTGCAGGATGCAGTGTGATCTGGGTGGTGGTGGATCGTTTTTCAAAAATGGCTCATTTTGTTCCTCTGACTGGTCTGCCTTCTGCCGCTCGACTGGCTGATCATTTCATGCAACACATCTTCCATCTGCACTGATTACCCCTGCATATTGTCTCGGATCGAGGGGTCCAGTTCACCTCAAAGTTCTGGAGAGCACTCTGCGGCCTACTCGGTGTAAAGTTGGACTTCTCCATAATTTGGTTAATCCTCTCAACTTGTCCATTGGACTGAGGGTGGTAAGCTGAGGAGAACTACCTGCGGCACTTTGTCTCCAGAAGACATGATGACTGGGTGCAGCTGCTCCCGTGGGCGGAGTTCGCTTATAATAACCATACCAGTGAGTCCACCACCTCCAGTCCGTTCTTCATAGTCTACGGCCAACATCCTCGAATACCCCTGCCCGGCTCTACTATGTCTCAGGTGCCTGCAGCCGACTCTAACTTCAGGAACTTTATGCAGATATGGCAGCAGACATGATCTTCTATTCTGCTGGCGGTGGACCGCATGAAGAGAAAGGCAGACACTAGAAGACGAGAACCTCCCCAGTTTCTTCCAGGTACAAAGGTCTGGCTGTCTTCCAGGAATATCCGGCTGAGGGTGCCATCTTGCAAGTTTGCTCCCAGGTTCCTTGGACCCTATGAGATTCTACTACAGATGAATCCTGTGTCGTACAAGCTTCGACTACCTCCTACCCTCAAGATCCCTAACTCCTTTCACGTCTCCTTGCTGAAACCCGTGGTCCTGAACCGCTACTCCAGGACTCCTAGTTCCGCAGTGGCTCCTGGCGTTTCATCTGGAACTTTTGAAGTGAGGGAGATCCTGGCCACCAAGAAAGTAGGAGACAGGACGTTTTACTTGGTGGATTGGAGGGGATTTGGTCCAGAGGAGAGGTCTTGGGAGCCAGAGGAGAACATCGATGCTCCTGTCCTCGTGTAGAAATTTCTTTCCCGCTCTGGTCCCAAGAAGAGGGGGCGTAAGAGGGGGGATACTGTTACATCTATGGCCGGGGGTCATCATTCAGACTTACCCCTTGATGATCCCGGCCATGGACATCTCTCTTCTTGGCGTCAGCTCTCTCCAGGGAGACGCCGGCACTCTCTTCCGGGTCCTCGGACTGTTTCCCGCAGGGTGCGCGCGCCCCGCGTGCACGGCCTTAAAGGGCCAATACGCGTCCAGCTGTCAAACATCAATTATCAGCCCAAATTGCTGCTGGACTATTCAAGGGGCTTTGCCCACTGGTTCCTTGCCTGAGCGTTGTTGTATACCCTAGTTTGTCTTGCAAATGGTCTCCCAGTGTTTTCCAGTTCCCAGTGTTACCCGTTCCTGCTACCTGTACCCTGTATCCTGTGCTATCGTATCTACAAGTGAAAGTCAAGTCCTGCCTTCCGCTGCATCCGCGATGTCACCTGTTGTGAAAGTCAAGTCCTGCTTCCGCTACTGTCTACATTGCCTCAGGTACCCATTCCGAACTATAGACATTGTTTTGTACCTTGTTGGCCAGCTGCTACCCTGCTACGCGGTACGGCCCAGTGGGTCCACACCCCGCGCCGTGACATTACCTATAGGAATAAATTGTGCACTATAATTAACCAGTAGATTTGAAAACCTCCCATTTCACATTTGTACCATTATTAGACATTAGTTCTTTCCAGTTTATATCCTGAATTGCAGCCCTCATCCTGAGGAAATTTGCCTTCTTAAACTTAAAGAGGCTCTGTCACCAGATTTTGCAACCCCTATCTGCTATTGCAGCAGATAGGCGCTGCAATGTAGATTACAGTAACGTTTTTATTTTTAAAAAACGAGCATTTATGGCCAAGTTATGACCATTTTCGTATTTATGCAAATGAGGCTTGCAAAAGTACAACTGGGCGTGTTGAAAAGTAAAAGTACAACTGGGCGTGTATTATGTGCGTACATCGGGGCGTGTTTACTACTTTTACTAGCTGGGCGTTGTGTATAGAAGTGTCATCCACTTCTCTTCACAACGCCCAGCTTCTGGCAGTGCAGCACTGTGACGTCACTCACAGGTCCTGCATCGTGTCGGCACCAGAGGCTACACTTGATTCTGCAGCAGCATCAGCATTTGCAGGTAAGTAGCTACATCGACTTACCTGCAAACGCCGATGCTGCTGCAGAATCATCTGGTGCCGACACGATGCAGGACCTGTGAGTGACGTCACAGTGCTGCACTGCCAGAAGCTGGGCGTTGTGAAGAGAAGTGGATGATACTTCTCGTCAGAAAGCCCAGCTAGTAAAAGTAGTAAACACGCCCCGATGTACGCACATAATACACGCCCAGTTGTACTTTTACTTTTCAACACGCCCAGTTGTACTTTTGCAAGCCTCATTTGCATAAATACGAAAATGGTCATAACTTGGCCAAAAATGCTCGTTTTTTAAAAATAAAAACGTTACTGTAATCTACATTGCAGCGCCTATCTGCTGCAATAGCAGATAGGGGCTGCAAAATCTGGTGACAGAGCCTCTTTAAGTGTTTTTGCCCTCCCAGCCTGTGTTTGTTTTTTACAGTATAGGTAAAATATAACTATATTGTGATCACTGTTACCGAGGTTTTCAAGAACATTTACATTCCCAACAAGCTCTGCAATATTAGAAATGACACTACAGACCTATTGGTACATTCAGGAAAGTCCTGTCAAAATACATGTAAAGTCAATATGTAAGTTCATGTATAGACAGGAACAATATGTACGCCAAGTAACCTTGGTGCATTGACCCTACCAATTAACATAAAACCTACAGGGTGTGGGGTTCAATTAACACATGACAATATATTATGGAGAAAATACAAACTTTATTCACAAAAAACGGTAACAATGTTGATTAAAAGATGAGTCATGCAGAGCATGAACATGGCGTCGCTCTTTGCAGGAATAATGTGTACACAAGACTATGTAGTACATGGGCATGAATGAATAAATGAATGAGTAAATAGAGCACAAGGTGCAAAATGTATTATATCAGCAGCAAGTCCCAGACTATATCAACTGCTAGTAACATGTGCAAGATACAACAGTGCATGGAAACATTGAAGCTGCTATTACATACCCATGTGGTTAAACCTGCTGGAGAGAGACGCCAGACCCGACGCGCGTTTCGGCGGAAATGCCTTCGTCCGGGGGTCAATACTAGAAATGACCAGATCCAACAGAGCTTCACCTCTAGTCGGGTCTTCCACAAACTGGCCCATAAAATTTTTCTGCAACTGATTGAGGAAATTTCTCCCTTTCGCAGTTGTAGTCGAATCATGACACCAATTATTGTCTGGGTAATTAAAATCTCCCATTATCACTACTGTACCCGCCTGTGCAGCCCGCTCCATCTGTTTATATACCTGACCTTCCATCTCCTTATATTGGGGGGTCTATAGATTACACCAAAAATGATTTTTTTCAGTGTTTACCTCCTTTTTTAATTGCACAAACAAAGTTTCAAGCGCCTCACAATCTTCACCCACTATTGTCTCTTTCATACTGGCCTTTATATCACTTCTCATATACAGACATACTCCACTTCCATATATGACTAAAAGTACTATGGGATTTTTTTTACCATCTACACTACATATGTGGTGGTCCTGCTCGACTATCATAGTCTTATGGAACAAAATATTCCATTTGGTTTCAACACTCACTGGATTGCATATTTAAAAAATGCCGAGCTTAGCCATCTTAGATATAGTTTTGGAGGATATATACCCTCTTTCTTTAGAGTAATATTTTCATTGCAACTAGAATGGCTATATCTAAATCCTGGAAATCTCCCGTCTCACCTTCGTTGTCTGAAATTATTAATAGAGAAAATATTGCTTGTCATCATGAAAGTCTTCTCTCACATAATCTTGGGGCTCATGACAGAATCTTAAGAGCTTGGAAGGTTTGGATGGACTAAAAGTATTATTTGTAATTGTATTGCTTGATTTTCTGCACTCCTAATTGATAAGTGGGTCACAGTAGACATGTTTGATTTTATTCTACTTGTATGTATTTTACACCTTTTTCATTTATGTCCATTCTGGTCTCGGAATGTTCAGAGATCATAGGACTGTTGTTTTATTTTTATGTTATGTTGTGAAAAAATTTTCAATGAAAAACTATTGATTTAAAATAAAATGTACAACTAGAGATATAACAGGTTGTGGGCGAAAAAAAAAAATTAAACCAAAAGATACCTAGAAGTAATGTCACATAACATAGCTTGAGGGTTCTCACAACTGCCATATACATCTTGCTTATCAGTGAAAACAACCAGTGACCTTCACCTCATAATTCCATATAATAAAACACTTTTGATAACTTTGTAGTTTGCAGTACTCTGGGATACTTACATACATTATGATTATAAACCTCAAACAATATGAATAATAGGGCCACAACTAATAATATAAAACCTGCTATCAACAATTTCAGTATCCCCCCAGGTTTGGGTCCCATCAGCACCATAGACAAGTTCTGTACATCTTCATCCTCTTCTGCCTTCTGCACTTCACTGACTGTCACCCTTCGGGTAACCCACTCAGTTAAGGAGTCAGGCTGTACGGTGGTGTCCAGTGAGGGATTTATTATTACGCACCTCCTGGTCACTTATTTGTCTCCTTCTCTGAACGACACTTGGATGCTGCCACTGGTTTGTCTTGGCAGCCTGGCTCCTCGTTCTTTTCACTCGGATCTTTGACCTTTTTGCAGTGTGAGATGTGGATCTAAGGGGATCCTTGCTGGTTGTTCATGTCATCAGGGCTTGGTATGGTCCTTCTCATCTGTCAAACAGTGTGACTTGTTAGTGTATGTCACAGGGCTGTACACAGCACTTTATACTGTGAGCCTGGGGTGAAGTTCCTCGTAGGCGGATTAGTAGTGGGGTTTTATTATGACTGCCACAATCCCTCCGCATCTAAGTCCTCCTTCACCGGCAAGTTGCTTGTCTGCACGGCTGCTTGGGTTTGTGACACTGCCTTCGGTTCATGATCATTTTTGATAAGTCTTTGATTTAAATTTGTTGGCACTTGCTGGGGGCTCAACCTTTGTCAATTTTTCTAATAAATGTTCATATGTTGATAACAACAAAATGCCCTATAAAAGTTGTATGCGATAAGTGGCAAGCACTTGGTCCAAGTCAAACCCCTTTATAAAAATGTTTTATCATAAACTTATCTCTTTCCCACTGGACTGTGTATCTAGGAAATGTGCAGCTACTGGGTACATTTTATTTGGCATTTGTGTTGTAACCCTTTTCAGTGGGATGTGTGCCTTGATCTGAGTGGTTACCCATGACTGATTACCCATGACAGCCCTATATACACAGATATATTCACATATACTATATTTTTTTTTTATCTGAAAAGTGGCTAAATAATTATTTTTCTACCTACCCTGAGAACAAATTAACACATAGTAATACACATGCATAACCTTAGAAAGCTCATTGAAAACAATTTGTAACAACTGGGAACGTCTCTCGGTGGGAAGAAGGCTTGTTGGTAAGGTTAGCTTCGGTCTGCCAAGACTGTTCTATAAGCAAATAAGACAGTTCTAACAGAATATATCAGCAGCAGCTGTAAGACCTGGGGCATACCAATTAGATCTTACCAAATCGATCTTTGCAGTCTTGGAGGCATACGTCAGGTCATACAACATCAATACAAATGTCACCAAAAGTGCCTTCGATGCTACCGATTTACCTTCCTCATCCTTCCACATTCTATTAGAAACTGGTTTTGGATGGACTGTTGTTCAAAAAGTTGGACTCTATTTTTCTTTTTTAAATAGAAAACGCCATTTTATAAACTTCTCCATGCTCATCTGATAATCCAGAACATTTAATAATGCTACCACCAAAGAGTCTGTAAATGCCTGATTAATATTAAAAACTAAAAAATTGTGTTACTATATTCCAGAATAAAACTAAAAAGTGTTCAGCCAAAGTTCAGGTAATTATCACCTCCTCCCCCTCTGAGTGAGTAAAGATTCATTGGGGTACATAGGAAATAACCATTAAACTTAAACACACTCAGATAAAAGTCTGCCATTACTAGGTAAACTTAGTGTTTGCTTGGCTATTTTCTGTAATAAAATGTGCACTCTGAAAAATGTAGATTTTTGATTGTACAGAATGTCCTAGGTTGCTGTAGACTAACACACGCAGCCGTCCTCCCCCTCCTGTCTTTTATCACACTGCTGCTGAGGCACTATGCATCCCAGCAAGGCTAAATTATATACAGTGTCATTTACTATGATGGTTACAGGGCCAGCTCCAGGTTTATGTAGGCCCTAGGCTCTATCTACAGGGGGCATTGTGACTGGCTTTATCTATAGGAGGCATTGTGACTGGCGCTATCTACCAGGGGCATTGTGACTGGCTTTATCTACATGGGGCATTGTGACTGGAGCTATCTTCAGGAAGCATTGAGACTGGCGCTATCTACAGGGGGCATTATGACTGGTGCTATCTACAGGTGGCATTGTGACTGGCGCTATCTACACGGGGCATTGTGACTGGTGCTATCTACAGGGGGCATTGTGACTGCCGCTATCTACAGGGGGCATTGTTAGTGTGTGTGATGTTTTACTTTACAGTATTTGACACAATTTACTTCATGGGGACATTGTATGGTGCTATTATATTCAGGGTCGCAGTGTGTGATACTATTATATTCAGGGGCATAGAGTATGGCACCATGAGAATTTTATCTTCGTTTATAGGTGCGGAAATGGTGGAAAAGTGAGGAGCCAAAGACATCTGAGAGGAAAACTGCAGAAATGGGTCGTGGCCGGGAGAAGTCATCATAGAGGTCTGGACCGGATGGAGACGAAAAGCGAAAAAGAACTAAAAAGAATCTGAGGAATCCCCTATGAGTCACTCAATGTAAATGTTTCTTCTCCAGGTGACTGATCACTACTGTAGTAACTGTATGATCTCCAGCGAGATGACAGATGATAGCATTCTTTTTTGGAAACAACATACAGTTACTACAGTAGTGATCAGTCACCTGGAGAAGAAACATTTACATTGAGTGACTCACAGGGGATTCCTGTCATACAAAATTATATGGCAGGGGTTAAACTGAATTTGCAAATGATCTCTGTACTGAGCTGTATTTGTGCTGGTGCTGTATATATGTATTGAGCTTTGTTCTGGTGCTGTATATACAGTGAAGGAAATAAGTATTTGATCCCTTGCTGATTTTGTAAGTTTGCCCACTGTCAAAGACATGAACAGTCTAGAATTTTTAGGCTAGGTTAATTTTACCAGTGAGAGATAGATTATATATAAAAAAAAAAAGAAAATCACATAGTCAAAATTATATATATTTATTTACATTGTGCACAGAGAAATAAGTATTTGATCCCTTTGGCAAACAAGACTTAATACTTGGTGGCAAAACCCTTGTTGGCAAGCACGACAGTCAGACGTTTTTTGTAGTTGATGATGAGGTTTGCACACATGTTAGATGGAATTTTGGCCCACTCCTCTTTGGAGATCATCTGTAAATCATTAAGATTTTGAGGTTGTCGCTTGGCAACTCGGATCTTCAGCTCCCTCCATAAGTTTTCGATGGGATTAAGGTCTGGAGACTGGCTAGGCCACTCCATGACCTTAATGTGCTTCTTTTTGAGCCACTCCTTTGTTGCCTTGGCTGTGTGTTTCGGGTCATTGTCGTGCTGGAAGACCAAGCCACGAGCCATTTTTAATGTCCTGGTGGAGGGAAGGAGGTTGTCACTCAGAATTTGACGGTACATGGCTCCATCCATTCTCCCATTGATGCAGTGAAGTAGTCCTGTGCCCTTAGCAGAGAAACACCCCCAAAACATAATGTTTCCACCTCCATGCTTGACAGTGGGGACGGTGTTCTTTGGGTCATAGGCAGCATTTCTCTTCCTCCAAACACGGCGAGTTGAGTTAATGCCAAAGAGCTCAATTTTAGTCTCATCTGACCACAGCACCTTCTCGCAATCACTTTCAGAATCATCCAGATGTTCATTTTCAAACTTCAGACGGGCCTGTACATGTGCCTTCTTGAGCAGGGGGACCTTGCGGGCACTGCAGGATTTTAATCCATTACGGCGTAATATGTTACCAATGGTTTTCTTGGTGACTGTGGTCCCAGCTGCCTTGAGATCATTAACAAGTTCCCCCCGTGTAGTTTTCGGCTGAGCTCTCACCTTTCTCAGGATCAAGGATACCCCACGAGGTGAGATTTTGCATGGAGCCCCAGATCGATGTCGATTGACAGTCATTTTGTATGTCTTCCATTTTCTTACTATTGCACCAACAGTTGTCTCCTTCTCACCCAGCGTCTTACTTCTGGTTTTGTAGCCCATTCCAGCCTTGTGCAGGTCTATGATCTTGTACCTGACATCCTTAGAAAGCTCTTTGGTCTTGCCCATGTTGTAGAGGTTAGAGTCAGACTGATTAATTGAGTCGGTGGACAGGAGTCTTTTATACAGGTGACCATGTAAGACAGCTGTCTTTAATGCAGGCACCAAGTTGATTTGGAGCGTGTAACTGGTCTGGAGGAGGCTGAACTCTTAATGGTTGGTAAGGGATCAAATACTTATTTCCTTCACTGTAAGTATTTCAATTGGCTATTGTAAAATCTGCTGACACAAGTTGGGACTGGGAAAAAGTCTTCAAAACAGCCTGGGCCAGATGGAAAAGACGGAAAAAGTGAACAACTACAATCAGAGAAGATGTCACCTTTGAGTCACTGGATGTAACTTTACTGTGTTCCCGTAAAATGGTTTGCAGAGCGCCTGTGTAGAACTGATATATACCACTATATGATCACTGTACAGTGGTAATATTGGCCTTTTGTATAGTGGCTTTTATTCAATAAGAGTATGGTAATATTATTTAGGTACTATGTAGTTGTAATGGTGGTGGACATAGTGTGACGATATTACATAGTGGTATCATTTGGTAATATTGGTCTTTGTATAGTGCGTTTTGTTCAGTTAACAGTATGGAGGTAATATTTAATCACTGTACGATGATAATATTTGCTCCTGGATTAGTAGTATTATATAATAACTATTGTGTACAGTATATGGTGGTATTATATGTGTACGTTATATAGTTCCATTATTTATTATGTATGTTATATGGCCGAATTATTTATGTATAATACGCCTATGTGCATGAGTCCTTACTCATGTGATGTATACACAGTTGAATACAGGAAGAGATTTTGGTTTTGTCATGGGTGGGAACGGGGCCCAAGCTAAACTTTTGCACCAGAGCCCATGAGCCTTTAGCTACGACTCTGTGTAAAAACAGCAACATAAAATGTAAATCCAAGCCAGACAAGTGAGGAGGAAGACATTGTCATTGTGTTCAGTGAATATTTTAATTTGACAGTTTATTAATCCTTTAAGAAGTGAGCTAATGTCTAAATAGATTTAACAAAATTGTTCTTCGTTTTAGAGACTTTTTTTTTTCCATTTGTGCTGTTGCTGCAAGGAAATGCATTTATTTTAACGTTTCAATCTGGATAGTTCATTTTTATTTTTTATTTTTTTTTAACTTCCATAGCAATTATGTCTTTCTTTAGATAGAGCTGTAATGGTTATTTTTCTGCCACACTTACAAACAGCATGTACTGTGTAATTCTGTTCCATTTTTATTGTGATTGTTCAATTTAATGCAATCTTGATGAAATTCTGTAGACAATAGCAAAAAGATGTCATTCTACATAATGATCGGTTGCATAGAGTGGACACTGATAAAAAATCTTCAAGGGTTTGATCTTATAAAGTTTGTACATTATGTGATATTTAACACTAGCTAAATAAGACATAACTCTTAATCGTCGTAAATGAAAGACAATTACAATGTCTTATACCTCGAAGTTTATTGTTTGACTGGTAGCAAACAAATGATTACACAATCATAACAACGTTGCACTTAACCCCTTAATGACCAGGCCATTTTGAGGAGGTTAATGACCAAGGATTATTTTTTGTTTTCTCACGGTCGCATCTCAACAGTCGTAACTTTTTTTATTCTGTCGACATAGCAATATGAGGGCTTGTTTTTTTTGCGGGACGAGTTGTATTTTGCAATTGCACCATTTCTGGATGCTTATAATATATCAATTAACTTTTATTAACTTTATTTTAGGAGAGAATCGAAAATAAGCATCTATTCCAGCATTGATTTTCACGTTATACATTTACGCCGTTTACTATGTAGCGTAAATAACATGTTACCTTTTTTCTATGGTTCGGCACGTTTACGGGGATACAAAATATGTAAAAATGTTATATGTTTTCCTACATTTGCACAATAAAAACCCTTTTAGAAAAAATGGAATGCGGCGATGCAAAAACAAGTACAAGAGCCGTAACTTCTTTATTTTTACGACAATGTGGCCGTATGTGGGCTTGATTTTTGCGGGGCAAGGTGTAGTTTTCATTAGTACTATTATGGGGTACATGGGACTTATTGATTAACTTTTATTTTATTTTTCATGGGGAGAATGGGAGAAAACAAATTATTTTGCCATTGTTTTTTGTGTTTTTGTTGGACACCGTTCATCCTGCGGTTTAATTAATGTATTCATTTTATTGCTTGAGTCGTTACGATCGCGGCGATACCCTATATGTATATGTGTTATTTGTTTTGACACTTTTACTAAATAAAACCACTTTTTTGGGGGAAAAAAAAAGTGGTTTTATTTTATTTTTACTCTAATCGGTTTTTTTTTTTCATAAACTTTAACTATTTGACTTTTTTTTTTTTGTCCCACTAGGGGACTTTACTTTGCGATCGCAGATATAATGCTTTAGTATACTTAGTATACCAAAGCATTATTGCCTGCCAGTGTAAGGCTGGATTCACACGAGCGTGTGCTCTTTGCACACGCAAAAAAACGCTGCATTTTGCCTGCGCAAAAGGCACTTGACAGCTCCATGTGTCAGCCCCGTATGATGCGCGGCTTTGTGCTTTTCGCGCAGCTGCCATCATTATGACACTCCGTTTGGATGTTTGTAAACAGAAAAGCACGTGGTGCTTTTCTGTTTTCATTCATCCTTTTCACAGCTGTTGCGCGAATCATGCTTGTCCCATGGAAGTGCTTCCGTGGGGCATGCGTGATTTTCACGCACCCATTGACTTCAATGGGTGCGTGATGCGCGAAATACGCCCAAAGAACGGACATGACGTGACTTTTTCGCAGCGGACTCACGCTGCGGAAAAATCACGCAACTGTCTGCACTGCGCCATAGACTAATATAGGTCCGTGCGACACGCGTGAAAATCACGCGCGTTGCACGGACATATATCCCGTTCGTCTGAATAAGCCCTAAAACTGACAGGCAATTTATGGCCTAATAGGCAGTTGCTGAAGGCAGACCTGGGGGCCTTTGCTAGGCCCCTGGCAGCCATGGAAACCCAAGGGTGCCCCGCAATCTCTTTGCGGGGGCGCCGATGGAGTGATAGAGGGAGCTCCCTCCCTCTGTCAAACATATTAGATGCTGCTGTCGCTATTAACAGTGGCATCTAATGGGTAAACTGCCGCTGATCGCGTGTGTACACTGGCTGTACCCGCGCGATCAGAGAACGGATATATCCGTCCTTATGCGGGAACTAGCACCTGCATAGGACGGATATATCCATCCTTTGTTGTTAAGGTGTTAAGGCAAGAAATTAGTAGTCTAAAATAACTAACAAATTTTAGATCTATTGATACAGTATATAAATTACAGCGACCTTTACAAACAATAATTGAATGCTGATTTTAATTAAAATTGCAAGCAACTTTTTGTAAAGCAATAAGTTTGGCTCTATTTATTTTATTGCAGTGTGTATATGCATTTTTTTTTTTCAAAACAGGAATGTTAGACTCCTTAAAAAAAAAAAAACATGATTAAATGCAGCATCACTATAAGGGTATGTTCACACGAAAACGTAAAATACGTCTGAAATTACGGAGCTGTTTTTCGCGGCATCCATAACGGACGTAATTGGAGCTGTTTTTCTATGGAGTCAATGGAAAACGGCTCCAATTACGTCCCAAGAAGTGACATGCACTTCTTTGATGCGGGCGTCCTTTTTACGCGCCGTCTTTTGACAGCGGCGCGTAAAAAATATGACCGTCTGCACAGAACATCGTAAAACCCATTCAAATGAATGGGCAGATGTTTGCTGATGCTTTGGAGCCGTATTTTCGGGCGTAATTCCAGGCGTTAAACGCCTGAATTACGTCCGTAAATAGGGCGTGTGAACATAACCTCAAGTGTGAACTTGGTCTTAGCTCTTAACTCCTTCAGTACCCAACCTGTTTTGGTCTTGAGGACACAGCCGATTTTTTTCAAATCTGACGTGTTACTTTATGTGGTAATAACTTCAGAATGCTTTTACCTATCCGAGTGATTCTGAGACTGTTTTCTCGTGTCATGTTGTACTTTATGTTAGTGAAAAAATTTGGTCGATAAATTTGGCATTTATTTCTGAAAAACACCAAAATGTAGAGAAAATTTGCAAAAATTTGCATTTTACTAAATTTAAACGTATCTGCTTGTAAAACAGATAGTAAAACCACGCAAAATAGTTACTAATTAACATTTCCCATATGTCTACTTTATGTTTGCATCGTTGTTTGAACGTCCCTTTATTTTTCTAGGACGTTACAAGTTTTAGAACTTTAGCAGCAATTTCTCATATTTGAAAGAAAATTTCAAAAGGCCATTTTTTGAGGGACCGGTTCAGTTCTGAAGTGGCTTTGAGGGCCTTATATATTAGAATGTCCCCATAAATCACCCCATTTTGAAACCTGCACCCATCAAGGTATTCGAATCAGCATTCAAAGTGTTTTAACCCTTTAGGCGTTTCACGGGAATGAAAGCAAAATAGAGATGAAATTTACAAATTTTATTTTTTTTGACAAAATTCATTTCTAATACATTTTTTTTGTAACACAGAAGGATTTACCAGAGAAATGCAACTCAATATCTTATTGCCCAGATTCTGCAGTTTTTAGAAATATCCCACATGTGGAACTAGTGTGCTAATGGACTGAAACACGGGATTGAGAAGCAAAAGAGCACCTAGAGGATTTTGGGCCTCCTTTTCTTTAGAATATATTTTAGGCACCATGTCAGGTTTGAAGAGGTCTTGTGGTGCCAAAACAGTGGAAACACCCCAAAAGTTACCCCATTTTGGAAACTACACCTCTCAAGGAATTTATCTAGGGGTATAGTTAACACTTTGACCACACAGGTTTTTCACAAAATATATTGGAATTAGTCTGTAAAAATGAAAATCTTAATTTTTAATAGTTACAAGGAATAATGAAGAAAATGTACCCCAACATTTGTAAAGCAATGTCTCCCGATTACGGCAATACCCCACATGTGGTAATAAACTGCTGATTGGCCCCACAGCAGGGCTCAGAAGGGAAGGAGCACCATTTGGATTTTGGAGCACAGATTTTTCTGGAATGGCTTTTGGTGCCATGTTGCGTTTGCAAAGCCCTGGAGGTACCAAAACAGTGGAAACACCCCAAAAGTTACCCCATTTTGGAAACTACACCTCTCAAGGAGTTTATCTAGGGGTATAGTTAGCATTTTGACCACATAGGTTTTTTGCAGAATTTTGTGAAATTAAGCCGTGAAAATTAAAATCTACTTTTTTTCTGAAACAACATAGAAATTTTTTATTTTTACAAGGAATAAAGGAAAAAAAGAACCACAACATTTGTAAAGCATTTTCTCCTGATTAAGGCAATACCCCATTTGTGGTAATAAACTGCTGATTGGACCCATGGCAGTGCTCAGAAGGGAAGGAGCGCCATTTGGATTTTGGAGCACGGATTTTGCTGGATCAGTTTTCGGTGTCAAGACGCGTTTGCAACGCCCTGGATGGACCAAAACAGTGGAAATCCCCAAAGGTGACCCCATTTTGGAAACACACCTCAAGGAATTTTTCTAGGGGTATAGTGAGCATTTAGACCCCACAGGTTTTTTGCAGAATTTATTAGAATTAGGCCGCGAAAATGAATATGACAATTTTTTCCACTAAAATGTTGAATATTCTCATTTTCACAAGGGATAAAGGAGAAAAAAAACAACCAATTTTTGTAAAGCAATTTCTCCCGAGTACAGAAATACCGCACATGTGGTCATACGTTTTTTTCATTAGAAATGAATTAACCCTTTCAGGACTGATCCATTTTTTGCTTTCTTATTTTCGTTTTTCACTCTCCGCCTTCCAAGAGCCATAAGTTTTTTCTTTTTCAGTCAGTAGAGTGGTGTGGGGGCTTATTTCTTGCAGGAGGAATTGTAGTTCTATTGACACCATGTAAAGTAACATAAAATGTACTGGGAAACTGAAAAAAAATTCCTTGCGGGCTGAAATTGGAAAAAAAACTGATTGCATTTTTTGGGGGTTTACTTTATTTTGCGGCTCAATACAATTACGGTAATACCAAATTAATATAGTTTATTTTAATATTATACTACTTTTACAAAAAAAAATCAAGTTGTTCAAATAAAAATTGTTTTGTTTCACCACATTCTGAGAGCCGTAACTTTTTTTAATACACAGCTGACACCCGCAGCGTATGGAGTGGGCTCAGCACGTGAGTCCACTCCATACATCAACCCCCGCACCATGACGTGCAATTAAGTCATAGTGCGCAAAGGGGTTAATGCACAGCGGATGGTTCAAAGTGAATATTGCAATTTTCCACTGATATGCCATTTTAGTGCACAATATGTTGTGCCCAGTTTGTGCCACTGAAGACAAATACCTCATAAAACGTTAAGCGGGTTCTCCCGGTTCTGTCGATGCCATATATGTGGGCGCAAACTGCTGTTTGGGCACGCTGCTGGGCTCAGAAGGGAGGGAGGCCATTTTGCTTTTGGAGCGCAGATTTTGCTTGATAGTAGTTGTTTGGGGTTTTACTGGTGTTTCAGTTTATAATGTGGGGGCATATGTAAGCTGGGTAGAGTACATCAGGGCATAATAAGAGGGTATAATAATGCGGTAGATAAATAATAATTCATAGATGTGTGGCCAGTGTCGCAAAGATAAATGGCGCCCGATCTTATCCGCTTTTGGAACACTCTCCATATTTTGCATCGCTGTAATCTGAGAGCCAGAACTTTTTATTTTTTCACCACCGGAGCTGTGTGAGGGCTTATTTGTTGCGGGACAATCTGTACTTTTCATTCGTACCATTTTGGGGTACATGGGATTTTTTTATCACTTTTTATTCCATTTTTTTGCAAGCCGGGTGAACAAAAACAAGCAATTCTGACAATGTTTTTTAGTTTCTTTTGGCCGCGTTCACCGTGCGCTATAAATGACAATTTTACTTTATTCTGCGGGTCTGTACGATTACAGCGATACCATATGTATATCGTTTTTTTATGTTTTGCAGCGTTTGCAAAATAAAATCACTTTTTTATAAAATAATTTATTTTCTGTGTCACCATATTCTGAGAGCCATAACTTTTTTATTTTTTAGCCAAAAAAGCTGTGTAAGGGCTTGTTTTTTGCGGGACAGGATGTAGTTTTTATCGGTACTATTTTCGGGTACATGCAACTTTTTGATCACTTTTTATTCTCTATTTTGGGAGGGGTGGTGACCAAAAAATAGCGATTCTGGTGTTTTTATTGATTTTCTTTGGGTTGTTCATCGTGCGGGAAAAATAGTATTATAGTTTTATAGTTGGGGTTGTTACGAACACGGTGATACCAAATATGTGTACTTTTTTTAACGTGTTCATTTTTTTCCTATAAAGAAAGTCTTATTATTAGTCTAAAATGTTTTATATATTTATGTGTTATATGCTTTATCAATAATAATAGTAATAGGGACAATAATATAAACCTTTATTTATATAATGCAGATTCTTGCAGCATTTTAAAATGAAGAGAATCATTCGCTGACAATGAGACAAAACATAGGGGCCCTTCCCGGATGTCTAAGCTTATATTATTATATATATTATTTATATGAAATATTCCTATAATAAGAACATTTCAAAACATGATCTGTATTGCACCACTTAATGATAAAAGCCGTATTGCTTTTGTGAAAAATGTATGGAACTACAAAAACATTCTACAGCAAGTCATCTTATATTGTTATCCTTGTAGTATTGAATAGTACTCGGAGTCATAGTGGCACGATGATTATTGCCCCAGGGAAGTGCTGTTACAGGAGCCATGAACACCCCTAATTTTAAAAGGCAAAGCTCATCCATCATTGACAGCAGTAAATCAATACTAAGACTCACAGACATCATTTCTTTAATTTATACGTTTCCATAACCACATTTCAGCCAGCTCAAACTGAACTTCATTTGTCAGTCAGATTTGCAATAAGGCATGAAACATATTTCATTAACAGTTAGTGATGTTAATGATGTTATAGTTGCGTACAAATATAGTATTAGTACCAAAGGAAAGATAATAACAGTAAAATGGTAAACAAAGACATGTTGCTAAGAACACTAACCCTAAATGATATCCTAGATCTATGTAAGATATTAAATCCAGAATCAATATAGCATATATCATTTCAGTAAAAAGTTTTGCTTGAATTATGTAGGGCAGTGACTGTTTTACTTCCTTATATGAACTAAAATATAATTTCTATATTAATTGGATAAAAATAGAATCGACAGTTTCTTACACTACATGAAAACTTTTCCTTACCTTATCTGTAATGGCACCTTCACAGCAGTTAGGCCCCATGCACACGACCGCAAAAAAAATCTCTATAATTGCGGACCGTATTCAGTTCTATTGGCCTGGGACACCTTTCCGTATCGCTACGGATAGGTTCCCATGCCGTAGAACTGTACCGCAAAAGATAGAACATGTCCTATCTTTTGCGTTTTACGGGGTGTGCTCCCATACTTTGTATGGGAGAACGGGCCGAAAAAGCAGGCTGCAGCCCGAGGCCTTCGGTGGCCGGCCGTGCCCGCAATCAGGGGGCGTGATCACAGGTACGGCCGTATGAATGAGGCCTTAATCTGGTATAGATTACAGACATATAAATGGTCACGCATAACAACATATTCTTCCTGCAACTTAGGACCTGTTCACATAAGCGTTGGATTCCGTTGAGGGGTTCAGTCGGAGCTGTCGACTGCGCTATTGATTCCGTAAAAAGAAAAGGATTCCTTTCACCAGGGGCGTAGCTAAAGGCTCATGGGCCCCGATGCAAAAGTTCTTATTGGGTACCCCCCCCCGCAAACTCCTCATGGCCGACGGTCCGCAGCTTTCAGCTGCATCGCTGGGTCTCCTAAGTGACCCAACAATGCAGCACTAGCAGCCGGGCGTCACTAAGGCTGGGTTCACACACCCTATTTACGGATGTAATTCGGGCGTTTTAGCATTGAATTACGTCCGAAAATGCGGCTCAAAAGCGTCGGCAAACATCTGCCCATTCATTTGAATGGGTCTTACGATGTTCTGTGCCGACGGTCATTTTTTTTACGCGTCGCTGTCAAAAGGCGGCGCGTAAAAAAGACGCCCGCGTCAAAGAAGTGCCTGTCACTTCTTCAGACATAAATGGAGCCGTTTTCCATGGACTCCATGGAAAAACAGCTCCAATTACGTCCGTAATGGACGCAGCGAAAGACGCCTGCACATGCCTTTACGGCTGAAATTATGGTGCTGTTTTCTCCTGAAAACAGCACCGTAATTTCAGCCGTAACGGACGCTGCCGTGTGAACATACCCTCAGGGCTTAAAATGTCAGGGGAAATAGCCCCAATACATATGTGTCCGCCCAAAAAAAAATGTGTGTATAGGAGACAGCATAGCATATCTATAGCACTACGACCCTATAAACTATGGATAGGATAAGATACATTGGCTCAGCAGACAGTATCACACATGATAGGATTAGATACAGTGGCTGAGCAGACAGTATCACACATGATAGGATTAGATACAATGACTCAGCAGACAGTATCACACATGATAGGATTAGATATAATGACTCAGCAGACCGTATCACACATGATCAGATTAGATATAGGGCACAGCAGACAGTATCACACATGATCGGATTAGACACAGTGGTTCGGAATGCAGTATCACACATGATAGGATTAGATACAGCGGCTCAGCAGACAGTATCACACATGATAGGATTAGATACAGTGGCTGAGCAGACAGTATCACACATGATAGGATTAGATACAGTGGCTCAGCAGACAGTATCACACATGATAGGATTAGATACAGTGGCTCAGCAGACAGTATCACACATGATAGGATTAGATACAGTGGCTCAGCAGACCATATCACACATGATTGGATTAGATATAGGGCCCAGCAGACAGTATCACACATGATAGGATTAGATATAGGGCCCAGCAGACAGTATCACACATGATAGGATTAGATACAGTGGCTCAGAAGGCAATATCACACATGATAGGATTAGATGCAGTGGCTCAGTAGACAGTATCACACATGATTGGATTAGATATAGGGCCCAGCAGACAGTATCACACATGATTGGATTAGATACAGGGCTCAGCTCGCTGACATTGCGGCTCCAGCGCTGGACCCAGGAAAGGTAAGAATAATAATTTTCCTTCTTTATGTGTTACTGATTATTTTTGTGTGATTGTTTTTTTACAGGTTCGGTTGTTGGACTTCGGATTCGAGGACTTCCTTGACGGCGTTTTTTTTATTCTCAATAAAATGGTTAATGGGGGTTGTGTTTTTTTATTTCAATAAAATATGTTTTCTATGTGCTTGTATCTTTTTAAACTTTATTATCACCGCCTTAGTAATGACCACTGGCTGATTGACAACCTCCATTACTAAGGCGGGGCTTATGGTTAGCAGGTGCAGAGGCTAACATTAACCCCCATTATTACCCCGGTACCCACCACCTCCAGGGATGCTGGGAAGAGCTGGGTACGAACCAGTACCCGACCATCTGTACTGACGGGCAGGCACCGGGGTGGCCGCAGGCTGGTAGTATTAGGCTGGGGAAGGCCAAAAACAGTGGCACCTACCACCCTGGTAATGCTGCCTGCTGCTGCTGTGTTGTATCTGGCTGGTTATGAAAATTGGGGGGGACCCGACATCGTTCTTTCCAATTATTTTTTATTTTATTTTTTTTTAAATGACGTGGGGTCCCCCCCATTTTTCATAACCAGCCAGATACAATAAAGCAGCAGCAGCCTAGCATTACCAGGGTGGGAAGGGCCACTGTATCTGGCCTTTCCCCTCCTGATACTACCAGCCTGCGGCCTCCCCAGTGGCCGACCATCACTACAGATGGTCGAGTACTGGATGGTACCCGGCTCTTCCCAGCACCCTGGGTACCGGGGTAATAAAGGGGGTTAGTGTTCGCCTCTGCATCGGCTAACACTAAGCCCCGCCTTAGCAATGGATGCTGTCAATCAGCCGGCGGCCATTACTAAGGCGGTAGTAATATAGTTTAAAAAAAAACAAAGACATAGAAAAAATATTTTATTGAAATAAAAAACCACAACCCTCGTTAACCATTTTATTGATAATAAAAAAAAAGTCGTCATCGAAGTAGTCCTGGAATCCGACGTAGTCCGACGACCGAACCTGTAAGAAAACACACAAAAAAAAACGATTAGTAACACATGTGTTAGGCTTAGATACAGGGCCCATGTGTGATACTGTCTGTGGGACCCTGTATCTAAGCCTACCACAAGGTAGGCTTAGATACAGGGTCCAGCAGACAGTAATCTTATACAGTATAAGATTAGTGTGTGCTGGGGCCCTGTATCTAAACCTACCGTGTGGTAGGCTTATATACAGGGCCCATCAGACAGGATCACACATGGGCCATGTATCTAAGCCTACCATGTGATTGGCTTAGATACAGGGCCCAGCAGACAGGATCACGCATGGGCCATGTATTTAAGCCTACCATGTGATTGGCTTAGATACAGGGCCCAGCAGACAGGATCACACAAGCTGTGATCCCGTCTCATGGGCCCCCTAAGCCTGCTACATCGTAGGCTTAGGGGTTGTGCAGTCCCTAAACATTGATGGCCTATCCACAGGATAGGCCATCAATAGCTGATGTGTCAGGGTCCGTCTCCCGGGACCCGCCAATCAGATGTTTTGAAGGGGCCGCAGCACTCATACGACAGCTGCTTCCCCTTCATTTCACTACTCGCTCACACTGTGAATCGCCGACACCGATTCACAGTGTGACGGGAATGAAGTGACCGGAATGAAGGGGAGCAGCTCTCGTACGAGTGCTGCGGCCCCTTCAAAACAGCTGATTGGCGGGTCCCGGGAGTCGGACCCCGCCAGTCAGGGCTACTAATCTTACCTTCCTCTTCAGCCGCGGCGGTAGTTCTGTCGTCTCGATGCTGTGCGCGGCGCATAGCGCTGTGACGTCATGCGCTGCGCACAGCGCTTGACGTCAGGAGCTCCGCTGCGATCTGGAACCAGGAAGGTAAGTACAGTCTGTTACTATAGTAACAGGGGCCTGCGGCCCGAGTTACTGTAGTAACTTTTTATTGATGTGGTGCAGGGGCTGTGGGCCCCCCTGGCTTCGGGGCCCGGTCGCAATTGGGACCGCTGCGACCCCTATAGCTACGCCAGTGCCTTTCACAATGGTGACAAATGGAAAGCGTTAGCAAATTATCAGTTACCATTGAGATCAATGGTGATTCAAACGGAAGCTATGGTTTCGGTTTGCATTTCCATTAAGGGTTTCCCTGACGGAAGGCTCAGACGGAACCCCTCAACGGAAACCAACGCAGATGTGAACACAGCCTAAGGCTTTTACTAGGCATAACAATTTTCTTAATGGGGTCCTTCCGTATGCCCTATATATGGACTTTATGGAGGGGTCCCCAAATTAATTAGCCAGAGTGGACAGCCACTACCAAAGAGTGGCCCTCACCATGGTTCATCCAGACCTGCCATTCGAATCCCTGGCTTGTAATAATACATTTCAGCCGCTGCTGGGGACAGTTATGGCTAGCCACAGCTTAGGAAGCTGGACTCCACAGCAATCAGCTCATTTTGGGGTCGGCTTCAGTATATAAAAAAGGCGTCGTCTTGAGAAGACAATCCTTTTAATAAAAATGACGCTACAGAGGCAATTGGAAATTATACAAAAAATTATATTACAGGGCATGCTTAACAATATTAAACAATTATTACATGTACATGATGGTCATTATAATTTTAAAAAAATATATATACTTTAAAACTTACAAATTACTTTTTTATGATTTTGTACTGATTAGTGACTATCTTTTGCCACAGTACTTGTTTTTATTGTAAGGTCCGCCACCAAAGTATTCATGTCAACCTAATATCAACTGATATGATAATTACTGATCATGCTTTAGTAAAGGTGCGGACAAATATTAAATAAATGGTGTATATATTTAGGATCACCTTTATTAAAGATAAGGCATCTGTCATGGCCATGGCCGCGGGCCGTCAGGCTCACTCACCTCCTGATGGCCGCAGCCATGGGTCTGTGAGCGCTGGCCCCAGTCTCCTCCTCAGGAGATACCAGCGCTCACTTCCGCTTACCTCGACCGGGTCCCGTAGGGTGCGTGCACACGCTCGTGCCTGTTTTTAAAGGGGCAGCGAGCGCACCAGAGTTTAATGTAAAATTAGCCCATGAGTAGACTGGACTATTAGAAGGGCCCAGCCCCTTCCTCCCATGCCTGAGCATTGTTGTCATACATAAAGTTTGTCTATACAAATTGTCTCCTAGTGTTTTCCAGTTCCCAGCGTTCCCCGTTCCTATATCCTGTATCCCGTGCTATCCTGGTCAAGTGCTGTGCTGAGCTGTAGTCATGCTGTGCTGTATACCACACCTGTCCTGCTACACCACGCCTGACGTCTGCCTGCTTCCTAGTCCCAGCCGAGCCTGCCTTGCTACTGTCCGAGCTGCCACAGGTAGACTATACAAACTATAGACTGTGACTTGCGCCCTGTTGGCCAGCTGCCATACCGTCAAGGCGGTACGGCCCAGTGGGTCCACGAACCCAACGTGACAGTATGCTGGTTGATCCAAGACCAAGTTGACGTCGCAAGAGATGCGGACGGATATGTTAGACCTCCGGTCTCGACAGGACCAACTCCTCCAGGCGTTGAACATTATTGCACGTCGGCAGGAGGCGCTAGCTGCCGTTCCTCCTACTACACCTCCTGGCAGTGTTGATCCTCAGACTACACCTCCTGGCAGTTTTGATCCTCGTTTTTCTTTGCCCCTTAATAGAAGGATCCAAGAAAGGCTCCAAGAAGCTCGTCGTGAGGGAGGCCTTCCTAGTCCGGTCCCTACCTTGCAACAACTTCTGCTGTCCTCAGATGCTGACCCTCCTAAAGAGTCTGGGAGGATGGACCAGTGTAAGCTATCTACCAAGGAGAGACAACGCAGACGCACTTCGGGACTCTGTCTATATTGCGGCCTCGTAGGCCATCTTGTGCGTCTGTGTCCCCAAAAGCCCCAAAGCCTAGGGTTGGTAGGAGAGACAACCTTGGGTAAAGAAGGACTTCCATCTAAATTATCCATCCCTGTGACCATAGTGTCCGGCGAGAAAGCGAATCGGGTCTTTGTGTATCTGGACTCTGGATACGCTGCTAATTTCATTCGTAGAGACCTGGAGGATCTTCTCCAATTGCCCACCACCCCTGTGGAGAGGCCATTGCTGGTTGCATCTGTAAATGGACTACCTCTGCAAGACCCAGTTATAGCTGTGACCAAACCACTGAGGCTCCAATTAGGAGCTCTGCACTCCGAGCTTATCTCCTTCTTTGTCTTGTACAAGGTCGTTAACCCCGTGCTGCTGGGCCTGCCTTGGCTCCGACTACATGCCCCAGTCCTGGACTGGAACTCTGGAGAGGTTCATCAGTGGGGCCCCGAGTGTCACAACTGTTGCCTGTTACAGAATCGTTCAACTCAGCCTCCTCTGCCTCGGTCATTGGCAGGATTGCCTGGTCATTATGCTGCATTTTCGGACATCTTCAGCAAGAAGGAGGTGGAGACGCTGCCCCCACACCGGGTGTATGACTGTCCTATTGAGCTGATCCCTGGTGCATCCCTTTCCCGTGGTAGGGTATATCCTTTCTCCCTGCCAGAGACTCTGTCCATGTCCGCCTATGTTAAAGAGAACTTGGAGAGGGGCTTCATACGGAAGTCTTCCTTCCCAGCAGGAGCCGGGCTCTTCATCGTCAAGAAAAAAGTTGGTTCCCTGCGTCCTTGTATCGACTACCGGGGTCTCAACCAGATAACGGTGAAAAATAAGTATCCGTTGCCATTGATCTCAGAACTGTTTGATCGTATACGTGGTGCCAAGATTTTTTCCAAACTAGACCTGCATGGGGCTTACAATCTAATCCGGATTCGCCGGGGTAACGAATGGAAGACTGCATTTAACACCCGTGATGGACACTATGAATTTCTAGTAATGCCCTTCGGCCTGTGTAATGATCCCGTGGTCTTCCAGGAGTTCGTTAATGACATCTTTCGTGACCTCCTCTATGTTTGTGTAGAAGTCTATCTTGATGACATCTTGATTTTTTCTCCAGATCCTATGACTCGCCAGAGACATGTCCATCAAGTTTTGCTGCGGTTAAGGGAGAATCGTCTGTACGCTAAGTTGGAGAAGTGTGTGTTTGAGAAAGATGCTCTACCCTTTACTGGGCTACATCGTCTCGAATCGAGGTCTCAAGATGGATCCTGAAAAGGTAAAGTCCGTCCTGGAATGGCCACACCCTCAAGGCTTGAGGGCCATACAGCGCTTTCTGGGATTTGCCAATTTTTAGAGACAGTTCATCCCAAACTTCTCCTCACTGACATCTCCTATCTCTAACCTCACCAAGAAGGGCATGAACGCCAATGTGTGGACTCCTGAGGCAGAGTCCGCATTCAATAGTCTGAAGAGTGCCTTCACGTCAGCCTCTATCCTCCATCATCCAGACGTTTCTCTACAGTTCTCGTTGGAGGTGGACGCCTCCTCTGTCGGTGCTGATGAACTACTGTTCCAGAGACGTTCCAAGGGCAAGTCAATGGTATGTGGATATTTCTCGAAGCTCTTCTCTTCCGCAGAACGCAACTAATGGATTGGAGATCGGGAGTTACTGGCCATCAAATTGGCTCTGGAGGAGTGGAGACATCTACTAGAGGGAGCAGCTCATCCCATCCTAATTTTTACGACCACAAGAATCTCACGTATCTTCAGACGGCCCAACGGCTGAATCCTCGTCAGGCCAGGTGGTCGCTATTCTTTACCAGGTTCCAGTCCAAGCTCCATTATCGCCCGGCTGACAAAAACGTACGGGCCGATGCCTTGTCCAGGTCTTTCGAGACAGAGGACACCATGGAAATTCCACAGAACATTATTGACCCATCTTGCATTGTCTCTGTCAACCCCCTGCAAGTTGGGGACATTCCTCCAGGGAGGACTTTTGTGCACCTGGCTGACAGAGGGAGAATCCTCTAGACTGGCAGGTCACGCGGGGACCCGTAAGACCCAAGATCTGATTGCCCGTCATTTCTGGTGGCCCACACTGCCCAAAGACATTATGGACTTTGTTTCTTCCTGCTCAGTGTGTGCAGCTAACAAGGTCGCTCACTCCAGACCTGCTGGCCTGCTCCAGCCATTGCCTGTGCCCGATGCTCCCTGGCAGCATATAGCTATGTACTTTATCACTGACCTGCTTCTCTCTGCTGGATGCAGTACTGTCTGGGTGGTGGTGGATCAATTTTCTAAGATGCCCCACTTCGTTCCACTGACTGGCCTTCCTTCTGCTCCTCAACTGGCCAACCTTTTCATCTAACACATCTTCCGCCTGCACGGCTTGCCGCGGCATATTGCGTCTGATCGGGGGTTCAGTTCACCTCGAAGTTCTGGAGAGCCTTCTGCGGACTCCTCGGTGTGAAGTTGGACTTTTCCTCAGCCTACCATCCTCAGTCCAATAGCCAGGTCG
Organism: Rhinoderma darwinii; assembly: GCF_050947455.1. Lineage (NCBI taxonomy): Eukaryota > Metazoa > Chordata > Amphibia > Anura > Rhinodermatidae > Rhinoderma > Rhinoderma darwinii. The sequence goes on along the minus strand of NC_134687.1, from coordinate 316,411,393 downwards.
AGAGGATCAATCAGATCTTGGCGAACTACCTACGCGACTTCATCTCCAGGCAGCATGATGACTGGGTGCAGCTGCTTCCATGGGCTGAGTTCTCATATAACAATCACACCAGCGAGTCCACAAGGAATATACCGTTCTTCATTGTCTATGGCCAACACCCACGAATTCCTCTCCCGATGCCCGATACGTCCGAGGTACCAGCAGCTGACACTGCTTTAAGGGACTTTCTGCAGATCTGGCAGCAGACTCGATCCTCCATCCTACTGGCAGTCGACCGCATGAAAAGGAAGGCAGACACAAGGAGAAGAGAACCCCCTCAATTTCTCCCTGGCACAAAGGTCTGGCTGTCCTCTAGGAATATCCGACTGAGGGTGCCATCATACAAATTTGCTCCCAGGTTCCTCGGACCCTTTCGAGATCCTACAGCAGATCAACCCTGTCGCCTACAAGCTTCGGCTGCCCCCTACCCTCAAGATTCCTAATTCCTTCCATGTCTCCATCCTGAAGCTGGTGGTTCTGAACCGCTATACCAAGACTCCTAGCCCTGCGGTTGCCTCCAGCGGTCCTTCAGACACCTTCGAGGTTAAGCTGTAAAAAAAAAAGAGGAGAATTAAACTTCCCCCTAATAAAATACAGTAAAAAGTTTTATATATTCACATATAGTACTGATTTATGCAAAAAAGATATGATAGGTACGCTTTATCTTATATGGTTGTCAAATTTTCAAAAAAGCGTTGCCTCTAGAGGCAAGGCATAATTTTAATATTGTTACTAATATAAAAATACTATAGTTTTGGCCATTTTCCAGGCAACATACAAATATAATATAATAATCCTACATAGCGCAACATATTTTAATGACCCAATTCATATCGTGTCATTTACCCTGTAAGTATTGGGGAAAATAGGCTCAATCCACAGCCCTGTTAGAAACAATCACGTTACATATATTGTACTTCTTCCCATTGACCATAAGAACTATCATTTTAAGCTAAAGGTTTCTCTTGAAAGGTGATTTTCCCTCAATCAATGCAGCGAAATAGTGCTACCTACAGTAGCTGCATAGAATATCATCCTTGCATGAACACTAGACTGAAAACTGCGTGCAATAACAGGAGACCATCATATTCATCCATATCTTAAGGCCTCCTTAACACACAACTTTTTTCAGTGTTTTAAAATGCATTTGCAAAAAAAGACAAGCATTTTTAATGGCATTTTTACATTCCTTTTTGGTGTCATTTTTTTATTTAGTGTTATTTTGTACATGTGATTTCCTGGCAATTTGTATTCCTATAGAGAAGCCTATGGGAAAAAAAACGCCATACTTAGCGCATGCTTCGTTTAAAAAAAAATAAAAAAATATGCCGCCTACCTCAACAACACTACAAATGAAAACGCTGTGTATACGTTCTAATATTTTACTAAAAACGTTAAAATAACATTCTCTTGCAGTGTATTTTTGATGGGAAGAAAAACCTGCAACAAAAAGGTAGTGAAAAACGCTTTCAAAAAGGTGAGCAAATGCTGCGTCTGAATCCAGCCTCAAGGGGTAGTCTGAGATTATATACAAACAGTGCCACTCTTGTCCATGGCTGTGTCTGGTGATCAAGTGAATGGAGCTGATCTGCAATACCAGACACTGCCCACTGATGAGAATTGCACTGTTTCTCTAATAAAGCCCTTTCCTGCCCTCTCTGTGAGTTAAAGACAAGCGCATTTTCCCATTGTTTGGCTAAGTGCATTAAAGCCTGGTGACTTTTAGGCCAGGATCATTCACACCATTTTAATTGTCTTTGGCTCAGTTTTTTTTAGTCAAAAGTAGATCCAAAAGGACGTAAAGGTATAAAGAAAAGACTGATGCATCACCTTTCATTTGTGTCCATTCCAGTTTTTGGCAAAAAAAACACCTGACCAAAAAAACTGCCACACAAACTGCATTATAAGGGCTTATTCAGATGAACGTGTAATACGTCCGTGCTACGCGCGTAATTTTCACGTACCTCGCACGGACCTATGTTAGTCTATGGGGCCGTTCAGACTGTCTGTGATTTTCACGCAGCGTAGGGCCGCTGCGTAAAACTCACGACATGTCTTATCTTTGGCCGTTTTTCGCGCATCACGCACCCATTGAAGTCAGTGGGTGCGTGAAAATCACGCGCAGCACACGAAAGCACTTCCGTGTGACGCGCGTGATTCGCGCAACAGCAGTAAAAAATATGAATGAAAACAGAAAAGCACCACTTGCTTTTCTGTTTACAAACATAAAAACAGAGTGTCATAATGATGGCGGCTGCGCGAAAATCACTTAGCCACGCATCAGATGGTGATGACACACGGAGCTGTTATGTACACTACCGTTCAAAAGTTTGGGGTCACCCAGACAATTTTGTGTTTTCCATGAAAACTCAGACTTATATTTATCAAATGAGTTGCAAAATGACTAGAAAATATAGTCAAGACATTGACAAGGTTAGAAATAATGATTTTTATTTGAAATTATAATTTTATCCTTCAAACTTTGCTTTCGTCAAAGAATGCTCCATTTGCAGCAATTACAGCATTGCACACCTTTGGCATTCTAGCTGTTAATTTGCTGAGGTAATCGGGAGAAATTTCACCCCATGCTTCCAATAGCCCCTCCCACAAGTTGAATTGGCTTGATGGGCACTTCTTGCGTACCATACGGTCAAACTGCTCCCACAACAGCTCTATGGGGTTGAGATCTGGTGACTGCGCTGGCCACTCCATTACACATAGAATACCAGCTGCCTGCTTCTTCCTTAAATAGTTCTTGCATAATTTGGAGGTGTGCTTTGGGTCATTGTCCTGTTGTAGGATGAAATTGGCTCCAATCAAGCGCTGTCCACAGGGTATGGCATGGCGTTGCAAAATGGAGTGATAGCCTTCCTTATTCAAAATCCCTTTTACCTTGTACAAATCTCCCACTTTACCAGCACCAAAGCAACCCCAGACCATCACATTACCTCCACCATGCTTGACAGATGGCGTCAGGCACTCTTCCAGCATCTTTTCAGTTGTTGTGCGTCTCACAAATGTTCTTCTGTGTGATCCAAACACCTTAAACTGCGATTCGTCTGTCCATAACACTTTTTTCCAATCTTCCTCTGTCCAATGTCTGTGTGCTTTTGCCCATATTAATCTTTTCCTTTTATTAGCCAGTCTCAGATATGGCTTTTTCTTTGCCACTCTGCCCTGAAGGTCAGCATCCCGGAGTCGCCACTTCACTGTAGACGTTGACACTGGCGTTTTGCGGGTACTATTTAATGAAGCTGCCAGTTGAGGACCTGTGAGGCGTCTATTTCTCAAACTAGAGACTCTAATGTACTGGTCTTGTTGCTCAGTTGTGGAGCGGGGCCTCCCATTTCTCTTTCTACTCTGGTTAGAGCCTGTGTGTGCTGTACTCTGAAGGGAGTAGTACGGTGTGTTGTAGGAAATCTTCAGTTTCTTGGCAATTTCTCGCATGGAATAGCCTTCATTTCTAAGAACAAGAATAGACTTTCGAGTTTCACATGAAAGATCTCTTTTTCTAGCCATTTTGAGAGTTTAATCGAACCCACAAATGTAATGCTCCAGATTCTCAACTAGCTCAAAGGAAGGTCAGTTTTATAGCTCCTCTAAACAGCAAAACGGTTTACAACGGTGCTAACATAATTGCACAAGGGGTTTCAAGTGTTTTCTAATCATCCATTAGCCTTCTAACACAGTTAGCAAACACAATGTACCATGAGAACACTGGAGTGATGGTTGCTGGAAATGGGCCTCTATACACCTATGTAGATATTGCATTAAAAACCAGACGTTTGCAGCTAGAATAGTCATTTAGCACATTAACAATGTATAGAGGGTATTTCTGATTAATTTAATGTTATCTTCAATGAAAAAAACTGTGCTTTTCTTGCAAAAATAAGGAAATTTCTAAGTGACCCTAAACTTTTGAACGGTAGTGTACCTTTTGCACGAGCAAAACGCACACGCTCGTGTGAATCCAGCCTAACTGTGTGTGTGTTCTTAGACTTAAACTCTGCGTTGATTGACTAGACAAAGAGAGCACAAACATGAGCCAATCTATTGAACCTAACAAAGTTCCCAAGTTCAGATATTCCCCACCTAATCCATCAGAGCCCCAGATCAGCTTAGGCTGAGTTCACACAGAGCGGATACACTGCGTAAAAGCACGCAGCGTATCCGCCCTGTGTGCCGCAGGGAATTCCTGGCGAAAAACTGGACCAAACTGTCCGCTGCGGAAAACTGCAGCACTTAGCCAGCCTGCTAGCAGTGATTGGCTGCAGCGGCATTCACATGCAATGAACCGTCCTCTGACGTCATCCAGTTGACCGCTGCTACAGCCTGTGATTGGCTGCAGTGGTCACATGGGATGAAACGTCATCCCAGGGGGCCGGCCTGGAGGAAGAGACTCCTCGGTAAGTATAAGTTTTGGTTTATTTGCAAAGTCGCTTTTTTTGCGGCGGAATCGCTGCAAACCCGCTGCAAAAAACTCAACAACCACTATTTGTTGCGTGTTTTATCTCCCCATTGAATTCAATGGGGAAAACACGCAACAAATAAGCAGCGTTTAAGCAAAATACAATTGATATGCTGCGGAATAAAATTCTGCACCACAGGTCAATTTCTGAGCGTTTTTACGCAGCGTGTGGATAAGATTTGTTTTATCTTATCCACTTTGCTGCTTCTGTATTTGCTGCAAATTTTCCGCAACTAAATCCGTTGCGGAAATTCTGTAGTATTTTTGCAACGTGTGAACTGACCCTTGTAGTTAACATTTCTGTGCACCCTTGTGTATACAGAGGAAATGCAATCCCATATTTTGAAACTTAAAGGGGTTCTATATATTTGTATAAATAGGACTGAAATAAAAGAACACATGTAGTGCTTTAGGTTTAATTTAGAATGAAAAAAAAATAATCTCTAACTGATCCTAGGGTGCACAGAAATGCGGGTGGGTAGAGCAGTGCTTGCATGTCCATACATTATACACTATATTGACAGGACATGCGTATACATATAGATATACAATAAAGTTCATGGGGAAGCTTATATGTCAACAACTGTCTACCTGCTGAAGCTAGGGTCACCAAAACAACCACTCAAGACTGCCATTAAATAAAGTATTTATTACAAAATGTAGGTACGCTTTTATTTCAGCCATACTTATAAAGTTATGACACCTTTAACCCCTTCCTGCTACAGCCATTTTTTAGATTTTCATTTACATTTTTTCCTCCCCACCTTCCAAAAGTTATAACTTTTTTTTTTTTTTCCGTAGATATAGTCCTATAAGGGCTTGATTTTTGCAGGCTGATTTGTAGTTTTTCATGGCACCAAATAATGTACTAGGAAACGGGAATTTTTTTTTATGGTGGAGTAGAAAATGAAAAAAAAACCAGCATTGTTTTTTGAGCTTTGTTTTTACGGCATTCACTGTGTTTTGTGTCGCTAAATTCTGAGAACCATAACTTTTCAATTTTTCTATTGATTATGCGGTATGAGGGCATATTTTTTTGCATGACAAGATGTCGTTTTTAATGGTACTGCTTTGGGGAGTTGAGGTCACCAAAAAACAGCGATTCTGGCATTTTTAATTATTTTTTGTTACGGCGTACACCATGCATGTTAAATAATGATATATTGCAATAGTTCTGACTTTTATGGATGCGGCAATATCAGTTATGTTTAATTATTAATTTTTTTACAAAGCTTTAGGGGGGAAATGGGAAATGTTTTGTTTTTTTTTAACTTTTAATAATTTATTTATTTTTGTACATAAAAAAAAAAACTTTATTCAACTGATTTTTACTTTTTTTATTAGTCCCCCTAGGAGACTTGAACCAGCGATCTTTGGATCGCTCGCACTATATACTGCAATACTACTATATACTATATACTGCAATACTACATTAGTGGGACTAAAGTTAAAAAAAGTGAAAAAAAAAAGTTGTAAAAAATATACTAAAAGTTTTAAGTAATAAAATAAAACACAATCGGCCTTTTTCCCTTATCAAGTTCTTTATCATTGAAAAAAAAACGAAATTTTATCGGGGCCCTAAAATTAAGGAACCAGGAAGGGGAGGGCCCAAACATATCTGCAAGAAGCGAGGGCACCCGTATTATACCAGGACAACACTTCCCAGCAAAATTCCCCAAACTGCAAAGATGCGGAGTGCGGACCAAAAGGGGGATAAGTACAGGCACCATTTATCAGTGCGACACTGGCCTGTGTGGAAAGGATTGCTTCACAGCGTAACACACATCTATGGATTATTTTATTGTTTACCCCATTATTATACCCCCTGACTATGCCCCTGATGTACTCTGCCTGGCTTACATGTACTACCAAGCAAAATCTACGCTTCAAAAGCCAAATGGCACTTCCACCTATCTGAGCCCTACAGCGTACCCAAACAGCAGTTTACTTCCACATATATGGCACCGCCATAGCCTGGAGACGCCTTTTAACAATTTTTGGAGTGTTTGTCTGCAGTGGCATAAGCTGGGCACGACATACTTGCCACTGAATTGGCATAGCTATATCTGGGGAAAAATTGTAATTTTTACTTTGCACCACACGTGTTAGGGATCTGCCAGGTACTACATCTAGGTATACTCCTGGGATTAATCAATCCACACCTGAGGCCAGACCTGTTCGACTGACACCCTCTCCCACCAACCAGGGTGGCAGGCTCAGGAGTGGGAGAGCCTATCGCGGCCTGGTCAGTCGGAGTTAGCTCCGCCCCCTGTCCTTTATTACCTGCTGTGTTCTCCTCCTCAGTGCTTGTAATTCTTTTGGATTCCTGGCCCCACTGCTGCTTGCTCCAGCCTGCTTCTGCCGTGCTTCTGCCTTGCTGCTGTTCTGCTTAACCCGCTTTGCTTTGCCTCCGGCTTGCTTCCTCCTCCGTGCTCACTTGGGTATACTCCACTTCATCCTGGTCCTGACAACTCATTCACCGCTCCGTTTCCTCGTGGCGTTCCGTGGGCTACTGCCCCTTCCCTTGCGTGTTCCCTGTTTGTTCTCCCGTGCACTTAGACAGCGTAGGGACCGCCGCCCAGTTGTACCCCGTCGCCTAGGGCGGGTCGTTGCAAGTAGGCAGGGACAGGGCGGTGGGTAGATTAGGGCTCACTTTCCCTTCACCTCCTTCCTGCCATTACATAATTACAAGCCCCTTACCTAGTCTACCATTTCCCCTACGTTGACGCTATCATGGACCCCCTTGAGACCCTGACCCAGCAGATGCAGGGCCTCTCCCTACAGGTCCAGGCCCTGGCCCAGAGGGTCAACCAGGGTGACGCTGCCGTAGTAGTTCCCCTCACCTCACCTCTAGAACCCGACCTCAAGTTACCTGACCGGTTCTCAGGGGACCGTAAGACGTTTCTCTCCTTCCGGGAGAGTTGCAGACTGTATTTCCGCCTTAAACCCCACTCCTCAGGTTCCGAGAACCAGCGGGTGGGTATCATCATATCCCGACTCCAGGAAGGGCCCCAAGAGTGGGCCTTCTCCTTGGCTCATGACGCCCCTGAACTTTCCTCTGTTGATCGCTTTTTCTCTGCCCTCGGACTCATTTACGACGAGCCTGACAGGACTGCTTTAGCCGAGAGTCAGCTGGTGACCTTACGTCAGGGTAGCAGACCGGTGGAGGAGTACTGTTCTGATTTTAGAAAGTGGTGCGTAGCTTCTCGGTGGAACGATCCGGCCCTAAGGTGCCAGTTTAGGTTAGGATTATCTGACGCCCTGAAGGATCTGCTGGTTAGTTACCCCTCTTCTGACTCCCTTGACCAGGTTATGGCCCTAGCAGTACGACTTGACCGACGTCTCAGGGAACGTCAGCTTGAACGCTTCAATGTGCTCCCCTCTGACCTTTCTGCGATTCCCCCCGAGGTCCCGTCTCCTCGCCCCTCCACGGAGGACTCGGAGGTACCTATGCAACTCGGGGCCTCCATGTCCCCTCGACAACGTAGGGAGTTTCGCAGAATGAATGGTCTCTGCTTCTACTGTGGGGACGACAAGCATCTTCTGAACACCTGTCCCAGGCGCAAGAATAAAAAGCCGGAAAACTTCCGCGCCTAAGTGATCATCGGGGAGGTCACTTGGGCGCACAGGTATTTCCCGTTAATGTGAAACGCAATAAAATTTTGCTTCCCTTTCAGGTCTCGTTTGCTGGCCGGTCTGCCACTGGCAGTGCTTTCGTGGATTCTGGCTCATCTGCTAATATCATGTCTGTGGAATTTGCTATGTCTCTAAAAATGCCTTTTATTGATTTACCTTATCCTATCCCTGTAGTAGGTATCGACTCAACTCCCCTTGCTAATGGTTATTTTACTCAGCATACTCCTGTTTTTGAACTCCTGGTTGGCTCCATGCATTTGGAGCAGTGCTCTGTACTGGTGATGCAGGGATTATCGTCTGATCTGGTATTAGGTCTTCCCTGGTTGCAGTTGCATAATCCCACGTTTGATTGGAATACTGGGGAGCTTACCAAATGGGGTAATGAATGTCTTATGTCATGTCTTTCTGTTAACTCTATTTCTCCCCGGGAGGAGGTAAACACGCTTCCTGAGTTTGTTCAGGACTTCGCCGATGTGTTTTCTAAGGAGGCCTCCGAGGTGTTGCCCCCCCCCATAGAGATTACGATTGCGCCATCGATTTGGTGCCTGGTGCCAAGCTTCCTAAGGGTAGGATATTTAATCTTTCATGTCCTGAACGTGAAGCTATGAGGGTGTATATCCAAGAATGCCTGGCCAAGGGTTTCATTCGCCCCTCGACTTCTCCTGTAGGTGCTGGCTTCTTCTTCGTGGGGAAGAAGGATGGTGGTCTTAGGCCGTGCATTGATTATCGTAACCTGAATAAGGTCACCGTAAGGAACCAGTACCCACTTCCTTTGATTCCGGATCTTTTTAATCAGGTTCAGGGAGCCCAATGGTTTTCTAAGTTCGATCTACGGGGGGCATATAACCTTATCCGCATCAAAGAGGGGGATGAGTGGAAAACTGCGTTCAACACACCCGAGGGTCATTTCGAATACCTGGTCATGCCCTTTGGGTTGTGTAATGCTCCTGCTGTCTTCCAGAATTTTATTTATGAAATCCTGAGAGATTACCTGGGTAATTTTCTTGTTGTGTACCTTGATGACATACTGGTGTTTTCCAAGGACTGGTCCTCCCACGTGGAGCATGTCAGGAAGGTGCTCCAGGTCCTTCGGGAGAATAATCTGTTTGCTAAGACTGAAAAATGTGTCTTTGGGGTACAGGAGATACCATTTTTAGGGCAAATCCTCACTCCTCATGAATTCCGCATGGACCCTGCCAAGGTTCAGGCTGTGGCGGAATGGGTCCAACCTGCCTCCCTTAAGGCGTTACAGTCTTTTTTAGGGTTCGCCAACTATTACAGGAGATTTATTGCCAACTTCTCGGTCGTCGCTAAGCCTCTTACGGACCTTACTCGCAAGGGTGCTGATGTCCTCCATTGGCCCCCTGAGGCCGTCCAGGCCTTTGAGACCCTCAAGAAGTGCTTTATCTCGGCCCCCGTGCTGATTCAGCCCAACCAAGAGGAGCCATTTATTGTGGAGGTTGACGCATCCGAGGTGGGAGTGGGGGCCGTCTTGTCCCAGGGTACCAGCTCCCTCACCCATCTCCGCCCCTGTGCTTACTTCTCTAGGAAGTTTTCGCCAACGGAGAGTAACTATGATATTGGCAACCGCGAACTTCTAGCCATTAAATGGGCTTTTGAAGAGTGGCGACACTTCCTGGAGGGGGCCAGACACCAGGTAACGGTCCTTACAGATCACAAGAATCTGGTTTTCCTAGAATCGGCCCGGAGGCTTAATCCTAGACAAGCTCGGTGGGCACTATTCTTTACCAGATTTAATTTCTTGGTTACCTATAGGGCTGGGTCCAAGAATATTAAGGCTGATGCCCTGTCACGTAGTTTCATGGCCAATCCTCCTTCCGAGAAGGATCCTGCTTGTATTTTAGCCCCTGGTATAATCGTTTCTGCCACGGATTCTGATTTAGCTTCTGATATCGCGGCTGATCAGGGTGCTGCTCCCAGGAACGTCCCTGGGGACAAACTGTTTGTTCCCCTGCAATACCGGCTAAGGGTACTCAGGGAAAACCATGACTCCGCTCTATCTGGTCATCCTGGCATCTTGGGCACCAAACACCTCATTACCAGAAACTATTGGTGGCCTGGGTTGCCTAAAGACGTTAGGGCTTACGTCGCCGCTTGTGAGGTTTGCGCTAGGTCCAAAACCCCTAGGTCCCGACCTGCGGGCCTACTACGTTCCTTGCCCATTCCCCAGAGACCTTGGACCCATATCTCCATGGATTTTATCACCGATTTGCCTCCATCTCAGGGCAAGTCGGTGGTGTGGGTGGTAGTAGACCGCTTCAGCAAGATGTGCCACTTTGTGCCCCTTAAGAAGCTACCTAACGCCAAGACGTTAGCTTCTTTGTTTGTGAAACACATCCTGCGTCTCCATGGGGCCCCAGTCAATATCGTTTCTGACAAAGGGGTACAATTTGTTTCCTTATTTTGGAGAGCCTTTTGTAAAAAGTTGGAGATTGATCTGTCCTTCTCCTCCGCCTTCCATCCCGAAACTAATGGCCAAACGGAAAGGACCAACCAATCCCTGGAACAATATTTAAGGTGTTTCATCTCTGACTGTCAATTCGATTGGGTCTCATTCCTTCCCCTTGCTGAATTTTCCCTGAATAACCGGGTCAGTAACTCGTCAGGGGTCTCCCCGTTTTTCTGTAATTTCGGGTTTAACCCAAGGTTCTCCTCCGTTTCCCCTGGTTGTTCCAATAATCCTAAGGTAGAGGAGGTTCATCGGGAACTGTGCACTGTCTGGGCCCAGGTTCAGAAGAACCTAGAGGCGTCCCAAAGCACACAAAAGATTCAGGCGGATAGTAGACGTTCTGCTAACCCCCGGTTTGTCGTCGGGGATTTGGTCTGGTTGTCGTCCAGGAACTTGCGCCTTAAGGTCCCGTCCAGGAAGTTTGCTCCCCGATTTATTGGGCCTTATAAGATCATTGAAGTCCTCAACCCTGTATCCTTCCGTCTGGAGCTGCCCCCATCCTTTCGCATACATGACGTCTTCCATGCCTCCCTCCTTAAACGCTGCTCCCCGTCCTGGTCCCCCTCGAGGAAACCTCCTGTTCCCGTTCTCACCCCTGAGGGGGTGGAATTCGAGGTGGCCAAGATTATTGACAGTAGGATGGTCCAGGGCTCCCTCCAGTACCTGGTCCATTGGAGAGGGTACGGGCCGGAGGAGAGGACTTGGGTACCTACCCGTGATGTTCACGCTGGGGTATTGATCAGGAGGTTCCACCTTCTCTTCCCTACTAAACCGGGTCCTCTTAGTAAGGGTCCGGTGGCCCCTCATAAAAGGGGGAGTACTGTTAGGGATCTGCCAGGTACTACATCTAGGTATACTCCTGGGATTAATCAATCCACACCTGAGGCCAGACCTGTTCGACTGACACCATCTCCCACCAACCAGGGTGGCAGGCTCAGGAGTGGGAGAGCCTATCGCGGCCTGGTCAGTCGGAGTTAGCTCCGCCCCCTGTCCTTTATTACCTGCTGTGTTCTCCTCCTCAGTGGTTGTAATTCTTTTGGATTCCTGGCCCCACTGCTGCTTGCTCCAGCCTGCTTCTGCCGTGCTTCTGCCTTGCTGCTGTTCTGCTTAACCCGCTTTGCTTTGCCTCCGGCTTGCTTCCTCCTCCGTGCTCACTTGGGTATACTCCACTTCATCCTGGTCCTGACAACTCATTCACCGCTCCGTTTCCTCGTGGCGTTCCGTGGGCTACTGCCCCTTCCCTTGCGTGTTCCCTGTTTGTTCTCCCGTGCACTTAGACAGCGTAGGGACCGCCGCCCAGTTGTACCCCGTCGCCTAGGGCGGGTCGTTGCAAGTAGGCAGGGACAGGGCGGTGGGTAGATTAGGGCTCACTTTCCCTTCACCTCCTTCCTGCCATTACAACACGCAACTCATTTATTTATGGAAAAGACCTGTGGGGTGAAAATGCTCACTACACCCCTTAATAAATGCCTTTAGGGTTGTAGTTTCTAAAATGGGGTCACTTCTGGGGGGTTTCTTTTATTATTTCCCATCTGAGCCTCTGCAATTGTGAACCAATTCTGTGTAAATCGACCAAATTAGGCCTCAATTTCGCATGGTATTCTCTCACTCCTGATCCCTATCAAATGTCCAGGCAAAAGATTAGGGCCCCATGTAGGGTGATTCTAAAACTGGTAAACACAGCATAATAATTAGGGAGCTGTCTTGTTATTGTGGCACAAGCTGGGCACCACATATTGGCATACTAATTTATGCAAAACACCTGCGGGGTTAACATGCTCACTACACCCCAAAATGTGGGTCACTTTTTGGGGGTTTCCAATGTTTTGGTCCCACAGGGGCTTTGCAAATGCTACATAGCGACCAGAAACCAATCCACCAAAATCTATACTCCGAAAGCCAAATGGCACTCCTTCCCTTCTGAGCCCTGCCGTGTGCCCAAAAATTTGTATATAACCACATGGGGTATTGCCATACTCGGGAGAAATTGCTTAACAAATGTTAGGGTACTTTTTCTGCTGTATTTTTTGAGAAAATTAAAAATTTTGCACTAAAGCTACGTCTTCTTGGAAAAAAAATTTAATTTTTATTTTCACTGCCCAATTCAAATAAAATCTATGAAACAGCTGTGGGGTCAAAATGCTCACTACACCCCTAGATGAATTCTTCAAGGGGTGTAGAATCACAAATGGAGTCCCTTTTGTGTAGTTTCCACTGTACTGGTACCTTAGGGGCTTTGCAAATGCGACATGGTGTCAAGAAACCAATCCAGCAAAATCTTTGCTCCAAAAGCCAAATGGCGCTCCTTCTCTTCTGATCCTTGCCATGTGCCCAAACAGCCGTTTATGACCACATATGCAGTATCTCCGTACTCCAGAGAAGTTGCTTTACAAATTTTGTGGTTCTTTTTTTCCTTTATTTGTTGAGAAAATGAAAAGTTTTGAGCTAAAGCTACATCTTATTGAAGAAAAAGGATTGTTTTTATTTTCACTGCCCAGTTCTAATAAATTCTATGAAACACCTGTGGGGTAAAAATGCTCACTACACCCCTAGATGAATTCCTCAAGGGATGTAGTTTCCTAAATGGAGTAACTTTTTGGGCTTTTTCATTGTTTTGTCCCCTCAGGGGCTCTGCAAATGTGACATGGCCTCCGCAAACCATTCCTTCTAAATTTGAGCTCCAAAAGCCAAATGGCGCTCTTTACCTTCTAAACCATGCAGTGTGTCCAAACAGCCGTTTATTACCACATATGGCGTACTGTTTTACTCGGGAGAAATTGCTTTGCAAATTTTGCTTTACAACTTTTTCTCCTTTAGTCCTTGTGGAAATGCGAAAAAAATTAGCTAAACCTACATTTTCTTTGAAAGAATGTAGATTTTCATTTTCATGTCCTACTTCCAAGAATTTCTGCAAAAAACCTGTGGCGTCAAAATGCTAACTATACCACTAGATAATTTCCTCAAGGGGTGTAGGTTCCAAAATTGGTGCCACTTGTGGGGGGTTTCCACTGTTTTGGTCCCTCAGGGGCTCTGCAAATGCGACATGGCCTCCGAAAACTATTCCTGCTAAATTTGAGCTCCAAAGGCCAAATGGCGCTTTTTACCTTTTAAACCCTGCAGTGTGTCCAAACAGCCGTTTATTACCACATATGGCATACTGTTTTACTTGGGAGAAATTGCTTTACAAATTTTGCTTTACAACTTTTTCTCCTTTAGTCCTTGTGGAAATGCGAAAAAAATTAGCTAAACCTACATTTTCTTTGAAAGAATGTAGATTTTCATTTTCATGTTCTACTTCCAAGAATTTCTGCAAAAAACCTGCGGCGTCAAAATGCTAACTATACCACTAGATCATTTCCTCAAGGGGTGTAGATTCCAAAATTGGTGTCACTTGTGGGGGTTTCCACTGTTTTGGTCCCTCAGGGGCTTTGCAAATGCGACATGGCCTCCGAAACCCATTCCTGCTAAATTTGAGCTCCAAAAGCCAAATGGCACTCTTTCCCTTCTAAGCCCCACCATGTGTCCAAACAGACGTTTATTACCACATATGGGGTATTGCTTTACTCGGGAGAAATTGCTTTACAAATTTTGTGGTGCTTTTTCTCCTTTAGTCCTTGTGGAAATGAGAAAAAATTAGCTAAACCTACATTTTGTTTGAAAGAATGTAGATTTCCATTTTCATGGCCTAATTCCAATAATTTCTGCAATAAACCTGTAGGGTCAAAATGCTCACTATACCCCTAGATAATTTCCTTAAGGGGTGTAGTTTCCCAAATGGGGTCACTTTTGGGGGATTTCCACTGTTTTGGAACCGCAAGAGCCCTTCAAACCCGACATGGGGCCTAAAATATATTCTAATAAAAAGGAGGCCCAAAATCCTCTAGGTACTCCTTTGCTTCTGAGGATGGTGCTTCAGTCCATTAGCACACTAGGGCCACATGTGGAATATTTCCTAAAACTGCAGAACCTGGGCAATAAATATTGAGTTGCGTTTCTCTGGTAAAACTTTGTGTTACAAAAAAAAATGGATTAAAAATGAATTTCTGCAATAAATTTTTTTATTAATTTGTAAATTTCACCTTTACTTTTGTTTAATTCCTGTGAAACATCTAAATGGTTAAGAAACTTTCTAAATGTTGTTTTGAATACTTTGAGGGGTGAAGTTTTTAAAATGGGGTTACTTTTTGGAGATTTCTAATATATAAGGCCCTAAAAGCCACTTCACAACTGAACTGGCCCCTGTAATAATAGCCTTTTGAAATTTTCTTGAAAATGTGAGAAATTGCTGCTAAAGTTCTAAGCCTTGTAACGTCATAGAAAAATAAAAGGATGTTCAAAAAACGATGTCAATCTAATGTAGACATAAGGGGGATGTTAATTAGCGACTATTTTGTGTGGTATAACGGTCTGTCTTACAAGCAGATACATTTAAATTAAGAAAAATGCAAATTTTTGCTACATTTTGATGTTTTTCACATTTAAATACTGAATGTATCGAGCAAATTTTGCCAGTAACATAAAGTCCAATGTGTCACGAAAAAACAATCTCAGAATTGCTTGGATAGGTAAAAGCATTCCGAAGTTATTACCACATAAAATGAAACGTGTCAGATTTGAAAAATTAGGCTCTGTCAGGAAGGTCAAAAGTGGCTAAAGACGGAAGGGGTTAACAGTAATTAAATTACGAAGTTGGTCTATATCAGGTATACTATTGGCATAAGTTGTTTGAAAAGTTACTGTCCAATTAAAAGCCACAGCGCTAATACAGGCCAAATGTAACTGCTGAGAAGAGCTTCATAACTACTTTACCACACAATGGCGTACAAATTTAAAACATGTTTCTCAGCACCAAATACAGTATCACAGCTTTTGAAATGGGTAA
This sequence comes from Rhinoderma darwinii, assembly GCF_050947455.1. NCBI lineage: Eukaryota > Metazoa > Chordata > Amphibia > Anura > Rhinodermatidae > Rhinoderma > Rhinoderma darwinii. The sequence continues at coordinate 316,395,898 of NC_134687.1, read as the reverse complement.
GAGCTGACAGAAAACAACATAAATTGTCAGGGTATTTCTATCATTAGTTGTCATTCTCAGGCTCTAGACACATTAGTATGTCCATAAAACAATGTATATTGTACAATCAAGTTCACCACAGGAAATGTCTCCCTTCGGTTATAAGAGACAGCATCTCTCTCAAATACAAAAGAGACAGCAGAATTGCAATTAAAATGTGGACAGCATTTATTGTCTTTAAAACGGCAGTGAAATGCTGAAAATTCAGGCCGATGACATCCTAGGAGTCTGTAGAGGGGCTAAACTCAAGGAACAGCCCTCTCCTTTATTTCCCGGTTCTTGGAAGCAGCAGTGTTTCTTCTAAATTATTTATCAGCCAGGCCAACACCTCTTCTTTGTATGCACCCTCCCCCACCATCCCATCTCACTACTATATCTAGCAGATCCACTCCCACCCAAATGATGATGGATGAAGCCCAAACACATAGAGAAGCTAGACAAGTGTAATCGATACACAACAAGGTCGATTAAATCAGCTTTCAACCCCACCACCTCTCCAGATCGAAACTGATTGAAATTCGAGTGCTCGAGTCACAAGAGAAAATCAGTGTTTACATTTATGTGATTTATTTTAGAAACTTGGAATAATTTTTTATAAAATTAGAATTAGAATATTAAGTTATTAGAACTACATTATGCAGTCTTAAAATAAATATTTAAGACCGTTAAGCTTTGTCAGTTTTTAGACCACGGCCATGAGTTGATATTAGCGCTACAATTTTAATGAAGGGATTGCATTAACCTTTGCATTCTTTTGTATCACTGATGCATCCTGTATCTCAAAAACTATAATATAAGCAAACAGAATATTAAACATAGAAGTATTTTTCTAAACAAATCCTCTTCCCTGTACTAAGGTACTATTCATGCCGCCTTTGTTGTGTACCTCTGGCGTACGTGCCAAAATAAACTATATGCCATAAAGTCGCACACTTTATAACATATATTATGGCTCTTTACAACTCGGGGGTTTGAGCAGAGATGTAATACGGTCGTGTGCATTAGCCCCAAAAGAAATGTGATTACAAAGATGTGGATAAAGTTAGGTTTGAATAAAAAAAACAACATAAAATGACATTTATTGGGCTCTGTTCACACTTGCCTTTGTTCTTTTCTAAGGGGCTTCAGTTGCTTTGTGAAAGCTGGTTGCGCTGTTCTATCCACCCAAAAAAAACAAAGAAAAACTGCACCTAATCGGTCTGTTAGGCCTTGTCCACACAGTGCAGATTTGCTGCAGATTTTACATGTATTTTTTAAGCCAAGACCAGGAACGGAACCTAAACAGAAGAAATATATAAAAGGAAGGACTTAAAGTATCTCCTCTCCTTGATCCAATTCTGATTTTGTCTGAAAAAATGCATGCAAATCTGCATTGTGTGAACAAGGCCTTATAAGTCAATGGGCGAGTGGCAGATCATAAAAGATCATTACAGATCCTTGAAACAGATCATAGTGTATTACAACAGATTATAATTGATCATGACAGATTCTTTAAAAGGATAATAAAGAATTGTAATGGATTCAACATATCATAGATATACCGTAGATGTAATGCCACAAACCATAACGCCAGTGTGAACAGAGACTCATGGCTCTCCTATAACTGCTGCCGTGACTAAGTATGAAATTATTCGGTACACTATGGAAACCTTTGAGGACAACTAGAGGCCAAATAAGGCAGGAAAATCTCAGTTTTCACAGCAGTGCATTGTACAAGTAGTGTCTCTAAGCCCTTATTCAGACGAACATTGAATACGTCCGTGTGACAGCTGTTAAAACAACGGCCGTCACACGGACGCATGTTTTTCAATGGGGCCGATCGCATGGTCGTTGTTTCAATGGACCGTGTGAAGGGTCTGTTGAGAGATAGAACATGTCCTATTTTCTTCCGTTTTCACAGATCCCTCCATAGACTCAAGTCTATGGGGATCGGGTTTTTCACGTCCGAGTTTCCCAACGTTCGTCTGAATAAGACCTAAGGCTACTGCACAACTACAGGTGGGTGCATGATAAAACTCAATCTAAGCTTTTAATTTCATAAGGCAAGGTTATAATATGAGATCAAGATAAAGGATTCAGAGATTCTGCATGCATTGATTTCGATTTTCTAGCTTCAATGTCAGGTACATCAAAGTGTGCGTTACATTTACCTCTACCTATTTTACATACGGTATATACTAAATATGAAGGCAAGTTATTAGAAATAAAGCGAAGTTATAGAAGGTACCAGGTTGGAGACATTTGTACAGCTGAAAAGTAGCACACTGTAGCTCAGAAAACCAGTGACAGGAGAACGCACCACAGTTTGATTTTGTTAAATATTTCTTCCAGCTCTGACTTGGCATTTATCTGAGATTTTAGCCGCAAAAACATGACATTTAAAATCCATTTATATTTTTATTTTTATATTCCGTATCACACAAATGGATATCATTCATCAGATCCATGGTAACATGGATCAAAGGGGCAGAAACCATTAATATTTCATTTTAATTTGTGCTATAGAAATATATCTATAAAGTAACTGGTGGTTTACAACATATCATTTACAAGGTGTTATTTGCCAAAAACATTCTCAGGAAGTGGCATCACCCTTACCTCACATTCACATAGTATCTACATGACCAGCCCCACCATTACCAATCCCAGACTTCGTACATCTACATTGTACCACAGTTCTTCGCTTCCTTAACTAATCGCAAATCCAGGCCACAACCCTATTTTCAACCACAAGCCCATCTTCAAACCTCAAAAACAGCAGGACATGTTGCATATAATCCCTTGTAAATTGAAAATAACAAAAGGCAATACGGTGTCCAGTATTACATTAGTACGCTGCTAAAATTTGGGAAGTACACTAGTGAAATACTATGGTAAGCATTATGTTGAGTCATTATATATATATATATATATATATATATATATATATATATATAATATATGTATTTGTGTGTGTTCAGTGCTCTCGCAAGTTACTGTAAGGGTATGTTCACACAGCCTATTTACGGACGTAATTCGGGCGTTTTTGCCCCGAATTACGTCCGAAAATAGCGCCTCAATAGGGCTGACAAACATCTGCCCATTGAAAGCAATGGGCAGACGTTTGTCTGTTCACACGCGGCGCAAAGACGTTTGTCTGTTCACACGCGGCGTAATTTACGCGCCGCTGTCAAATGACGGCGCGTAAATAGACGCCCGCGTCAAAGAAGTGACCTGTCACTTCTTTGGCCGTAATTGGAGCCGTTATTCATTGACTCCAATGAATAGCAGCGCCAATTACGTCCGTAATTGACGCGGCGTTCAATCACCTGCACATGCCGTCAGGCTGAAACATCCCCGTAATTTCATCCGTTACGGACGCCCTCGTGTGAACATACCCTAAGGGTATGTTCACACGCTGAGCCAAAAACGTCTGAAAATACGGAGCTGTTTTAAGGGAAAACAGCACCTGATTTTCAGACGTTTTTTGAGCAACTCACGTTTTTCACGGCGTTTTTCGCGCCGTTTTCGCTGCGTTTTCGTGCCGTTTTTTCGGCCGTTTTTGGAGCTGTTTTCAATAGAGTCTATGAGAAAACGGCTCCAAAAACGTCCCAAGAAGTGTCCTGCACTTCTTTTGAAGAGGCTGTAATTTTACGCGTCGTCTTTTGACAGCTGTCAAACGACAACGCGTAAATTACAGGTTGTCTGCACAGTACGTCGGCAAACCCATTCAAATGAATGGGCAGATGTTTGCCGACGTATTGGAGCCGTATTTTCAGACGTAAAACAAGGCATAATACGCCTCGTTTACGTCTGAAAATAGGTCGTGTGAACCCAGCCTTAGGGGGGATTCACACGAACGTGTATTCGGTCCGTGCGGGCTGCGTGGTTTTCACGCGCCACGCACAGACCAATACAAGTCTATGGGGCAGTACAGACAGTCCGTGCTTTTTGCGCAGCGTTTGTCAGCTGCGCAAAAAGCGCGACATGCTCAATATCTCCGCGTATTTCGCGCATCACGCACCCATTGAAGTCAATGGGTGCGTGAAAACCACGCAGGTCGCACGGAAGCACTTCCGTGCGAACCGACTGAAACAGCGCACCAGCTGTCAAAAGGATGAATGTAAACAGAAAAGCACCACGTGCTTTTCTGTTTACAAACATCCAAACGGAGTGTCTTTGAGATGAGCGAACCCTGACAACCGAACCAAACTTCACCGGGTTCGGCCGAACTCGTTTTGGCCGAACCCGGCAAAAAAAATTCCGGTACGCGACGTCAAGAGAAAGTCACTGTCGAGGGTGCTGAAAGAGTTAAACTGTTTCAGCACCATGGACAGTGACTTCCGATCCCAATATACATGAACCTGTAAAAAAAAAACGAAGTTCTGACTTACCGATAACTCCCGGCTTCTTCCTCCAGTCTGACCTCCCGGGATGACAATTCAGTCCAAGTGACAGCTCCAGCCAATCACAGGCCAAGCACAGGCTGCAGCGGTCACATGGACTGCCGCGTCATCCAGGGAGGTGGGGCCCGATGTCAAGAGAGGCGCGTCACCAAGGACGCGTCACCAAGGCAACGGCCGGGAGGGAAGTTCTCGGTAAGTACGAACTTTTTCTTTTTTTTTAACAGGTTTCTCGATATTGTGTTCGCCATTCACTGTCGAGGGTGCTGAAAGAGTTACTGCCGATCAGTTAGCTCTTTCAGCACCTTGGACAGTGACGGGCGTCGACTAGCCTCATCTCTATGATGGCGGCTGCGCGAAAATCACGCAGCCGCGCATCATACACGGATGACACACGCAGCTGTCAAGTGTTTTTTGCGGGCGCAAAACGCTGCGTTGTTTGCGCGCGCAAAAATGCAACGTTCGTCTGAATCTGCCCTTAGAAGAAAGCCAGTCATGGGACTGTTTTAATACAGTCCCTGAAGATTCACCATGAATTGTGAATGATAATACATTCAAAATTGAACTTTTAATCAATAATGCATAATAGACCAGAAAGTCGTAAAACCATACATATGTGCAAGTGTATCCATATAATTGCCCACTTCTAGGAAAAACGATAGCCGCGGTCAGTATTTAATCCCATCCCTCCGCAGACAGTTTTTGTCTTTTTAATTTAAGGGTATGTTCACACGGCGGGGGTCCGTAACGGCTGAAATTACGGGGATGTTTCAGCCTGAAAACATCCCCGTAATTTCAGCCGTAGCGGCCTGTGCAGGCGCTTGAACGCCGCGTCAATTACGGCCGTAATTAGCGCTGCTATTCATTGGAGTCAATGAATAGCGGCTCCAATTACGGCCAAAGAAGTGACAGGTCACTTCTTCTACGCGGGCGTCTATTTACGCGCCGTCATTTGACAGCGGCGCGTAAATATACGCCTCGTGGGAACAGACAAACGTCTGCCCATTGCTTTCAATGGGCAGATGTTTGTCAGCGCTATTGAGGCGCTATTTTCAGACGTAATTCGGGGCAAAAACGCCCGAATTACGTCCGTAAATAGGCCGTGTGAACATACCCTAATTCTCCACCTTCCAAAAGCCATAACTTTTTTATTTTTCCGTCAATACAGCCATATGAGTACTAGTTTTTTGTGGGACTTTATTTTATTTTTACGGCACCATTTATTGCACCATATAATGTACAGAGAAACTGGAAAAAAATCTTCGAGGGGTGAGATGGGAAAAAAAAAACAGATTTCTCCATTGTTTTTGGGTTTTGTTTTTATGGAGTTCACCGTGCAGTAAAAACATGTTATATTTATTCTGCAGGTCAATTCGATTACGGCGATACCAAATTTATATAGTTTTTCTACCTTTTATTACTTTTACAAAGGAAAGAAATAATTGTTAAAAATAAAATTTGCTTTGTGTCGTTATACACCGAGAGCCATAACTTTTTTAGTTTTTTCATTGATTGAGCGATGTGAGGGGTTGTTTTTTGCAGGGCAAGCTTTAGTTTTTATTGGAATCATTTTGGGGTATATAAGACTTTTTATAAAAAAAATTGTGGGTGATGAGGTTACCAAAAAACAGCGATTCTGACGTTTTTTTTAACTGCGTTTACTGTGCGAGTTAAATAATGTTAAATTGTAATTATTTTCCGCAACGCAGGTCAATTTCTGAGCAGCATTTCCGCTCAGTATTTCTGCAGCGTGTGGATGAGATTTGTTTTACCTTATCCACTTTGCTGCTACTGTATTTGCTGCGGATTTTCCGCAACTAATTCCGTTGCGGAAAATACGTAATATTTACGCAACGTGTGAACTGGCCCTGAAGCTTGTGAAGTTACGCACAATTATTATAGTAATATATGTTAAAAAGTTGTTTACTGTATATAAAGAAAATAATTAAGAAAATCGAGATTCAAATCGAAAAAGCGCCCATAGGCTTGAAAAAAAAATCTAGATTTTATTTTTTGCCATAATCACCCAGCCCTAAATGCAATTTTTACTGGTAAGGCAGTGCTTAATAGGAGAAAAAAGAAGGCAGGCCTGGACCTTCATTAGACTCCCAGGCTGTCATAACAACCATCGCACCCAACGATTGCAACGCAGCTGTGTGAAGGGATGACGGAGGGTGATCATCCTTTATCTAACAGCTTAGATCCCGCAGACGCTATTTTTTGTGGCATCTAAGTGGTTAGACGGCGGGGATCGTAGTTAGCTCTGACATTTATAAGTGGCGTACTTGCTTTGTATTTTCGCAGTCTTAACATATATTACTAAATATTACATTGAATGCCTATGGGAAAAATATTCCGTAATGCAAGCACTGAAGAAATCTGTCTGAGTTGCAGAATATTTTCTCATAGACATTAGGGTTGTCACGATACCAGAATTTGGACTTCGATATCGATACTTCGTGTAGTATTGCGATACTCGATACCAAAACAAAACTTTTGCCAACAATAATAATTTAAAAAAAAGTTCTTCCATTATCTTATGTGATTCACGAGGTATTAGGAATTTTGAACCTCCATGTGCCTCACATTAAGGGGGGATTTACACGAGCGTGTGCGTTTTGCGCACGCAAAAAACGCGGCCTTTTGCGTGTGCAAAAGGCACTTAACAGCTCCGTGTGGCATCAGATAGGATGTGCGGCTGCGTGATTTTCACGCAGCCGCCATCATTATGACACTCTGTTTGGATGTTTGTAAACAGAAAAGCACCTGGTGCTTTTCTGTTTGCAAACATACTTTTGACTGCTGTTGCGCGAATCACGCGCATCCCACGGAAGTGCTTCCGTGTGGTGCGCGTGATTTTCACCCACCCATTGACTTGATGCAACGGACTCACGTTACGCAAAAATCACGGACTGTCTGCATGGCCCCATAGACTACCATAGGTCCGTACGACACGCGTGAAAATCAGGCACGTTGCACGGACGTATATCACGTTCGTGTAAATCCGCCCTAATAGTAATTAACCCCACCGTCGTCCTTAGTCATAATGGAAAACATTGGGTTAATGTTTGAGGTACATGATGGGGTTAATTACTATTAATGTGAGGCACATGGAGGTTCAAAATTCCTCATACCTCGTTCCTCACATTAATAAGTGAAAGAAAGCAGTTTTTATTTTATAACAGCGTAAACATCATAAATTACGCTATAAATTTATTAAAGTCGCAACGATACCGAATATGTGTATATTTTATGTATTGAGACTTATTTTAATGTTTGTTGTAAAAAAATATGTGTTTTTTTTTAAATTTAACATTACTTTATTTTGTACTTTTAAAAAATAAATAAATGATGTACTGGCATATATCTACATGCTAGTACATTAGCCTGTGTACTGATAGTACACAGGCACTAGTTAGGACATACCTAAGTATGCCCTAACAGGAAATATGGTCAGACAGCCCTGGGGTCCTTCAATGGACCCTGGGCTGTTTGCCCATATATGGTATTGCCCTCGATCACGTCACAGGAATTCCCCCTTGAATGCTGTGGTCAGCTTTGATCGCAGCATTCAGTGGAATAGCGGCGGAGAGGAGAGGTTTCTCTGATCTCCGCCGTTAGGGCGGATTTACACGAACGTGCAATACGTCCGTCGCACGGACCTATGCTAGTCTATGGGGCAGTGCAGGCTGTCAGTGATTTTTGCGCAGCGTGAGTCCGCTGCGTAAAACTCACGACAGGTCCTATATTTCTGCGTTTTTCGCGCATCACGCACCCATTGAAGTCAATGGGTGCGTGAAAATCACGCGCACCACATGGAAGCACTTCCGTGGGATGCGCGTAGTTCGCGCAACAGCAGTCAAAAGTATGTTTGGAAACAGAAAAGCACCATGTGCTTTTCTGTTTACAAACATCCAAACGGAGTGTCATAATGATGGCGGCTGCGCGAAAATCACGCAGCCGCACATCCTATCTGATGACACACGGAGCTGTTAAGTGCCTTTTGCACACGCAAAAGGCAGCGTTTTTTGCGTGCGCAAAACGCACACGCTCGTGTAAATCCCCCTTTAGAGTGGGGCTTCAGCTGTGTAATAAGCGATTATTTTCAGTTGTTTTTGTAACAACTCGCGTTTTTCACAGCGTATTTTACGGCCGTTATTGGAGCTGTTTTTCAATGGAGTCAAAAACTTTTTCGCGGGCGTCTTTTTACGCGCCGTATTTAAGCCTCGTGGGAACAGAACACCGTAAATCCCATTGCAAGCAATGGGCAGATGATTGGAGGCGTAATGGTGCAGTTTTTTCAGGCGTAATTCGAGTTGTAAACGCCCCGAATTACGTCTGAAACCACTGCGTGTGAACATACCCAAGTGTGTGCGCGCTGCACTAATGAGCGGCGGTGCAGGCACTGAAGACAGAACATGGTGGTGTTAGGTAGTGCACCCGCCTTGTTCTCTGTCGTCAGTGCCGCCGTTCATAAGGGCAGCGCTGGTCGCATCACATCGCGTGCACGCTTGTCAGGACTCCGGAGCGGGACAATGGCTGTATTAAACAGCCGCAGCCCCCTCTCACACTTTCAAGGCAGAGTTTTTCCGCTGCAAATGTTGGTGCAGATTTGGGGTAATTACGCAAAGAATCTGCTCTAACATTTGCATATTTGACAGATAATTCAGACGTTGCAGAAAAGACAGCGGACTTGCCACAGATTTCAGTTTTTGCATTGCAAAGTCTGAAATCCGCAGTGAAATTCCGCTTCTTCTCCGCAACAGAAAATTCCGCACCGCAGCCTATGGTCCGCAGCGGAGTTTTCCGCAACGTCTGAACTAACTTGCCTAAAAATTTATTGAAACAAATGTAAAAAACGGCCGCTGGAGAATTCCACTGAGGACTGTCCGCAGCGGAATTTCACAGCAATTCCGCCACGTCTGGACGTGCCCTTACAATGCTAAGCTGTGCGACAGCACAACTTAGTATCGAAATACATGAAATAATGGTATCGAACCGTTTGAGGGTGCACAGCATCGAAACAGTATCGAAGTTTCGATGCATCGTGCAACCCTAAGGGTATGTGCACACACACTAATTACGTCCGTAATTGACGGACGTATTTCGGCCGCAAGTACCGGACCGAACACAGTGCAGGGAGCCGGGCTCCTAGCATCATAGTTATGTACGATGCTAGGAGTCCCTGCCTCTCCGTGGAACTACTGTCCCCTACTGAAAACATGATTACAGTACGGGACAGTTGTCCTGCAGCGAGGCAGGGACTCCTAGCATCGTATATAACTATGATGCTAGGAGCCCGGCTCCCTGCACTTGGTTCGGTCCGGGACTTGCGGCCGAAATACGTCCGTCAATTACGGACGTAATTAGTGTGTGTGCACATACCCTCATAGATATACCTTGTAGTTTTCCGCAGCTCATTTTTATGCTGAGGAAGCACAATGCACGTTTGTCATGTGTGAGCACATCCTAAGGGTCAGTTCACGTGTTGCGTAAATACTGCGAAAATCCGCAGCAAATACAGTAGCAGCAAAGTGGATGAGATAAAACAAATCTTATCCACACTCTGCATAACTACTGAGCGGCAAAACCACTCAGAAATTGACCTGCGGTGCCGAATTTTATTCTGCAGCATGTCAATTGCATTTGTGTAACTGCGGTCCGCAAAAACGGAGCTATTCACTTTCATTGAACACTGACACCTTTCCGTAGCACTACGGAAGGGTGTCAGTGCCGTGGAAATGTTCCGGGAATTATGGAACATGTCCGTTCTTTCGCATTTTGCGGGCCGTGCTCCCATACTTTGTATGGGAGCACGGCCCGAAAATGCGGCTGTCAGTCAGCGGCCGGCCGTGCCCGCAATCACGGGCAGTGATTGCGGGCACGGTCGTGTGCATGGGGCCTCAGTGTTGTGGTGGTGCTGCACCACCGCAGCATGTAAATACACCTTTAGGCCAGGTCCCCATGACTCGGATACCCTGCGTTAAACTACGCAGCTTATCCGACCTACAACCCGCAGCACATTCCGTCCGAAAAACACGCACCACATTGTGGTTCAGTTTTTCTGGTGGAATTTCAGTTGTGGAAAGCAGTGCTAGAAAAAAAAAAAAAAAGAAACCATTCATACTCACCCGGGTCGTAGTCATGGCGACGCGTCGCTCAATTATCATGCGGTCCAGCCCCCTAGTATGATGCAGCAGTCACATGGGATGAAACGTCATCCCAGGAGGCTGGCCTGGAAGGACAGAAGAAAGCGTCGCTATGACAATGTCCGGGTGGTAAGTATAATCTTTTTTAGTAATTTTAAACCAACTGAAAGTTTGTTTTTCAGCGGAAACCCTGTTGCAACACTTTGCTGTTTGTTACGGGTTTAACATCTCCATCAAATTCAATGGTGAAAACCCAGAACAGAAAAGCAACGAAAATGCAGGTCAATTTATAAACGTGGGCATGAAATTTTCTAAATCTCATTCACTTTGCTGCTACTGTAAATGCTGCGGAATTTCAGCACAGAATATTCTTGCGGACATTCCGCAGCATTTATGCTACATGGGTATCCGGCCTTAGGTATGTTCACAGAGTGGAAAATACACTGTGTAGTTCTTATAAGGCGTACTTTTACACTGCTGAATTAAAAAAAATACTTTGTAAAAAAGAAGTGACATGTCACTTCTTGAAGCATTTTACAAGCTAATTTTTCATTGACCCTACAAAAAATGCTCATAAAATACACCTCAAACTATACGTTTGAAAAACGCTTCATAATACACTTAGTTACACGTATGTTCACAAGCAAGGTTTTCAGGCGTTTTTCAGGGCCGTTTTATGCGGCCGTTTGAAAAAACGTCACGTAAAAAAATGCTCCAGAAAAAGAAATGGCATGTCACTTCTAGAGCCGTTTTTGGAGCTGTTTTTCATTATGTCAATAGAAAAACAGCTTCAAAAACGGCTCCAAAAAACGCATCAAAAAACGTTTGCAGTTTCAAAAACAGCTCCGTATTTTACAGCCATTTTTGTTTCTGCGTGTGAACAGGCCCTAAAATAACACTTGCAAATGTCAAAAACATTATGATTCAGAGGCTGTTTTTCTTCAAATAAGTCTCGTATTTTTCTGCCTCAAACATAAGCCGTGTGAACATACCCTTGGCCCTCCAAGCACTACCGACACTAGGCTCTCAGGTCTCTTATAGAAGCAACCGCACAGCGAGAAAAAACATTTCAGCACTGGCATACGGGAGCAGGGAGGAGGCAGAATAAGCCGGGATTTATACATGAGAGTATCTTGCTGTAGTCAGTGGTAATGGCCTGGGCTTATTACCCTGCTGCCAGGCTTAGCTCAGTAAAAGCTTTCTGCACAGCTTGCAGCCATTGCACCCAGTGAATGACTGCTTTCCCCATCAGCAACAAATTATCCAGACTAGGTCACAACACCCATAACAACCATGCAGGCTGATATATAATATAACGGTCTATAGCAGCCACCGTCCAGCAGCTTTACTCATATATAACTGTCTATAGCGGCCACCGTCCAGCAGCTCTACTGATATATAACTGTCTATAGCGGCCACCGTCCAGCAGCTCTACTGATATATAACTGTCTATAGCGGCCACCGTCCAGCAGCTCTACTCATATATAACTGTCTATAGCAGCCACCGTCCAGCAGCTCTACTGATATATAACTGTCTATAGCAGCCACCGTCCAGCAGCTTTACTCATATATAACTGTCTATAGCGGCCACCGTCCAGCAGCTCTACTGATATATAACTGTCTATAGCGGCCACCGTCCAGCAGCTCTACTGATATATAACTGTCTATAGCAGCCACCGTCCAGCAGCTCTACTCATATATAACTGTCTATAGCGGCCACCGTCCAGCAGCTCTACTGATATATAACTGTCTATAGCAGCCACCGTCCAGCAGCTTTACTCATATATAACTGTCTATAGCGGCCACCGTCCAGCAGCTCTACTGATATATAACTGTCTATAGCGGCCACCGTCCAGCAGCTCTACTGATATATAACTGTCTATAGCGGCCACCGTCCAGCAGCTCTACTGATATATAACTGTCTATAGCGGCCACCGTCCAGCAGCTCTACTGATATATAACTGTCTATAGCGGCCACCGTCCAGCAGCTCTACTCATATATAACTGTCTATAGCAGCCACCGTCCAGCAGCTCTACTGATATATAACTGTCTATAGCAGCCACCGTCCAGCAGCTTTACTCATATATAACTGTCTATAGCGGCCACCGTCCAGCAGCTCTACTGATATATAACTGTCTATAGCGGCCACCGTCCAGCAGCTCTACTGATATATAACTGTCTATAGCAGCCACCGTCCAGCAGCTCTACTCATATATAACTGTCTATAGCGGCCACCGTCCAGCAGCTCTACTGATATATAACTGTCTATAGCAGCCACCGTCCAGCAGCTTTACTCATATATAACTGTCTATAGCGGCCACCGTCCAGCAGCTCTACTGATATATAACTGTCTATAGCGGCCACCGTCCAGCAGCTCTACTGATATATAACTGTCTATAGCGGCCACCGTCCAGCAGCTCTACTGATATATAACTGTCTATAGCGGCCACCGTCCAGCAGTTCTACTGATATATAACTGTCTATAGCAGCCACCGTCCAGCAGCTCTACTCATATATAACTGTCTATAGCAGCCACCGTCCAGCAGCTCTACTGATATATAACTGTCTATAGCGGCCACCGTCCAGCAGCTCTACTCATATATAACTGTCTATAGCGGCCACCGTCCAGCAGCTCTACTGATATATAACTGTCTATAGCAGACACCGTCCAGCAGCTCTACTGATATATAACTGTCTATAGCAGCCACCGTCCAGCAGCTCTACACATACATAACTGTGTATAGCAGCCACCGTCCAGCAGCTCTACTGATATATAACTGTCTATAGCAGCCACCGTCCAGCAGCTCTACTCATATATAACTGTCTATAGCAGCCACCGTCCAGCAGCTCTACTGATATATAACTGTCTATAGCAGCCACCGTCCAGCAGCTCTACTCATTTATAACTGTCTATAGCGGACACCGTCCAGCAGCTCTACTCATATATAACTGTCTATAGCAGACACCGTCCAGCAGCTCTACTCATACAGTGAAGGAAATAAGTATTTGATCCCTTGCTGATTTTGTAAGTTTGCCCACTGTCAAAGACATGAACAGTCTAGAATTTTTAGGCTAGGTTAATTTTACCAGTGAGAGATAGATTATATTAAAAAAAAAAAAGAAAATCACATAGTCAAAATTATATATATCTATTTGCATTGTGCACAGAGAAATAAGTATTTGATCCCCTACCAACCATTAAGAGTTCAGCCTCCTCCAGACCAGTTACACGCTCCAAATCAACTTGGTGCCTGCATTAAAGACAGCTCTTACATGGTCACCTGTATAAAAGACTCCTGTCCACAGACTCAATTAATCAGTCTGACTCTAACCTCTACAACATGGGCAAGACCAAAGAGCTTTCTAAGGATGTCAGGGACAAGATCATAGACCTGCACAAGGCTGGAATGGGCTACAAAACCATAAGTAAGACGCTGGGTGAGAAGGAGACAACTGTTGGTGCAATAGTAAGAAAATTGAAGACATACACAATGACCGTCCATCGACATCGATCTGGGGCTCCATGCAAAATCTCACCTCGTGGGGTATCCTTGATCCTGAGGAAGGCGAGAGCTCAGCCGAAAACTACACGGGGGGAACTTGTTAATGATCTCAAGGCAGCTGGGACCACAGTCACCAAGAAAACCATTGGTAACACATTATGCCGTAATGGATTAAAATCCTGCAGTGCCCGCAAGGTCCCCCTGCTCAAGAAGGCACATGTACAGGCCCGTCTGAAGTTTGCAAATGAACATCTGGATGATTCTGAGAGTGATTGGGAGAAGGTGCTGTGGTAAAATTGAGCTCTTTGGCATTAATTTAACTTGCCGTGTTTGGAGGAAGAGAAACGCTGCCTATGACCCAAAGAACACCGTCCCCACTGTCAAGCATGGAGGTGGAAACATTATGTTTTGGGGGTGTTTCTCTGCTAAGGGCACAGGACTACTTCACCGCATCAATGGGAGAATGGATGGAGCCATGTACCGTCAAATCCTGAGTGACAACCTCCTTCCCTCCACCAGGACATTACAAATGGCTCATGGCTGGGTCTTCCAGCACGACAATGACCCGAAACATACAGCCAAGGCAACAAAGGAGTGGCTCAAAAAGAAGCACATTAAGGTCATGGAGTGGCCTAGCCAGTCTCCAGACCTTAATCCCATTGAAAACTTATGGAGGGAGCTGAAGATCCGAGTTGCCAAGCGACAGCCTCGAAATCTTAATGATTTACAGATGATCTGCAAAGAGGAGTGGGCCAAAATTCCATCTAACATGTGTGCAAACTTCATCATCAACTACAAAACTGCTGTGCTTGCCAACAAGGATTTTGCCACCAAGTATTAAGTCTTGTTTGCCAAAGGGATCAAATATTTATTTCTCTGTGCACAATGCAAATAAATATATATAATTTTGACTATGTGATTTTCTTTTTTTTTTTATATATAAAATCTATCTCTCACTGGTAAAATTAACCTAGCCTAAAAATTCTAGACTGTTCATGACTTTGAAAGTGGGCAAACTTACAAAATCAGCAAGGGATCAAATACTTATTTCCTTCACTGTATATAACTGTCTATAGCTGCCACCGTCCAGCAGCTCTACTCATATATAACTGTCTATAGCAGCCACCGTCCAGCAGCTCTACTGATATATAACGGTCTATAGCAGCCACCGTCCAGCAGCTCTACTCATATATAACTGTCTATAGCAGCCACCGTCCAGCAGCTCTACTGATATATAACTGTCTATAGCAGCCACCGTCCAGCAGCTCTACTGATATATAACTGTCTATAGCAGCCACCGTCCAGCAGCTCTACTGATATATAACGGTCTATAGCAGCCACCGTCCAGCAGCTCTACTCATATATAACTGTCTATAGCAGCCACCGTCCAGCAGCTCTACTGATATATAACTGTCTATAGCAGCCACCGTCCAGCAGCTCTACTGATATATAACTGTCTATAGCGGCCACCGTCCAGCAGCTCTACTGATATATAACTGTCTATAGCAGACACCGTCCAGCAGCTCTACTGATATATAACTGTCTATAGCGGCCACCGTCCAGCAGCTCTACTGATATATAACTGTCTATAGCAGCCACCGTCCAGCAGCTCTACTCATATATAACTGTCTATAGCAGCCACCGTCCAGCAGCTCTACTGATATATAACTGTCTATAGCAGCCACCGTCCAGCAGCTCTACTGATATATAACGGTCTATAGCAGCCACCGTCCAGCAGCTCTACTCATATATAACTGTCTATAGCAGCCACCGTCCAGCAGCTCTACTGATATATAACTGTCTATAGCGGCCACCGTCCAGCAGCTCTACTGATATATAACTGTCTATAGCAGCCACCGTCCAGCAGCTCTACTGATATATAACTGTCTATAGCGGCCACCGTCCAGCAGCTCTACTGATATATAACTGTCTATAGCAGCCACCGTCCAGCAGCTCTACTCATTTATAACTGTCTATAGCAGCCACCGTCCAGCAGCTCTACTCATATATAACTGTCTATAGCGGCCACCGTCCAGCAGCTCTACTGATATATAACTGTCTATAGCGGACACCGTCCAGCAGCTCTACTCATATATAACTGTCTATAGCAGCCACCGTCCAGCAGCTCTACTGATATATAACGGTCTATAGCAGCCACCGTCCAGCAGCTCTACTCATATATAACTGTCTATAGCAGCCACCGTCCAGCAGCTCTACTGATATATAACGGTCTATAGCAGCCACCGTCCAGCAGCTCTACTCATATATAACTGTCTATAGCAGCCACCGTCCAGCAGCTCTACTGATATATAACGGTCTATAGCAGCCACCGTCCAGCAGCTCTACTCATATATAACTGTCTATAGCAGCCACCGTCCAGCAGCTCTACTGATATAAAACTGTCTATAGCAGCCACCATCCAGCAGCTCTACTGATATATAACTGTCTATAGCAGCCACCGTCCAGCAGCTCTACTCATATATAACTGTCTATAGCAGCCACCATCCAGCAGCTCTACTGATATATAACTGTCTATAGCAGCCACCGTCCAGCAGCTTTACTCATATATAACTGTCTATAGCAGCCACCGTCCAGCAGCTCTACTGATATATAACTGTCTATAGCAGCCACCATCCAGCAGCTTTACTCATATATAACTGTCTATAGCAGCCACCGTCCAGCAGCTCTACTGATATATAACTGTCTATAGCAGCCACCGTCCAGCAGCTCTACTGATATATAACTGTCTATAGCAGCCACCGTCCAGCAGCTCTACTGATATATAACTGTCTATAGCAGCCACCGTCCAGCAGCTCTACTGATATATAACTGTCTATAGCGGACACCGTCCAGCAGCTCTACTGATATAAAACTGTCTATAGCAGCCACCATCCAGCAGCTCTACTGATATATAACTGTCTATAGCAGCCACCGTCCAGCAGCTCTACTCATATATAACTGTCTATAGCAGCCACCATCCAGCAGCTCTACTGATATATAACTGTCTATAGCAGCCACCGTCCAGCAGCTCTACTGATATATAACTGTCTATAGCAGCCACCGTCCAGCAGCTCTACTGATATATAACTGTCTATAGCGGCCACCGTCCAGCAGCTCTACTCATATATAACTGTCTATAGCAGCCACCGTCCAGCAGCTCTACTCATATATAACTGTCTATAGCGGCCACCGTCCAGCAGCTCTACTCATATATAACTGTCTATAGTGGACACCGTCCAGCAGCTCTACTGATATATAACTGTCTATAGCAGCCACCGTCCAGCAGCTCTACTCATTTATAACTGTCTATAGCAGCCACCGTCCAGCAGCTCTACTCATATATAACTGTCTATAGCAGCCACCGTCCAGCAGTTCTACTCATTTATAACTGTCTATAGAGGACACCGTCCAGCAGCTCTACTGATATATAACCAGTGGCGTAGCTATAGGGGTCGCAGCGGTCGCAACTGCGACCGGGCCCCGTAGCTAGGGGGGCCCGCAGGCCCCCCTCACCACACTAGCGCTGCAATGATTGCTCTACATTACTGGGTCCCTGCTGTGGTACAAAAGAGACCCAGTAATGTAGCTTAAAGCATTGGTGGCAGCTCAGCTGTCAGACAGTCATTGCGTGGAGGGGGAACAAGAGGGTGGAAAATGAATGAAAGATGAATCCACTCATCTTACGAGACCCAGGCCCGCCCACTGTACTGTCCACCCAATCAGCTCACTTCTTGCTGTTTCCCTCTTCATCGTGACCTGTTCAGAGGGAAAGGAATGGCTACAGCAAGAAGATGGTGTGCGTGTCTGCTGCTCCCCTGCAGTACCAGCTGCTCTCTGACCCCACAGCAGATGTAAGTAGCAACTAGTAATCCAGCTCTTAACCCCTTCACTGTGTGTATGTATGTCTGTCATGCTGAGCAGTCACACCTCAGGGCTGACAGTTTAGCATAACAGACAAAGTATCTATCTATCTATCTATCTATCTATCTATCTATCTATCTATCTATCTATCTATCTATCTATCTATCTATCTATCTCATATCTATCTATCTATCTATCTATCTATCTATCTATCTATCTATCTATCTATCTATCTATCTATCTATCTATCTATCTATCTATCTATCTATCTATCTCCCTGACTGGCGGGGTCCGACTCCCGGGACCCGCCAATCAGCTGTTTTGAAGGGGCCGCAGCACTCGTACGAGAGCTGCTTCCCCTTCATTTCACTACTCGCTCACACTGTGAATCGCCGACACCGATTCACAGTGTGACCGGAATGAAGGGGAGCAGCTCTCGTACGAGTGCTGCGGCCCCTTCAAAACAGCTGATTGGCGGGTCCCGGGAGTCGGACCCCGCCAGTCAGGGCAACTAATCTTACCTTTCTCTTCAGCCGCGGCGGAAGTTCTGTCCTCTCGATGTTGTGCGCGGCGCATAGCGCTGTGACGTCAGGACCTCCGCTGCTATCCGGAACCAGGAAGGTCCCGGGAGTCGGACCCAGACACATCAGCTATTGATGGCCTATCCTGAGGACAGGCCATCAATGTTTAGGGACTGCACAACCCCTTTAAGCCTACGATGTAGCAGGCTTAGAGGGCCCATGAGACAGGATCACAGATTGTGTGATCCTGTCTGCTGGGCCCTGTATCTAAGACAATCACATGGTAGGCTTAGATACATGGCCCATGTGTGATCCTGTCTGTGGGACCCAGTATCTAAGCCTACCACACTGTCGGTTTAGATACAGGGCCCCAGCACACAGTAATCTTATACTGTATAAGATTACTGTCTGCTGGACCCTGTATCTAAGCCTACCTTGTGGTAGTGTCAGGTCCGTATTTCACACCGAATAACCACCTCTGTAAATTGAAAGCTGAAGGCATGCCTGGAAAGAAATAAACCAGATACAGGGTCCCACAGACAGTATCACACATGGGCCCTGTATCTAAGCCTAAAACATGTGTTACTAATCGTTTTTCTTGTGTGTTTTCTTACAGGTTCGGTCGTTGGACTACGTCGGATTCCAGGACTACTTCGATGACGGCTTTTTATATTATCAATAAAATGGTTAATGAGGGCTGTGTGGGTTTTTTGTATTTATTTCAATAAAATATTTTTTCTATGTCTTTGTGGTTTTTTTTTAAACTATATTACTACCGCCTTAGTAATGGCCGCCGGCTGATTGACAGCATCCATTGCTAAGGCGGAGCTTATTGTTAGCCGGTGCAGAGGCCAACACTAACCCCCTTTATTACCCCGGTACCCACCAGGGGTGCTGGGAAGAGCCGGGTACGATCCAGTACTTGACCATCTGTAGTGATGGTCGGCCACTGGGGTGGCCGCAGGCTGGTATTATCAGGAGGGGAAAGGCCAAAAACAGTGGCCCTTCACACCCTGGTAATGCTGCTGCTGCTTTATTGTATCTGGCTGGTTATGAAAAATGGGGGGGGAACTCACGTCATTTAAAAAAAAAAAATAATAATAATTGGAAAGAACGATGTGGGCCCCCCCCCCCAATTTTCATAACCAGCCAGATACAACACAGCAGCAGCAGGCAGCATTACCAGGGTGGGAAGGGCCACTGTTTTTGGCCTTCCCCAGCCTAATAATACCAGCCTGCGGCCACCCCGGTGCCTGCCCGTCACTACAGATGGTCGGGTACTGGTTCGTACTCGGCTCTTCCCAGTACCCCTGGTGGTGGTGGGTATCGGGGTAATAATGGGGTTTAGTCTTAGCCTTTGCACCTGCTAACATTAAGCCCCGCCTTAGTAATGGAGATTGTCAATCAGCCAGCGGCCATTACTAAGGCGGTGATAATAAAGTTTAAAAAGATACAAGCACATAGAACAAATATTTTATTGAAATAAAAAAACGCAACCCTCATTAACCATTTTATTGAGAATAAAAAAACCGCCGTCATTGAAGTCCTCGAATCCGAAGTCCAACAACCGAACTAAAAAAACACAAACACACAAAAATAATCCGTAACACATAAAGAAGCAAAATTATTATTCTTACCTGTCCTGGGTCCAGCGCTGGAGACGCAATGTCAGCGAGCTGGGCCCTGTATCTAATCCAATCATGTGTGATACAGTCTGCTGAGCTGTGTATCTAATCCTATCATGTGTGATACTGTCTACTGAGCCCTGTATCTAATCCTATCCATAGTTTATAGGGTCGTAGTGTTATAGATATTCTATGCGGTCTCCTATACACACATTTTTTTGGGCAGACACATATGTATTGGGGCTATTTCCCCTGACATTTTAAGCCCTTAGTGACGCCCCGGCTGCTAGTGCTGCATTGTTGTGTCACTTAGCAGACCCAGTGATGCAGCTGAAAGCTGCGGACCGTCGGCCATGAGAAGTTTGCGGGGGGGGGGGGGGCCCAATAAGAACTTTTGCATCGGGGCCCATGAGCCTTTAGCTACGCCCCTGTATATAACTGTCTATAGCGGCCACCGTCCAGCAGCTCTACTGATATATAACTGTCTATAGCGGCCACCGTCCAGCAGCTTTACTCATATATAACTGTCTATAGCAGCCACCATCCAGCAGCTCTACTCATATATAACTGTCTATAGTGGACACCGTCCAGCAGCTCTACTGATATGTAACGGTCTATAGCAGCCACCGTCCAGCAGCTCTACTGATATATAACTGTCTATAGCGGCCACCGTCCAGCAGCTTTACTCATATATAACTGTCTATAGCAGCCACCATCCAGCAGCTCTACTCATATATAACTGTCTATAGTGGACACCGTCCAGCAGCTCTACTGATATGTAACGGTCTATAGCAGCCACCGTCCAGCAGCTCTACTGATATATAACTGTCTATAGCGGACACCGTCCAGCAGCTCTACTGATATATAACTGTCTATAGCGGCCACCGTCCAGCAG
Organism: Rhinoderma darwinii; assembly: GCF_050947455.1. Taxonomy (NCBI): domain Eukaryota; kingdom Metazoa; phylum Chordata; class Amphibia; order Anura; family Rhinodermatidae; genus Rhinoderma; species Rhinoderma darwinii. Next base: position 316,374,922 of record NC_134687.1, on the reverse strand, counting down.
CTCTACTGATATATAACTGTCTATAGCAGCCACCGTCCAGCAGCTCTACTCATATATAACTGTCTATAGCAGCCACCGTCCAGCAGCTCTACTGATATATAATATAACTGTTTATAGCGGACACCGTCCAGCAGCTCTACTGATATAAAACTGTCTATAGCAGCCACCGTCCAGCAGCTCTACTCATATATAACTGTCTATAGCAGCCACCGTCCAGAAGCTCTACTGATATATAACTGTCTATAGCAGCCACCGTCCAGCAGCTCTACTCATATATAACGGTCTATAGCAGCCACCGTCCAGCAGCTCTACTCATATATAACTGTCTATAGCAGCCACCGTCCAGCAGCTCTACTGATATATAACTGTCTATAGCGGCCACCGTCCAGCAGCTCTACTGATATATAACGGTCTATAGCAGCCACCGTCCAGCAGCTCTACGGATATATAACTGTCTATAGCGGCCACCGTCCAGCAGCTCTACTCATATATAACTGTCTATAGCGGCCACAGTCCAGCAGCTCTACTGATATATAACTGTCTATAGCAGCCACCGTCCAGCAGCTCTACTGATATATAACTGTCTATAGCGGCCACTGTCCAGCAGCTCTACTCATATATAATGGTCTATAGCAGCCACCGCCCAGCAGCTTTACTCATATATAACTGTCTATAGCGGCCACCGTCCAGCAGCTCTACTGCTATATAACGGTCTATAGCAGCCACCGTCCAGCAGCTCTATATATAACTGTCTATAGCGGACACCGTCCAGCAGCTCTACTGATATATAACTGTCTATAGCAGCCACCGTCCAGCAGCTCTACTCATATATAACTGTCTATAGTAGCCACCGTCCAGCAGCTCTACTCATATATAACGGTCTATAGCAACCACCGTCCAGCAGCTCTACTCATATATAACTGTCTATAGCGGCCACCGTCCAGCAGCTCTACTGATATATAACTGTCTATAGCAGCCACCGTCCAGCAGCTCTACTCATATATAACTGTCTATAGCGGCCACCGTCCAGCAGCTCTACTGATTTATAACTGTCTATAGCAGCCACCGTCCAGCAGCTCTACTCATATATAATGGTCTATAGCGGCCACCTTCCAGAAGCTCTACTCATATATAACGGTCTATAGCAGCCACCGTCCAGCAGCTCTACTGATATATAACTGTCTATAGCAGCCACCGTCCAGCAGCTCTACTGATCTATAACGGTCTATAGCAGCCACCGTCCAGCAGCTCTACTGATATATAACTGTCTATAGCTGCCACCGTCCAGCAGCTCTACTCATATATAACGGTCTATAGCGGCCACCGTCCAGCAGCTCTACTGATATATAACGGTCTATAGCAGCCACCGTCCAGCAGCTCTACTCATATATAACTGTCTATAGCGGCCACCGTCCAGCAGCTCTACTGATATATAACGGTCTATAGCAGCCACCGTCCAGCAGCTCTACTCATATATAACTGTCTATAGCAGTCACCGTCCAGCAGCTCTACTCATATATAACTGTCTATAGCAGACACCGTCCAGCAGCTCTACTCATATATAACTGTCTATAGCGGCCACCGTCCAGCAGCTCTACTCATATATAACTGTCTATAGCGGCCACCGTCCAGCAGCTCTACTCATATATAACGGTCTCTAGCAGCCACCGTCCAGCAACTCTACTGATATATAATTGTCTATAGCAGCCACCGTCCAGCAGCTGTACTCATATATAACTGTCTATAGCGGCCACTGTCCAGCAGCTCTACTCATATATAATGGTCTATAGCAGCCACCGTCCAGCAGCTTTACTCATATATAACTGTCTATAGTGGCCACCGTCCAGCAGCTCTACTGCTATATAACGGTCTATAGCAGCCACCGTCCAGCAGCTCTATATATAAGGGTATGTGCACACACACTAATTACGTCCGTAATTGACGGACGTATTTCGGCCGCAAGTTCCGGACCGAACTCAGTGCAGGGAGCCGGGCTCCTAGCATCATAGTTATGTACGATGCTAGGAGTCCCTGCCTCTCTGCAGGACAACTGTCCCGTACTGTAATCATGTTTTCAGTACGTGACAGTTGTCCTGCAGCGAGGCAGGGACTCCTAGCATCGTGCATAAGTATGATGCTTGGAGCCCGGCTCCCTGCACTGTGTTCGGTCCGGTACTTGCGGCCGAAATACGTCCGTATATTACGGACGTAATTAGTGTGTGTGCACATACCCTAACTGTCTATAGCGGACACCGTCCAGCAGCTCTACTGATATATAACTGTCTATAGCAGCCACCGTCCAGCAGCTCTACTGATATATAACTGTCTATAGCAGCCACCGTCCAGCAGCTCTACTGATTTATAACTGTCTATAGCAGCCACCGTCCAGCAGCTCTACTGATATATAACTGTCTATAGCAGCCACCGTCCAGCAGCTCTACTCATATATAACTGTCTATAGCGGCCACCGTCCAGCAGCTCTACTGATTTATAACTGTCTATAGCAGCCACCGTCCAGCAGCTCTACTCATATATAACGGTCTATAGCAACCACCGTCCAGCAGCTCTACTCATATATAACTGTCTATAGCGGCCACCGTCCAGCAGCTCTACTGATATATAACTGTCTATAGCAGCCACCGTCCAGCAGCTCTACTCATATATAACTGTCTATAGCGGCCACCGTCCAGCAGCTCTACTGATTTATAACTGTCTATAGCAGCCACCGTCCAGCAGCTCTACTCATATATAATGGTCTATAGCGGCCACCTTCCAGAAGCTCTACTCATATATAACGGTCTATAGCAGCCACCGTCCAGCAGCTCTACTGATATATAACTGTCTATAGCAGCCACCGTCCAGCAGCTCTACTGATCTATAACGGTCTATAGCAGCCACCGTCCAGCAGCTCTACTCATATATAACGGTCTATAGCGGCCACCGTCCAGCAGCTCTACTCATATATAACTGTCTATAGCGGCCACCGTCCAGCAGCTCTACTGATATATAACGGTCTATAGCAGCCACCGTCCAGCAGCTCTACTCATATATAACTGTCTATAGCAGTCACCGTCCAGCAGCTCTACTCATATATAACTGTCTATAGCAGACACCGTCCAGCAGCTCTACTCATATATAACTGTCTATAGCGGCCACCGTCCAGCAGCTCTACTCATATATAACTGTCTATAGCGGCCACCGTCCAGCAGCTCTACTCATATATAACGGTCTATAGCAGCCACCGTCCAGCAACTCTACTGATATATAATTGTCTATAGCAGCCACCGTCCAGCAGCTGTACTCATATATAACTGTCTATAGCGGCCACTGTCCAGCAGCTCTACTCATATATAACTGTCTATAGCAGCCACCGTGCAGCAGCTCTACTGATTTATAACTGTCTATAGCAGCCACCGTCCAGCAGCTCTACTGATATATAACTGTCTATAGCAGCCACCGTCCAGCAGCTCTACTCATATATAACTGTCTATAGCGGCCACCGTCCAGCAGCTCTACTGATTTATAACTGTCTATAGCAGCCACCGTCCAGCAGCTCTACTCATATATAATGGTCTATAGCGGCCACCGTCCAGCAGCTCTACTCATATATAACTGTCTATAGCAGCCACCGTCCAGCAGCTCTACTGATATATAACTGTCTATAGCAGCCACCGTCCAGCAGCTCTACTGATCTATAACGGTCTATAGCAGCCACCGTCCAGCAGCTCTACTCATATATAACGGTCTATAGCGGCCACCGTCCAGCAGCTCTACTGATATATAACGGTCTATAGCAGCCACCGTCCAGCAGCTCTACTCATATATAACTGTCTATAGCGGCCACCGTCCAGCAGCTCTACTGATATATAACGGTCTATAGCAGCCACCGTCCAGCAGCTCTACTCATATATAACTGTCTATAGCAGTCACCGTCCAGCAGCTCTACTCATATATAACTGTCTATAGCAGACACCGTCCAGCAGCTCTACTCATATATAACTGTCTATAGCAGCCACCGTCCAGCAGCTCTACTGATATATAACGGTCTATAGCGGCCACCGTCCAGCAGCTCTACTCATATATAACGGTCTATAGCAGCCACCGTCCAGCAACTCTACTGATATATAATTGTCTATAGCAGCCACCGTCCAGCAGCTCTACTGATATATAACTGTCTATAGCAGACACCGTCCAGCAACTCTACTGATATATAATTGTCTATAGCAGCCACCGTCCAGCAGCTGTACTCATATATAACTGTCTATAGCGGACACCGTCCAGCAGCTCTACTCATATATAACTGTCTATAGCAGCCACCGTCCAGCAACTCTACTGATATATAACTGTCTATAGCAGCCACCGTCCAGCAGCTGTACTCATATATAACCGTCTATAGCGGCCACAGTCCAGCAACTCTACTGATATATAACTGTCTATAGCAGCCACCGTCCAGCAGCTGTACTCATATATAACTGTCTATAGCAGCCACCGTCCAGCACCTCTACTCATATATAACGGTCTATAGCAGCCACCGTACAGCAGCTCTATATATAACGGTCTATAGCAGCCAGCGTCCAGCAGCTCTACTCTGAAGTTTTCCACCAGGGGTAGTATATCTTTGCCTTTTCTAACCCTCTTGCTGTGCATGCTCCCAGCCCTTCTTTCACATCCCTCTAAATTGAACACACCTCTTTAAGCTTAAAGGGGCTCTGTCATCACATTATAAGTGCCCTATCTTGAACAGAATGTGATCGGTGCTGTAATGTAGATTACAGAGTTATGACCTATTTTAGCTTTATGCTAATGAGTTTCTTAATGGACAACTGGGCGTGTTTTACTATATGACCAAGTGGGTGTTGTGGAGAGAAGTGTATGACACTGACCAATCAGCGTCATACACTTCTCTCCATTCATTTACACTGCACATAGCGATATAGCTATATCACTATGTGCAGCCACATACACACTAACGTTACTCAAGTGTCCTGACAGTGAATATACATTACCTCCAGCCAGGACGTGATTTCTATTCAGAATCCTGACACTTCAGTAACATTTGTGTGAGATTTACAGCAAGGCAAGCGTAATCTTGCGAGATTACGCTGTAAACTGTCATTTAAAATGAGATTACGCTTGCCTTGCTGGAGGTAATGTATATTCACTGTCAGGACACTTGACAAAAAACACTGCTGTAATCTACATCGACAAGGAAGGCCGATCCGGTTTCTGACATTCCAGGCAAAATTGCCAAGTTGGGTGATGATGCGAGGGTGTCAGTCTCAGAAATGGCAGCCCTAGTGGATACTGATCTCCCTAACAGCCGGGAGAACAGCCCAGCTAGTAGTCAGCGGGATGGTAATGCAGGTAAGCCAAGACAATTGATAGTCGTAGGGGATTCTATAATCAGGAAGACGGATAGAATTATTTGTCGCCAAGACCACCTCAACCGAATGGTTTGCTGTCTCCCTGGTGCCAGGGTTCGGCATGTGGTGGAACGGGTGGACAAATTGCTGGGAGGGGCTGGTGATGATCCAGCTGTCGTGGTCCATGTCGGTACCAACGACAGAATAAATGGTAGGTGGAGGAGCCTTAAGAATAATTTTAAAGAACTAGGCTACAAGCTGAAGGGAAGGACCTCCAAGGTTGTATTCTCAGGAATACTGCCTATGCCATGCGCATCACAGGAAAGACAGCGGGAGCTTTGGGAGTTAAATGCATGGCTGAAGTCTTGGTGTAGAGGAGAAGGATTTGGGTTCCTAGAGCACTGGGCTGACTTTTCATTGGGGTACAAACTGTATTCTGCAGATGATTTGCACCTAAATGGAAGGGGGTCCGCTGTGCTGGGGGAGAGAATTCTAACTGGGGTGGCGGAGTATTTAAACTAGGGCTGAGGAGGGAGGTCAATGTAGAAAAAAAAGGGGTAGCCAGGTTAGAGAGGGGTCAGACTATATTGGTGGGGGGAGAAACAGAATGTGGGGAGAGGACTAGACAACAAGATAAGGAGATCCTTTCGTTACAAAACATCAGTGTAAATAAAAAGGACCGATTAATGTCAAATCACATTTCTGATAATAAAAGTGAAAAACTGACAGGCAAGTTAAAGTGTATGTTCACAAATGCCAGAAGTCTAGCAAGCAAAATGGGGGAGCTGGAGGCCTTGATACTGGAAGAAAATATAGATATAGTTGGTGTTGCTGAAACATGGCTGGACTCTTCACATGACTGGGCTGTAAATCTACAGGGTTTTACACTTTTTCGTAAAGACAGGACAAATAGGAAAGGTGGTGGTGTATGTCTGTATGTGAGAAGTGATATGAAGGCGAGTGTGAAAGAGACAATAGTGGGTGAAGACTGTGAGGAGGTTGAAACCTTGTGGGTGGAACTAGAAAGGGAGGTAAACACTGAAAACATTACTTTTGGTGTAATCTATAGACCCCCCAATATAACTGAGGAGATGGAAGTTCAGCTATATAAACAGATGGAGCGGGCTGCACAGGCGGGTACTGTAGTGATAATGGGAGATTTTAATTTCCGGGATATTAATTGGTGTCATGGTTCGGCTTCAACTGCAAAGGGGAGACATTTCCTCAACCTGTTGCAGGAAAATTTTATGGGCCAGTTTGTGGAAGACCCGACTAGAGGTGAAGCTCTGTTGGATCTGGTCATTTCTAATAATGCAGATCTTGTTGGGAATGTCAATGTTCGTGAAAACCTCGGTAACAGTGATCACAATATAGTTACATTTTACCTATACTGTAAAAAACAAACGCAGGCTGGGAGGGCAAAAACATTTAATTTTAAGAAAGCCAATTTCTCCAGGATGAGGGCTGCAATTCAGGATATAGACTGGGAAGAACTAATGTCAAATAATGGAACAAATGATAAATGGGAGATTTTCAGATCTACTTTGAGTTATTATAGTGCAAAATTTATTCCTACAGGTAATAAGTATAAACGACTCAAATTAAACCCCACATGGCTTACACCTTCTGTGAAAGGGGCAATACATGACAAAAAAAGGGCATTTAAAAAATACAAATCTGAGGGTACAGCTGTAGCCTTTGTAAAATATAAAGAGCTTAATAAAATCTGTAAAAATGTAATAAAATTAGCAAAAATACAAAATGAAAGGCAGGTGGCCAGGGATAGTAAAACAAATCCCAAAAAATTCTTCAAGCATATAAATGCAAAAAAGCCAAGGTCTGAACATGTAGGACCCCTAGATAATGGTAATGGGGAGTTGATCACAGGGGATCAAGAGAAGGCAGAGTTACTAAATGGGTTCTTCCGCTCTGTATATACAACAGAAGAAAGAGCAGCTGATGTAGCCGGTGCCAGTGCTGTTAATATATCAGTTGATATACTGAATTGGATGAATGTAGAGATGGTCCAAGCTAAATTAAATAAAATAAATGTGCACAAGGCCCCGGGACCAGATGGGTTACACCCTAGAATTCTTAAAGAGCTTAGTTCAGTTATTTCTGTCCCCCTTTTCATAATATTCAGCGAATCTCTAGTGACTGGTATAGTGCCAAGGGACTGGCGCAGGGCAAATGTGGTGCCTATTTTCAAAAAGGGCTCTAGGTCTTCCCCGGGTAATTATAGACCAGTAAGCTTAACATCCATCGTGGGGAAAATGTTTGAGGGGCTATTGAGGGACTATATACAGGATTATGTGACAATAAATAGCATTATAAGTGACAGCCAGCACGGTTTTACTAAGGACAGAAGTTGTCAAACTAACCTAATCTGTTTTTATGAAGAGGTGAGCAGAAGTCTAGACAGAGGGGCCGCTGTGGATTTAGTGTTTTTGGACTTTGCAAAGGCATTTGACACTGTCCCCCATAGACGCCTAATGGGTAAATTAAGGACTATAGGTTTAGAAAATATAGTTTGTAATTGGATTGAGAATTGGCTCAAGGACCGTATCCAGAGAGTTGTGGTCAATGATTCCTTCTCTGAATGGTCACCGGTTATAAGTGGTGTACCCCAGGGTTCAGTGCTGGGACCACTATTATTCAACTTATTTATTAATGATATAGAGGAAGGGATTAATAGCACTATTTCTATTTTTGCAGATGACACCAAGCTATGTAATATAGATCAGACTATGGAAGATGTTCATGAATTACAGGCAGATTTAAACAAACTAAGTGTTTGGGCGTCCACTTGGCAGATGAAGTTTAATGTAGATAAATGTAAAGTTATGCATCTGGGTACCAACAACCTGCATGCATCATATGTCCTAGGGGGCGCTACACTGGCGGATTCACTTGTTGAGAAGGATCTGGGTGTACTTGTAAATCATAAACTCAATAACAGCATGCAGTGTCAATCAGCTGCTTCAAAGGCCAGCAGGATATTGTCGTGTATTAAAAGAGGCATGGACTCACAGGACAGGGATGTAATAATGCCACTTTACAAAGCATTAGTGAGGCCTCATCTAGAATATGCAGTTCAGTTCTGGGCTCCAGTTCATAGAAAGGATGCCCTGGAGTTGGAAAAAATACAAAGAAGAGCAACGAAGCTAATAAGGGGCATGCAGAATTTAAGTTATGAGGAAAGATTGAAAGAATTAAACCTATTTAGCCTTGAAAAAAGACGACTAAGGGGGGACATGATTAACTTATATAAATATATTAATGGCACATACAAAAAATATGGTGAAATCCTGTTCCTTGTAAAACCCCCTCAAAAAACAAGGGGGCACTCCCTCCGTCTGGAGAAAAAAAGGTTCAAGCTGCAGAGGCGACAAGGCTTCTTTACAGTAAGAACGGTGAATTTATGGAATAGCCTACCGCAGGAGCTGGTCACAGCAGGGACAGTAGATGGCTTTAAAAAAGGGTTAGATAATTTCCTAGAACAAAAAAATATTAGCTCCTATGTGTAGAAATTTTTCCTTCCCTATTCCCTTCCCTTGGTTGAACTTGATGGACATGTGTCTTTTTTTCAGCCGTACTAACTATGTAACTATGTAACTATGTAACAGCGTTGATCACATTATGTACAAGATAGAGCACTTATAATGTGGTGACAGAGCCTCTTTAACCCTTTTAGTCCTCAACCAGTCCCTTTTTTTTTCCATATTAAAAGCTAGGCATAGACATAGTGATGATGGTAATTTCTGTGCACATGGCCCCAAAACAATGCAATCTGGTAAACTTTTTGATTTGATTTTCTTGGTCATGTCTGTATCTTGCTATATAAATAGTAGCAACCAACAATTCTCTACATCTTTAAGGCTTTGTTCACATCTGTGTCAGGTCTCCTCCGTTCATGGGTTCCTTCAGAGCTTTCTGTCAGGGGAACCCATGAACGGAACCCTGACTGAAACAAATGGAAACCATAGGTTTCCGATTGTGTCACCATTGATTTGAAGGGTGACAGATACAGTGCAAATGGTTTCCATTTGTCACCGTTGTGCAAGGGTTCTGTCGTTTTGATGGAAGCAATAACGATAGAACCCTTGCACAACGGTGACAAACGGAAACCATTTGCACCGGATTCGTCACCATTGAAATCAATGGTGATGCAAATGGAAACAGTTTCAGTCCGGGTTCCGTTCATGGGTTCCCCTGACGGAAAGCTCAGACAGAACCCATAAATGGAGCCCTGACGCAGATGTGAAGGAAGCCTAAGGCCTCATGCACACGACCGTAGCCGTGTGCACGGCCGTGATTTTCGGGTCGACCGGCTGCGGACTGTCAGCGGACTGTCAGCCGCAGGCCACCCGCAAATCGCGGGACATGCACATGGCCGCGGCCATTGTTTTCAATGAGCCCGGACCGCAGAACCGGGCCGTAATAAGACATGCCCGTTCTTTCTGCGGTCCGGGCTCCCTGGCCATGCACGGACCGCAAAAACTACGGTCCTGTGCACGGCCCCATAGAAAAGAATGGGGCCGCAATTGTCCCGTGGATTTTCGGGAGAATTGCGGCCGCAAAAACACGGTTGTGTGCATGAGGCCTAAATCCTTTTTAGTCTACATAACTGTCAATTTGCGTCACCCCTAATTTTTCACTCCATGACTTTTATCTGGATATTTTGTCGTGTAACAGTCCCATGAACATTTAATGTACACCTATGGACTGCGACAATCTAATGGAGACGATTATGCAGCACATTGAACATACTAAATCTGGCCATACATTAGGCATTTCAGACGGCTCTTTTCTTAACGCCTTGTCATTCATGGTTGGTCTATGATGGTTGACATTTTGGACTATAACGCCATAAAATAAAAGGACAAATTGCTGATTTATCTGTTGCCTGGTCTGGGCTTCTATTGATGGGATGCACATCTGTCGTTTGGCATGAACGAGTTTTCAACTACAGCACCCGAAAAAAAATCAAAAACGTAAGATCCACTTTTTGACAGATATCTGCCTTCGATCAGTATCTATTACGCTTGTTTGTCTTTCCTAAAAAGACATCGATGGTTGCCGAAAATGGTCCAAAACGCTGCCCGAAATCTCTAGTATATTGCCAGATTTACGTCGATTGATTGTTCATCTGACTGTAGCTTTGGCACATGCGATTACAAACATATACAACCACGACAAGCAAAAACCTCTTATAATGTCAGACATTAAACAGCTGCTTGTACCATAAACTTCAGATTACTGACTATCCAAAAACACATCAGATCCAAATTTTGACAGATTGTATACAAAAAAACGTGCCAATTGAAGTCGGAAAATGAAAATGATATTGCTTTTATTACATTTCTCTTTTGTCTAGAAGGACAAAATAAAGTTTCCCCAACCAGAAAATGTGTCAGCTGAGAGTAGAGAAAATCAGATAAGGGAGGAGGTGGTCAGCTCGGGACTGGGAAGCTGCTAGGGGGGCAAGGAATGTGGCTGGCACAGAAGTGAAATCATATAAGACACAAACAGCACAACGCTGAGGGAGATACTTCCATTTCTCCAATGCTGGTGACATCATAGAGACAAGAACTCCCTGGGAACAAGTCACACAGAAGGGGGAATCCTCAGGAGGGAAGGGGAGGGAAGGAGAGAGAGAGGACAACACGGAACCAAGTGCTGGATATGTAGTAGCTCTGCCTTTCTAGACCAGAGAGGCGGATCAGCTCCTTCCCTCTCCAAGCACAGAGTTGGGAGGAGGGGGTATTGTGTGGATGGAGTGTCAGTCCTCTCACTGCTTTCTGGTGGATGTTGGGAGTCTAAGGGAACATAACGCCACTCCGGGGTCTGCACTTGGGGTGCTGCTGTTATTCCTGGTCTCATGCTTGGAATGGAGTAACACTTCCTTGTGTTCTTTCCACCACGGAGCACCCTGGAGGGGGAAACCTGGAACTTCTATGTGTCTCTGGTGTGTGGTTTGCCTGGATCTGCGTTACTCTCTGCTGGTCTTGAAACTGGCATTATTCCGTCCACCTTGGAGGTGATGCCAATTGCCTCCGGCTCAGGACAACCCTCCACTCAGGACTCCAGCTGCTTTACCCACTGTCATCCGGCAGACAGGCTACGGGACCCCAAGCAGCAGCAGCCAGTGAGAGGCGGTGACAGCGGGGGTGGTGGTGGGCTGTTGTCTTACCCGATCTGCCTCAATCCCAGCCAGGCTGACACAGGGGCCGCGGCTGCAGCAGCCACCAGCAGAGAAGCTGGGCTCAGCAGCAGATTGCTTGCCTCCTCCTCCCCACAGCACCCACTTCTTGTGCAGGTCACCCCATCTTTCTCTTCCCCTTCCTCCTTTTTCCAGACTCTGTCCTTGTCTTCCTCTCCCCCCTCATCTCCTCTACCTCCTAGTGCTCCTTCCTTCCTGCTCCCAGCTTTTCTGGAACCCCCAAGGACTAGATCCAGATCTCGATCTGGATTCATCATGAACCAACAACAACAGCAGTTGCATGGCATGCCTGGGGTACCCCACTTTCACCACCACCACCACCAGCTCCAGACACCACCTCAGCCTCATCTTATCTCAACTGCCCTGCGTGGGCTAGGCATGGACAGAAATGATAACAACCCCCCAGAGGGAGCAAGACCACCCCACAGCCCGCCAGTAGTAGCGAGGAGGAGGGGTAACAGCCCGACCACCAATGAACACCACCTTCATCATTACCACCACCACATGAGACCTCCACCAGGTAGGAGCGCATCTTACTGCATAGTTCTCACATATGTCACTGATGTGTTTACAAAAGTTTACACCCTCACAGACAGTGAGAACAGGTTATAACAAAATCTGTTCAAGGTCCTTATTATTGTTACCACCACTGTAAAAATAATATGTCCTTTAAACATTGAACCCAAGAGCATTAACCCTTGTCTTATCTCTTCTCATTATAACAACTGTTTCTTACACCACGTTCTGAAGAAACGTGAGTTTGTGTTTTTTTTAACCTGATATGGTCTAGGAGGAAATTAACTTATGGATCTAGATTTGTAATGCGTGTTGGAAATGAAAGAGTTAATTCATGGTAAAACTGGATATAAAAAGACTGTTAATTACGGTCATGGGTTCTCAGGAACTTATTGTGTGACGGCAAAAACAAAGTAGTAAAATTTCAAGGACGCAATATCGGACTTAAAATGATAAAGCGGATTATGTACGATCAGGACGGTTGTGCAGCTGAATGGGTTAAGGCAGTAGCAATGGCTCAGTTCTCCATTCCCTCCTGTCATACTGAACCAGGGGTGGGAAGCAACTTGGAAGGATATTACTGCTGCTATATGTTCATCACATGTAATAATTCTTTGTAAGTTCTATGTGCGTAGGACACAGTGACTGCTGATGTGACCCCGGTTGATCCACATGATGATATACATGGAGCTGTATATGTCTACTGCATAGCAAATGAAACAAAATCACTCAGGTCATACCCTAGGTCATGCTTGATCAGACTTAAGGGGGCTTCACACAGGACGATTATCGGGCAGACGAGCATTCATAGAACGCTCGTTGTCGATAATTGCCCTGTGTAAACAGGGGAATGATCAGTAGATGAACGAGCAAACACTGGATCATCTGCTGGTCGTATGGTTTAAAAAAAGTAAAATATCGTTGTCGGCAGCACATCTCCCTGTGTAAACAGGGAGACGCGCTGCCGACATTATAATAATGGATGGGGACGTGCGATCGGAGTAACGACTGCTGGACTCTATCCATAGCTCCGTGTGACAGGAGCAAACGGGCGACTATCAATGATGTCTCAATGATCGGCGCTCGCTGCATCGGTAAAGGGGCCTTTAAAGCAGCCATACATGTAAATATAATGTATTTGTTTAAATCAGCGACTTATATCACTTGGCGATCATTCACACATCAGTTATCTTCAGTGTGCTATCCGTTTTTTTTTGTTTTTTTTAAACGGATAGCACACTGACCTATTCATTTCTATGGGGTCATGCACAAATTAGTTTTTTGTTTTGTTTTGCGGATGCGTTGTGCCCGAGCCACAAAACTCAGAGCAGGTCCTATTCCTGTCAGCTTTTGCGAATCAGTCTCGCACATTCTATTTAATGGTCTGTTTAAAAAAACAAAAAAACAAAGCCACCCGAGTGCGGTACGTGTTTTGCGGACGTATAAAAGGTCACAGATGTGTGCATGAGGCCTATTCAATATGACCCCTAATGTTCCAATAGAAGTCCATAAAGATGTGAATGCTTATTTATGTTCTATTACTTATATAGCGCAGTACAGGGCTTGTCAACCCTCGCATCACTCTTTGTCCCCAATGGGGCTCACAATCTCATTTCCCTATATCAGACACAGGAGGGACAATCTCTTAGGAAGCCAATTAACCTATCAGTATTTTTGTATGGGGTTATGCCGGAGTCCCAGGAAACCCCATGCAGATTTTGCCTTTGGTCGGATTCCGACTCAGGACCCTACAAGGCACTGAACCACCTTACCTTTAATTATAAGGACATCTGTACCTGGCAGAAAAATGTAGTAGATCGGTTAAATGGGGCGTAATTTAAAAGGCACGCCCCCGTCTTCTGTCATAAGGATATTGATTGGGTTGCAATAATTAGGGAATGGCTTGTTTTTTTTAATGCAATTATATCAGTAAACTGCCTTAATAATGGTAACTCACTGTATTAAGATGGGCTAGACTACTGATACTGTGTGCTTCAAATTTTGGAAATGTCTCCACGGGTGCTATAAAAATAATTCAAGACTCTGCCTATCTATAGCAATCATTGTCTAATTTTGAGCGAGTAGAAATTTTTTGTTGCAATCTTAAAGGAACTTTACTCTGTCAGTGAAAATAAATAAGTATTTGAAACTATATATGTATTCCTTTTTTCAAGAATGGGCCAGAGAGTCGTGCTGCAAAAGAAAAAAAAAAGAAAATCTGATTTATCGAATGGATACGCTTAATACGTCCTTAAAGAAGCGCTCACAGCAGAAAGGTTCTGGGCCTTTCCGTTTGTAATTGAGGTGGCCTAAATGATACTGCGGTTAGAAAACGCACCTATGGCTTATCTTGTCGTTTCGGCCTCCATTACGGTCTTTCGTTCAGTCACATGACTTTTTCTGACTGCATCTTACAGAGCCTGCTGTGTGTACAGGAAATCTGTTTCTATATTCGTTCCTATGTCTCATGTCATGTCTCTCACATCGAGGTTCTTACAGAAATTAATTGAGAGACTTTTACACGGGCCAATAATGTGAACGCTCGTTCCCGATCATTGCCCTGTGTAAACATGGCAACAATCACCCGATGAATGAGCAAACACTTATTCATCGAGTGATCTTCTCGTTTATGCAGCAGGAAATATTATCTTTGTCGGCAGCATATCTCCCCCCCCCCCTACGTACGACGTAATGGAAATGCATGGGGACGAGCGATTGTAATAATAATCGTCTATCTCCATACCTTAATGATCAAAACTCCTTGCGAGAGGAACAAACGAGTGCCGATCAACGAGCTGTTCCGTTGATCGGCACTCCTTTTCATGGCCCATATCGGGCCGTGTAATGGGACTTTAACTTGCTGTCCACAGAGCAGGCACTGTAAGGGTATGTTCACACACACTAATTACGGACGTAATTCGGGTGTTTTTGCCCCGAATTACGTCCGAAAAATGCGGCTTGAAAGCGTTGACAAACATCTGCCCATTGAAAGCAATGGGCTGACGTTTGTCTGTTCAAACGAGGCGTATATTTACGTGACGCTGTCAAATGACGGCGCGTAAATAGACGCCCGCGTCAAAGAAGTGACCTGTCACTTCTTGGGGTGTAATTGGAGCCGTTATTCATTGACTCCAATGAAAAGCAGCGCCAATTACGTCCGTAATGGACGCGGCGTTCAAGCGCCTGCACATGCCGTTACGGCTGAAATTACGGGGATGTTTTCTCCTGAAAACATCCCCGTAATTTCAGCCGTTACGGACGCTGCCGTGTGAACATACCCTCAGATTCAGTTAGCCAGCGCAGAGGTCACATGCCCAAAGGTAGCCCAGAATGGAGGCTGAAACTACAGGATAAAGCCATTGGTGAGTTTTCTAATCACAGTATCGTTTATGCCACTTCTATTACAAGCATTGAGCCCAAAACATTTTTGAGGTGAGTGATTGTTTTACCTCTTGGCGCCACAGCCATTTTTTTCATTTTTCAATTCGCGCCTTCCTAGAGCTATGTTTTTTATTTTTCAGTCAATGGAGTGGTGTGAAGGCTTATTTTTGTGCGAGAGGAGTTATAGTTTCTATTGGCACTATTTAAAGTACCATATAATGTAGTGGGAAACTCAAAAACATTTTTATTTGTGGGGTGGAATTGGAAAAAACTGCGACGACTCCATTTTTTTGGTCAGAGATTTGTTTTTACGTCTCTCAATGTGTGGTAAAAAGACAACTTAACTTCTGCTGGTCAATAAGATTACGGCGATACCAATTTATATCGTTTTTGTTTTTTTAATGATTTACTACTTTTACAAAGAAAAATCTATTTGGTAAAAAAAAGTGTCTTCTGTTGCCGAATTCTGAAAGCCATAACTTTTTTTTAATTTTTCATCGATTGAGTAGTGTGAGGGCTTATGTTTTTTTGTGGGACGAGTTGTAGTTTTTACTGGTATTTTTTGGTACATACAACTTTTTGATCACTGTTTATGAATTTATTTATTTATTTAGAGCTAAGGTGACCAAAAAACTGCGATTCCGGCGCTTTAATTTTTTTATGGCTTTCTCTGTGTGAGTTAAATAATGTTATATTGTAGTAGTTTGGACTTTTACGGATGTGGCGATACCAATTATTTTATTTATTTTTTACATTACATTAGCGGAAAAATGGGAAAAGGGTTTTTGTTTTTTCTAACTTTTATTATTTATTTTTAATTTTTTGTACACTACTAAAAACTTAATTTAACCTTTTTCTAAATTTGTATTAGTCCCCCCTAGGGGATTTGAACTAATGAACTAATGTATCGCAGCGTATTGACATTTTTACACGCTCCTGTTAGTGAGAGGTGTCAGCTGTAATACAGAGCTCACAGAGAATGGAGCAGGCTCAGCCGGTGAGCCTGCTCCATACTTCAACCCCTGCACCAGGACATGCAGCGTCGTCCTGGTGCATCAAGGGGTTAAGCGCATGATCGCTTTAAAGTAGTGACTTGGATTCTAGGAAATTAAGTTTACCAGCAATCCTAAATATATCAAATGTACAAATGTACATGGCATATTAGTTTGTTCACTCGGATGTCGTTTCAGGAGATGTAAACAAGCAATGTTGTTGTCTAGAATCCAAGGTTGACATCTGTGGACGTCTTCTCTACTGGTGCTGCAGTGTTAAAGTGTCCTGTGCTAATGTGTGTAAAACACAATTTCACCGGCATACACTACATGCTGAAAAGTATGTGGGCATCACTTACAACAATGTATAGACATACGCGATCAGTCGTACTGCATGCGAATCGACTTGCAACATGGCACCGTCATAGAGCGCCACCTTTTCTACGTTAACCTGGTCAATTGTAAGTGCTGTTAGCGGGAATGTCTAGGAGCAACAATAGCTCAGCTGCGCTAGAAATCACATAGAAAGTCACGACTGGAGGCATGCCATACATAAGAAACAGCTCTCCTCCGTTTTAGCAATCTCTACCAGATCCCAAACTGCATCTAGCGGCAACAGCACAGCAGCTATTCACCTGTATCTTCATGGATTGGCTATTGATGGCCAAGCCGCTGCACAATACCAAGCGTCTGTGGGAATGGTGTAAAGCACATCATCATTAGACTCCGGAGCAGTAGAAATATGTTCTCTGACATGATGGTTCACACCACTATGTGTCCGTCTTGACTCCGGGTTTGGTGGATGCCAGAAAAACACGTCCTTCATGTGTAGCTCCACACTGTAAAATTAGGTAGAGAAATAAGAATGGACATATTTTTATCTCTCTTAAATATTAATGCTACAGTATAAAATGATATTGTAGAACATTGTATCATTACAACTTTGAAGGAAGGCAGCCCTTTCCAGTTTTAGTATGACCCAATGCACAATGTCAAGTACGTAAAGAATTAGTTGACTGAGTTTGGAGTGGGAGAACGTGACTGCTTGCACAAACCCCTGGCTTCCAGTCCTTATCACCCAACCTCAACGGTTGACCTGTTATGAAAGCAGTGGTAGAACCAACGCCATATTAGTGGCTATGGTCTTAGAATGAGATATGGAACATGCACATATGGATGTGATGTTCGGGTGTCTACATACTTGCTTTGGCCAGGCAATCTACAGAGTGAAAGGGAAGGTGTCATGATTTTTTTATTTTTTTTTATCATATTGCTTTTAATGTAATATTTTCAAAAATTGTATTAAATTGTGTTCTCATGTTTTACTTTTTAATGTTTTCTGACTTTTACTTCTCTATGGGGGCTGCCATTTTTTTTTCCATCTCTGTATGTGTCGATTAACGACACATACAGAGATGGAATACGGCACATACAACCCCGTAGTGAATGCGAACGGGAGCCGTTCAATTCGCAGTTGAGTGCGCCATATGTGTGGGAATGGCGCATGCGCCGCTCCCACACAGACCAAAACGAAGCTCGTTCGTAGAGCGAAATCCGGTGCCATTTTCATGTGGACCGGAAGCCGCTGTCGGACTGTAAGATGACGACTTCCGGCCGCAGCATCCGGCCATATGTTCAACAAAGCGAAGGCGCAAGGAAGAGGAGCGTAGACCAGCGGAGGCGGCGGCAGGAGCAGGTAATGTATGTTCGTGTGTATTATGTTATTATGTTCGTGTATTACTGTCTGCTGAGCTCTGTATCTAATCCTCCTACACTGTGCAGTCGCTCAGAAAATGGCGGCACACAGTGTAGGAGGTTTGAAGACATTCAAACCCTTCCTTCTCCTGGCACTGGCCAGAAGAAGGGAGGGGGGATTGTGTGAGGACACTAGAGGAGAGTGTGTCAACCCTAAATTTGCAGCATACATCATACCACAGTGACCATGCTGCAATTTTGGGAACTGCTCCCTCTAGTGGCCAGCACATGGAAATGTTATAAATTAGAATCTAATTTATAATATTTCCTGACTTGTGAAAAAATTTAAAAAATTAAAACAATGTGTAATCACTCAAATACTAAACGTTTAACTGAAAAAAAAAAATAATAATAATTTCTAGCGACACATTCCCTTGAAACTTGTATTTTACATTGCTAGCCCAGGATACACACATCTGAGAAGGACTGTTATATACGTCCGTGCAATGCGCGTGATTTTCACGCGCGTCGCACTGACCTATATTAGTCTATGGGGCCGTGCAGACAGTTGCATGATTTTTACGCAGCGTCAGTCCGCTGCGAAAAAGTCACGACATGTCCGTCCTTTGGGCGTTATTCGCGCATCACGCACCCATTGAAGTCAATGGGTGCGTGAAAATCACGCATGCCACACGGAAACACTTCCGTGGGACAAGCGTGATTCGCGCAACAGCTGTGAAAAAGATGAATAAAAACATGTCTGTTTCCAAACATCCAAACGGAGTGTCATAATGATGGCGGCTGCGTGAAAAGCACGCAGCCGCACATCTTACGGAGCTGTTAAGTGCCTTTTGCACACGCAAAATGGCGCGTTTTTACGCGTGCAAAACGCACACGCTCGTGTGAATCCGGCCTTAGGCAGTGGTGGCGCTTTAGCTTATGACATGTTCCCTTTAAGAAAGAGTAGCAGAATATGAATATATATATTCATACATACATACCGGTATATATGAGATGGATAGATAGATAGATATGTGAACATGTTATAATTTTGAGGAGAACAATTTTCCAGGTCCGCTATTATGGATTTGACTGTCAGTTCTTTGATCATCTTATGATATGGCATTACAGTCAAACTGTTGAATAAAAACAACACTTAGACCCCCTGCACACAGCAATGCCTATAATCACGGCAGGTGATTATGGGCACGGCCGGCCGCGGCTGTGCTCCTATACTTTATAATAGGAGCACAGGTGCATGGGTCCAAAAAATGAAAAAATAGGACATGTCCTATTTTTTTGTGGGTCACTTCCCGTAAATATACCGGAAGGTGTCTGTGGGCAATAGAAATTAATGGGTCCGTATTTTGATCAAAATTACGGCCGTGTGCATGGAGCCTTAGGTTGGGTTCCCACGTAGCGTAACCGCTGCAGAATGTCCGCAACAGAATTCTGTGCAGAAATTCTGTAGCATTTACAGTAGCAGCAAAGTAGATGAGATTTTGAAAATCTCATGCCCACACTGCGGAAAAAAATGCTGCGTAAACACTAATATATTGACCTGTGGTGCAGAATTTAATTCCGCAGCATGTCAATTTATGTTGTGTTTTTGTTGATTTTTCTGTTGCAGATTCTCCCCATTGAATTCAATGGGGATGCAAAACCCGCAACAGAAAGCCAAGTTTTGCGGCGTAATCGCAGTGATTACGACGCGAAAATCACAACTCCGGAAAAAAACATACTTACCCAGAACGCTCTCCTTCTTCCTGCAGTCCGGCCTCCTGGGATGACATTTCATCCCATGTGACTGCTGCAGCCAATCACAGGCTGCGGCGTCACATGGCCTGCAATGTCATTGTAGGAGGTCGGAGCAGATGTCAAAGGAGGGAGAAGGTAAGTATGAGCGTTTTTTTTATGTAGTGGAAATTCTGTTTGAAAAAACGCACCATCGGGTGGTTTGGTTTTTCGGACGGAATGTACTGCGGGTCCCAGGTTAGATATGCTGCACAGTTTTTATGCAGTGTATCCGACCCGTGAGAACCCGGCCTTATGTAGAATCATTATTAAAACTTTTTTTTGCATTGTGTAGAATGTTATTAATGTATGGCAAACTATTAGGTTTTCCAACACAAAATACAGGTTATCTTCACATTTGCGTTCTGATTTAAATATTTTATATTAAAGAAAATATTAATCTATCTCTTAATTCCAAAGTCATTCTAATATCAATAATAATCTGCAGGAGAAATGTAGGTGATATGCTATGTTTACTTTAAAAAAAAAATAGAAATTAGAAATTTATTGCTATTCATAATCTGTTTCCCATCCGCTCTAATACAATTCAATAGTTAAGACTGCTGGGCTTAAATAAACTAGAAGTGCTTCACATTTTTGTACTCCAAAATAGAAACAAAAAAAATCCCACACTACATTGGGTGCACTATCTATATCTGCTTTTTATCTAGCAATTCTTTCTTTATTTATTTTTAAGTCCTATTTTTCTTTTTTTTGTATTATTTCAACAGGATCACAACCAACCCTAAAAACACAAGTGTGAATATAGCCTAAAAGCCAAGTGCAGAAAATCAATGCAATATGGCTTTATGTTGAGATATATATATATATATATATATATATTATTTTTATCCCACTTCCTGTGGCGTTGAATATAGTCCATTGTTTCCTATAAACGGCCATTACAGGCTGTGGAGAGGCTGGCAGTAGTGTTTTAAAAAGGGATTACAGACCGGAAGTCCACAAAAATGTCTGCTCCATGATCACTACTATTAAGTGCCTTTACATACTTCTTGTATATCGTTTTAGCAGCTATTTTAGTCCAGTTTACTATTATAAACTATGACAAAGTAGCACTTAACTTAAACGCCACTGTTGAGAAAATATGACTGGGAGACACAATATGTGCGTTCCTTGCACTGCCAACACAAGACACACTCATGCAGGCAACCACATAGCAAGAACAAACATTTCAGGGCTGACATAAAGCAGAAGAAAGAAGGGAGAACTAGCCTATACATAGGACTATATCGCAGTAGTCCCTGGCAATGGCCTATTACCCTGCTGCCAGGATTAGCTCAGTAAAAGCTTTCTGCACAGCTTGCAGCCATTGCACCCAGCGAATAAGAGTCCAGTCTTCTCAGCTCTCTGACTGCTTTCCCATTACCCGGACTAGGTCACAACACCCATAACAACCATGCAGGCTGATATATAATATAACGGTCTATAGCAGCCACCGTCCAGCAGCTCTACTGATATATAACTGTCTATAGCGGCCACCGTCCAGCAGCTCTACTCATATATAACTGTCTATAGCGGCCACCGTCCAGCAGCTCTACTGATATATAACTGACTATAGCGGCCACCGTCCAGCAGCTCTACTGATATATAACTGTCTATAGCAGCCACCGTCCAGCAGCTCTACTGATATATAATTGTCTATAGCGGCCACCGTCCAGCAGCTCTACTGATATATAACTGTCTATAGCGGCCACCGTCCAGCAGCTCTACTGATATATAACTGACTATAGCGGCCACCGTCCAGCAGCTCTACTGATATATAACGGTCTATAGCAGCCACCGTCCAGCAGCTCTACTCATATATAACTGTCTATAGCAGACACCATCCAGCAGCTCTACTCATATATAACTGTCTATAGCAGCCACCGTCCAGCAGCTCTACTGATATATAACTGTCTATAGCAGCCACCGTCCAGCAGCTCTACTGATATATAACTGACTATAGCGGCCACCGTCCAGCAGCTCTACTGATATATAACGGTCTATAGCAGCCACCGTCCAGCAGCTCTACTCATATATAACTGTCTATAGCAGACACCATCCAGCAGCTCTACTCATATATAACTGTCTATAGCAGCCACCGTCCAGCAGCTCTACTGATATATAACTGTCTATAGCAGCCACCGTCCAGCAGCTCTACTGATATATAACTGTCTATAGCAGACACCGTCCAGCAGCTCTACTCATATATAACTGTCTATAGCAGCCACCGTCCAGCAGCTCTACTCATACATAACTGTCTTGACCTTCCTAAGTAGAGTCGTGTGTTAATGAACCTTCCCTTACCCATCTTATCCCTCCACCCCCACCTTTAGGAAAGACACGTGACACCGGGGTTGGATGTGAAATGGCCACAGCAGCCGTTTATTAATTTCACAGTTTTATCAAGACAATTTAAATCCGAAACATTCGGATAACTAGTTAGGAATCCACCAGAGAATTCCTCCTAATAATTCACATGACCCAACATGGGTCAGAATCGTACATAACAATTTAACGTTAACATTAACCCGAGCAGAGGAAGTCCTTGAAGCCCCTTCAGATGTTCCTTTTTAAGAACACACCGAATTAGCCATCTGCAAACCACCAATTACCTCCAGCCGTAAACCAGCTCGGAAGCACCGTTCACCTCTGCAGATGGCTCCAACCACTAGAAGTCCACTTCAAGGGGATAACACCCGATGAAGCCCTCAAGTGATATACCGACCACTAGAAGTCCACTTCAAAGGGATAACACCCGATGAAGCCTTCAAGTGATATACCTTCTACCAGAAGACCACTTCAAAGGGATAACACCCGATGAAGTCTTCAACCATGTACCTTTTTTGGGGGACGCATACCCCCGATGCGACCCCCCCACCATTTTGTACTGACTGGCCTCAAGGACTCCCCCCGCCAGCTGCCATGACAACAGAACCTACTCCGGGAAAAAAGGAAAAACATGTTAAATAAGCACACAAAACAAAGACAACACTCATAAACGGACGTACATAAAGACCCACAGGGGTAACAAACAAAGGGCGGGAGGGTGGGAGCTTGTCTCTCCCTGTGTTACTCCTCCCGCTGCTTCCGGCTCAATGCCGCAAACAGCGGGAAGCTCAGCAACGGCCCCCTGACTCCTCCTTGTCCCTCCTCCACCTCCTCCTAACTCTCCCTCCAACTCTCCCTTACCTATTAACCCTTTCCCTACCAGTGAGGTCATGGAGGCTTCCCCTTAAGCCCTGCAGGCTGCGTCCAGCCTCTTCTTGACCTTCCTAAGTAGAGTCGTGTGTTAATGAACCTTCCCTTACCCATCTTATCCCTCCACCCCCACCTTTAGGAAAGACACGTGACACCGAGGTTGGATGTGAAATGGCCACAGCAGCCGTTTATTAATTTCACAGTTTTATCAAAACAATTTAAATCCGAAACATTCGGATAACTAGTTAGGAATCCACCAGAGAATTCCTCCTAATAATTCACATGACCCAACATGGGTCAGAATCGTACATAACAATTTAACGTTAACATTAACCCGAGCAGAGGAAGTCCTTGAAGCCCCTTCAGATGTTCCTTTTTAAGAACACACCGAATTAGCCATCTGCAAACCACCAATTACCTCCAGCCGTAAACCAGCTCGGAAGCACCGTTCACCTCTGCAGATGGCTCCAACCACTAGAAGTCCACTTCAAGGGGATAACACCCGATGAAGCCCTCAAGTGATATACCGACCACTAGAAGTCCACTTCAAGGGGATAACACCCGATGAAGCCCTCAAGTGATATACCGACCACTAGAAGTCCACTTCAAAGGGATAACACCCGATGAAGCCTTCAAGTGATATACCTTCTACCAGAAGACCACTTCAAAGGGATAACACCCGATGAAGTCTTCAACCATGTACCTTTTTTGGGGGACGCATACCCCCGATGCGACCCCCCCACCATTTTGTACTGACTGGCCTCAAGGACTCCCCCCGCCACAGCGAAACAGGCCTTGACCACCTTAAGCCTGTGAGTTCCGCCACACCACCACCGCCCTTTCTATTCCTTCTGCTATCGCCAAGCTCCAAAGATCAATGCCAACCTCGGTCAGATGAACCCCATCACCCCTCCAGAAGTTCCCCACTCCTGACTCCAAATCCCTGTGCCGCACACAAATGCCCCCGATTTTTGCTACGAAACGGGACACCGCCCGATTAACTTTAATGCGAGCCTTATTGACTCTTTCACTGACCTAGCCAACCGCCAATGTTTCCTCGGGACTATGTCCGACCACACTATCACCAACTTGGGATAAGAAACCCACAAACCCAACATATCGTGTTTGATATCCCGCACCAACTCACGCAAGGGGCAGACTCCTAAGTCATCCCCACCCACGTGCAACACTAAGACCTCCGGAACCCTATCAAGCCGGGCCTATGTCTGGAATTCTGCCAACCCCCTGCTCCATGACATACCTCTAAATCCCAGCCAATGCACAACCGCATCCTGTCGCGGAATGCGCAACTGGCGACCGTCCGGGCACGTACGAATGACCCAGTGCACGTACGAATGACCCAGCAACCACACCAAACACGGAGGCGAATCTGAAATGGAAAACAATTAGACACCGCCATACAAAACATTTTTTAAGCGTTAACCACAACCTCATAACAAATGGAGCGGACATAGGACTTAACTCAGTTGGACTCCCAACGACCAATGCGCCGCACCCCTTCATCATCCAACCCCCAGCGCCCCGCTGCAGTTGCTGCGCCAATCCTGAAGGAATGAGATGAATATGAGCCCGCCGCGACACCAACCGCCGTCAGACATTCCTTAAATACATCTCCAAACTGAAACCTGGACCAAACGACCCGTCCACATGACGTAACAAAGGCAAATCTGGAGACCCCGCTTGCGGCTTAAAAAACCCCGCATGCACTCTACTGGGCACATAACCGACCCCGGGAGGGCGAACAAAACTATCAGCTTACCCTTCCCTACTTGGCTAAGCAAAGCAAACGACACAGGCCTTCTACTATCCGCCTCCACTCTACCTCGGCCCAACCCCTTCAAAGCCTGTAGCACCAAAAATTCCTTAGATACATCTTGAAAGCCTCGTAACTTAAAACCAAACGCCACCGCAGATATGAACCGGTTCACCTTTGCCACTGAAAATCCCGCCTCCCAGGCGTCCCCTAACCAGTACAAAAGTGCCACCAACCTGTCTCTATCCGTATTGACGTCACCCAACTCTCTTACCCACTCCTCCCACTGCCTCCAACAAGCAGAATAAGCACTCCACGTCGTGCGCGCCAAAGACCTTTGTACCAGTTGTTCTACGGGACCGAGACCAGATCCCAAAGATGTTCCGGACAAGCCAAACCGAGACGTTCCGCTCCCGGTGCCAATTGCCGAAACCGGTCCCACTGCGAGCGAGAAAGAGCATCAGCGATGCAATTCCGTACCCCCGGCACATGCACCGCCACCACCCACGCGTTCAACGACAAACATACCAACACTAAATGTCGCAACAATTGAACTACAGGAGGAGAGGACGCCGTGATGTTATTAATGGCCAGCACCACCCACATGTTGTCGCAGTAAAAACGAACCTTCTTATCCCTGAGCCTGTCCCCCCAAATGGTTGCCGCCACCACGATGGGGAACAGCTCGAGCAGGGCCAGATTCCGCGTGAGTCCGCTGGACACCCAACTAGCCGGCCATTGACCTGCGCACCACGGACCTCCCCCGTAAGCTCCAAAACCGCCCGCCCCAGCCGCATCCGTAAAATTATTCAAATCACTCGTATCCTGCGCTGGGGCCATCCACAGCGAGCGACCATTGTACTGGCCCAAGAAGTCATCCCAAACCTGAAGATCAGCTCGATGCTCCTCCTTGAGCCGCACAAAATGATGCGGTGCACGCACTCCCGCCGTTGCCGCTGCCAACCGTCTACCAAACACCCTCCCCATTGGCATAATCCGGCAGGCGAAATTCAACTTCCCCAGCAGCGACTGAAGCTCCCGCAGCGTCATTTTCTTCAGTCTACAAGCCCGCCGTACCTCCAGCCTCAAAGCACCCAGCTTATCCGCAGGGAGACGACACTCCATTGCCACCGAATCTATTTCAATTCCCAAAAAACAAATCGTCGCTACTGGGCCCTCCGTTTTTTCTGGCGCCAAAGGGATCCCAAAATCCCTCGCACCCTTCTGTAGTGCATAAAGCAAATTACCGCAAACCGGCGAACCCCCCGGGCCAACGCACAAGAAATCATCTAAGTAATGGATCAACGAGTCGACCCCGGATACTCCCCTCGCTACCCACTCCACGAAGCTACTAAACGCCTCGAAGTACGCACAAGAAAGGGAACACCCCATCGGAAGGCACCGATCCACATAAAAGGCCCCATTCCAAAAACAGCCCAACAGCCGTTGGCTTTCTGGATGAACTGGCAACAACCTGAACGCCGCCTCGATTTCGGTTTTTTGCTAGCAGCGCGCCCGGACCCGCAGCCCGCACTAACCCCACCGCCTTATCGAATGAGGTATAGGCTACGGAGCACAACTCGTGATCTATCCCGTCGTTTACCGACGAACCCTTGGGATACGATAAGTGTTGAATTAAACGAAATTTTACGGGCTCGCGCTTAGGAACAATACCCAACGGGGACACAACTAAATCTTTTACTGGCGACTCAACAAAAGGCCCTGACATGCGACCCAACGAAACTTCTTTTAACAATTTGTCCGACACGACCTTGGCATGCGAGTAAGCCGATTTTAAATTCCTCCGCGTAACCGGAACCTCATAAGGAGGCGGGGGAATAACGAAACCAACACGAAAACCCTCGTAAAGCAACTTAGCCGCCGCCCTGTCCGGATACTCATTTAGATAAGGGGCCATCTTTTCCACCCTCACCGGTGACACCCCCTTGACCAGCCGCGGAGGACTGGTTCCCTGACCTCCTTTTCCGCATACATTTCGCCGCCCCGTGTGATGCACCATTACACTCCGAACACACGTGCTTGAACTTGCACGTGGCCCCGAACTTGCACTGGCCTTCATTAAATTGCCAGCAAAACCCTGCCTTTCCCCCGCCGCCTTGTCCAACCTGACTAGACTGGCCTCCTTGGCCGGCGCTCCCGGGAAAGGACTGCCTAACCGGAGCCGTAACCCGTAACCAGAGAGCAATATCCTTCTGGTCCCACCGAATCGCCGGCCGAACCGCTTTTCGCTGACGGAATTGCTCGTCGTATCGCAGCCACGCCTGGCCCCCATACGCCCTATGAGCCTCCCCAATAGCATCAAAATAACAAAACAACGCCGAACAATTTTCCGGCGCCTTTTCCCCTATCACACTGGCTAATATGGCGAACGCCTGCGACCAATTAACGAACGTCTGCGGGATAAGCCTATACCGCCGCCGTTCCTCCTCGTCCTTTTTACTCTCGTCCCGCTTGCTCTTATCCAAATTAAATTTAGCGAACTGCAAGAGAGAAAAAATCTCTACATATTCGTCTTTCCAGATCCGCTCGCGCACCTCCTGCTTTAAATGCGCCCCCAACGGACCTTCGAAACACACATACACCTCACCACGAGCGCGATCATCAATACGCACCCGATCGCCATCTTTTTGCGCCTCGGTCTGTACCGACACCGCGACCGCCTCTCTAACCGCCGTTACGGGCCGCGCTTGTAACAATCCCCCTTCCCTGGGACCCTCCCA
The DNA here is from genome assembly GCF_050947455.1 of Rhinoderma darwinii. Lineage (NCBI taxonomy): Eukaryota > Metazoa > Chordata > Amphibia > Anura > Rhinodermatidae > Rhinoderma > Rhinoderma darwinii. The sequence goes on along the minus strand of NC_134687.1, from coordinate 316,347,242 downwards.
AACTACCGCCGGGGCCACTTCCGTGACTACCGGCGCCACCGCCCTATCTAGGCGCCCGACCAGCTCTCTCAAGCAACCCACTAAGTCTGCCAAACCCGCGCCATCGCGCCCGCCCGCGCCACTACCGGCCACCGATGCGACGCTAGCAGCCCCCCCGCCGATACCCGACATAAAAATCGCTGGATATGACAATGATGGAGTTATACACTCACCGGGCTGCACAGGCGCTGTGTTCCCGTCAGCCGGACCATCCTGACCTCGACGATACACGTCCAGTTCACCTTCCTCCAGCTCTTCTCTCGCCGACGACTGTCCATCCAAACGACATCTTCGGAACGGGGATGAGGACGCGCTGACCGATGGGCCGGCAACCTGCCGCCCGACCGCCGGGACCCAGACTTCCGACCGGACCTGTTGCCTCGACGTCGCTGCAGATCTAGACGTCCGTCTCGCTGATCCTGAAGAAGCCTGCCCCCTGGCCGGAACATCACCAGGCGGGGCGGCCGTACCTTGTCCTCCGAATCTTCCATCCGATGGGGGAGGGGTGACAGGGAGCCCGGCCTGCGACTCCCTGCTTACCGCCGGACCCCGTCGCGGCTTGGGATTCCTGCCAGGACGCAGGGCCTGGGAAGGGGCGGTCCTCCCAGCTGCCTGGCCTGCAGCGTCCGAGATCGGGCTCCCTCTGCGACGCCGTGTCCGCGGGACTGCCTCAGGACTGAGGCGCTCTGGAGGTCGGGACCGCCGGGAGGGACGGGTCGACCCGGCCTGAGTCGCCGTCACCCCCGGCAACGCTCTCAGCCTGCTCCGAGCAGGAGCGGTTGTTGCCGACTCCCCCCCCGCTGCCATAGTAATGCTAGTAAGGGGGCCGGGGGAGGGGAGCCTGTCCCCTGCAACAGACCCCGAACGCCGGGCCTGGCGTGGCGAAACGGCGTCCGGGATCCTAGTTAATGCAGCCACGGTCTCCTCAAGCCATCCGGGACCGTGGTGCACATCAGCGGCACGCAGCCGCTCTAATAATACGGCCTCCGACATTGTTATAAGCGCGGGCAACGGGGAGCTTGTCTCTCCCTGTGTTACTCCTCCCGCTGCTTCCGGCTCAATGCCGCAAACAGCGGGAAGCTCAGCAACGGCCCCCTGACTCCTCCTTGTCCCTCCTCCACCTCCTCCTAACTCTCCCTCCAACTCTCCCTTACCTATTAACCCTTTCCCTACCAGTGAGGTCATGGAGGCTTCCCCTTAAGCCCTGCAGGCTGCGTCCAGCCTCTTCTATAGCGGCCACCGTCCAGCAGCTCTACTGATATATAACTGTTTATAGCAGCCACCGTCCAGCAGCTCTACTCATACATAACTGTCTATAGCAGCCACCGTCCAGCAGCTCTACTCATATATAACGGTCTATAGCAGCCACCGTCCAGCAGCTCTACTCATATATAACTGTCTATAGCAGCCACCGTCCAGCGTTTCTGACCTGGCTGTGTCCATTTGTAAGTATGGCCTTTTTTGGTGTTTTTGTATATATGTCCCCTTGGTTTTATCTGTTTTGTCTGTGCATCAGGAGCTTTTTGTTCCAGTTATGGAGTTAGGTACTCGCAAGTCTGGGGATCCTTGTCGTGGATTGCGAGCTTGCGTCCTTTTGGCCAAAATTATCACTAATACCCCAGGTATTTTTCATTATTACTTATATTTGCCTCTTTTGGACACAGCCGGGTCTTTGATGCTGGGAGAGCATGGTGTGTTGTTGTTTGGCATAGCAAGCAGGGTAGCCCGCGCTATGAATTATCAAGGCGTCACAAATAGGCTTCTACCTGGCTATACACGTTGCGCCTCATGACGTACACACTATCCCTCCATGTTTCACACACTTGCACCCCATTATTCATTTATTTGTATTGAGGCACTTTACTCATTACTGCCCCCTATATTTCACTTATATTATTACACTTGCACATACACTATTCATTTATTATTTCTTACTACACATCCCATGCACCACACACCACTCCCCTCAAGACTAGTGGGAGTGGCTATTATTATTTAAAGCACCTGCTCGCTATCCTTCATCAGCGTTTCTAACCTGGCTGTGTCCATTTGTAAGTATGGCCTTTTTTGGTGTTTTTGTATATATGTCCCCTTGGTTTTATCTGTTTTGATATATAACTGTCTATAGCAGCCACCGTCCAGCAGCTCTACTGATATATAACTGTCTATAGCAGCCACCGTCCAGCAGCTCTACTCATATATAACTGTCTATAGCAGCCACCGTCCAGCAGCTCTACTGATATATAATTGTCTATAGCAGCCACCGTCCAGCAGCTCTACTCATATATAACTGTCTATAGCAGCCACCGTCCAGCAGCTCTACTCATATATAACTGTCTATAGCAGCCACCATCCAGCAGCTCTACTGATATATAACTGTCTATAGCAGCCACCGTCCAGCAGCTCTACTCATATATAACTGTCTATAGCGGCCACCATCCAGCAGCTCTACTGATATATAACTGTCTATAGCAGCCACCGTCCAGCAGCTCTACTCATATATAACTGTCTATAGCAGCCACCGTCCAGCAGCTCTACTCATATATAACTGTCTATAGCAGCCACCATCCAGCAGCTTTACTCATATATAACTGTCTATAGCAGCCACCGTCCAGCAGCTCTACTCATATATAACTGTCTATAGCAGCCACCGTCCAGCAGCTCTAATGATATATAACTGTCTATAGCAGCCACCGTCCAGCAGCTCTACTCATATATAACTGTCTATAGCAGCCACCGTCCAGCAGCTCTACTCATACATAACTGTCTATAGCAGCCACCGTCCAGCAGCTCTAATGATATATAACTGTCTATAGCAGCCACCGTCCAGCAGCTCTACTGATATATAACTGTCTATAGCAGCGACCGTCCAGCAGCTCTAATGATATATAACTGTCTATAGCAGCCACCGTCCAGCAGCTCTACTCATATATAACTGTCTATAGCAGCCACCGTCCAGCAGCTCTACTCATACATAACTGTCTATAGCAGCCACCGTCCAGCAGCTCTACTCATATATAACTGTCTATAGCAGCCACCGTCCAGCAGCTCTACTCATATATAACTGTCTATAGCAGCCACCGTCCAGCGTTTCTGACCTGGCTGTGTCCATTTGTAAGTATGGCCTTTTTTGGTGGTTTTGTATACATGTCCCCTTGGTTTTATCTGTTTTGATATATAACTGTCTATAGCAGCCACCGTCCAGCAGCTCTACTCATATATAACTGTCTATAGCAGCCACCGTCCAGCAGCTTTACTCATATATAACTGTCTATAGCAGCCACCGTCCAGCAGCTCTACTCATATATAACTGTCTATAGCAGCGACCGTCCAGCAGCTCTAATGATATATAACTGTCTATAGCAGCCACCGTCCAGCAGCTCTACTCATATATAACTGTCTATAGCAGCCACCGTCCAGCAGCTCTACTCATACATAACTGTCTATAGCAGCCACCGTCCAGCAGCTCTACTGATATATAACTGTCTATAGCAGCCACCGTCCAGCAGCTCTACTGATATATAACTGTCTATAGCAGCCACCGTCCAGCAGCTCTACTGATATATAACTGTCTATAGCAGCCACCGTCCAGCAGCTCTACTGATATATAACTGTCTATAGCAGCCATCGTCCAGCAGCTCTACTCATATATAACTGTCTATAGCAGCCACCGTCCAGCAGCTTTACTCATATATAACTGTCTATAGCAGCCACCGTCCAGCAGCTCTACTGATATATAACTGTTTATAGCAGCCACCGTCCAGCAGCTCTACTGATATATAACTGTCTATAGCGGCCACCGTCCAGCAGCTCAACTCATATATAACTGTCTATAGCAGACACCGTCCAGCAGCTCTACTGATATATAACGGTCTATAGCGGCCACCGTCCAGCAGCTCAACTCATATATAACTGTCTATAGCGGCCACCGTCCAGCAGCTCAACTCATATATAACTGTCTATAGCAGACACCGTCCAGCAGCTCTACTGATATATAACGGTCTATAGCAGCCACCGTCCAGCAGCTCCTACTGATATATTCCACCATGAGGAGCTTGTTTGTGGTTTCCAACCCCTTCACTTTACTAGTACCATTCCTCACCCTCTTTTCAAATGCTTTCCAGTTTAACACATCTCTAAAATCTTAACCCTTCCAAGTTACTAGGCACGGATCTAACATTTTTCTTTCTTGTAACCCCTCATAATGATAACTGAAAATCTTTCTTGGGCTATTAGATGTTCTTGTTTCCCTGTGATATTTATTTTGTGTTTGGACACGTAGGATAATTCACTACCCATTTTAATGTATTTTGAAACATTGTCTCTTGTAATAAAGTCAATACATTTATTTTTTATATTTTACTGATGTGCAACTTGTTTAAGTACGTTTTTATTAGCAATAATTCGTTGTGACGTACACTAACCCTTTCATGACCAAGGGTCATTGTTACCCCGGTGTCCAGGTCAAATTTTCCATTTCTGATATGCACGTCTTTAAACGATAATATCTTTGCTTTGCAAACGCTTTTGAATATGACAACTATTTTTTTTTTTTTACCAGTCTTATGAGGCTTTTATTTTCTAGATTAGTTTAATTAATTTCATGTTCTTAATTTTTATTATGAGCAGACAAATCACAAAAAATGTGGGAAAAAAACACTTTTTTTTGTAATTTTTTTAATATATTTTTCTCTATATTGTGAGTATGTATGTGTGTGTATATGTATGTGTGTGTGTGTGTGTGTGTGTGTGTATATATATATATATATATATATATATATATATATATGTGTATACATTTAAGTTCAAATAAAGAGGCATGACAAAGGCATAAAAAGGCTTGACAAAGATCCCATTGAGACGGATCAAAACGTTGCCTGCCTGTGGGGTGAATAAAACACCACCTTTTTTTACCAATTTTCTTGGAGTGCTGCCTCTTCATTTGAACTTTTGTATTCACAAGGGTTCTTAGCCTCAACCCAGGAGGTTTGCACCCACTGCTGTAGCTGTGCTGCTTTTCTCTTTCTTTCATTATATATGTATATATTTATTTTGTGTGTGTGTGTGCGCATGTATGTATGTATGTATGTATGTATTTATTTATGTATGTATACACATACACACAGACACAGTTTCAGCTCTAACAATTAGTCATCTTCTCTCTCCGTCACCCTGTATCACTGTGAGGGGAGAGTGAAGAGGGCTTTAAGGCTATATTCACACGACCGTGAAAAAAAGGACAGATAACAATGGATCAACTCTGTTTTTCATGGCTGTTTTGCATTAGGGTGTCTCAAAATTTTAATCCATTTCCCGGCCGTCTGACCGTTCTTAACTGCCATTTGTCATCCATTTTTCAAAAGACTGGATGAATTTTATTAGCTATGTTTTTTTTATCCCAGCCACCTTTAAAACACCACAGTGCCCATGTAGATAGTGACACAATACCACTGTAGATAGCGCCACATTGCCCACTGTAAATAGTGCCACAGTTCCCACTGTAGATAGTGCCCATGAAGATAGCACCACAGTGAGCGCTAGGTAGTGCCCATATAATGCCACGGTGCCCATGTAGATAGCACTACCCCCCTGCAGATAGTGCCACTCCATCTGTAGGTAGCACCACTGCCAGAGCGTTGGCAGCGCTCTGGCCGGGGGGGGATTCTGCTCCAGGAGTAGCCCCTGACTGCACTGGAAAATACAGTGAAGGAAATAAGTATTTGATCCCTTGCTGATTTTGTAAGTTTGCCCACTGTCAAAGACATGAACAGTCTAGAATTTTTAGGCTAGGTTAATTTTACCAGTGAGAGATAGATTATAATTAAAAAAAAAACAAAAAATCACATTGTCAAAATTATATATATTTATTTGCATTGTGCACAGAGAAATAAGTATTTGATCCCTTTGGCAAACAAGACTTAATACTTGGTGGCAAAACCCTTGTTGGCAAGCAAATCAGTCAGACGTTTTTTGTAGTTGATGATGAGGTTTGCACACATGTTAGATGGAATTTTGGCACACTCCTCTTTGCAGATCATCTGTAAATCATTAAGATTTCGAGGCTGTCGCTTGGCAACTCGGATCTTCAGCTCCCTCCATAAGTTTTCGATGGGATTAAGGTCTGGAGACTGGCTAGGCCACTCCATGACCTTAATGTGCTTCTTTTTGAGCCACTCCTTTGTTGCCTTGGCTGTATGTTTCGCGTCATTGTCGTGCTGGAAGACCCAGCCTCGAGCCATTTTTAATGTCCTGGTGGAGGGAAGGAGGTTGTCACTCAGGATTTGACGGTTCATGGCTCAATCCATTCTCCCATTGATGCGGTGAAGTAGTCCTGTGCCCTTAGCAGAGAAACACCCCCAAAACATAATGTTTCCACCTCCATGCTTGACAGTGGGGATGGTGTTCTTTGGGTCATAGGCAGCATTTCTCTTCCTCCAAACACGGCGAGTTGAGTTAATGCCAAAGAGCTAAATTTTAGTCTCATCTGACCACAGCACCTTCTCCCAATCACTCTCAGAATCATCCAGATGTTCATTTGCAAACTTCAGACGGGCCTGTACATGTGCCTTCTTGAGCAGGGGCAACTTGCGGGCACTGCAGGATTTTAATCCATTACGGCGTAATGTGTTACCAATGGTTTTCTTGGTGACTGGTCCCAGCTGCCTTGAGATCATTAACAAGTTCCCCCCGTGTAGTTTTTGGCTGAGCTCTCACCTTCCTCAGGATCAAGGATACCCCACGAGGTGAGATTTTGCATGGAGCCCCAGATCGATGTCAATTGACAGTCATTTTGTATGTCTTTCATTTTCTTACTATTGCACCAACAGTTGTCTCCTTCTCACCCAGCGTCTTACTTATGGTTTTGTAGCCCATTCCAGCCTTGTGCAGGTCTATGATCTTGTCCCTGACATCCTTAGAAAGCTCTTTGGTCTTGCCCATGTTGTAGAGGTTAGAGTCAGACTGATTAATTGAGTCTGTGGACAGGAGTCTTTTATACAGGTGACCATGTAAGACAGCTGTCTTTAACCCCTTAACGCTCCATGACCTACTATTAGGTCATGCTAACTGTAGCGTTCGCGCTCAGTGACCTAATAGTAGGTCATGGAGTAAACACGGCGCCGTTCGCGCGGGGCGCGTTCATGAGCTGTGATAGCTGCTGTTTCCGACAGCAGACTATCACTGCTCAATGTGCCGGGACCGATCGCGGAGCTCCCCCGCCGATTAACCCCTCAGAAGCCGCGTTCAATAGCGATCGCGGCTTCTTAGGGGTTAATCCGCCATCGCCGGCCTGCTACACGATAGCGGCCGGCGATGGTGACTATGGCAACCGGACACCAAACAATGGCGTCCGGCTATGCCATAGACGGAAGCCTAGTGGGTCCTGACAACGTCAGGACCCACTATGCTTGCTGTCAGTGAGTAGCTGACAGCTCTAATACACTGCACTACGCATGTAGTGCAGTGTATTAGAATAGCGATCAGGGCCTCCTGCCCTCATGTCCCCTAGTGGGACAAAGTAATAAAGTAAAAAAAAAGTAAAAAAAAGATGTGTAAAAATAAGAAAATAAAAGTTTTAAAAGTAATAAAAGTAAAAGTCCCACTTTTTCCCTTATCAGTCCTTTATTATTAATAAAAATATATAAACAAACAAATAAACTATACATAATTGGTATCGCCACGTCCGTAACGGCCTGAACTACAAAATTATTTTGTTATTTATCCCGCACGGTGAACGCCGTAAAAAAATATATTGATAAACCGTACCACAATCACAATTCTTTGGTCACTTCACCTCCCAAAAAATGGAATAAAAAGAGATCAAAAAGTCGCATGTACCGAAAAATGGTCCTGATCGAAACTACAGTTCGTTACGCAAAAAATAAGTCCTCGCACGGCTTTATTGATTGAAAAATAAAAACGTTCTGGCTCTTAGAATAAGGTAACACAAAAAGTGAATGATTGTTTACAAAACGTATTTTATTGTGCAAACGCCATAAGACATAAAAAAACTATAAACATCTGGTATCGACGTGATCGTATCGCCCCGCAGAATAAAGTGAATATGTCATTTATAGTGCACGGTGAACGCTGTAAAAAAAAAAGTATACAAAAACAATAGTAGAATTGCTGTTTATTAGTCACCACGCCACCTAAAAATGGAATAAAAACTGATCAAAAAGCCGCATGCACCCCAAGAAAACTACAATGGATTCCTCAAGGGGTCTAGTTTCCAAATTGGGGTCACTTTTGGGGGGTTTCCAATGTTTTGGCACCACAAGACCTCTTCAAACCGGACATGGTGCCTAATAAAAAAGAGGGCTCAAAATCCACTAGGTGCTCCTTTGCTTCGGAGGCCGGTGCTTCAGTCCATTACCGCCCGAGGGCCACATGTGGGATATTTCTCAAAACTGCAGAATCTGGGCAATAAGTATTGAGTTGTGTTTCTCTGATAAATCCTTTTGTGTTATAAAAAAAATGGTATAAAAAGAGTAAATTTCACCTCTACTTTGCTCTAAATTTCTGTGAAACACCTAAAGGGTTCATAAACTTTCTAAATGCTGTTGTGAAAACTTTGAGGGGTCTAGTTTCTAAAATGGGGTGTTTGATAGGGGTTTCTAATATATGGGCCCCTCAAAGCAACTTCAGAAATGAACTGGAACCTAAAAAAATAAATAAATGAGGCAATACTTCGCTTCTTACATTATACTGATAATGAGCCGTGCCCACCCCGAGATGACCCCAGTTTTGACCGTTTGGATAAACGGAGACCCCTATTAGACCGTTTCAGTGCCCGGTTTTCCCAAGCATACACCCCCGAGAAGTGTTTTTCTATTGATGAGTCCCTGGTACATTTTAAAGGGAGGGTTCAATTCCGCCAGTACCTGCCAGGTAAGAGGGCAAGGTATGGCGTGAAGATGTATAAGCTGCGAGAGGGCATCAGGGTATACCTACAGATTTAGGATATATGAAGGAAAGGCCACCCGCAAACCAGACTGCATCCTGGACTACAATAGGTACATGGGAGGGATGGATTTGTCAAATCAAGTCCTGAAGCCCTACAGCGCCATGCGGTGTGGTATAAGAAGCTGGCCGGGCACATCATACAGATGGCATTGTACAATGTGTACGTGCTACGTCGATGTTCAGGCCAGAGGGGAACTTTCCTGGAATTTCAAGATCTAATCTTTAGGGACCAGGAAGGGGGGGCACCCAGTACTTCTGGAAGCGAGGCCACACGCATCGTACCAGGGCAACACTTTCCAGGAGAGGTTCCCCAAACCGGTGGAAAGGGAAAGAGTCAAAAGAGGTGCAGTGTCTGCTATAAGAGGGGGATAAGGAAGAACACAATATACCAATGTGACACGTGTCTCGAAAAACCAGAGCTCTGTATAAAAGATTGTTTTAAAATGTATCATACATCCCTTGATTTTTAATTTACCCTGATGCACTCCGCACAGCTTACCCCCCTCATCTTTCCCTTCTGAGCCCTGCCGTATGCCCAGGCAGCTGATAACAGCCACATGTAGGGTATTGCCGTACCCAGGAGAACCCACATTACAATTTAAGGGGTGTATATCTCCGGTGGCGCATGCTGGGCACACTATATTGGACACTGAAATGGCATATATATATATAAAATTGCAAATCTCACACTGCACCATCTGCTGCGCATTATCTTTTACACAGTACCTGTGGGGTCAAAATGCTTACTACACCTCTAGATGAATGTCTTAAGGGGTGTAGTTTTTAAAATGGGGTCACTTCTCGGGGGTTTCAACTGTACTGGTACCTCAGGGGCTTCTGCATACATGACTTAGCACCAGAAAAGCTCCAGTAGGCCAAATGGTGGTCCTTTTCTTCTGAGCCCTCCCATGGGCCCAAACGGCAGTTTATCACCACAAATGGGGTATTGCCGCACTAAGGACAAATTGGGCAACAAAATGGGGTATGTTGTTCCTTGTGAAAATAAGAAATTTTGATCAAAAATGACATCTTATTGGAAAAAATATCATTTTTTAAATTTCACAGCCCAATTCAAATAGGTGCTCTGAAAAAACTGTGCTGTCAAAATGATAACAAAAACCATAAATGAATTCCTTGAGGGGTGTAGTTTCCAAAATGGGGTCACTTCTGGTGGGTTTCCATTGTTTTGATACCTCTGGGCCTCTGCAAATGCGACATGGCACCCGAAAACCAATCCAGCAAAATCTGGACTCCAACAAACACATAGCGCTCCTTTCCGTCTGAGCCCTCCCATGGGCCCAAACGGCAGTTTATCACCACAAATGGGGTATTGCCGCACTATGGACAAATTGGGCAACAAAATGGGGTATGTTGTTCCCTGTGAAAATAAGAAATTTTGATAAAAAATGACATCTTATTGGAAAAAATATCATTTTTTTCATTTCACAGCCCAATTCAAATAGATGCTGTGAAAAAACTGTGCAGTCAAAATGATAACAAAAACCATAAATGAATTCCTTGAGGGGTGTAGTTTCCAAAATGGGGTCACTTCTGGTTGGTTTCCATTGCTTTGATACCTCTGGGCCTCTGCAAATGCGACATGGCACCCGAAAACCAATCCAGCAAAATCTGGACTCCAACAAACACATAGCGCTCCTTTCCGTCTGAGCCCTCCCATGGGCCCAAACGGCAGTTTATCACCACAAATGGGGTATTGCCGCACTAAGGACAAATTGGGCAACAAAATGGGGTATGTTGTTCCCTGTGAAAATAAGAAATTTTGATCAAAAATGACATCTTATTGGAAAAAATATCATTTTTTTCATTTCACAGCCCAATTCAAATAGGTGCTGTGAAAAAACTGTGCGGTCAAAATGATAACAAAAACCATAAATGAATTCCTTGAGGGGTGTAATTTCCAAAATGGGGTCACTTCTGGTGGGTTTCCATTGTTTTGATACCTCAACACCTCTTCAAACCTGGCATGCTGCCTAAAATATATTCTAATAAAAAAGAGGCCTCAAAATGCACTAGGTGCTTCTTTGCTTCTAGGGCTTGTGTTTTAGTCCACGAGCGCACTAGAGGCACATGTGGGACATTTCTAAAAACTGCAGAATCTGGACAATACATATTTAGTAGTATTTCTCTGGTAAAACCTTCTCTGTTACTAAAAAAAAATTGAATAAAATTGAAAGTCAGCAGAAAAAATTAAATTTGCAAATTTCATTTCCACTTTGCTTTAATTCCTGTGAAATGCCTGAAGGGTTAAAAAACTTTCTATATGCTGTTTTGAATACTTTGAGGGGTCTAGTTTTTAAAATGGGGTGTTTTATGGGGGTTTCTAATACATAGGCCCCTCAAATCCACTTCAGAACTGAACTGGCACCTTCAAAAAAAGGCTTTTGAAATTTTCTTAAGAATTTGAGAAATTGCTGTTTATGTTCTAAGCCTTGTAACGTCCAAGAAAAATAAAATAATGTTCAAAAAACGATGCCAATCTAAAGTAGACATATGGGAAATGTGAACTAGTAACTATTTTTGGTGGTATAACCGTCTGTTTTTCAAGCAGATACATTTAAATTCTGAAAAATGCTATTTTTTGTAAATTTTCTCTAAATTTTGCAATTTTTCACAAATAAAGACTGAATATATCGACCAAATTTTACCACAAACATGAAGCCCAAAGTGTCACGAGAAAACAATCTCAGAATCGCTTGGATAGGTTTAAGCATTCCGACGTTATTACCATATAAAGTGAAATATGTCAGATTTGAAAAATGGGCTCTGAGCCTTAAGGCCCAAACTAGGCTGCGTCCTTAAGGGGTTAATGCAGGCACCAAGTTGATTTGGAGCGTGTAACTGGTCTGGAGGAGGCTGAACTCTTAATGGTTGGTAGGGGATCAAATACTTATTTCTCTGTGCACAATGCAAATAAATATATATAATTTTGACTATGTGATTTTTTTATTTTTTTATTTTTTTTTTATATAATCTATCTCTCACTGGTAAAATTAACCTAGCCTAAAAATTATAGACTGTTCATGACTTTGACAGTGGGCAAACTTACAAAATCAGCAAGGGATCAAATACTTATTTCCTTCACTGTATATGGATAGTGAGGCAGGGGCTTCTCCAGTAGCAGAATCCCCGTTTCCGTTCCGAGAGAGAGACCCTGACACCACTGTCCAAATGATGAGATCGATCTAACCGCGGATTCCGGTCCTAGAGTTGGCGCGATCTACAGTGGGAAGGGTTGCTATCTACAGTGGTGGCACTATCTACAAGGGGATGGAGAGACGTCTGGGGCTCTCTCTAGAAGAGGAATCCCCGGGTAGATCGCTGGCTGGGGATTCTGCTCCTATAGGGAGCTTATGTGGCAGTATCTACAGGGGGTTGTGTGTGGCGCTATCTACAGTGGGGGGTGTATTGCGGGGCTCTCAAAGCCCCGGCATACGTGAGAGTGCAGCGCTGCTTACACTGAATTGATGTGGATTTCATAATTAATCATTGCTTCCTATATATCTTTTTATTTATTTAACAATGACCTATTCCACAGCACGGTACTGAGAATGCATTTCTCACAACAGTCCCTGTCCCCAATGGGGCTCATCATTGCTAATCCTGATATCTCAAGCACAGATACAGAGTCTAGGTTTAGATGCCATTTATACTATCACTGTTTTTGGAGGTGAAAACCAATACAAGTGAACAAACTAATTCCAGCCAGGTATTGCCATTAGGGTAGCTTTACGTGAGCCGTGTAAACAGGCGCCGATAAATGAGACTGCTCGTTTGCTCTTCTCAAAAGGAGCTAGTATGGGAACGAGCGATCATTACTACAATCGCTCGTCCCCATACATTTCTATGATGTCGGCAGCATGTCTCCCTGTTTACACATGACAGACAACAATAATAAGGCACATAAAATGAAACTATCAGGCGATGAACAAGCGTTTGCCTTTACACAGGGCAATTATTGGGAACGAGGATTCTGTCAGCGCTCATTTGCCCGATAATTGACAGGTGGAAAATGGCCCTTAGATTCCAACCCACTGATTTATTTATTTTTCTCTCATTCAATCTTTATTTACTTTATTGTTCTAATTCGATGTAACCTATTTCAGAAACATTTACATACTGAACTGAACTTAGATCCCTATGGTGTATGTATTACAGACCCTAAAATGTGGGCCTGAGTGTGGGAATTTTTTTTTCTAAATTTCTAAACGGTCAGTTAAATAAGTGTTTGACTGACAGCTATTACCTCTGACCACATTTTATTTTAACGCATACAGGAAAATCAGCGGCTACCAAAGGTCTCTGGTTCCACTTTTCTCGAAGAAAAACAATGGATTGGACAGGTTAAAAGCCAGGCTACCCCAGTATATGTATGGGAATAACCCCACTGTCCCACAGGGTCTGCTATCAGGATTCAATTGAGCTTTTCCCATATATTTTGGCAGTGGATCCCGTCTACATTGGCATGATATGCTGACAAATCAGTTTTTTTGTATGGCCAGCTTAAATAAAAATCAAACTTAGTTACCTGTATATTGTAACAATAAAAACATGTATTAATCTATTATGACCACATTTAACTTCATAAAGGTACAATAAAGTTTTCAGCCACAAAACATGTCAGCTGAGAGGAAGGAGATCAGATAAAGAAGGATGTGGCTCAACTCAAATGATTCTCCCACTGTAACACTGGGCAGCGGCTATGGAGGACCCCTGTCTGCGCTGACTGGGACTGGCAAGGAAGTGGAGCCTGCATATGGGAGAGCTGAAAAGCACAACGCTTAGGGAGATACTTCCATTTCTCCAATGCTGGTGACATCATAGAGACAAGAACTCCCTGGGAACAAGTTATATAGAGCAGGGAATCCTCATCCAGGGAAGGAGGGAGACCAGATGACACATAATAACTGAGTGCTGGATATGTAGCTCTGAGCTCTGCCTTTATAAACCCGGGAGGCGGATTCAGCTCCCAATTTCTTCCCTTCTCCAGGCACAACACAGGGAGGAGGGGGTGCTGTGTGGATCAAATGTAGTGTTGCTTTTCCCAATTTGCCTCAGTCCCAGCCAGACTGAAACGGGCTGCAGGGGCCACCAAGAGAGAAGCTGGGCTTAGCAGCAGATTGCTTGTCTCTTCCCCCTTCCCCCAGCACTCTGCTCTTGTGCTGATCATCCGTCTTTCCCTTCCTGATCCTCCTTCCAAGCTGTCTTCTCTGCTTCCTTTCTGCTCTCATCTCCTCCTCCTCCTCCTAGTGCTCCTTCCTTACTATTCCCAGTTTTCCTGGAGCCCTCAAGGACTAAATCCAGATCTAGGTCTGGATTCATCATGAACCCACAACAGCAGCTGCATGGCATGGTACCTCACTTCCGCCACCAGCTCCAGACACCCCCACCTCCTCATCTTATGTCTAATGCCATGCATGGGCCAGGTATGGACAGAAACTATAGCAACCCCCCAGAGGGGGGAAGGCAACCTCACAGCCCCACAGTAGTGGCAAGGAGGAGGGTAAACAGTCTGATCACCAATGAACACCATCGCCACCACATACGATCACCAGCAGGTAGGAGCATATTTTACTGCTTGCATGACATTAGAACTTGACTTCGCAGATATGTCACTTATATATTTACCAAAGTTCACTGAAGAAATGTGTAAAATGACGTGAGCTCATCTTTACGTCTCATTGACATAATATGCAATTTTACACCAAAATGAAAGTATCTTCTCGCTCATCATTATAACAACTGTCCATGATGTCTATGTTTCCCTATTTTGACATTAGCTGGGTAGCACCACCTGACAGAAGGTTAGGTACAATGTTATGAAGATTAATGAGTTGTAGCTTTTGCAACCGGATATGATCTCCAAGGAAATACATTCCATGGAAGTGGAGTGATGGCAGTAAATTGGTTGCGGGTGGTGATGGTGGTAAATAAGGTTTTAAGTAATAGTAAATCTGAAGACAGAAAGAGGGTAGGAGTGAGCCTAGAAGATAATGCTATAAATTGTGTTTCGAGGCCCTTCATTGTAGCACATGGAGTGTAAATACTGATAAAACGGTTTTATATGTAGCTTAGATAAGGACCGTTGTGTTGCTGAATGGGTTAAGGCAGTCAGTCGCAAAGGCTCAGTTCTCCTCTCCCTCCTGTCATGCATTCCTTGGACACATACTCTTGTGGGTTTGGGGGGTACTTGTACAGATCTAGCCGTGACTTTGTTCTCATCACATTTTGTGTCCTCTCGATCACTTCATTTGTGATTTTATGTGGAAAAAAGGCCACAATGACTGCTGCATGTGACCGTACTTGATCCATGTATCCAGGTAACTAGCAGGTAACTGCTGATAAATAAATGAACCTGCATATATCTACTGCCTACAGTAGATATCAAACTCAATCATTCCAGCCACAACCCGTGCCTGAAAATCCATACATGTATAAGAACAAGAGAAGTTGTTCTAGTTGAGACTGAGAGTCCTGAATGCTTATGGATAATATTTGACAGGTCACTGTGACTGGCGCTGGCTGGAACTGTATGGAGGGGCATTGTAGCAAGCACCATATGAGGATACTTGTGGCTAACACTGGTATGGAAACATTGTGGGGGAAGCACTGGAATAAACCCCTTAGCTGCTGCAGACCTTGTTCTGAAAAGGCAAGACAACAAGAGGCTCTGCAGTAGCTAAGGCATGTATTAAGCATTAATGGGTTTTCCAACATAAATTATTCCAAGACCTATATAAATACACTTCGGCCTACATCTTCATTCTAACGTGGCCAAGAAACGCTCTCTCCTAGAGGCGGTCAGAGACGGCAGATGGTGTCTGTGTAGGCCAGTCAACCCCAACAACTTTGTTTGTATCGGCATTGACAAAAAATGCACTGCAATTCCAAAGTTAACTCATTACATCAATAACAAAAAGTTGTAGATTATTATTTCTCTCTTTAATTTAATGTTAATTTAATCTTGTAACTGAATAATAAGTCCTCAATGTTTATTTAAATATTGTAAATTTCATATGAGGCTCTAAACCACTAAAGTGTCAATAGAAATATTATTGTTTGAATGCATAAAATTCAATGCATTATTTTGACCGAGATTCCTCTCAGATGTGTACTAGGCCCCAGGAAGCATCTGTCCTATTCAGGAAAAGCTGGATGAGATGGAGGGAATCCAGGAAAAGCTGAATTTCCCTAGCAAGGAATAGTTTGCTAAGGGCTTTGGTCATTTCCAAGTTCGGGCCTGGATCTTTATGTAATGATAGGCAGGCTGGTAGTGGGGCCTGTCATTCCCTTCCTGGCCAGTACAGGGTTTTCTCTGCAACTCAGGTGTTGCAGTTCAGCTCCTCACTCTGCTATAAAGGGTGTGCACTTGCGGGAGGGGGGGGGGGGGGGGGGTCACGGGAAAAGACAGAACCTGTCATGTCTGGAGACAGTAATAGCTCGTGAGGTCTGCTAGCCTCCTGCTGGACGTGTGCAGTTTCGGTTTTCGTTTTGTTTCGGGTGGTTAGTAATATGCCACTCGTATAGAGAGGAAAAAGCATGTTTAGGCTATGTTCACACGGGGTCTTTTGCCGAGTTTTTTGACGCGGAAACCGCGTCGCAAAACTCGGCAGAAACGGCCCGAGAACGCCTCCCATTGATTTCAATGGGAGGCGTCGGCGTCTTTTTCCCGCGAGCAGTAAAACTGCCTCGCGGGAAAAAGAAGCGACATGCCCTATCTTCGGGCGCTTCCGCCTCCGACCTCCCATTGACTTCAATGGGAGGCAGGAGAAAGCGTGTTTTCTGCCCGCGGCGCTCAATGGCCGCGGGCGAAAAACGGCGCGATAATTGCTATTCACACGGAGTATTTTGGGGAGGAATATCTGCCTCAAAATTCCGTTTGGAGCTTTGAGGCAGATATTCCTCCCCCAAAATACTCCGTGTGAACATAGCCTTAGCTAGTGATCAGCCGAGCAGTGGTTAATTTGTGTTTTGTGCCTGAATGCAAAGGCTGTACGTTTTTATTCTGGATTCTGCCACAAAACAAAGGAGAGGCAAAACACCTGTTTTGAAAAAGAACTTCCGTGTCACTGTCTCTGACTGCATTTTACCTACTGCAACAGAGCTAATTCCCACTATATATATATATATATATATATATATGTATATATATATAAAAAGAAAATAGGCAGCACTCCAATCACCAGCTCACTGTAGCGTCCATGGCCGCGGGCCGTCGGGTTTACTCACCTCCCGACACCCGCAGCCATGGATCTGTGTGCGCTGGTCCCCATCTCCTTCCTAGGAGACGGCAGCGCTCACTTACGCTCCATAGGGTACGCGCGCACGCTCGTGCTTGTTCTTAAAGGCCTAGCATGCGCGCACATGAAGACCATCATCATCAACTCACATGATTTCCTGCACTATAAGATGGCCCCAGCCCCTCTGATCCTTGCCTGAGCGTTGTTATTGTTTCCCAAGTCTGTCTTGCAAATGGTCCCTTAGTGTTTCCCGTTCCAATTGTTACCCGTGCCCTGTAACCTGTTCCTGTATTCCGTGCTGTGTTCTTATTCCTGTGCCTACTAGTGTTGGAGTCGTGTCTACTGCACTTGCTGTCGTTTACCACGTGCTGTGTCATCCGCCACGTCCTGTGTCATCTGCCACATCCAGTATCATCTTCCTCGTCTGGTGTGATTCGCCGCGTCTAGCGCAACCTGCGTCGCCTGCTGTCATCCGCCACATCTGGCGTTACCTGCTGCACCCACCTCCATCCATGCCAGAGCTGCGGCCACTGTCTGGACTACCCAGGTACCCTAGTGCGGGACTTTGTATTACTGAGGTGCTCTGTTGTTTGGCCAGCTGCCTCCCCACTACGGCGGTGTGGCCTAGTGGGTCCACATACCTACAAACCGTGACACCCACGTTCAACATTTGAGTCCTTGGGCCAGGGCTTGATAAAGGTCCTGGACACAAGGACTGAAACGTTACATGTGGGCTTATAAAGTCCCACTTTTTTTTAACTTCTTTTTATGGAGTGCTGCTTACTTTCTTATTATTGTATACCTAAGGCTTGAAGGCTACAAGTTGTGGGCTCTGCATCCCCATAGTCTTTTAATATTTGGTGCTGCTTTGCTTTTTGAAATTGGTCTTATAATAATCCAATTTTATGAGACCCTAAATTTGGGGTTTTCATTAACTGTTCGCCATAATCCTCAACATTAAAAGAAAAAAATGCTGGAAATAGATCATTGGGATGCAGCACTCTTGAAATTGCTAAGATATTGGGGCGTGATCACAGAACCATCAAATGTTTTGTTGCAAATAGTGAACAGGATCGCTAGAAACGTGTTGAGAAAAATAAAATTAACTGCCAAAGATTTGAGAAGAATCTAAAGTGAAGCGACCAGGAACCCATTATCCTCCAGTGCTGTCATATTCCAGAACTGCAACCTCCCTGGAGTGCCCAGAAGTACAAGGTGTTCAGTGCTCAGAGACATGGCCAAGGTAAGGAAGCCTGAAACCCGACCACCACTGAACAAGACACATCAATTGTAAAACGTCAAGACTGGGCCAAGAAATATCTGAAGATCAGTTTTTTATTTTTTCGAAGTTTTTATGGACTGATGAGATGAGAGTGACTCTTGACGGACCAGATGGATGGGCCCGTGGCTGGATCGGTAATGGGCACAGAGCTCCAATTAGACTCAGACACCAGCACGGTGGAGGTGGGGTACTGCTATGGGCTGGTATTATTAAAGATGAGCTAGATAAACCTTTTTGTGTCAAAGATGGGCTAAAAACCCACTCCCAAACCTACTGCCAATTTTTAGAAGACACATTCATCAAGCTGTGGTACAGGAGAAAGTCTGCATCTTTCAAGAAATACATGATTTTTATGGAGAACAATGCTCCAGCGCATGCATCGAAGTACTCTACTGCATGGCTAGCCAGTAAAGGCCTTAAAAGATGAAAGAATAAATGACATGGCCCCCTTTCTCACCTGACCTAAACCCTATTGAGAACTTGTGGGCCCTTCTTAAACGGCAGATTTACGGTGAAGGAAAACTGTAAACCTCTTTGAGCAGTGTCTGGGAGGCTGTGGTTACTGCTGCACAAACAGTTGATCGTCAACATATTAAGAAACTGACAAACTCCATGAATGGAAGAAGGCTTATGACTGTTATTGAAAAGAAGGCTGGCTATATTGGTCACAAATATTTTTTTTTTGTGGAAATGTCAAATGTTTATTTGTACATTTTGAGTTGTTTATTATTCTCAATTTAACACCTTAACGACCGCCCACCATCTTTTGACGGCAGGCGGTGCATGTGCTTAGTCTACAGCGACGTCTTTTGGCGTCGCTGTAGAAGAGGCTGATGAGCGCTCCTGTCACTAACAGCTCCTGATCTTAGAGCAGCCTGCTAAATACAGCTGAGGTTGAAAAACATTCGGACCCCAGCTGTTTAACCCTTTGATCGCCGTGGTCTGTGACCGCGGCAAGGTCAAAGAGAACTCCCCTCTTTGATCTCGTCATATGACACCCGGTGACATGATCAAAGAGATTCTGCAGTCAGCCCTGGGGACCTACAAAGGACCCCAGGGCTGTCTGTTCAGTTTGCCTGCTGTTAGGGCACACTATGTGCTGCCCTAACAGCAGCCTGTGTCATAGTGACACAGTATGATGTATACGCATACAGGAGTATAACTATACATACATACATACATATAAGTATTACATAAAGTTATCCCTTAATGGGATTAAAAAAAAGTAACAAAATAAATATAAAAAAAGTCGTTATTGTGCATAAAATATATTTTATTGCCCCTACACTAAATAAAAACAAAAAACTTACAGATATTAGGTATGTAAACGACTGTAATAACCTGAAGAATTAATCTAACGGGTTATTTAGCCTGAAACGGGAACGGGATTAAAAATAAACAAGAAAAACTATGCTGAGAATCGCTTTTTCCCATATTCATGCCGTAAAAATACTTTTTGTTTCTACCTTCAATCTGTGGGAAAAAAATATACAATTTCTCCCTCATAAAACAAGGCCTCATACTGCCACGTCAATGAAAAAATTTAAATGTTATGGTTGCTGAAATGTAGAGAGGTAAAAAGTGAGATTGGAACATTTTCCTTTTTCATTTAGTTACATAATAATTCTGCACACTAATAGTTGCCCAATAATTATGCACCCATAGATATTCTCCTAAGAAAGCCAAAACCTCACTTTTTTACTTTCTTTAAATATTCAGATTTGAGGTTTATTAAAATTTTGGATTGACAAACAGCACTGTAGTTGTTCAATAATAAAATGAATCCTCAAAAATACAACTTGCCTAATAATTGTTCACACACTGTATATATTGGAACACGCCACAAGTTATTACATTGACGTATTTGGTTCCCAAATACGTTTATCAAGATGCAAAAAGCTACTACAATCGTCGCCTTGATGTTATATGAAAACAGTTTGGAGCCAGTGACGTTTGAAATGTAGATTTTCCGTTGGTTAAGTTTGCCAGGTTAAACTCTTTCAATCCTTGGGTACACCATATTACTCTTAGGGCTTATTCAGACGAACGGGATATACGTCCGTGCAACGCGCGTGATTTTCACGCGCGTCGCACGGACCTATATTAGTCTATGGGGCCGTGCAGACAGTTGCGTGATTTTTCCACAGCGTGAGTCCGCTGCGAAAAAGTCGCGACATGACCGTTCTTTGGGCGTATTTCGCACATCACACACCCATTGAAGTCAGTGGGTGCGTGAAAATCACGCGCACCACACGGAAGCACTTCCGTGGGACGCGCGTGATTCGCGCAACAGCTGTCAAACTATGAATGTAAACAGAAAAGCACCACGTGCTTTTCTGTTTACAAACATCCAAACGGAGTGTCATAATGATGGCGGCTTCACGAAAATCACGCAGCCACGCATCATATGCTGCTGACACACGGAGCTGTTAAGTGCCTTTTGCACAAGCAAAACGCCGCGTTTTTTGCGTATGCAAAACGCACACGCTCGTGTGAATCCAGCCTCAAATTGAGCAGCGACTTGGAAAGAATCTTCAGGAAACTTCAAACCATCATGGACACCAACTACACCGCGTTCCAAATTATTATGCAAATGTTATTTTTCGCTGATTTTCCTAAATAGTCGTTGTAAATGACAGTCAGTATAATCTTCGAGCCATCAACCGTTGGAGTATAATGCAAATTTTATTGAACAAATCTCCTAATGATAACAGAATTTTTTGAGAAGTAAAAAACTCAAAATTCACGGTTTCAAATTATTATGCACACCAGAGATCAAAACATTTTAAAGGTTGTAAAGAGAACTAAAATGGTAATTTGTTGAATTTGCAGCATCAGGAGGTCATATTTACAGAAATCAAAAGCTCATTCAATAAAAAAAAAAAACTTAGCAGGCCAAGTTACATGTTAACATAGGACCCCTTTTTTGATATCACCTTCACAATTCTTGCATCCATTGAATTTGTGAGTATTTGGAGAGTTTCTGCTTGAATATCTTTGCAGGATGTCAGAATAGCCTCCCAGAGCTTCTGTTTTGATGTGAACTGCCTCCCACCCTCATAGATATTTTGCTTGAAGATGCTCCAAAGGTTCTCAATAGGGTTGCGGTCAGGGGAACATGGGGGCCACACCATGAGTTTCTCTCCTTTTATTCCCATAGCAGCCAATGACACAGAGGTATTCTTTGCAGCATGAGATGGTGCATGGTCATGCATGAAGATAATTTTGCTACGGAAGGCACGGTTCTTCTTTTTCTACCACGGAAGAAAGTAGTCAGTCATAAACTCTACGTACTTTGCAGAGGTCATTTTCACACCGTCAGGGACCCTAAAGGGGCCTACCAGCTCTCTCCCCATGATTCCAGCCCAAAACATGACTCCGCCACCTCCTTGCTGACGTCGCAGCCTTGTTGGGACATAGTGGCCATTCACCAACCATCCACTACTCCATCCACCTGGTCCATCCAGGGTTGCACGGCACTCATCAGTAAACAACACGGTTTGAAAATTAGTCTTCATGTATTTCTGAGCCCACCGCAACCGTTTCTGCTTGTGAGCATTGTTTAGGGGTGACCGAATAATAGTTTTATGCACACTTGCGAACCTCCTGAAGATCCTACACCTTGAGGTTCGCGGGACTCCAGAGGCACCAGCGGCTTCAAATACCTGTTTGCTGCTTTGCAATGGCATTAGCAGCTGCTCTCCTAATCCTATTAATTTGTCTGGCAGAAACCTTCCTCATTATGCCTTTATCTGAACGAACCCGTCTGTGCTCTCAATCAGCCACAAATCTTTTCACAGTACGATGATCACGCTTAAGTTTTCTTGAAATATCCAATGTTTTCATACCTAGTGCAATACCTTGGACAATTTCACGCTTTTCGGCAGCAGAGAGATCCTTTTTCTTTCCCATATTGCTTGAAACCTGTGGCCTGCTTAATAATGTGGAACGTCCTTCTTAAGTAGTTTTCCTTTGATTGGGCACACCTGGCAAACTAATTATCACAGGTGTCTGAGATTGATTACAATGATCCAAAGAGCCCTAAGACACAATACCATCCATGAGTTTAATTGAAAAACTAATAATTAAATGTTTATGACACTTAAATCCAATGTGCATAATAATTTGGAACACAGTGTATAAGGGTATGTTCACACGCAGTGTTTTCAGACATAATTCGGCGTTTTACGCCTGAAAAAACGCCCCTAATACGCCTACAAACATCTGCCCATTGCTTTCAATGGGAATTACGATGTTCTGTTCCCACGAGCCTTTATTTTACGCATCGCTGTCAAAATACGGCGCATAAAATGACGGCTCATCAAAAGAAGTGCAGGACACTTCTTGGGACGTTTTTGGAGCCGTTTTTCATTGACTCCATTGAAAAACCGCTCCAAAAACAGCCGTAAAAACGCTCCAAAAACGGCTGAAAATCAGGAGCTGTTTTCGCCTGAAAACAGCTCTGTCTTTTCAGACGTTTTTGGTCACTACGTGTGAACATACCGTAAGTCAGTAACTCCTCACTAGACAAATACATTGCAGGATCCAAACACCGGTAGTAATTTCTCCTGAACAAACACAGAAGTCCTGCAATACAGGGTGACAAAAGATCCATCATTATCAAACCAGTAGATAAAGGTTGTGCCATGGTCTAAATGAATACAGAAGGTCACATATAGGTGTACACAAGCTTTCCAACACTGCATTACTGCAAGTTACAGGAGGATCGCATATACAGTATATCTATAAGGAGAGTATCTGATATTTCTGACTCCTCAGAGTCCTAAATGAGTTATGTCTAGATACTTCCCAAAATCCACAAAGAGTATCCAGGAAGGTCTAATATATCCGTAATTTTAGTTTGGGTTAAGAACTTCCTGAAACCCTCACTAAAACATATACCAAGCTAGATTTTAAGAGACCACTGTCCTCCCTTTGTCTAATGCCTGAGGGAGTCCACGGATTTCATGACAATTGCATGATGTTTTATCAAATGTACCTGCAACAGCTCGCGCACCCACAGAACCAACTGTGCAGATTCATCCAAGAATTCTATGTGAAGCAGTTGGGCATAGCTGTGGGCTATCTATAGCCATCACAATATAGTCATTTATTTCTGGTTAGATTAGAGGAAGAATGTATGTCAATCTTTACCTATGATGCTACACTAACAAGGTGTATATATAACCTGAACAGGCAGCGGAGATGAGCGCTTTGGTTCCACAAAAAATACAGCTCCCTACAATAAAAGGAAAACGATAGAGCACATTTATTTCCTTGAACCCACAATTCATGTAAATGACTCCACTTTTGAGAGCTGTGCATGAAAAACCTGCAGACAGATTTATATATTTTATTAATTTGTTCCTATTGATGATATAGTTGCCAACAGCAGCGCTGTACAGAGTTTATGGCTCATAACAGTCACTGTCAATAGTGGGGCTCACAATGTAATTTGCTCCTTTCACAGATACACAATAGGGCCAGCATCCACCTCACAAATATAAGGTCTATTATTTACAGCAAGGTAATATGATAGAATTACAGACCCTACTGACCTTGAATATTTGCATGCTTTGGAGGGACGTTATACTTTTTTTTTTTAACACCCTATAACCATAGGGACTGAGGACCTGGGTTCGAATCCGATCAAGGAAAACATCTGTATGGAGTCTGTATGTTCTCCTTTTCGTCTGTGTGTGTTTACTCCAGTTACTCCAGTTTCCTCCCACATTTTAAAAGCCGCAGTGGGGACAGTGAGTGATGACAACTTCTGTACAGCGCTGTGGAAAATGTTAGCGCTATATAAGAAATAGAAATAAATAATATAGCCATTTCTTCTTGTATAAAGGCAAATTAAAAACCGTAAATACTCTTCCCTTAGGTTATGTTCTCACACAGTTTTTTGCAGGCTGAAAATTCGGCCTCAAAATTCCAGGCCGATTTTGATCTGCCTCTGTACGTCGTTTGCCGCGTCTTTCGTGTCATTTTTCGCCCGCGCCCATTGAGCGCCGCAAGCAAAAACGCAGCGCTAAAAGATTTCTCTACCTCTCATTGATGTCAATGAGAGGTCAGAGATGTAAACGCCCAAGGATAGGGCATGTTGTGTCGCCTCCGCCCCCTATTGAAATCAATAGGAGCTGTTTTCAGACATTTTTGGGCGCGTTTTCCATGTAAAAAAACTCTGTGAACAGGGCCTTAGGACAACATATAACACACATCTCGAGGACATGCATACAATTATGAAGAAAGGATGACAAAATGTATTTCCAATAACTTTCCATACACCATCTACGGCGGACAAGTCATCTATGTATTCCATAGATGTCTAATCATCTAAATGGCCACCATGCAATACTATTACGGCTCACAGGGGAAACGCATTGCCATCCAAATCTTTCAGCTGTTTGCCGGGGGTCTCGGGAGCTAGACCCATGGAAGCTTTCAGTTGTAAGCGGTTATCTGTGAAGAGTTAATGTTTTCCTTTTGCAGTTTGTATTTAGTGTCGATATGAGATACATAAAAAAGCTTTATCAATGCTTTGCATTACTTTTCTGACCCAGCAGAAAGTGTAGAAAAGATGTGAAGCCTGTCCCTACATCTGCACAGACTGCATACCTATGTTCCAGCAGGAAGGCAACTTAACTTTAAAGAGGTTGGCCAGGAATAAATGTTATTTTTATTTTAACCCCTTCAGGACACAGCCTATTTTGGCCTTGTGGACACAGCCGATTTTTGCAAATCTGACGTGTCACTTTATGTGGTAATAACTCCGGAATGCTTTTACCTATCCAAGCGATTCTGAGATTGTTTTCTCGTGACATGTTGTACTTTATGATACTGAAAAAATGTCGTCGTTAAATTCAATATTTATTTGTAAAAAAACACCAAAATTTAGAGAAAATGTGCAAAAATCTGCATTTTTCTAAATTGTAATGTATCTGCTTATAAAACAGATAGTAATACCACACAAAATATTTACTAGGTAACATTTCCTATATGTCTACTTTATGTTTGCATCGTTTTCTTTACGTGCTTTTATTTTTCTAGGACGTTACAAGGCTTAGAACTTTAGCTGCAATTTCTCACATTTTCAAGAAAATTTCAAAAGGCTATTTTTTCAGGGACCAGTTCAGTTCTGAAGTGGCTTTGAGGGCCTTATATATTAGAAACCCCCTATAAAACACCCCATTTTAAAAACTGCACCCCTCAAAGTATTCAAAACAGCATTCAGAAAATATTTTAACCCTTTAGGCATTTCACAGGAAATAAAGCAAAGTAGAGGGGAAATTTACAAATTTCAATTTTTTTTTTACGAAATTCATTTGTAATACAGTATTTTCTGTAACAGAGAAGGTTTTACCAGAGAAACGCAACTCAATATTTATTGCCCAGATAGAAATATCCCACATGTGGCCCTAGTGTGGTAATGGACTGAAACACAGGCCTCCGAAGCAAAGGAGCACCTGGTGGATTTTGGGGCCTCTATTTTATTAGAATATATTTTAGGCACCATGTCAGGTTTGAAGAGGTCTTGTGGTGCCAAAACAGTGGAAACCCCCCAAAAGTGACCCCATTATGGAAACTACACCCCTCAAGGAATTTTTCAAGAGGTATAGTTAGCATTTTTAGCCCACAGGTTTTTTGCTAAATTTATTGGAACTGGTCTGTGAAAATGTGGTAATAAACTGCTGTTTGGACCCACGGCAGGGCTCAGAAGGGAACGAGGGCTATTTGGATTTTAGAGCACAGATTTTGCTGGAATGGTTTTCGGTGCCATGTTGTGTTTGCAAAGCCCTGGAAGGACCATAACAGTGGAAACTCCCCAAAAGTGACCCCATTTTGTAAACTACCCCTCAAGGAATTTTTCAAGAGGTATAGTTAGCATTTTTAGCCCACAGGTTTTTTTGCTAAATTTATTGGAACTGGTCTGTGAAAATGTGGTAATAAACTGCTGTTTGGACGCACGGCAGGGCTCAGAAGGGAACGAGGGCTATTTGGATTTTGGAGCACAGATTTTGCTGGAATGGTTTTCGGTGCCATGTTGTGTTTGCAAAGCCCTGGAAGGACCATAACAGTGGAAACTCCCCAAAAGTGACCCCATTTTGGAAACTACACCCCTCAAGGAATTTTTCAAGAGGTATAGTTAGCATTTTTAGCCCACAGGTTTTTTGCAAAATTTATTGGAACTGGTCTGTGAAAATGTGGTAATAAACTGCTGTTTGGACCCACGGCAGGGCTCAGAAGGGAACGAGGGCTATTTGGATTTTGGAGCACAGATTTTGCTGGAATGGTTTTCGGTGCCATGTTGTGTTTGCAAAGCCCTGGAGGGACCATAACAGTGGAAACTCCCCAAAACTGACCCCATTTTGGAAACTACACCCCTCAAGGAATTTTTCTAGGGGTATAGTTAGCATTTTGATCCTACACGGTTTTTGCTGAATTTATGGGAATTATGCCGTGAAATTGAAAATCAAAATTTTTTCTAATAAAATGTAGTTTTATCTCAGATTTTTTCATTTTTACAACAGATAAAGGAGAAAAAACACCCCAATATTTGTAAAGCAAACTCTTCTGAGCACAGCAATACCCCATATGTGGTAATAAACTGCTGTTTGGACACATGGCGGAAGTTAGAAAGGACGGAGCGCCATTTGACTTTTGGAGCTCAAGTTTTGCTGGAATGGTTTGCGGGCCCATGTCACATTTGCAAAGCCACTGAGGGGCCAAAATAGTGCAAACCCGGCAAAAGTGACCCGATTTGGGAAACTATACCCCTCGTGGAATTTATCTAGTGGTATAGTGAGCATTTTGACCCCACAGTTTTTTTGCTGAATTATTGGGATTATGCAGTGAAAATGAAAATCTACATTCTTTCCACTAAAATGTTGAATTGTTTTCATTTTCACAAGCAATAAAGGAGAAAAAGCACCCCAACAATTGTAAAGCAATTTCTCCCGAGTCTGGCAATACCCCATATGTGGTCATAAACTGCTGCTTGGATACACCGCAGGGCTCAGAAAGGCAGGAGTGCTACTTGGCATGTAGATTTTGGTTGATTGTTTTTTGGGCGCCATGTCGCATTTGCAGAGCCCCTGAAGTACCCGTACAGTAGAAACCCCTGAGAATAGACTCCATTTTGGAAACTTTACCCCTCAGGGTAATCATCTAGGGGTGTACTGAGCATTTTGATCCCACAGGTGTTTCATAGATTGTATTAGAATGAGGCAGTGAAAATGAAAAATTCTTTTTTTTCCCAAAAATCAGTAGTTTTGCACCCATTTTTTTTTCCCACAAGGGGTAATAGGAGAAAAAAACAACACATAATTTGTTACCCAATTTCTCACGAGTATGGCAATACCCCATGTGTGGCCCAAAACTGCTGTTTGGGCACATGGCAGAGCTCAAAATGGAAGGAGTACCATGTGGCTTTTAGAGCACAGATTTTGCTAGGCGCCATGTCGCATTTGCAAAGCTCCCTTAGGTACCAGAGTAGAGTCTAAAACCATGAGAAGTGACCCCATTTTGTAAACTACACCCCTCAAGGCATTTATCATTTGCCTGGACATATGACAGGGCTTAGGAGTGAAAGGAGCATGTGAGACCTATTTTGGTGATTTTCACAGCATTAGCCCACAATGGCAGGGCTCTGGGGTCAAATAGTAAAACAAACCCCCAAGTAGTGACCCCCATTTTGGAAACTGCACCCCTGAAGGCATTTTATTAAGGGGTGTAGTGAGCATTTTGATCACACAGGGTTTTTTTTTCTATTAGAAATGAACGCTCAGTAGATGGTGCAAAGTGAAAATTGCATATTTCCACAGGTTTTAGTGCACAATATTTTGTGCCCAGTTTGTGCCACTGAAGACAAATACCTCAAACTGTTAAGCGGGTTCTCCCGGGTATGGCGATTCCATATATGTGGACGGAAACTGCTGCTTGGGCACGCTGCAGGGCTCAAAAGGGAGGTAGTGCCATTTGGCTTTTGGAGCGCAGATTTTGCTTAGTGGAAATTTTTTGGGGGGTTTTGCTGGTATTTCAGTTTATGATGTGTGGGCATATGTAAGCTGTGTGGAGTATATCAGGGCATAAAAGGAGGGTATAATAATGGGGTAAATAAATAATTATCCACAGATGTATGGCCAGTGTCGCATTGATAAATGGTGCCAGATGTTATCCACTTTTGGACACTCTGCACATTTTGCGTCGCCATATTCTGAGAGCCAGAACGTCTTTATTTTTTCTCCACCGGAGCTGGGTGAGAGCTTATTTGTTGCGGGACAATCTGTAGATTTCATTAGTACCATTTTGGGGTACATGCGATTTTTTTGATCACTTTGTATTTCATTTTTTTGGAAAGCAAGGTGACCAAAAACCTGCAATTCTGATGTGTTTTATTATTTAATTTTTTTTACGGCGTTCGCCATGCGCTATGAATGACAATTTTACTTTATTCTGCGGGTCGGCGCGATTACGGCGATACCATATGTATATAGTTTCTCTTATGCTTTGCAGCGTCTGCACGATAAAATCACTTTTGTTTCAAATAATTTATTTTTTGTGTCACCATATTCTGGGAGCCATAACTTTTTAATTTTCCGTCAAAAAAGCTGTGGGCGGGCTTGTTTTTTGCGGGATGGGCTGCAGTTTATAATGGTATAATTTTGGGGTACATGCAACTTTTAGATCCCTTTTTTTATTCTGTTTTGCGAGGGGTTGTGACTGGAATAGTTTTTATTTAATTTTTTTACGGTGTTCACCATACGGGTAAAATAGCGTGATATTTTTATAGTTTGGGTCGTTACGGACGCGGTGATACCACAAATGTGTACTTTTTTTATGTTTTTAGTTTTTTCCTATAATAAAATACTTATTATAGGAAAAAAGGCTGTTATAGTGTTTTTTAACATGAAACTTATTTTTTTTAACTTTTTTACAACATTTTTATTAACTTGTTTTAACTTTTTTTGTGTCCCACTAGGGAACTTGAAGGCATGAAGCCCTGATCGCTATTCTAATACACTGCACTACCTACATAGTGCAGTGTATTAGAGCTGTCAGCTATTCACTGACAGCAAGCCTATTAGGTTTCGCCTCCCGGCGGGGCCTAATAGGCTTCCGTACTAGGAAGCGATTGTTAGGCTATGGTTGCCATAGCAACCATCAGAACACCCGCGGGTGCCGATGGTTGTCATTAGCAACCATAGGGTGCGATCTAATTACCGCTGCATCTAAGGGGTTAATCGGCCGGATCGGAGCCTAGCTCCACTCCTGGCCGTTAGAGCACGATGTCAGCTGTGACAAACAGCTGGCGCCCGTGGCAACCATCGTGGTTGCTGACAGGCTACAAGACACTTCGATGCATCGATCGCGTTGATCGATGCATCGAAGGAGTTAATCGGCCGGATCGGAGCCGTTGCAGAGGGGTGTCGGACCGCTGATATCAGCGGTGATAGCGCTGGCTCAGCTTCTGAGCCAGCGCCATCACATACACACGTCATGGAGCTGTGATTGGTCAGACTGCTTTGACTGACCAATCACAGCGATCGCCGGCAGGAGACCTCTGTGAATGGTCCCCTGCCATCTTACTGTGCCGGTCAACTGTCATAAACAGTTGACGGCACAGTTCTGTCACCTTGTCCTTTGACAGGGTGACAGTTTTTAGCCAGGACGCACCGGTACGTCCCTGTGCCTTAAAGCACTTCAATGCAGGACATACCGATGCGTCCTGGTGCGTTAAGGGGTTAACCTAATGTGACATGTAGAATTTACTTTTCTAATATGTGCAGTGAAAGAAGCTGGGCTGGAACAATGAGAAGTGTACGATTCTGATTGGTCACTGATTGGTCAGCCTCATACACTCCTCTGTACAACACCCACTTGTTAAAAAAAAAACACGCCCAGTTGTCTATTAAGAAACGAATTAGCATAAATCTAAAAATGCTCATAACTTGCTCAAAAATGATCGTTTTTCAAAATAAAAACCACTGTTATCTACATTACAGCGCCAATCAGATTATGTAGGAGATAGGGCATTTATAATCTGGTGACAGAGCCTCTTTAACTCTACATTGCCCTACAACTTCACACAAAGAAAACTTAAGGACGTTAATTGCATTTAAGGGACAATGATCGGTCTTCATTTGCTTTTTTTTTTTTTTAAGACTTATACTTTGAGTTTAACCTTAAGCTTTTACTTTGGCTATTGTAAACACTAGGTTTTCTGTCCCTTATATGACGATAAAAAGCTGACCTAATTTTAGTTATAGAGCTTACAGAGGGAGGTATTGATGTTGTTAGCATTGCAAGCAGAAAACATTATACTGCCCGTCACCGCTTGCCATATGAAGCTATTATTTAATTTTCCTTTAGCCTGTTGAAAATGGAATATTAGAACTGAAGGAGGCTTTTTTATTTTAAGGGGGTTTTACACAGGACGATTATCGGGCAGACGAGCGTTCATATAACGCTTGTTGCCGATAATTGCCCTGTGTAAACAGAGCAGCGATCAGCAGATGCTGGATCATCTGCTGGTCGTATAGTTTTAAAAAAGTAAAACGTTATCGTTGTTGGCAGCACATCTTCCTGTGTAAACAGGGAGACGTTCTGCTGACATGCTAATAATGGATGGGGATGAGCGATCGGAGTAACGACTGCTCGTCCCAATCCATAGCTCCGTGTGACAGCGATGTCTCGTTGATCGGCGCCCGCTTATCGGCCGGTGTAAAAAGGCCTTAAGACAAAAATAGACATTTAGTGACCAGGAGATAGATATGTGTTTTTTTGTCTTTTATTATTTATGCTTGTTTACTATTGACTGCATCTTCAAATAACCATGTACAATTCACGCTCAGGTCTCTCCATTGTAGAAGGGATTTCTTTTTCCATCCGTTTTTTTCTTTTTTCTCTCTCCTTTAATCTATTCCTATTCTTGAGACTGCCAATGGTAGTAGAGTGGGAAGGGACAGTGTAGCATCGTATTTTAGAAACCCATGCTTATTCATAAAGCATTGTGACTTGCACGGTATGTCATGATAGCTTTTTTAAAACGGCGGCGTAAAAAAAGCCCCGTCTGAACAAAACGCAGTTTTTCCCATTGAATTCAATAGGCAGATGTTTGTAGGCGTTTAGCTAGTGTTTTTTCAGGCGTATTTCGAGGCGTTTACGCCACAAAATACGCCTGAAAACACAGCGTGTGAACATACCCTAAACGTCAAAAAGTTAGTAAACTGAATAACAAAAGTTTGTTTTGCCTCACAGCTAAAATACATATTTTTTTAATGAATCTGGAAAATCACGACCAGACGATTGGATAGGTTTCAAAACAAACATCAGTGCCTGACAAGCCTCTTAGTCAACAGCAATTCCTGAGGTACAATTATGCCCAGCACCAGGTATTTCATCACTATGCATCAGGGATGTACAGCTTGGCAGTCACTACCTATCATTACAAGAAAAATCCCAATCCCTCATTAGACAGCTGTAGATACAGTGTGGGTAGAATTGTTATATTTAACCTGCATAGTTTGGGTTTTTTCCTTCCCTCTCCATCATTTCTGTAAATGTTCATTTTCTCTATATAACTGTTCTGAGTGGTGACTTCTTCCTTGTGTGGAGCTGGAGAGCTGTTCTGTGTGCTCTTGTCAATCAGCTGCTCCCTCTCCCCTCTCACAGCATGAGTCAGATATACTGTAACATGACCCTTCCTCTCCTCTTCCCTGTGTCTTCAGTATGTTACTGAAGACCAGCTTTTTACTGACTGAGGAGGTTTCCCTGCAGGAAGGGAAAGAGGCTGCTAGAAAGTGAGGAAGATACTACTTCCCCTAATTAGATACATTTCAAGGTTAAATACTGTATATACAAGTACTACTGATTTATTTCAAATAAAATTTTAATGAATTCTACACTATAGTTTGTGGAATTAATTTCACCCTTGTCTACTTTCCCTCCATCCTAAAAAACTGTCTGTTTATATCCTCATAAAAAGCTATGACCACATAAGACAATGTTCTCATTAAAGGGGTTGTCTCAAGATTAAAAGTTATCTCCAGGATAGGTGATAACATGTTGATCTGTGGGGGTCCGACTGCTGGGACCCCCACCAATCACGGGAACGGGGTCCTGTTCCTCCAAATGAATGGAGTGGCAGGTCATGCATGCGCCCTGCTTCTCCATTCATTCTCTATGGCAATGCTGGAGATAGCTGAGTGCTGTACTCCGCTATCTCCGGCAGTCCCTTAGACAGTGAATGGAGAGGCAGTGCGCTTGCGCGACCTGCCGCTCCATTCATTCGGAGGAACAGGACCCTCGTTCTTGTGATTGTGGGGGAACCATCGGTCGGACCCCCACCGATCAGCATGTTATCAACTATCCTGTGGTTAGGAGATAACTTTTAATCTTGGGACAACCGCTTTAAAGACAATGTGGAATTTTGCTGTTATTATTTATTTATTTTTTTCAATTGTATGTTTTTTTTGCATGAAAAACATTTTTCTGATACATCTTTAAAAATATTGGTTTGTTTTTTAGATGCAGCTTCTTTGCATCCACTTGGTATAGAAGCTGCATCTCGGCACTTTAACCCGAATCCTCCAGTCCAGCTGATTTGACGGCTGTGCTCAGAGCGGCTCCTGTGTGCATCTGACTCATAGGATCACCCCAATAATGACTTAATCTAAGTTGAATAACTTAGATTTAATCATTAGTAGGGTGATCTTGTGTATCAGATGCATTTAACAAATAAATAAATAGTTTTGCGTCGCCAAGTTTTAAGGGCTTGTCCACACACAACAGAATTGCTGCAGAAAATTTCTGCAGCAATTCCGTTGAAAAACGCAGACATTCCGCTGCGGCAAAAACGCAACATTTCCTGCTTTTTTTTTACGGCAGAAAATGGTACATAAGTGACTACGTTTTTCCCAATGCAAGGAGATGGTGACATCTCCTTTGAAAAACGCAGCAATTCTGTCCACATTTCGCAGCAGGAATTGACATGCTGCGGTCCGCAAAATATGCACCGCAGGTCAATTTCTGCTCGGAATTTTGGATGAAAAAAACCTGGCAATTCCACAGCGTGTGGACGAGCCCTAAGAGCTATACATATTTATTTTTCCATCAAATGCGCTTTTTGAGTGCCTTTTTTTTTTTTTTTTTTTTTTTTTGCAGGATGAGTTGTAGTTTTTTTCGGTACCATTTTTTGGTACATAGTATTTATTGATTAGCTTTTATTCCTTGTTTTTGGTTGGGGTATGATAAAAAAACAAGCGCTGTTCCATACGCTGGTTTCTTTTGGCAGGATAAGTAACAAGTTAATTGTATAGTATAGGTGATTTGCTGCCATTGCAGCAGAGTGTCAGCTGTAATATACAGCTGACACCCACTGCGGATGGTGAGGGCAAGAAGCTAACTTTACACGCCAGCGCAGTAAATGTAACGAGGATATTGTCAAGGGGTTCTAATCCATCAGATACCGCCTTGCATGTCACGATTATATACTAATAAGAGGATGACAAATCATTTTAATAATTGCATCTCATTTGATAGATATTTGTTTTTCCTTTTCCGTAAGCCTAACTACTGTACATTTACTGTGATTCAATGTTATCAAAAAGTCCAAGGGGGTGAATATTTTTTTATAGGCATTGTATAAAAAGTCTTAAAGTGATTGGACTAGCTTCTATTAACTCATTCCTGTACTGTTTAGTGAGCTGCTAAAATAAACTACTTAGAAACGGGATATTTGCCTTTTTAAGACCAGCTTTATTACCCTTTCCTTCCTCCGTTATAGATTTCTTTCCTTGCCAAGCCAGCGTCCTGTTGGCATTTTTTTCTCTGATTAGTAATGCTTGACTACATGAAGTAGTGACACACGGCTTGAAACGGTGACACCCGGGTCCATTTCATCTTCACTAGTTGACAAGTGTCAGCCGACCATTTTACCAGTGGACCAATAAGAGAATTTTAAGACCGATGACACTGCAGCTCTTGAGCTGTTTCTTGTACCTGTGAGAATCGCTGGCATTTTTATTTCCCTTACTATTTAGTCTGTAGAACTGACTACTTTATGTGCATTTCCCCCCCTTTTAAAGCATGGATTATAAATTATTACCGTCATATGGTTGCACTCAACCTATAAAATGTCTGTGTTAACATATATACGTGCTTTGAAAAATTCCTATAAAAATACAACACTGTACGTGACAGAATTGCAGACTATAACACTGCTTAGTAGGTCATATGCCATTTTTAGTCACATAGCAACAGAAAATTATGCATAATGTCTTCAATTAAGTTGTTTTTGGTATCCACAATAATTTCGGTTTTTCTTCTTAACCAAATTAACTGTTAATGCTGAGAAAAAAAAGACCGAGATGCTGAAGCTCGGGTTGTGGAATATAACAGGCATGGTATTATTTCATTTCAATATGAGGCTATGGCCCCAGCAATAATAATGGTTGCCTTATATTATTTCTTTCTGTAGAGAAGCAATCTGGCTGACTTATGGTAACTTACTGTATACCTAATGTATATATGTGACAATTCTAAATATTGTTTGAAAAGTATAAGATTCTTATTATTAATGCAGGAAAATAATACAATACTCTAGCGGTCATAATGTACACATCCATATTTATAAAAGCATTGGAAAATCGTGTTTATGTTCATTTAGGTAGGGTATATTTAGCTTTATGATTATAAGAATGCTTGATCATATCATATGATATGTAGTATATCTGCAGAGACTTCTATGGCATATCAATAGAGTACGCCAATAATGTACACACATTGGCAAACACGGATCAAAGGTTCGTTTAAAGTTAGTTAAAGCTCAACTGATTTATAAGTTGTGACATATGTATGACTGCACCAGACATACTTGATACATTTTTCACAGCATACATCACTACCTTTAGTTAAAGGGATATACAGAGTTAGACAGCACTGGCAGCGTGTGGGTGCAAGCTCTGAGGAACAGACCAAGTTCCAGGTACATACAAATCGAAAAAATTAGCAGCAACTCCAGAGATAAAGTGAAAAAAATGGGTACTTTATTGCCCGTGCGACGTTTCAGCTCCGTCCACTGGAGCCTTTCTTGAGAAAGGCTCCAGTGGACGGAGCTGAAACGTCGCACGGGCAATAAAGTACCCATTTTTTTCACTTGATCTCTGGAGTTGCTGCTCATTTTTTCGATTTGTATGTACCTTTAGTTAAAGGGATTCCCCAGAACTTAAACCTATATACATATATACACAGTGAAACCTCTCCAAAAGACCACTGTTTTAGGACGAACACCCCCATCTAGAATAGATTTCTAGATTTTTCTGCAACGTTTAAGTGCATACTGGCCCCTTCTTTGACAACACACCCCTTTCTCGCTTCATTTTGGGCGGTTGCCTCAAAAAGGTTTGCATGTGTGTGTGTGTGTGCATATAATATATATATATATATATATATATATATATACATACATACATACATACATACATACATACATACATACATACATACATATGTATTGGATTATAGTGGGTGCAATTCTTTTTGGACCCAAAGCCATAGGGCCATACTACAATAAAAAAAAAATGAAGCACTCCAGCAATTGTGATGAAAAAAGCTGTGTCTTTATTTTTATTTATGATCAGCCCATGCTACGTTTCGACTTTATGAAGTAATATGAGTAACACTTAACCGCATATATATAGGCATACCATATCAGGTTTATACCTGCGTTTGTCGCTGCCGCCTTTTCAGTGTTTACAGGCACAAGGCCGTACACTTACGTAGCACCTGTGCCCGGGATTGCGGTATCGGTCCCATTCAAGTGAATGAGACAGCTGCAATCCCAGGTACAGTCGCTACGGAAGTGTACAGCCCCTTCAGTCAGCTGATTGGTGGGGGTACGGAGGAGTCGGACCCCTCCCATCTTATATTGATGGCCTATCCTAAGGATAGGCCATCAATATAAAATGCCCAGAGAAGCCCTTTAATGAAATGAGAACTGTTCAAACCAAATAGCCCCACCTAGTCTTAATTTTTTTCATATAAAATGCCAACATTAAATACAAAAAAATAAGAGAAGGGAAAAGAAATAAGCAAAAGTTCATATTGTATACTAGCAAAATATGGCTTTAAATGAGAAAGATTATTAATATATCCCACAAAACAAACTATTCTGTAGTTAGGTATTGCTCAATATCCAGAAAGTTTCTAGTTTGGACCTATTGTCCTCTTTTTAAGAAGGACCCCATCAAAATCATACAGTTGATAAGATATGATTGAAAAAGAAAAAAATAATAGTATGTGTACATAATATAAATACATTAGAAACATAAAAAGTTTATAATAAAAAAAAGACACTCTTTTGTCACTTATAAGTAGTGATGGCTACATTACATTGTAGAGGGTATCTATCTATCTGGCTGATTAAGGAAAGAAATAGCTTTCAGGTTTTATGAGATCTGTGATGTGTACTGATGTGTGACTTTACATTACAATTAAACTAGAAGATCTATAAGACCTATGGCATTTGTTTGTCAAGGACACATTGGAGCACATTTTGCTGTAGATATGGAGAAGAAAATGGTGTCAACATGTGATCTCTATATAAAGCATCTGAATTCCTATTTTTAATAGTTTCCTCATGTCTGACAGTTCTCAGTTTGGGAATGAGGTTTAATTTGTTGCAAATGCCATCAAATTTATAAAGCATGTGCACTATTTCCTATGCTGTAAAACTCTCTATCTTGATTCGCCACGGCCGACCAGTCATATGCACTTTAGAAAATTTAGGCATGCACCAATTTAATAAACGCCCTTACAAATTTGTTACACGCCATAAACATATTGCGCTACTTTAACCTATAAAAAACGTACAGCAAAATTACACTTAATTTTATTTATTTTATAAAGGTTACTTCACATACCAGGACGTACAGGACGTACAGTTACTGAGTCGTTGTCGGTGACCGTGTGCATCGGGAGGTCAGCTGACACTCCACTGTTGCCGGCCAGCGGTCCATCGCTGCTGATTTAGGCAATTAACCACTTAAATGCGGCAAACTATTGCGATCGCCGCAATTAAGGGGTTTGTAGCAGATCGGTAGCCCCCACGATGCGATCGTGGGGCTGCCATGGCAACCGGAAGCCAGGCAAGTGTGTCTGTCAGCTTCACAATGACAGATTACATTACACTAACTAGGTAGTGTAATATCTTATAGCAGCAATCAGTGCTGCTAGTCTTCAAGTCCTCTAAAGGGAAAAAAAAAAAAGGTAATAACAATGTTTTATAAAAGTGTAAAAATAAAATTTATAAGTTAAAAAAACACATATTTGGTATTGCCGCGTTCATAACGACCCAAACTATAAAACTATAATATTATTTTTTCCTGCACTGTTATACCCTCTTATTATGTATGCCCTGATGTACTTTGCCCAGCTTACATATGCCCTGATGTACTTTGCCCAGCTTACATATGCCCTGATGTACTTTGCCCAGCTTACATATGCCCTGATGTACTCCGCACAGTTTACATATGCCATGATGTACTCCGCCCGGCTTACATATACCCTGATGTACCCCCAGTTTACATATACCCTGATGTACTCTGCACAGCTTACATATACCCTGATGTACTCCGCACAGCTTACATATACCCTGATGTACTGCGCCCAGCTTACATATACCCTGATGTACTCCGCACAGCTTACATATGCCCTGATGTACTCCGCCTAGCTTACATATACCCTGATGTACTCCGCGCAGCTTACATATACCCTGATGGACTCCGCACAGCTTACATATGCCCTGATGTACTACCAACAGCTTACATATGCCCTGATGTACTCCCCACAGTTTACATATGCCCTGATGTACTCCCCACAGCTTACATATACCCTGATGTACTCCGCCTAGATTACATATACCCTGCTGTACTCCTCCTAGCTTAATATACCCTGATGTACTCCTCACAGCTAACATATACCCTGATGTACTCCTCACATATTACATATGCCCTGTTGTACTCCGCACAGCTTACATATGCCCTGATGTACTCAGCACATTTTACATATACCCTGATGTACTCGGCACAGCTTACATATACCCTGATGTACTCCCCACAGCTTACATATGCCCTGATGTACTCAGCACATTTTACATATACCCTGATGTACTCGGCACAGCTTACATATACCCTGATGTACTCCTCACAGCTAAAATATACCCTGATGTACTCAGCACAGATTACATATACCCTGATGTACTCCGCCTAGATTACATATACCCTGATGTACTCCGCCCAGCTTACATATACCCTGATGTACTCCTCACAGCTTACATATACCCTGATGTACTCCGCCAAGCTTACATATACCCTGATGTACTCCGCCCAGCTTATATATGCCCTGATGTACTCCGCCCAGCTTACATATACCCTGATGTACTCAGCACAGATTACATATACCCTGATGTACTCCGCCTAGATTACATATACCCTGCTGTACTCCGCCTAGATTACATATACCCTGCTGTACTCCTCCTAGCTTAATATACCCTGATGTACTCCTCACAGCTAACATATACCCTGATGTACTCCTCACATATTACATATGCCCTGTTGTACTCCGCACAGCTTACATATGCCCCCACATTATAAACAAAAATATATTCTAACAAAAGGAAGCCCCAAAACCCACTAGGTGATCTTTTGCTTCTGAGGCCTGTTCTTCAGTCCATTACCACACTAGGATCACATGTTTTATATTTCTAAAAAAGACAGAATCTGGGAAATAAATATTGAGTTGCGTTTCTCGGTTAAAACCTTCTGTGTTACAGAAAAAATGTGTTACAAATGAATTTCGGCAAAAAAAATGAAATTAGTCAATTTCACCTCTACAATGCTTTAATTTTTGTAAAACGCCTAAGGGGTTAAGAAACTTTCTGATTGCTGTTTTAAATACTTTGAGAGGTGCAGTATTTAAAATGGGGTGATTTATGAGGGTTTCTAATATACAAGGAACATACACTTCAGAACTGGACCGGTCCCTGTAAAAATAGCATTTTGAAATTTTCTTGAAAATGTTAGAAATTGCTGCAAAAGTTCTAAGACTTGTAATGTCTTAGAAAAATAAAAGGACGTTCAAAAAACGAAGCAAAGGTAATGTAGACATATGGAAAATGTGAAATAGTAACTAGTTTGTGTGGTATTACTATCTGTTTTACAAGCAGATACATTGAAACTTAGAAAAATGCTAATTTTTGCAAATTTTCTCAAAATTTGTGTTTTTTACAAATAAATATTGAATTTATCGACCAAATTTCTTCACTTACATAAAGTACAATATGTCACGAGAAAAGAATCTCAGAATCGCTTGGATAGTTTAAAGCATTCCCAAGTTATTACCACATAAAGTGACACGTCAGATCTGAAAAAAGGCCAGAATAGGCTGCGTCCTGAAGGGGTTAAGAGACATCAAAGGGTTAGATTTCAAAGTAGTCTGATAGGGCTGCAA
The DNA here is from genome assembly GCF_050947455.1 of Rhinoderma darwinii. NCBI lineage: Eukaryota > Metazoa > Chordata > Amphibia > Anura > Rhinodermatidae > Rhinoderma > Rhinoderma darwinii. The sequence goes on along the minus strand of NC_134687.1, from coordinate 316,307,189 downwards.
GACTCATTCTTAAAATATGTCCACCAGATTCTTGTTTTTAATTTGTTGTAAAGAGAAGAAACTGTATATTGAGTGATAGACTGAAACAAAAGAAAGCCATCAGGAATGGAATGTATTCACTGCAGAGAAATAAATTGTCAGATTTTAGAGACATTGATTTCTATGGATAAACCATCTATTATTAATACTAACACAGATGCTCATAATTTTCAGCTACAATCTGCAAAATGTTAAAAAAACAAAACAAAAAAAACCATAGATCTATCTATCTATCTATCTATCTATTATAAATATACAGATGTAGTAGAACAGAATTCTCCCTGAGGATGTACCTTTAAAGGGGTTTTACCACGAGAGATGGTCAGGTACTGGATCGTACCAGGCTCTTCCCGGCACCCCTGGTGGCAGTGGGTACGGGGGTAATAATTGGGGTTATTGTTACCCTCTGCACTGGCTAACAATAAGCCCCGCCTTAGTAATGGACGCTGTCAAACAGCCAGCAGCTATTAGTAAGGCAGTAGTAATAAAGATAAAGAAAATACAAAGACATAGAAAAAATAGGTTTATTGAAATAAACCCCCCCCCCCACACAACCCTCATTAACCATTTTATTGATAATAAAAAAAAGCCGTCATCGAAGTAGTCCTCCAATCTGACGTAGTCCACTGACCGAACCTGTAAAAAAACACATTAGTAAGGGCCTGTTCACATCGCGGCTGCCCTTCCGTTGAGGGGTTCCGTCGGAGGTGTCCATTGGGTAACCCCTCAACGGAAAGGCAAACTGAAACCTCCGCTTCTGTTTCCCTCACTATTGATCCCCATGGTGACGGAAATGTTGCTAAAGGTTTCCGTTTGTCACCGTTGTGACATGGTTCCGTTGTTTTGACGGAATCCATAGCGCAGTCGACTGCTCCGACGGAACCCCTCAACGGAAGAGCAACAGTGATGTGAACACAGCCTAACACATATGCTAGGCTTAGATACAGGGCCCATGTGCATGTGTGATACTGTTTGTTGGACCCTGTATTTAAGCTTACCAGAAGGTAGGCTTAGATAGAGGGTCCAGTAGACCGTAATCTTATACAGTATAAGATTACTGTCTGCCTTGGCCCTGTTTCTAAGCCTACCACATGGTAGGCTTAAAAGGGGTTGTCCAGTCCCTAAACATTGATGGCCTATCCTCAGTCCCGACTCCCGGGACCCCGACCAATCAGCTGTTTTGAACGGTATCCAACACTCGTACAAGCGCTGCTTCCCCTTCATTTCCTTTACTTGCTCACACTGTGAATCGCTGACACGTCTGTGTCGGCGATTCACATTGTGAGAAAGTGACCGGAATGAAGGGAAAGTAGCGCTCGTACGAGCGCTGCACCCCCTTCAAAACAGCTGATAAGTCGGGGTCCGACTCCCAGGACCCCCACCAATCAGCTCCAGCAGACCGTTATTAAACTTACCCTCCTCTTCGGACGCAGCGGAGGTCCTGACTCCATCCAGGGTCGGGATGTTGTGATGTCATGCACTGCACACAGCGCTGTGACGTCAGGTACTCCGGAAGAAGGAAGGTTAGTACTGTCAGTTACTATAGTAATGGGGGCCCGTGTAGTTTATTACATAGGCCCCAGTTACTATAGTAACTTTTCATTGATGTGGTGCGGGGGGCGTGAGCTTTTGGGCCCGGTCGCAATTGCGACCGCTGCGGCCCCGATAGTTACGCCACTGGTTGCTTGGCTTTAAACATGGGCAAATAAAACCACAGACTTCTTACTGGATCTTGCTGGAGTGCTGCAGCCTTTATTTTCATATCCGATTGATAAATTGGTAAATAGATAGATACTGTAGATAGATAAAATATAGAAACTGTAGATCGATAGATAGATAGATAGATAGATAGATCTCATATCTATCTTTCTACAGTATCTATATTTTATCTATGTATCTCTCTATGGGCACTATCTCTCTCTATCTATCTATCTATCTATCTATCTATCTATCTATCTTATGTAAAGTAGGGAAAACAGACGTATTTAGCCAGTGCTATGTATAGATAATCAACATGCCATTAAAGGGAAAAGAGTGGCAGGGCATGTGCCCCAGATGCTGAGTGCCTGGGTGGGAACACCAACAAGCCATTTAGTCTTGGCCTTTAGATACATGGCTAGGAAAACTAACTGAATCTTTTCCCCAGGTGACAGAAAGCCTAGCTACAACTCACTAGAAGGCAATAACATTCATAGAAATAATAAAATATAAGGCCCTTTAAATAATATTGAGCACTAACCTGGAAGTGGGATCTCTCGCAGTAGTAATACTTGCAGATGAATGTAGCATATTCCTTGTCATTTTTTTGGCATCATGCACATGGTTATATAATCATCCCCGATCCTTTCATCCCCTGGGAGCAGCTATTTGATTTGAAAGCATATTTATTTTTGGAATAAAGGATGAATTTTCTTATAGAGATCTACGCCACATCCATTCAGAAACCTTCCCTTAACACATAAAAGAACTTGTTTTTTGCTGTGGTAAATCATGACAGGTTTGTTTCTACTTTGTTGTTCATTTATTATTAGAGTCTCATAGATCCAAATGTTTGTGTAGCAGTCGGCAGTTCAGAGGCTTATTATAATAGAAACCTCTATCTAGAAATACTGATTCTTAACATTGTTCTATGACTGTAATGAGACATGCATAAAATTTTTATAGATGTATTAGATGTGTTTTGCTGTTATTTTCTCTATTTAGTCATTAGCACATACTTCTTAAAATGTAAAGCAAAATATCTATCTATCTATCTATCGTCTATCTATCTATCTCATGTCTATCTATCTATCTATCTATCTATCTATCTCCTGTCTGTCTGTCTATCTATCTATCTATCTCCTGTCTATCTATCTATCTATCTATCTATCTATCTATCTATCTATCTCTATCTCTCTCTCTCTCTCTATCTATCTATCTATCTCTATCTCTCGATCTCTCTATCTATCTCCTGTCTATCTATCTCTCTCTCTATCTATCTATCTCCTGTCTGTCTGTCTGTCTGTCTATCTCTCTCTCTCTCTCTCTCTCTCTCTATCTATCTCCTGTCTGTCTATCTATCTACGCAAGTGTCTTCTGTAAATGAATCAATCTAGTTATCTCGTATCTATCTTTTATCCATCTATTGATCCTCCACATTCATACATCAGACATTATAACTGCAGAAATTTAACTCCTTGTAGGTTTATTTGCTTACTATTCCCAACTAACACATACAATAGTCATTATCTGGAGGATTGGATGACCGTTAAAAAAATATATTGGAAAGTTATACCTAATATCAAAGTACTGCAGCATGTAAACGCCTAGCCATTTCCTTTGTTATCCAAATATATCTATTCAGTGAGTAGGCCTGTTTATGTGAGGGCTGGCATCCGCACATAATAAAGTTGACCCAGGAAATATACTGAGTTTTTGTGACCTATTGCTCCAAGGTATAAAAATAAAAAATAAATCCGAAATGGGCCAAACAGAATTATTCCATCGGTTTACGGACCATGGTTCTTTTTTGTTCAGGGTATCTGTCCGTTTTCACTCCTGTACCCCTCAACAACATATAACCAACAGAATGTCATAAAACTGGGTAATATTAGAAAAAATGAACACAAGAATGTTATGTAAAGTTTTTTGGTTTTTTTTGGCTTGAGCAAGCTTTAGATGAATTTTCTCTTAGTATATATCCATTGGCATAAAAGTTATTGTTAGAACACCCCTTTAAGAAATCCTGCACTAAATGTTCATATCTGCAGAAAATTCTATTCCACTCTCCCTGTAGCAATAATCAGATTACAAACCACAGTGACAATTCTGATCATTGTGCTAATTCGTTCATTTGATTCTCGGATATTACGTTGATGAGATTTTGGTGGGATTACATTGCATTCAGAGTATAATGAGATTTATGAAATTTGCACCTTTTCTGCCCTGGAAGGAATATTACATTCTTTTCTAAAATCTGACAAACGTAACTGGCCTAATTAAAGGTGGCCCGAATCTAATAGAAAAAGGGTGATTGAAGTAAAGTCAACACAATGTATCAGTTTTATGTCACATCTCTGTATGTGAATGTAGCTTTGTCCTTCACTCACATAAATGAGGGTTATAATGGAGACATAGGCACCCTATAATGTGTCTGCTTCTAATAAGTTGTGGGTCGTTTTGTCATTTATTCCACACCAATACAAACAGCTCCGACAGGTGTTAATTTCACGGACTAAAAATGTGTGAAAGTAGTTCAAACTTTCAGCGCAGCTTCATTCTGGATTTCGGAATATATCACAACAAAGTGACCATATTGTAGGCTTTGAGCGTCTGGGCCCCCTCTACATACACTTATTAACCTTTGTTTCTGACAATACGCAAGAATAATAGCTCCTAGAAATGTGATTCCTATTATTTCCAGAGATCTCCCAACAATATGTACGAAAATGAGCAGTGCCGTAATTACTGTGAGCGTCATTTATATTTTCTTCCCTCTATGTTTACCCTTAAGATATTTTATGTGCTCGAAGCTCGTATGCTGTACTTTACTGTTCGTGTAATAGCAAGCTGTAATATTAGATCATCACAGCATTCATTTCTATCATTTATATACTGACTTGTCCAGCCACGTGGATGTTGTAGAATTCAAGGACAACTAAGTTTGAGCATCAATATTCGGGTGCGGGTTACCCCTGTATGACATTAGGTTTACTTTAGCATTTTGTTCTTCAACTTTCTCAAAGAAAAGCAGTAGATTCCTTGATGGATTTACTCATTTGTATGGAATTCAAAGGAATGCCGAAATGCTCCTTTTTGGTTTAGTTCGCATCTGTTCTAGTCAGAATCTATTCCACAAAATATATTTTTTTTAAATCTGATTCAATGTTTCCATTTTTTTCCCCACTGACCTTACTGTATATTATTAAGAAGTAGCTTCCTTCTGTCTCTGGGCTGGTCTGATAGGCACCATTGTCACCCATATTAGCTCTACTCTCATAGTCCTGCTTTTACGGTCACCCCGTTGCAGAAAGAGTCATCCCCACTCTCTCAGGTCTACCTGCCAGTCAATCATAATAATAGAGTCCTACCATTCCTCTCATTGTACAGCATCATACTTGGATAAATCTAGGCCTGTAGAGCAATATTTCTCAACCAGGGTTTCCATGGAACCCTGGGATTCTCTTTAATCCAGTGAGGGATTCCTTGGCAGAAATTTTCACTTTAAATGCAGGGAATGGTAGATTGATCTTCAGCTTATTCAAGGATGTTTGACAGGGTGTGGACAAAACATTTAACGTGTCTGAGCTATTTAATAATTTGTTTGCCCTATCATTGACTCTGATGTCTCTGCTTGTGCCAAGATGAGTTCACAATGAACATAGTGGTAAATTTGGCCCAATGTTATGTAACGCAGCAGTATAGTAATAGTGAATATGAGATGTGTGTGGTGCGCGCGTTGGGGTTCTGCGTGCATGTTACCAGTGTAATAAAAGTGATTGATACATATTAGTAGCGGTTCTTCAGAATGCTGGAAAATATAGCTCATCATTGACATCCGTAAAAGACGCAGCAGCTAGCCTCACTGACTTCTTGGGTTTAAAAAAAAAACCAATACAACTGCATGAAAAAAATGGGTACAGTTGACCATAGATATGAAACACGTCTATGAGAAAATAATTTGGAGGAAAAAGTGATCCTATTGTTTTCCCATATATAGGAGGTGCCAAATGAGTTCTTATTGCTCATATGACCTCCGTGGGCACTGGTATCAGTAGAGTTCTGTACAGCTGTAGGATGGGCCCTTAGTATAATTCCTTTGGTGAGACCAAGACACCCCACTTCTGGTACGCTTTTGTTATATCCATTTAATGCTGTGTAAGGCAGAGTTAAACGTGGCCTCCCTATTACACTTCTGATCTCATTGCTTGTCATTAATCTTACAAAATATTTCTAGATTATTAAAGGCATATCCAATGCTGTTTGTATCGGGTAGCTTGAGGGCAAAATAGCATTTAAAAGCTAAATAGTTCTGCAAATCTTATTGCTGCACGAAGGTAGTCTCTAAATGAAGTCATAGGCGAATGCTACAACAGCATACTTACATTGGGTCTAAATGATTTTGTCATTACATTACAGAAGAGCGGAATACAAACCAAATCAATTTTGTCAGGCCAAGAAATCCCCAAGTCTATGTGTACAAAATAGCCAGAGGCAATCTGTTAACACTTAAAGATAATGTGAGAAGGAACGAGAGAGACCCGGTGCTATACTCATATACGCAGAAAAGAACACGTGAAGAATACCTAGCACTGCTTCTCTTCCTATTCTGCTTTGTTCATAAATCTGCTCTACTACATTAAAATCACCCTGTGCCCGGCTATCCTTCAGATTTCATTGCCATAAGTCAAACTCTCATGTTCAGAAATTAAGCCGTGGAGATCATAACTGTAAAATATACATTGAATATTTGGATCGTAACACTCTTTCTTACTTTGGGCCCTTGTGTATGATGTTATTCATCACCTAGTTTTCTAAAACAGACAGGAATATTTTTGCAGGCTATGTGTGCCCTTGACTGGGCCTTTACTCTAGAATGGTACAATCTGTTTAGCTAAAAATAAGTTTTGGATGGGAACAAGGTGTGCAATTGTAGAATTGTTCAGACTTTGACCTTGAAATAGAGACTCCTTTCTAAAGCTAGACAGTTGGCAACAAGGCCACTAGCTGGCAACTCGGTGGCATGCAATGCTTTGTTAAGTAGTTGGCTGTGTATCAGCTCTTGTACCAGGTAGACATAACACTTTGGTTTTATTTCTCAGTCATTTCAAAAACATCTGCATTTTTTGTTGAAGGCTGGAGTTGTATATGGAAAATTAGGCCTACTTAAGTGAAAGAGCGGACATGGCCTTGTGCAGGAACAGTATACAGGCCCTTTACTCTCCAATAGCTCATCATAGAACTACCCCCTTATGTTTCCCTATCAATACACCAATAATTGTGAGCCATTATCATTATATGTGTATATAGAAAGAGGATCTGTCATATAAGTTAAACTGGATTACTCACCTGAATAGCGCTGTCTTCCTGATTGCAGCGCTGATTCTTTTTATACTGGACCCCCATGTTCCAGAGATATGGCCCACTGTTGTGTTGGCTCCCGATATGCTAATTTGCTATAGTTAGCCAACGGGGTGGAGCTAGCTGCCCTGTCTCAGATGCTGACCAATCTGTGTGAGGCAGCATGGTATTGAAGTGAACATGCCAGTGGTGTGATGAAATGCTGACACTAGTCCGCCAGGGTGTGCATTGTGAACTTTGCTGGCATGACCTCAAAATATTAATATAATATTAGCATTAGAAGATCCAGGAAGATATTAGTTTCAGAAGATCCAGGAAGTGAAACGAATGGAGGAGCTTACGGCTTCCTTGCGGGACACTCATGATAAGTTTATGCGAGTATGGTCTACGTGGGTAAGCTTTGAAAATTCTGCGGAGTATATTGGTCTGCTGTCCCAATAGTGTGTAACTGTATTTATGTATTCCTCCTAAGAGACGTCTGCTTATGGGGTGGATGCTGAGGATAAGTTCCCCCTCTATACCCTTCTTCCCCTCCCCTCTTCCCTTCTCTTTTTATGTTCACTCTCTTTCTTTTGTATTTTCTATGTCTGTGTAATTTTCATTGGTGCTCCTATGTCCTAACTGTGTATCACAGAGTCGTGAAATGTTTTATTTCTCTGTCATTCACCTTTGATAAATTAAAACCGAATAAAAAAAAAAAAAAAAGAATAGAGTCATTTTAAATTATGACTCAGTACCTACTTTTTTCATTCTATATACCCTGTTGCTAAATATCATTCTCATGGTAAACAAATCCTCCATTGATGTCTCCATGTCATATAGATACACCAGACTATATATCTCTGTATTACGGCTTTCTTCCTCTCATCCCCCCTGTGTGCACGCGCCCCCTAGCACTTCACGAAGCAGTCACTGTTTGCTTTGGCAAAGTCCGCCTCCATTCGGCTCCCTGGTGACATCATAATTAGAGGCAGCGGCTAAGCGATGCTCTATCTCTTATTAACCGGTAGTTACTGGGTAGTGAGGGCACCAATGTCCGTACACTAGGTATCGGCTGATGCCGTAGATAGAGCCCGCCCATCAGCCGTGCAACATTAAACTGTTTCCTTGCTCCCAAAAGCGCGTGGATATTGACAGAAAATGTTTTGAAAACGGCAAATTTTAGAAAAGGTAAACTAACCAAACCGTGTGTACTACACCGGCATTATAACACAGATGGAGTAGTTTTTATTTTGGGGGAGTGAAATGATAGGACACGTCCAATTTTGGCCTTGAAGACGGAACAATTTTTCCTCTTTGCATCCCAGCGCTCATAACTTATTTTTATTTGACTTAGCTGTATGAGACTTTGTTTTTTGTGGGATGTGTTGTAATTTTTTTAGGTGACATTTTTGTTCAATTTCCCTGTTACACTCTTCATAGGGGGTCCCCCCTTCTCATTTTACCTTTGAATGCCGCGATCAGCATTGATCGCAACATTCAAGGGGTTAACGGTGGTGATCAGAGGTTTCTTTGACCACCGCCGTTAGAGTGGGGCTCTTACTGTGTATTGCGGCTAGGGTCCCTCTCCTGATCATGCGGGCACACTTGCTGTGCCCACGCAATCAGCCTGACTTCTATACTCGTCTATACAACGTCCAGCTGCTCAGGACAAGCATAAACGTCATACGTCGTCATCGGGTTAAAGTAGTCCAGTGTAGAAAACTCATTTCCATAAACCCTATTAGGGAGGTCTGAGTTAATAGAGGGGGGTCCTTTGTTCAGAATTCTCTTCTCTTGATCAGAGTGGATAACAAAGAATGCTTACCAAAGAGAATCTCTAGCTCTGGAGGACCTGTCCTGTCCTGAATTACACAGACAACACTTTGATATGAATGGACACTGTATAATGCCTCATTTTCCAATGCTTGCTGGGGGTCCTAGAAGGATATTTTGTGATCAGCTTATTGTTTTAAGAACCCTTCTAACAAGTAGGCATTGTCCAAAGTGGGGGAACTCCCTTAAGTGGAGTAGCATAAACTCCTAGTATTGCTTAGAATAACCTTTGGTTACTTTATACAGATATTTCTTTGGGTTATTTTTATTGCAAGAAGCACAATTTTTCAGCATTAGATGAATAAAAAAAAGAATAGTTTGAATCCAATTAAATTGTAAAAGTGACAGTGTATTAAGATATTGCTTTTTGTAGACATCATAGATTGTGTTAAATTATAATGCATCTTAATAAGAAATGACAAGCACATGTTGTATTACAATTGTTTAAGGTTGTGGTTTGTGTTCTGAATGGTAAGCAATATATAAGGCATTTTTAGCTACTATACTTTACCTTATCAATGTTATACTGACAATATTGGCCCACATTTTCTAATGCTGTCTAACAGGTAGACAGTGTAAACTTAGACCAGGCAGGCCCAAAATGAGCCAAATATATCACAGTGGTGCACGCTGCATGATTATTTTGGCACATCTTGCTTGACCTGTTGGACAATTTTCTCGTCCTTATACCACTTTTAATTTGGCTTGTTTTTTTGCAAGAATTTTGTGCCAGGTTTTTAGTGCATTATTTTACGCCTATTGTCGCGTTTTTAGTCATGCCTGCTTTCTGCTAAGCTACGCCCCCTTTTGATCACTTTAAAAAGTGTCTAACTAGATGCAAACATCAAAATGTTGCACATTTTTTGAGAGTTTCTAGACCCAGACACAGTACTACATCTGCCACAGTATGTATTAAGTATGACTCGTACTAAAATAATTAAAGGGGTTGTCTAAGACTAGAAAAAGGGATTTGTTTTTTATCTTTCCAGAAAACGTGCCACTCTTGTTTATGGGTTGTGTCTGGTACTGCAGCTCAGTCCCATTTACTTGAATGGCGCTGAGCGGCAATACAAGACCCACTGCATGGATAAGAGTGGCACTGTGGCTCATATAACCGTTAAGAGCCCATCTTTAGCCTAATTAGCAGAGCCGATCACAGTGATTGTTGTTTGTCTCAGTACCCAGACCCCCATTGGTAAAGACTTCTGATATGTCTCAATGATTAAAGTTTTGTGAAAATGTAGATACTCTTTAAATACATTGGGTTTTCTATTGCCTGTTAGAGTCAAATTCCTGCCATTTTCTGTGAAAGCCAGTTTATGGTGTAAGCCTGCTCTGTCAATATAAGTGTAAGATATTTCCTGCTTCACTGATTCTACTTGCGGTGATCCAGCTAGTCGAGTGTCTTTAGTGCTTCTTGGGAAATAGTATACAAAACAACTCTCCTACAGAAGGAAAAAAACTGTCTCTCGTGTGCCACTTAAACGCCTGGGTAGCCGCCTATAGCTGGCGCTAAAGAGTTTTGTTCGTTCTGGAGGAGAGCTGTTTTGCATGTTATATCAGAAAATGAAGCAATTAAACAAAACACGTTGAGCCCATATCAAAATAATAATGATGCCTCTAAGGTTTAGCTGTAAATGAATAACTATATGTTAACCTGGAAACGGGTTTAAAAATTATAAATAAATTACCTAAAGTGTAACTAAACCTTCAACAAACTTCTGACATGTCATAGTGACCTGTCAGAAGTTTTGATCGGTGGGGGTCCGAGCACAGAGACCCCCACCGATCGCTAAAACAAAGTGGCAGAAGCACTCAGGTGAGCGCTGAGCCTCTTTGTTTCTGATCAGCTTTTTTCGTAAAGCCAATGTAACGGTCCTAGACTTTCTATTGGTTCCGTACACCGCTACACCGGCTTTCCGAGAAAAAACTATCAGAAACCAAGCGGCTCAGCGCTCACACGAGCGCTTCTGCCGCTTCGTTCTATCGATCGGTGGGGGTCTCGGTGCTCGGACCCCCACCGATCAAAACTTCGGACACGTCAGTGTTAAAGGGTAACTAAACTGTCAAACTTCTAACTACCAAATAGTGATTATTAACCCCTTTTGGTACTGAGACATTTTTTAATTTTTAATTTTCGTTTTTCACTCCCCGCATTCCAAGATCCATAACTTTTTTATTTTTCCGTTAATGGAGTGGTGTGAGGGCTTATTTTTTGTAGAAGGAGTTTTAGTTTCTATTGGTACCATTTATAGTTCCATATAATGTACTGGGAAACTGAAAAAAAATTCTTTGCGTGCTGAACTTGGAAAAAGCTGCGATTCCTCAATTGTTTTTTGGGTTTCATTTTTACGGCTTTTACCATGCGGTGAAAACCTACAATTTATCTTTATTCTGTGGCTTAATACGATTACGGTGATACCAAATTTATATAGTTTTTTTTTATATTTTACTACTTTTATTGATAAAAAAAAAAATAATGTTTTGTGTTGCCACATTCTTAGAGCCATAACTTTTTTATTTTTTCACCGTGTGAAGGCTTATTAATTGCGGGACAAGCTGCAGTTTTTATCGGTACCATTTTTTGGTACGAATAACTTTTTGATCACTTTTTATTACATTTTTTGTTTAGAGCTAATTTGACCAAAAAACATAAATTTTGGCGTTTTACAATTTTATTTTTTACGGCGTTCACCGTGCGCGTTAACACTATATTGTAATTTTTCAGACTTTTACGGACGCAGCGATACCAATTATTTAAATTTTTCATTACTTTAGGGGAAAAATGGGAAAAGGTGTTTTTTGTTTTTTGAACTTTTAATATATATTTTTTTTCACTACTAAAAATTTTTTTCACTTTTTCTTACACACAGGCAGGGCTTAACAGAGGTAGAGTGAAGGCAGTCCTGGGGGCCTTCATTAGGCCCCTGGGCTACCATCACAACCGTCGTCACCCCCCGATCTCGTTGTAGGGGGGGTGACTAGCTGTTCGAGAGGGCCGCCCCCCTCTTTTCAATGCCTCAGATGCTGCGGTCGCGATTGACCGCAGCATTTGAATGGTTAAACAGCCAGGAACAGCGCGATCGCTGTTAGTCCCGGGTGTCCGCTGTATAACACCGCCGATCGACCGCAGCATATGGAGCGCGCTTAGCGTGTGAGCGCGCTCCAAACATCACCCCCCGCACCCGGATGTAATAGCACGTCTGGGTGCGCGAAGGGGTTAAAAGATTTGCTACCATAATTATAGTTTCATATTCAAAAAAGTAATCAAAAAGCAAGGCAGGCATGTAAACCTGAACTTTGTAGCATATTGCAAAACGAGTTGTCAACCAAAACCACAACTTCCCAAATGAACACAAATGCTTATTGTCTGCATTTCATTGCTAAAACTTGTTTAGTGTCAGAATTTTTGATTGGCCTAAATGCTGCAGAAGGAGGGAAGGCTTTTTTTGTTTTTATAGCCAGTAGATTGGTTGGATGACATTTAAATGCGGATTGGTGCTTCAGGTTATGCTGTGACTTCTTGCTGTCAGGGTATGTTCACACGCAGTGGTTTCAGACGTAATTCGGGCCGTTTATGCCTCGAATTACGCCTGAAAAAACGGCATCATTACGCCCCCAAACATCTGCCCACTGCTTGCAATGGGATTTATGGTGTTCTGTTCCCACGAGGTGTAATTTTACGCGTCGTTTTCAAAATACGGCACGTAAAAAGACGCCGCGTCAAAAGAAGTGCAGGTAATTTCTTGGTACGTTTTTGGAGCCGTTTTTCATTGACTCCATTGAAAAACAGCTCCAAAAATTGCCGTAAAATACGCTGCGAAAAACGCGAGTTGCTGCAAAAACGTCTGAAAATCAAGAGCAGTTTTCGCTTGAAAACAGCTCTGTATTTTCAGACGTTTTGGAGTTTGCGTGTGAACATACCCTAAGGCCTTATTCACCCGGGCGTGTCCGTTTTGCGCGCGCAAAAAACGCTGCGTTTTGCGCGCGCAAAAGGTCCGTGTGTCATCAGCATATGGTGTGCGGCTGCGTGATTTTCGCGCAGCCGGCATCATGATGACACTCTGGTTTTATGTTTACAAACAGAAAAGTACGTGGTGCTTTTCTGTTTTCATTCATTTATTTTACTACTGTAGCGCGCATCACCCAGAAGTGCTTCCGTGTGCGATTTGCACGCACCCATTGAAAATCACGCGCGTAACACAGAGGTATAACACGATTGAATAAGGCCTTAGAATGGATCTATGATGCGGTTAGTTCGGGTCATTAGAGAATGCGCCCATATTATGTTAAGAATCACTTTAAAGGCTATGTACACCTTTTGGAAGTATTTTTTATTTTTTTTATTAAATCCATGTGTTATGTATTTTTAATCAACTTTCAAATTGACTTTTATTTAAAAAAAAAAATATTACTTTTTAATCAGCTTCTAAGTATCCTGTATATGTAGAAGATGTAATGGCCACTGTTTGTTGTTGGTACGTATTCACTGTATGGCGCTGATATATTGGCTCTCTATGACAATCTTATGTGGAAATTGTATTTCACTGTTTTCTGACATTGTAGGGTGGCATTTTAAGGCGCTACATGCAGCTGTTATAAGGGCAGTATTACTCCCTATTTCCCTTTTTCAAACAAAAACATGGGCCTGTGTGTTGTCAAATGTTCCTTGTAACTATGACACTAATATCACACCTCTGACGGCCCCGGCCATGGATATCTGTGTTCTCGGCGACATCTTCCTCCAGGGAGACGCCGGCACTCACTTCCGGGTTCTCGGACCGTTTCCCAAGGGCGCCCGCGCGTGCACAGCCTTAAAGGGCCAGTACTCGTCCAGCTTTCATCACTCAATAATTAGCCCAAATGGCTGCTGGACTATAAAAAGGGCTCTGCCCACTGGTTCCTTGCCTGAGCGTTATTGTATACCTAAGTTTGTCTTGCAAATGGTCTCCCAGTGTTTTCCCGTTCCCAGTGTTACCCGTTCCTGCTATCTGTACCCTGCTATCGTATCTACAGTGAGAGTCAAGTCGTGTCTTCCGCTGCATCTACTGACCATCTACTGTGAAAGTCAAGTTGTGTCTCCGCTACTGTCTACATTGCCTCAGGTACCCGTTCTGGACTATAGACATTGTTTTGTACCTAATTGGCCAGCTGCTACCCTGCTACGCGGTACGGCCCAGTGGGTCCACACCCCGCGCCGTGACACACCAATTAAGGAACAAGAATTTCTCTCCTTTTCATTTGTCTGGGATACACTTAGTTTAGAAAACCAGAGAACACTATATTAAAATGGAACCAGATCAAGACATTCTCAGATATAACAAGTTAGAAATTGGCGGTGGTGCAAGCTATATAACATGACAATCAAGGGAGGAAGGGAACTGCTAACATTAAAAAAAATCTTTAATACCTACTGTACCATGCCAGCTGTATTTACCAGAACAGCTTGTTGATGGCACAACTTCCAGGCTGATCTTCAGCTGTTCTTTTTTTTTTTTTTTTTTTGTTTGAATATAGTGCTTATTAAAAATGCTTCTTCACCAGTCTATGAAATTATCTGCACAAGGGCTTGACAGCTAAGATATTGTTACTTGCTTAACATTTGTATCAATTGTCGTGTCTACATGTATTGTTTTGCAGCCCCTATAATGTTAATATGTTTAAAAATAGGGCTGGCCTCAGGTTGGTTGGTGCCATGTGCAGTACCTTCTATTGACATATCACCTAGGGTGTACCATATAGTACCCACATAATACAATCATATAGTGTGGAATAACACAGACCAATTAATAATTTGGGTATGAAACTGCATTCTGAGCAGCTGTCTTTCCATAGATTCAGGCAAAAATTGTTGTATCCAGGGTGCAAACTCCAGTTGCCCAGGCCATCAGGGCCAGTGGTGTCCACTTCAGTAAAGATAGGTGGGGTAACACACTCCTAAAGGCCCTATTACACCGGACGATTTTGGGTGTTGCAGCGAGCGCCGATCAACGAGACAGCTCACTTGTCCCCATACATTATTATCATGTCGGCTTCGCGTCTCGGGGAGATGTGCTGCCGAGAACTATAATATTTCAGTTTAAAACGATACGATCAGCAAATGATCGAGCGTTTTCCCTGAACGATCATTTGCCTGATAATTGTCCAGTGTAAAACCCCCTTAAGGCCTTACCATCCTGTTGCCTTGTAGGACTAGAGTCCTGAGTTCAACTCTAACCAAGGGACACATCTGTATATTGTTTGCATAGTTTTTCTTTCCACATTCCAAAAACATACTGATGGGTTACTTGGCTTTTTTGACATTGGCCTCATTGTGTATGTGTGTGTGTGATCGAGACATTACGGTAGATTGAAATCTACATTAGAGACCGAGACTGGTGTAAATGATGGCTACAGTGCTGCAGATATAAATATGGTTTCTAATAATAAACTTTGGTTAGTCAAGTAAAATTATGATAGATCGATAAAGGGTTAAACAAGTTCTATCTAAACGTATATAGGTCTCAGTGAATAGTCATTGAGTTCACAGCCATGATAATTCTCTGAAAGTCCACAGACATTACAGGGATTCCTATCTACTTTCTGAATGGGTCTACAAAGTGGGAAGATACTGTGAAGTCCCCCAAATTCTGGTTCATGGGGCTTTGCAGTGATCACTGGTTTAACCATTTATGGATGTCTTATAGATGACCATCTGTGACATATATGCAATTTTAATAAATACATCATTGGTTGCTATTAGTTACTCCAAATCTGCTGTTTAGCATATATAATGTTAATGATCCATCCCCAATGTCGGATTGCAGGACATTACAGCCCATGTTTGGTATTCGTGCCGCAGTGAAATAACGTAAGTCCTGCTGAATTCTCTTTGCAATGCGTTGCATTTTATGCCTTTAGGTAGCACTAAAGAATTCTATTGAATACGACAAATTTCTTGTGTTTAGTTGACAATAAATTTTAGAAATGAAGAGCTACAAGATTTGTAGTAAATCCTAACTGCCAGCTATGGTTCTTTTTATCTGAATCTATCTATTTTTCTGCTCTTGAAATAACCAGACGGCCGTAAAGTCATACTTTTGTTTTATTGCAGCTCATGAACAATCAATGCGTTGCTCTTTTTATGGTGCACAAATCATCAGATACTATAATTAAATTTATTTGTGCATGATGGCGGCATCATTTTTTTATAAACATTGAGAGGGGTGACATGCTGTGTCTTTAAGATCTGTCAATATATTAGGTTTAAAAGAGTCTTTTACTCTGACAGGAGGAAAAAATAATAAATAATAAACCGGCCCTAGTTACTATTATAAAATGTATTTTGGATTGTGCTCTTGCTTCATACCGCAATAATTTATATATGCTTATTTAAGGAAGTACAAATAAAGCATTTCCAGAAAAGCATGCATGCTTTTCTATGACTAATAAGAATAGAAAATCTGATGTACCGTTTGCATCACTTGTCCAATATATCTTTAAAAAAATCTATAGAGAAGACACGCGTCCTTAAATCTGGATGCCTATCAGATGTCCTTAGAGTGGCTGTCCTGGTTTAAAAAAAAGAACGTGATTTTTTTTCAGAAACCGTGCCACTATTCATAGAGTGTATCTGGTATTGCACTCCATTGAAGTGAACATGGCTGAGCTGCAATACCAGACGCTTCCCTTTGACAAAAGTGGCGCTGTTACTAGAGAGAAAAAACTGAAACATTAGATCCTTTTTCCTAATTCTGGAAAAACTCTAACTTCGAAAGTAGTTGTGGAGCTAAAATAATAAACATACACATATTTAGCTTCTTTAGCAATGTAACTATGTGCTCCAGGGTACCACACTGACATAACGCTGGTGATTATCGCACAATTACATTAGAATGTATATGCAGATTCCATATAGTGTAATAATGCCTCTAAGGGCCCATGCACACGAACGTAAAAACGCCCGTAATTACGGGCCCATAGACTTCTATTGGCCACGGGTACCTCCCCGTATGCTTACGGGAAGGTGCCCGGGCCGTTGAAAAATATGGAACATGTCCTATTTCAGGCTGTAATTACGGCACGGGCAGGCCCATAGAAGTCTATGGGGCTCCCGTAATTACGGGTGGCTACGTGTGTGCACCCGTAATTACGGGAGTGTTGCTAGGCCACGTCGGGATAGTCACTATCCAGGGTGCTGAAAGAGTTAACTGATCGGTAGTAACTCTTTCAGCACCCGGGACAGTGACTACCGCTGGTGTTAATAGTATTAAAAGTTAACTTTTCATCCCATTTGCCACTGCAGCCAATCACAGGCTGCAGCGGTCACATGGACTGCCGCGTCATCCAGGGAGGTCGGACTGGATGTCAAAAGAGGGACGTGTCACCAAGACCACGGTCGGGGTACGTATGGACTTCTTTTACTTTCAATAGCTGCGGAAACTCTACCCGAAAGAGCTGCCCCTTCTCTCTATCCAGCACTGATAGAGAGAAGGGGCTGCCGATTAGTGCAGAGAAAACTGGTCCGTAAATACGGGTGGAATACTGGTGACAATGGACCCGTATTTACGGGCACCGGTCCGTAAATACTCGTTTAATAAGGGTCGAATACGTGTGACAAAGGACCCGTATTTACGTCAGTATTTACGGGAGGAAAAAAATGTGTTTGTGTGCATGATGCCTAACTTAAATCTATAAAAGGGGAGCATGAAATCGCAATTTTTCAGCAGCGGTTTTACCTGTTGATTTAGTGTTAAACATTGATTATAGTAAAGTATACGTTCACCTGCAGATTTCCAGCAGTTTTTTTTCTGCGTCTCCTCTGAAAGAACCGCAACAAAATAAATTTGTTGCAGAATTTCTGCTCCCCATTGAAGTCTATGTGCCAAACACGCAGCATCTCCGCACAGAACATGCAGCAAAAAATTGACATGTTGCGGATTTGAAAGTCGCACCGCAGAACACTTTCTGCATGACTTTCCTGTGTTTTTTTTCCGCAGCGTGGGCATGAGATTTTCTACATCTCATTCACATTGCTGCTACTGTAAACACTGCGGAATTTCCTCACAGAATTCCATTGCAGAACTCTGAAGAATGAACGCTACATGGGAACCCGGCCTTAGGGTGCCTTATTAAGATTCTGTATAACTCGGAGCTTGTACTTAGCCATAATACAGCCATGTGCATAAGGCCGATTACTAAAGCCTATCTATTTCTGCATCAATGAAACTGGAATGATTTCAGTCAAATAACTGCTTTATATCAGTTACCAGAGATTTAATTTAGTCACTAATAAATTTACTGCATATTTCTATATTTGATAGGAAATTTTGTAGGCAAATATGCATAGGTCTCACTCTAAGGGCTTATTTACACGACCACTGTTTACATCTGTGACGGCCGTTCAAACAAAGGCCATCACACAGACGCATGCATTTCAATGGCGTCGTTCATACGGCCGTTTTATCGGACCATGTGAGGGGTCCGTTGAAAGATGGAACATGTCCTATTTTCTTTTGTTTTCACGGATCCTTAGATGGACTCAAGCCTATGAGGGATCCGCGGAAACGGGTCCCGCACGGGTGCAACTTGGATGTGAAAAACAGCCGTCTGAGTTTGCACTCGTTCGTGTGAATAGGCCTCAAGACACACTACATTCTGTCAATGATGGATCTAGCAGAGCAGACACACATAATTATTCTACATTGGGTTAATTGGGTGGATGAGCCCATATGTGACTAGCTATTAGTGTAAGAATAAAATCAGTCATTTGAGGGTTAAAATTACCATAACCCAAGTTATGGCGATCTCAATCCGCAGTGTATCTCAGGCACTCAAGAACATTTCAATGTATATGCCGCCTGACCTAGAGATCACTTGGACTGGATGTACCATGGTCACTGAATAAGCTTTTGTGTGAGTCCTTAATGCAGATGAAAGCCTTAAATGATGGCGATACATTGACTACAGGAGGCTCGAATTCAGCTGTTCACTTCCCGTCTCTTGATAAAAGGAGCTTACCCTTCTTTCTGTAGGTTGTCATACTTGATATTAGTTTATAGGTCATAAACCTGTTTATAGCTGCTTTAATAGAACTTCAAGTTGACTTCATTTTTACAATTCTAGGCATACTTCGCCTTATTGGATTCCACCGGTTGAATGTCATTCTACTTTGATTTTTCTTTGTCCTTCAGCATTCCTGTGATTTAAAGGACAAGGATAAAACAAGTCCTATCAGCATTCTGTAAATGAACATGCTATATTTAATGTCAGGTCTATACGGATAAGTACACCTTATTATGACATAAGCCCTATATGTGGTAATATCGGCATTATTACTTTATCTTCTGAAGATCCCAATATGCAGATGTCGCTGAATTTATTGTGTATGTGGCACAAATAAATCATTTTAATAACGCTATAGACAACAGTATGAGAGATCTCAATCTCAAAAATTGCGTATGATAAGCCCGTCTGATTTGATGTAATATTGAATAAGGTTTGAAGGTAAAAAAAATTCAAAACTCAATCGTATAATGTTGAATGCAATTTTAATAGAACCCTATGGGGGGGATTTCACGTACGCATGCAATTTCATGCAACCCCATAGGAAAGCATTGCATGCGATATCCGGTGACATCACATTATGATCTAATATACATTAGTGTGATAATCATGCAAGATTTATCACCGTTACTTAAACCCTGACCTTATACACAATATCTAGATTGGTGTCTCAAAGGGAAACACGCCAAAATAAGGTGGAATATGCTACGCATTTAGCAATTATGTACATATTAAAAAATAATTTACAATTATTCACATATATTTTACCTGTCTGAGTACATACATACAAACATACATATATTGCCTGGGGACATTTTTGAGATCGATGCTTAGAAAGTGGGTTTTCCAATCAATTTAAGGCTGAATTCACCATATCTGTGGTGCACGTTTGTCATCTACACCATAAAGATCTCCCTTTGTATAAGTCTAACATGCCATACTCTCTATCAACCAAATATGCCAAAATGTGTCATATATATATATATATATATACATATACATTCACACACTTATATACTGCGAGGTATACAATTTTTTCAATGAGAGTTAATGACAGACGTATACAACTGTTGCATATGTCAGGGGCATATGTTCAGCATGTACGTGGTGTGTACCTAGCCTTCCAAAAATACAAAACCAGCATTTCACAATACACTAAAATAGAATTTTATACATGAGTGGCCAAGTTTGTTTTTGTATCAATGCCTATACAATGTGTAAATATATTTTATGGTAGGTATATTTGAATTATAAGGTGTATAAATGCATTATTTCTACAGAGCGGATTTAATTTTACTTTATAAGGACACTTTTTTGGCAGTATTTTGGTCAGAATTTGGAGGCCAGAACCAGGAGTGGAACATAAACCGGGAAAAAGTATAATGGAAAGATTTGCACCTCTTCTGCATTTTGGACCCACTCCTAATTTTGGCACATACAGACCGTGTGAAAGTGGCCTATAGCGGTCCATCGAAAAATCTTACATTGAAAAGGATACATTTTCAATTACAATACTAAGTCATTTGCGGAACCAATTAGAAATCCTTTATGAAATATTATTGAAGTTACTTGGAGAAACCACACATAAAAGGAATGTATTGATATCATAGCATTTAGAGAAGTTTCTGTACATTTTCAGGGTTTTGTTTTTATACCTGTGTGCTTTAATTATCCTAGAAGAACTGCTTGCAAATATTCAGAAGCTTACATAAAAAAATATACAAATGACTATAAGTGGACGCTGCGCTCTGACCTTCATGTATCTAATGGGGCTTCACACTGAACCTGAGGTTATAGGATATCAAATATTAATACTGCCTTCTCCACGATTATTATCATTATTTTATTGCCCTGGAGCTCCTGGTTACCAAGAACCACACTTCTCCCCAAGAAATAAATTATGCAGGCGATGCACATTTTAATAAATTCCCCCCATTCTTGAGTCATTGCTCTAAGACACAACACCGTCTGTCTTAGTGGTTTTCAAAACCAACAGAACATAAATGATCAGAACTGTTAACAGTATAACTTCATGATTATATGACTGGAGCACTGAAATGTTAGTCAATGGTTAAATCGATTTCCTAAATATAGCTCAAATAGCAGAGAAGTCTAAGGGTAGATCTACACGTAAAAGCTGCACCACTACCCCACTGCGCCGCAAAAACAGCTGTGCCTTTGTCACGTCCATTCTACCTAAGGGATCCTGGAAATGCTATTATGGAAAACCCTATTGTATACATGCAGACTTAGGCCTCATGCACACGACCGCAAGAGTTTTTAGTGTCCACAAACACGGATGCATTTCCCTAGCTGTCCGCAATTGGGGGAGTGCCCATAGACTTCTATGGGTGAGTCTGTGCCGTAATTGCGAACAAGAATAGGACATGTTCTATATTTTGCTGATCATTTAACGGCCCGGACACACATCCAAAAATATACGGAAGGGTGTCCGTGGCCTATAGAAATGAAGAGGTCCGCAATTTCATCCGTAATCACCTGATCCCTAATTATGGATGACAATTACAGTTGTGTGCATGGGGCCTTACTGCGATATTACCGTGAAAGGGTGTAAACCATATGGCCGTACCCATCCCATAGAAATGTAGATTGTACTTCATGCTGTACTTCTGTTTGCCCTCAACTTCATACGGCGTAACAGGAAGTTTTATGTATGCGTCCACTAGAAAAAAGCTTAGTATTGTAATAAATAAATTTAGTGACTAGCACGATGTGATGCGGCCAGCGCCACACTAATGAGTGGTGATGCCGGCACTAAAGACAGATAACATGGCGCGCACGCTGTAAAGCGCAACCATGTTTGTGGTCTTCAGTTCCTGCTGCTCATTAGTAGAGCACCGGACACCTCACATGCTGATCGTGTGGGCACAGAAAGTGTGCGCGCACGACCAGGCGCAAGGGCAATTGCTGTAATACACAGCTGCAACTCCGTTCTTACTACAGATATCAGAGAAATCTCTGATCTCCACCGTTATCCCCTCTGACACACAGGATCCCCCTGTAATCTATCACACCTAAGTTATGGGGGAAAAAAATGAGTACAATTATATTTAATAGAATTTAATGTAAAAAAAAATATCTCTCCCCAAAAAATCAAAAATCACTTTTTTCATTAAAAATCACATGGCTATATCGACAGAAAAAGATATGGCTCTCAGAATGCAACGACACAAAAAAAAACAATTTTTTCTCTATAAAACATGTTTTTATTGTCTAAAAGTACTAAAACATAAATAAACTATACATATTTGGTATCAAATTCGTACCGATTCATGGAATAAAGTTAACATATTTTTACCGAATGGTAAACAATAAAGAAAACAAATACCAGAGGTATGTTCACACGGCTTATTTTCGGCTGTTTTTTGGGCCGTAAACGGTCGAAAAAGTCGGGAGGAGCACGCCTCCAAACATCTGCCCATTGATTTCAATGGGAAAAACGGCGTTCTGTTCCGACGGGGCGTCTTTTTACGTGCCCGTTTTGAAAAACTGCTGCGAAAAAGTAGTGCATGCCACTTCTTGAGCCGGCCATAAAAAACACAGTGAAAAAGGCAAGTGGCTAAAAAAACTTCTGAAAATCACGAGCTGTTTTCTCTTGAAAACACCTCCGTATTTTCAGATGTTTTTTGCTAAGCCATGTGAACATACCCTAATGGTGGAATTGTTGCTTGTTGTATTCCCTGCCAAAAAAGTAGTAGTAGTAGTATCCCTATTAATACTGTGTTATTGGTAGAATTATTATTATGAAAAATAATCTATAAAAATACCTAATACTATTAATGGTGACATAATAACATAACCCCCAAAAATTTAAATATCCGATATTTCATCCCAATATTTACTAGATTACTGGTGGAATTATTATGAATTATAGAAAATGTAATTATTTAAAAAATATAGTAATATTAAATGTTAACAGTGGCCTAATAATGTGACTGTTAATATCATTTTATATTATTTTTTTGTACTTTAACCCCTTAATGACCGCCAATACGCCTTTTAATGGCGGTCATTAATGGGCTTTATTCTAGGCAGTCGCCTTTTCACGGCGGCCTAATCAACTACCTGCACGGGTGTCCCGTTCAGGCTGGAGCGGGCTTCTGCTCCAATGGTAGCGATCGAAGTTTACTTCGATCGCGACCGTTTAACCCAGGGGCGTCGCTAGCACCGGGGCCCGAGCCCCAGATCTTTGAACCCGGTGACCAGGATCCCCGGGTGACTGCCGCTACATAGGCCACAGCGGTCGCAATTGCGAACTGGCCGAGGCCCCCGCACCGCGTCTATAGAAACTTACTATAGCAACTGGGGCCTATGTCCTAAAATACATGGGCAACCTGTTACTATAGTAATACCACTATACTTCCCCTCCTTCCCGAGCACAGAAGTCCTGACGTCTTCTGGCATCATGACATCACGACGCTGTGGCCGCGCATGACATCACGACGCTGGATGGTGTCAGGACATCCGATGCACCGAAGAGCTGGGTAAGTGTAACATCATTACTGCCTGCTGGGGTCCTGTATCTAAGCCTGCCTTGTGGTAGGCTCAGATACAGGTTCCAACAGACCGCATCACACATGGGCTTAGATACAGGGCCCATGTGTGATACCGTCTCTTGGACCATGTATCTAAGCTTACCACAAGGCAGGCTTAGATACAGGAACCCAGCAGAGAGTAATCTTAGACTGTAAAAGATTACTGTCTGCTGGGGCCCTGCTTAGAAACAGGGCCCATCAGACAGGATCATACATGGTGTGATCCTGTCTGCTGGGCCCTGTATTTAAGCCTACCACATGGTAGGTTTAGATACAGGGCCCATGTGTGATCCTGCCTGATGGGCCCTGTATCTAAGCCTACCTCATAGTAGGCTTAGATACAGGGCCCCAGCAGACCGTAATCTTATACAGTATAATAAAATAGTTATGGCGATGCAAAATAAAATAATTTTAGTTCAAAAGTGTTTTTATTCTGCAAAAGTAGTAAAACATAAAAAAAAGAAGATACATATTTGGTATCATCGTAATCGTACCGACCCATAGAATAAAGGTACGCACGGTAAACAGCGTAAATTTAAAATCCATAGAACGATTGCTAAATTGCTGGGGTTTTTTATATCCCCCCCCCCCCAAAAAAAACAACTTAATAGATAATTTATATATACACCAAAACGGTGCCTCATACAGCCATGTCCACGTGAAAATAAAAAAGTTATACTCTTTGAATTTGACGATGGAAAAACTAAATAAATTGCTTGGTCATTAGGGCCCAGAATGCAAGCAGGGGGAAAGGGCTAATAATATCATTTGTGTAATTATTTTAAATAATAATAGAGTGTCAGTCTATTAGAGTTAGACCCGTGCACGATACTCTCCGGGCGTCATGCGGTTGCCACGGCAACAGTACCACCCAGCGTGCAGGAGCGTTTTTCCATGCCCGACGTTAGCTTGGGCGGGAGAGTGTAACTGGACTGACACTTTATAACACCATTATAATAATAATTTAACATCAATTATCTAATAAATATAATCTTACTTACTCTGGTTTTTACAGTGTTTGTCACAATGCTGGCTCAGGGAGGGGTTGGGGCCTCTTAAGTGACGTCACGCCGGTGACTTCATAAGGGGGGCACACACTGTGCATGCTTGCTATTACCTACTTACTGAGCAATTAGCACAGGACTGCTGGACAGCTTCTGTATATTTCAGATGCTCAGCAGAATTGAAGCCGCTTAGTGCGGCTGCGCTGCCTGCTCAATACAAGTATAGCAACCATTTGCAATCCGGAGTCCTATAAGGCTATGTTCACACAGGGCGGATACGATGAGTAAAACTACACCGCATATCCGCCCTGGTCCCCACAGGGAATTCCGGCCGAAAAAACGCATCAAATTGTGGTGCAGTTCTTCGTTGCAGAAAACCGCACGTAAATAAAAAAAAAGCCTATAGTCATGGCGGCGCATCCCTCTTGACATCCTGCTGCCCGGCTTCCTGGGATGACTTCATCTCATGTGACCGCTGCAGCCTGTGATTGGCTGCAGCAGTCACGTGATGAAACATTATCCCTGGAGGCCGGGCTGGACGCAGAAGCATAGAGAGCTGGGTAGGTAAAAACTTTTTTTTCTGAGTTGTGATTTCTGTGGCGGAATTGCAGCTTTTCCGCTGCAAAAATCACATCATCTGCTAATTGTTGCGGGTTTTACCTCCTCATTGAATTCAATGGGGAAAACCGGCAACAAAGAACCACCAATTCCGCAGCATAAATTGACATGCTGCAGATTTTAAAAAAACTGCTCCGCAGGTCAATTTATGAAAGTTTTTTTCGGCACATTTTTTACGCAGCGTGTGGATGAGATTTGTTCAAAATCGCATCCACTCTGTTTCTACTGTATTACGCTGCGGGTTTTCTGTAATGAAATACGTTGCCGAAAATCTGCAGTATTTACGCTACATGTGAACTTACCCTATTATGGCATACTATGGAGCATTCCACTACTTTTTCTTCTATTGGATCTGTATGGAAATTGACAGAAAAAAAAGTAGGGTCCCATAGAATTCTATGGGTGACCTAACACGTCTCCCTACAACTTGGAAGTTGTGTGTTTCCGTAATACGACCACGTGCAAGAGGACTGAAGGTTACCATACACATTAGATGTATGTCGGCCAACCATATAATGCGTAAAGCAGTGTCCCTACTCTCCACCGTTGGCAGATATCTGGGGAAAGAAGGGTCGAGCCTGTTGAATTTCAAGATGCCCAATCCTTTTGTTTGTAAGAATATAAGCTGCTGCCAGACTATTCTGGCAGCGGCTTTCTCCCTTCTCCCTATTGAGAACACATGCACGTTCGGTCAACAAGAACGCGCGTGTGTATAGGTGGGCTCGGGAGGAACGAGTGTTCGGCCAACAACTATCTAAAGTGATCGGCCATATTTTGGAACATGCATAGGAAATTAAAATTGGGGGCATTTGAAAGTAAACTATGAAGTACAACACAGGAGAGCGCAGCATGCCGTGCTATTTTTATAGTAAAGAAAGAGGTGCTATGAAATGAGCCTGTTGTGATCCTAACAATATTTGATTGTTTATTTATGCCTTACGAACAACATTGTAATCTCCGTGGCCAGCTTGCATGATTTTAAAAATTACACAAATATATATATATATATATATATATATATATTGTGAGGGTTTAGCATCAGGAGAGGTTGGTACAGCGGTTTCTTAGTAGCCAGAGACAGGGACACCGTGCATTAAAAGTCATAACAGGGCTTTGCCTGTGTTTTTATTCTTGTCAAAGAAACAGCCTCTTGTACAACAAGGCAAAATACAAAATCCTGCTCGTCTGAGCACTAACTAAACAAGATATTATCTAACTATACCAAGTGCCTTCCTACCAGGCACTGGACACAAAGTAACACAGGTCTTTACTCACATAGCATACAGGCTACTCCAGCCTTAGTAGTCTCCAGTCTGAGTCAGGGGTGAGACTCCCACACACTGTGTCTGCACCTTTTTATACACAGGCTACAGGTGCAGCTAATTGAGCAGCAGCCTTGTCCTACAAACAGAGATGGACTAGGGATTGGGGAACCCGCCCTGCTCTTCTCCAATCCATCTCCAGGCCCTTTTTTCCGGCTTTTCCTTAAGCCGAGATTGGAAAACTAGAGCTTTCTATTGCAAGAACTACTCATTCCCTGGAGCCTAGGATACATATGACAGGATTCTAGGGGAAATATACCTTCCCTCAATGACTTTACCTGTCACTGTCTCACAATATATATATATATATATATATATATATATATATATATATATATATATATATACACACAGTGAAGGAAATAAGTATTTGATCCCTTGCTGATTTTGTAAGTTTGCCCACTGTCAAAGTCATGAACAGTCTAGAATTTTTAGGCTAGGTTAATTTAACCAGTGAGAGATAGATTATATAAAAAAAATTAAAAAAAATCACATATTCAAAATTATATATATTTATTTGCATTGTGCACAGAGAAATAAGTATTTGATCCCCTACCAACCATTAAGAGTTCAGCCTCCTCCAGACCAGTTACACGCTCCAAATCAACTTGGTGCCTGCATTAAAGACAGCTGTCTTACATGGTCACCTGTATAAAAGACTCCTGTCCACAGACTCAATTAATCAGTCTGACTCTAACCTCTACAACATGGGCAAGACCAAAGAGCTTTTTAAGGATGTCAGGGACAAGATCATAGACCTGCACAAGGCTGGAATGGGCTACAAAACCATAAGTAAGACGCTGGGTGAGAAGGAGACAACTGTTGGTGCAATAGTAAGAAAATGGAAGACATACAAACTGACTGTCAATCGATATCGATCTGGGGCTCCATGCAAAATTTCACCTCGTGGGGTATCCTTGATCCTGAAGAAGGTGAGAGCTCAGCCGAAAACTACACGGGGGGAACTTGTTAATGATCTCAAGGCAGCTGGGACCACAGTCACCAAGGAAACCATTGGTAACACATTACGCCGTAATGGATTAAAATCCTGCAGTGCCCGCAAGGTCCCCCTGCTCAAGAAGGCACATGTACAGGCCTGTCTGAAGTTTGCAAATGAACATCTGGATGATTCTGAGAATGATTGGGAGAAGGTGCTGTGGTCAGATGAGACTAAAATTGAGCTCTTTGGCATTAACTCAACTCGCCGTGTTTGGAGGAAGAGAAATGCTGCCTATGACCCAAAGAACACCGTCCCCACTGTCAAGCATGGAGGTGGAAACATTATGTTTTGGGAGTGTTTCTCTGCTAAGGGCACAGGACTACTTCACTGCATCAATGGGAGAATGGATGGAGCCATGTACCGTCAAATCCTGAGTGACAACCTCCTTCCCTCCACCAGGACATTAAAAATGGCTCGTGGCTGGGTCTTCCAGCACGACAATGACCCGAAACATACAGCCAAGGCAACAAAGGAGTGGCTCAAAAAGAAGCACATTAAGGTAATGGAGTGGCCTAGCCAGTCTCCAGACCCTAATCCCATCGAAAACTTATGGAGGGAGCTGAAGATCCGAGTTGCCAAGCGACAGCCTCGAAATCTTAATGATTTACAGATGATCTGCAAAGAGGAGTGGGCCAAAATTCCATCTAACATGTGTGCAAACCTCATCATGAACTACAAAAAACGTCTGACTGCTGTGCTTGCCAACAAGGGGTTTGCCACCAAGTATTAAGTCTTGTTTTCCAAAGGGATCAAATACTTATTTCTCTGTGCACAATGCAAATAAATATATATAATTTTGACTATGTGATTTTCTTTTTTTTTTTTTTATATAATCTATGTCTCACTGGTAAAATTAACCTAGCCTAAAAATTCTAGACTGTTCATGACTTTGACAGTGGGCAAACTTACAAAATCAGCAAGGGATCAAATACTTATTTCCTTCACTGTATATATATATATATATATATATATATATATATATATATATATATATATATATATATAAAACAATGCTGTAATAACAGTCAATTTCAGCACAAATAGCCCAGTGCAATACAAACACTACTTTCCATCAAGGAACACATATGTAATCCAATTTCATGTTCATCTGCTGTGTACTTGAGTGTAAAATTGTACTTTACACTAGCAGCAAGTCAGACTCCTGCTTTCCTTCGACACTGCATTTCATAAATACTAAATAATTCTCGCTGAGATCGTTCCTGCAAAGTTTGTTAATCTCAGTAAAAATATATATAGCAAGTATTTACTTTGTAAAGTAAAGAAAAAAATGCATGCATATGTTTAACTATGTTTGAAAAGAATACTAAAACTAAAGTAAATGATCTATTAGTCACTCTTATTAGCCATTTAATGCTGGTCAGGGTCCAGTTCAGAGAACCTCCAGAAATTTTTATATTTTGTGAATAATATTAGCAGTTTTTTATGTACTTTTATAAACTGTGGATTTACATTTAACTAACTTAGGCTTCGTTCACATCTGCGTCAGGGCTCCATGAATGAAACCCAAACTGAAACAAACGGAAACTTTTCGTTTGCATTACCATTGATTTCAATGGTAACGCGTCCGTTGCAAATGGTTTCCATTTATCACCGTTCTGTAAGGTTTCCGTTTTGACAGCAGTCGACTACCCTATTGATTCCAAATGGAAACCATATGCCATGAATGAGTTACCGTTGAAATCAATTGTAATGCAAACAGAAAGCTATGGTTTCCCTTTGTTTCAGTTTGGGTTCCGTTCATGGGTTCCCCTGATGGAAAGTTCCGACAGAACCCATGAACGGTGCCCCGACGCAGGTGTGAATGAATCCTAAAAAAGCAGTGTAGCGAGTAAAACCCACCTCAAACCCAGCCCAATCCACATCCATATGCAACCAGTTTCCTTTGTGCCCTCACACAGCAATAGTGCCCTCCTTCGGGTATCAAACAGTAATACTGCTCCTTTATGCCCTCTTTGTATAGCACACAGTAATAGTGTCCCCCAAATAGTGCCCCTTCACCGTAATGATGCCTATTAGTTCCCCACATACAGTATCATGCCCCAATAGTGCCTGCACACATTATGATGCCCCTTTAGTGCCCCCACACAGTATAGTGCCCTCATTGTGGCCACACACAGTATCATGCCCCCATAGTGGCCCCACATAGTATAATCTCCCCATAGTGCCCCCACATAGCATCACGCCACATAGTGCCCCACATACACAGTATTATGCCCCCACACAGTATAATACCACAATAGTGCCCCCTTTACAGTATCATGCCCCCATAGTGCATTCACAGACAGTATCATGCCCCCATAGTGCCTCTCCCACATAGTATAACGCCCCATAGTGCCTCCCACACACAGTATAATGCCATATAGTGCCTCCTAACACAGTATAATGTCCCAACAGTGTCCTCACACACCGTATAATTCCCTTATACAGTATATTCCCCTACAGTATAGAGCTTCCATAGTGCCCTATACACACAGTGTATTGCCCCATAGTGCCTCCCTAAACAGTATAATGCCCCATAGTGCCTCCCCACACAGTATCATGATCCTATACTGCCTCCCCCACATAGTAGAATGCCCCAATAGTGTCCACACACCGCAAAATTCCCCTATAGTGCCCCCACAGTATAATGCCCCCATAGTGCCCTCTACACAGTGTATTGCCCCCATAGTGCCCTCTATAGCGTATTGCCCCCATAGTGCCTCCCCACACAGTATAATGCCTTCATAGTTCCTCTCCAAACAGTATAAAGCCCCCACAGTGCCTCTGCACACAGTATAATGCCCCATAGTGCCTCCCTACACAGTATCATGCCCCCATAATTCCTCCACAAACACTATAATGCCCGCACAGTGCCTCCACACACAGTATAATTCTCCCACAGTGCCCCAAACACACAGTAAAATGCCCCCATAGTGTCTCCTAAAAATGATAAAATAAATACTCACCTGGCCCCACTCAACAAATGGAGGAGATTTTTCTGCAGGTCTCCTCTGGTCTGTGCTACCGTATGTGTGGCTAGGCGCAGACAGGCACAATGAGGTCACTGCATCGCTCCCGTCTGCGCCAAGCTGATTGCGGCAGGCTTCACAGAGAGAATGGTGGAGCAGGGAGCTCACTACTCCCTGCTTCACCACTTTTTTCAACTGAAACTGCATCCTCAGGACGCAGATCAGTTGAAACCAGGAGATGCCGCAGGCCTCCCAGCACAGCGGAAGATCTGCCAGAAGCCGGCAGTGTCCCGCTGGATCTGGGATTGTTGAGAGACATGAGATAGGTAGATTGATAGGTAGATAGATAGATAGATAGATAGATATGAGAGATAGATATGAGATAGATAGATATGATATAGATAGATATGATATAGTTTTCTCACAGCAAATTATATTCGTGTTCTGTACCATAATTTACAGCATTTTATATCAGTACACAAATATTTAAGGGGATTAACTTGTCCATAATATTGTACAATAGAAGGGTTTATTATTTCTCTTATATACACAAAAAAAACTGTTGGAAAAATCATAAATATTACAACTAATATAAATGTAACTCATAGAAGTTGTAACTAATGTTTCTAACTGATTTTTTTTATGGATACATTTGCACTATTTTGTGTTTTTATTATAGATGTGAATAATATATATATATATATATATATATATATATATATATATATATATATATATATGTGTGTGTGTGTATTTATTTTTTGTATTTGAACTTGCATTTGAAATTATTGAAATGAATTGGTAACTTTTTCTTCCAGATTGTAGATAGATATACTTTATGTTAAATTTAGATATAAACTAACACACTTTATTTATTGTACATGTTCTCGTTTTCATGTCCCCTCCCAGAAGCCAGGTTGCTATGGTAGCACAGTATGCAGACTGTTCAGTAGATGTAATCAGGATTGTTTTTATCTCTTTAATTTAGAATGAAAGTGTGAGTGTGTGTAATGGAAAACTACAAGGGAATACACATGTCAAGGACAATACAGCAACAGCACCTAACGTGTATGAGATCATTTGTCTCCTAATTTTTAGCAAGATGCTTCAGAAAAAGAATGTGTACGTACGTCTGTAATGTCTAGCTGTTCCTATCAGAAAATAAAAAATTCACAATAATGGTAACCATTAATATTCATTAATACATTAAAGGGTTCTCTAGAATTTGACAAAATGTTAGTTAAATTGAGCACAGGATGTGCTTCCAGTTTGTAATATATGTTTGGCACAGATGTTTGTAAAGTCATAGCCCCCTTGCCTGCTTTTAGGGCCCAAATTACTGCCAATTATTACGGGAAGTTCACACGCGGCAGATTCGTGGCAGAAATTTCTGTAAAATAATGTGTTTTATATATGTGAATAGGGTTGTTTCTGAAAAAAATCTGCTTGAACATACCCTTATATGTGAGCACATTATTTGATTTATTTGTCAAATTCTGAAGAACTATTAAACGCTTTTAGGATACAGCCAATTTCGGCCTAGAGGACCAAGAGATTTTTTTCCGTTTTGTCTCCCGCATGCCTACATCCACAATTTTTTCATTTTTATGTTTACATATCTATATCAAGACTTTTAGTTGAGTGATGAGTTATTAGGTGTTATTTTTGGATACATATAAGTTCTATTTTATATGAATTCTAATTGTGGGGGTTATGCACAAACTTTATTTAAAAAATGTTTAGTTTATATATATATATATATTTATTTTTTTATTTTTTTTAAGGGGATATTTAATTATGCCAGTGCCCACGCGATAACCTGAAGGAAATAGTAAATCAAGTTGCTTGAACTACATCAGACCCTTGACACACTATAATATCAAGGTGTGGAAAGTGTTTACATTTCTTACAAGTGCAAAGAAAGATTCTAATGGGCAGAATCTAAAGCTTGACCATAGACATATATAGATGGCCAGATATCTTACTGACACCAAATATTGGTTAGACGTTCCATCTATGGAACCTCTGAGATATATCTCTACCATAAGTCACTTTTTAAAATCGATATTGAATCTGTCAAAAAAGTAATTGGCCCACATTGGTCAATGGATTTGAGCTATTTTTTTTTGTTTCATTTCACTCCAAGTTAGTGTCTAATCTGTTGTGCGACATATTTAACCATTTGCGCCAAACTGTGGCATTTGCACAATGCACCTAAAAGTGGGCATGGCTTACTGCTTGGCCAGGATTTAAACACATTTACGAAATGCAACTTTTTGTCCCAAAACAAAAGTCACAAGTGAGGAAAAAAGTCAATCTCTACTCCACACAGACCCTAGTGTAGAAGAAGTGGTGTTCTATAAGCCAGTGTAAAAGTGAATGGCAATAAATTTGCCAAGGGTCTACTTACCTTAAATGTAGGTCATAGTGTGCGGGCAACTTGAGATAACTGCTGTCTCAATCCCTCATTAACATACACAAGCTGCTTACAGCCTGACACTCTACTTGGGCATAACATTTCTTGAAGGGGGAAAAAAGCAACAATAAGATCTACCTTAAAAAAAAAACAAGCGTTTATGATCTGTTTCCCATAAGTTGATGCCTAACAGATGCTGGCAGATCCCAAATCACATAATTGTTAGCAGATCCCACTAAACGATTAAATCCACCAACATTAACTATAAGACCAGGCTCTCACGGCATATTTTCAGACATACTTCAGAGCATAACATTTATATTACACCTCCGAAATAAACCTGTCTATAGACCTCTTCCGATTGATAGAGGTCCCATAGTAAACATAAAAACAGTAAACCATCCTCTCTACTTCCGGGTTAATGTTACTAAACACTCATCCTGAGATGGGAGAGACTTGGCCTTATTTATCCCCTTCCCATGTAAGAGAAGAATGGTTGTTTTAGGACCAACTTATCCCTCCCTTGTTTGATAATCTTAACCCCTTGCCCGACATGTGCCGTGGATATATACAGAGCAACGCAACCTCTCTGGCCGGGGACTCCTGTCTTGAGAGAACACTTGATGTCACTGTCCATATATGGACAGTGAGGTCAGTGGCTTCTCCAGGAGCGAAATTCCTGGCCAGAGAGTTGCTGAGACTCTGATGGGATTCCGCGCCTGGAGGAGCCCTTAACGTCACTCTCCATATATGGATAGTGACATCAGGGATTCCCTCCAAGAGCGGAATCTCTGGCCAGAACATTGTCGACGCTCTGGCCAGGGATTCCACTCCTGGAGGGAGCCCCTGACGTCACTATCTATATATGTGGTCACTGGCACTATCTACAGAGGGCACTGTGGCACTACCTACAGGGTCAGTGTGGCACTATCGGGCATTATACTATATGGGGCAGCTAAGGGGGAATTATACTGTATGGGGGATTATACTGTGTGGGGGCAGCTATGGGAGCATGATACTGTGTGGGCTGAACCGGGTGTGTATGGGCGGGGTTACAGGTGTGGCTTAAAAGGAAAAAAAATTGCCACGGGTTGTCCCTCTTTGCAAAACGTGAAAGTTGGGAGGTATGCGCATGTCGGTGGGGGAGTATGGAGCGGGCTCTTATTTTTTTGTACAATAATTACTATATTTAACTATTTTAAACATTTTTTATTCTTCCCCCTGTATTGTACCAGAAATTGTCAGATTTCTGGTACAATACACTGCAATACTAATGTATTGCATTGCAGTGTCATTTGTACAGGCTACTGTTAAGCC
Organism: Rhinoderma darwinii; assembly: GCF_050947455.1. Lineage (NCBI taxonomy): Eukaryota > Metazoa > Chordata > Amphibia > Anura > Rhinodermatidae > Rhinoderma > Rhinoderma darwinii. Next base: position 316,273,030 of record NC_134687.1, on the reverse strand, counting down.
CTGGCAGGGCTTAACAGGAACAAAAAGAAGGCAGGCCTGTGGGCTTTCATTTGGCCCCTTGGCTGCCATGACAACCATTGGCACCCCACGATTGCGTTGCGGGAGGGGGGGCAATGGGCTTTTTGAGGGGGCCAACCTCCTCTTTCTAACACGGCATCTAAGTGGTTAAACTACCAGAATCCGAGCTCTCTGTGCCTGGCCATTCGTGAAATGTGTCAGCTGTAATACACAGCTCAGCGCATGTGCCTGTTTCATACTTCCACCCTCGCAGCAGGATGTACGGGCACGTCCTGGAGCATCAAGGGGTTAAAGCAGGCACCTGGAAATTTGAAAACAAACCGGAAATGTCCTAATGATTTCTAGTGAAGAGTGTTGCAGGCACTGTGCAGGAAGGGGAGGGGAGGCAAATACCATAGAAGCAGACCATGTGGCCTCTATAAGGACCATGGAGAGAGGGGGACACAGCCCCATCACCTTTGTTGGAACCTGTGCAGGATTCCCCTCTCCAGAGAAACTGCATTGTTAGGAAACAGAATGGTAAGAAATAGGCCACAGGGTCATGGAAAGGGCATGAAGTGGCAAAACAGCACCACAAAGGGGGTCCAGTTTGGTCTTTGCTACGGGGCTCTATATCTTCTAAGTACCCACTGGAAGCAGGCACTGAGGAGTTAAGCCGTCCCCATTACAGTACCATAAAGGGGATCCAGTTTGGTCTTTTCTATGGGGCTCTATATCTTCTCAGTGCCCACTGGAAGCAGGGACAGAGGAGTTAAGCCGTCCCCATTACCTGTTCTCAATGGTGTGATCTTGTGTTATTTCCCTCTAGCTGTATTATAGAGGTATTAAGGCACTTTTACACAGGCCAATGCTCGGGCAAACGAGCGATTATATGAACACCTGTTTCCGATCATTGCCCTGTCTAAGCAGGGCAACGATCAGCAGATGAACGAGCAAACACTCGTTCATCGGCTGAGCGTATCGTTTATGCTGCACGAAATATTATCGTTGTCGGCAGCAAATCTCCCTGAGTAAACAAGATGTGCTGCTGACATGATTGTAATGCATGGGGATGTGAGATTGTAGTAACGATCGATTGTCCCCATACATTATGATCATAGCTCCTCGTAAAAGGAGCAAATGAGCGCCGATCAACAAGCTATCTCGTTGATCGGTGCTTGTCGCTACGGCCGTTGTTACTGTTTAAAAGGACCTTTTCCTTTGTAATCCTGCCTGTTATGATAATGAGATGACTGCTAACAAGTAATCTGTACAGAACAGGAAGGGTCAGGCTATTGCGAGGCTCATTGGGCAGTGTGGAAACTGAGATATTTTCCAATAATTTATTTTGGGTTACAAGGGATATATATATAAAAAATAGAACAACAAGATAAAAATGTTATATTTAACATAACAACTTGATCTAAACTATCCGTTATTTTTTGACAATAATTCACCATTAAGATTGAAAATTCGCATACTTGAACACCTAAGCTATATAAGAAATTCCAACATCCAAAACATTTCAAATGCGGCAAGACATTTTATATTTTTCCATAAAAGAACAATAAATTCATTCCGTTGCTACGCAATTGAAAAAATCCGTAAATCCAAAAGAGGAGGAAATATAAAAGAAAAGATGCTACAAAGAGAAGCATATTGGATTTTCCGTCTCAAAACAAGAGTACCTGAAGGTCTTAACCTAAAAAGAGAGATCATGCACTACTACTGACCATAGAATAATGAGTTTTTAATCAATAAAAAATCCGACATGACACATCATTCATGTTATACAGATATTTTCATGACTATCACAATAAACAACACAACTTTTACGATAGCATGTTATAGCTACTCGTATATATCATAATTGAAAAATCATACGTTCAAAGTGATAAATATATATAGTAGATAACCAACATATATTTCCATACTCACTAGGTATGAACATATCACTACCTCTACATTTCTATTTAATACGTTTTTAACCTAGCATTATGTATCTACCCAGACACATAAGCTTTTTAGCAGACTTGTCATGAATTTTCATTAATTCATACTTATAACTTCCTTGATCGATATTTCCCTCGTTCTTCTTTTCCAAAATTTCCCATTCAATCATCATTCACACACAATCTGACTCAATGCGTTATAAACATAATCCCAAAAATGTATAAATAAACCACTGCATTCTCACCCGTCCGCGTACCAAAGAACAACAACAAATAATACGGACACATACAGTTCAAAAGCGATTTGCATATATATAAACTAATAATCAAAAGATACTTACCATCTTCAAGTTATTCAATCAATGAATCCAAAGATCGGGTAAAACTAGAGGCGGGCCCGAAGCTGCGCTCCAGCACCATGCATCCCTGGAACGCAATTAAAAACACACACCTGTGATCAAATACATTTAAACCAAGCATACACAGTCAGTTGTCTCATTCTAAGCCATGAATAAGGACGGAGACACCATCCGAAACGCGTAGGCTACCTACATTCAAATTTTTCATTGCAAGATATACCACATACGCTAATGAATAACCTCTTTTAATCAAGAACGAATAAAACTTGGAAAAAGTTTCCTTTTACCTCTGCCAGCGCTGGATCCAACCACTCTTTCCTACAAAACAGCATATTTTTATAAGTATATTGCTTTAATTATCTTGTAATGTTTCAGAATTGGTACAGAGCTGCAGTCAGAATTCTGCTAGCTGCTACTAGAACCAGTCCACAACTTGTTGACAGACACACCCCTAACAGCTTAGCTGAGCTCCTGCAATGCAATGCAAAGTTATTATTTTATGTAAGTTTTATCTATATGCAATCTCTGAAATAGAGAATTCAAAAGTGAATGCACACGTTACTATTGTAAAACTGGAATCCTATTCATAATATATTCTTGTCATATATTTTTTTTCTTTTACCCATTTTTAATAGTGTGTATAGGTATATTTTCTTTACTAGACAGCATTTGTCCCAGTAATAATTGATTGTGTAGTAGGTGCATAGTTTCCAATGTAGGGCATATTCATTTACTATAATGTAAAGCAGCCCTGGCTTGGCTAATGACATATGGCAGATGCACGGTAATACAAATAGCTACATAATTTATGTTCTCTACACATGCAAAACATTGATGAATGACCCACACATATTTTTCTTTCTTCAAAGTCAGTATGTGCTTACTGTACTGTACTTTGTAAAATGTTTGTACAAATATCCAGCAAGGCTTATAGAATGTAACAAGCCTATTGACCAGATTTCCAAGTTCTAGCTCATTTTCGTGTATGTGTTTGCAGCCGCATCTCAGAAGTTGAAGTGGAGCCCCACACGTGTTCAACCATTCTATACAGAAGAACTAGAAATCCATCAAATTCTTTCTAGATATTATAAAATTGTGAATATGTCTTAAAGATATCATTACCTACTGAAACTCCTCACTGCCAAACATTAGGTAGGCTGTTCAAGGCAGTTAGGATGTTGAATATGATATTAAAATTTGGATTAACATAAAAGCCACATCCGCATAAGATTGAACTGCTATAGTAACAAAGTGTAAGCAATTTCGTCGTTACACAGTATTTGCTTTAATATAAAGTTGATTCTCGGACATTAAACCTATGCATTTGCAGCATAGTTGAATAACAGTTAGTGGTCCCTGTAAGCAGCCATTTCAGGTAGGAGCAGGGCCGGCCTTAGGATAGATGGCGCTCCGTGCAAAATTATCTTTCCGAGCCCCACCCCCATCATAAAAAAATGCCCCATAAAAAAAGTATAATGCCCCCCACAGTATTATGCCCTATATAGTGCTCCCACACAGTATAATACCCCTTTAGTGCCCCCATACAGTTTTATAATAATATTTAATAACATAATATATTATAACCCCTTCAAGGACACAGTATTTTGTCCTCTATTTGTGCCCACACAGTTTTATGGCCCCCTGTAGTACCCCTACACAGTATGGTGTCCGCTTAGTGGCCCCCACACAGTATTATGCCCCCCCTCCCATGGCTGCCACACACAGCCCCTCCGTTGTAGATAATGCCCCCTGTAGATTGTGCCATACAGCCTCCCTGTAGACAGTGCCATAATCCCCCTCCTCCTCCTTTTAGAACGTGCCATACAGCCCTCCACCTCCCCCGTGCCCCACAAACAAAAAAAAATTGTACTCATCCCCCCCATTCCCACGACTAACTGAGCTTCTCCACGACGGGATCCTTGCATAGGCCGGTGTGATCCTGTAGCCTAGTACAGAGTTTCCAAACCTTTTCAGACTCTAGTGCCACACAGCCCTCTGTAGGTAGTGCCATTGTCACGAAGGGTCTGTGGACCCACTGGGCCGTACCGCTGTGGCGGTAAGGCAGCTGGCCAACAGGGAGCAGGTAACTGTCTATAGTTCTATAGGTACCTGTGGCAGGGCAGGCTCAGCTGGGACTTAGGTAGCAGGCGGACGTCAGGCGAGATGAAGCAGGTCAGACGTGGATGTAGCGTAGCACGACTTTGGCACAGCACAGTGCTCAACCAGGAAGGTATGGATTGCTAGTAACAGGAACTGGAAACAAGTATAGGGACAGGGACTGGAACAGGGACCAAAACAGGAAACAACTAGGAGGCTATCACATAGACAAACTTAGGGAACACAACAATGCTCAAGCTTAGAACTAGGGGGCTGGACCCCTCTTATAGTCCAGGGTACTCACGGGTCAAAGGTCGTCCATGAGGTCCGGTGCGCGTGCTGCCCCTTTAAGAGCGGGGGACGAGCGTGTGCGCGCACCCTATGGGATCCGGCAGAGGTGAGTGGATACGAGCGCTAGCGTCTCCTGAGGAGGAGGCTGGGGCCAGCGCTTGCCGACTCGTCACTGCGGCTTTCAAGGGGAGGTTGGAGCTGACAGCCCGCAGCCACGGACATTACAGCCCCTTGTAGTGCCACACAGCCCCCTTGTAGGTAGTGCCACACAGCCCCCTTGTAGGTAGTGCCACACAGCCCCCTTGTAGGTAGTGCCACACAGCCCCCTTGTAGGTAGGGCCACACAGCCCCCTTGTAGGTGGTGCCACACAGCCCTCTTGCAGGTAGTGCCACAAAGCCCACAGCCCCCTTGTAGATAGCACCCCCCCCCCTTCCTGTAGATAGTGCCATTGTATCTCCCTGAAGGAGCTGAATCCCCCTGTAGACGGGGATTCCTCTTCTGGAGAGCTCCGCTTGATGTCTCTGTCCATATATGGACAGTGACATCAGGGACAACTCCTGAAGCGCAATCCCCGTCCACAGCGTTGCCGATGCTGTGACCAAGGATTCCACTCCAGGAGAAGAGTAGTGAAGGTATGTACTGTGTGACATTCACAGTATGCACGCCCTAATCACCGAAAATATATTAAAATAATGAACAATAAAGATTGTCGGCATCTGCTCATGTCTGGTGTCGGGATGCACAGATTTACAGTCCTAACAAGCTGAGAGGGAGCCTCCTATACTGCCACGCTACTGCAGAGTCTCTGCTCCTTCCCTGACCAGCAGAGCAGAAAGTGCTTTCTGTTGGCTGCTCTGCAGTGAACACAGAATCAGTATGCAGAGACCTGGCTGTGGGAAAAGTGAATGAGCATTCCTGTGCACCAGCACTCAACTCATTACGTGGACATACACATTGCTAAACACTTTGAACACCAATTGGCACCATACTCTGTAAATAAATTCCTAGAACTCTTCACTGGATCGTTTTTTTTAACAGCATGTAAATGGCAAACATTGTTAATTTCCTATAATCTACATTATGATATTTAATGATGGGCATGCCATTTTACTTGTCAAGAGAAATTGCCCAAAGAACAGCTCTTCACAGGGTGTATTGCAGCTGGAACCCATAGTGATCAGATGTAATCTGTTGGAGAAACCTTGCAGCAAGTGTTCAGTTTTCCTGAAGCTACTCTACTGGGGAAATGAAGCATTACGTGGTGCCATTGAAATCTATGGCCTGTCACTATAATGCGCAGACAGGGTGGGTCATCCAGACGTAGCTCTTCATAGCTCTTTGTAGCTACTCTTCTATCTGGCTAGTTGATGAAGGTCCGGGATGAGGAACTCCCTTCTATTATGATACAATATTCAAAAAAATTATTTGGGAATACGTTTTCTAAAACAGATAGCTGTTTAAATTCAATAGTCTACACATATTATCTAACCATGTATTATTAATAATAATAATATTATTAATAAATACTTTTCACAAATAAAGACTTGATAATGTAAGGGAATTTGGCCTGGTAATGAAAGACTTTTTGTCAGCTACATCCAATATATAAAGGTATAATAAAAAGGTCTGTACTGTAAATTTATTTACAAATGTCAGATGGTTCTTTTAAATCCTGAAACATATTATTCGTTTTCTGCCTTCTCACCTTCCTTATAAAAGTAGTTATGGCTACTTTGACACGTTGGGACACAGCAACTAATGTGACAGTCATTTAAATGTTCTCGAAGGCAGTTTGTGAGCAATATACATTAAAAAGCAGCACATAAGTGCAAATATTTTTTTTAATACTTCAGAATGCATTTTAAATTCAAATTTTAGATTGCAAATCAAAACCTTGAGTGCTTGGGGACATTTTATATGTGGGTGTATGCAAAATATGTTTACTTCTGTGCAGTAATATGTTCAGCTAGTTTTATTGGTCTTGAGGTGTACCCGTTTTTTTTATTATGTATATACTAGCGAAAACTTCAAAAACTCCAGCTTTTCTACTTAATTATGGACGAACATTTAATTTATACATGGGATAATGTCCCCCCTACTGTAAATTATAAGAATATTAAAAGTCACCAAGGTGTTCCATAACCTTATGAAAGCTTGAGGCCGCAGATCATGGAACTCCCAACTGACTTCTAATAGTCCTAAGAGTACAGGGGTCCTGAATCCCCTTATGAACAGAGCGGCAGGGCACGCATGCGCCCAGCCACTTCATTCATTTTCTATCGAGATAGCCAAGTACAGCGCTCTCCCATAGATAATGAATGGAGCCGAAGTGCGCATGCGTGACCTGCTACTCCATTCATAAGAGGATTCGGAAACTCCCTTTCTCTTGATCGGTGGGAACCCCAATGATCCAGAGGATAGGTGATAAGTTGTTGTGGTTGGACAACCACTTTAAGGCATTTTTCCCATAGGCTTCACTATAAGATTAAACGTCAGAAAAAAAACCGCACCAAAAGCCACATCATAAAATTTGCACCTGTTTCCGCATCAAAATGTAAAATCTGCATCATAAAACGCATAAATAAATGCAACATTAGGTGCGGATTTTACCTTTGGAATTACCTGTGTTTACCTGCAGTTTTAATGTAGTTTTTCCCACATCAAATTCCACAAAGTGTAGCTTCAAGGACTCCAAAAACACCAGGAAAAGGCATGAACAAAAACTCACTAAAACCTCCTTCTTCAGACATAAAAACAATAACAAAAAGTAGAAAAAATTCAAATAATAATATATTTGTGCTGCTGATGATCATAATATTAATTATAATATTATAATTACAGAATTATTCTCAAGTCTTTTTAATAGACCTAAAATAAGTCAGTGAAATTAGGCAGGTGGGCGATATTTAACCCCTTCGCGCTCAGGTCAGTACATCGTTCGCGCTCAGGTCAGTAATAGTACTGACCTGAGTAAACACGGCGCCATTTAATCCCGGCGCGTGCTTGAGCTGTGATAACTGCTGTTTCTGACAGCAGGCTATCACAGCTTAGTGTGCAGGGACCGATCGCGGTGGTCCCCGCCGATTAACCCCTTAGAAGCCGCGTTCAATAGCGATCGCGGCTTCTTAGGGGCTAAGCTGCCATCGCCGGCCTGCTACACGATAGCGGGCCGTGATGGCTACTATGGCAACCAGAATCCTAACAATGGACTCTGGCTACGCCATCGACGGAAGCCTAGTGGGTCCCGACAAAATCAGGACCCACTATGCTTGCTGTCAGCGAACAGCTGACAGCTCTAATACACTGTACTGCGTATGTAGTGCAGTGTATTAGAATAGCGATCAGAGCCTCCTGCCCTCATGTCCCCTAGTGGGACAAAGTAAAAAAAGTGTGAAAAAGTAAAAAAAAGTATAAGAAAATAAAAGATTTAAAAGTAATACAAGTAAAAGTCCCCCTTTTTCCCTTATCAGTTTTTTATTATTAATAAAAATATATAAATAAACAAATAAACTATACATAATTGGTATCGCCGCGTCCTTAACGGCCTGAACTACAAAACGATGTCGTTATTTATCCCGCGCGGTGAACGCCGTAAGAGAAAATAATAATAAACCGTACCACAATCACAATTGTTTGGTCACTTCACCTCCCAAAAAATGGAATAAAAAGAGATCAAAAAGTCGCATGTACCTAAAAATGGTACTGATCGAAACTACAGTTCATTACGCAAAAAATAAGTCCTCGCACGACTTTCCTGATGGAAAAATAAAACAGTTATGGCTCTTAGAATAAGGTAACACAAAAAATAAATTATATTTTACAAAATGTATTTTATTGTGCAAACGCCATAAGACATAAAATAAAACTATAAACATAGGGTATCGCCGTAATTGTATCGCCACGCAGAATAAAGTGAATATGTCATTTATAGCGCACGGTGAACGCTGTAAAAAAAATAGAATTAAAAAAGAATAGTAGAATTGCTGTTTTTTTAGTCACCACGCCACCTAAAATTAGAATAAAAACTGATCAAAAAGTCGCATGCACCCCAAGAAAACTACAATGGATTCCTCAAGGTCTCTAGTTTCCAAAAAGGGGTCACTTTTGGGGGGTTTCCACTGTTTTAGCACCACAAGACCTCTTCAAACCGGACATGGTGCCTAATAAATTAAATTAAATTAATTAAATGTCACCTCTACTTTGCTCTAAATTCCTGTGAAATACCTAAAGGGTTAATAAACTTTTTAAATGCTGTTGTGAATACTTTGAGGGGTCTAGTTTCTGAAATGGGGTGTTTGATGGGGGTTTCTAATATATAGGCCCCTCAAAGCAACTTCAGAACTGAGCTGGAAACTAAAAAATAAAATAAAAATGAGGCAATACTTCGCTTCTTACATTATACTCATAATGAGCCGTACCCACCCCGAGATGACCCCAGTTTTGACCGTTTGTATAAACGGAGACCCCTATTAGACCGTTTCAGTGCCCGGTTTTCCCAAGCATTCACCCCCGAGAAGTGTATTTCTATAGATGAATCCCTGGTACATTTGAAAGGGAGGCTTCAATTCCGCGAGTACCTGCTGGGTAAGAGGGCAAGGTATGGCGTGAAGATGTATAAGCTGTGCGAGAGTGCATCAGGGTATACCTACAAATTTAGGATATATAAAGGGAAGGACACCAGTACTCAGCCCCCAGAATGCCCCCCCTTACTGGGAGTTAATACAAAAATTGTGTGGGATTTGGTGCACCCACTGCTGGACCAGGGTTACCACCTCTACCTGGATAATTTTTATACCAGCGTCCCACTCTTCAACTGCCTCGCTTCCAGAAGTCCTGCGGCATGCGGCACTGCTAGAAGAAACCTGAGAGGCCTCCCTAAGACTCTGCTTGGGCAAACACTCAGAAGGGGTGAGAGCAGGGCACAATCTAGCAGCAACATATTGTGTGTCAAGTACAAGACCAGGGAGATGCCACACCAGTACCTATGTACCTGTACGAGGTACCAGTACAGGGACCCCCCAAACTAGACTGCATCCTGGACTACAATAGGTACATGGGAGGGGTGGACTTGTCAGATCAAGTCCTGAAGCCTTACAGTACTTCTGGAAGCGGGGCCACAGGCATCGTACCAGGGCAACACTTTTTAGGAGAAGTTCCCCAAACTGGCAAGAAGGGAAAAAGTCAAAAGAGGTGCAGAGTCTGCTATAAGAGGGGGATAAGGAAGGACACAATATATCAATGTGACGCGTGTCCCGAAAAACCAGAGCTCTGTATGAAAGAGTGTTTTAAAGTTTATCATCCATCCCTTTATTTTTAATTTACCCCAGTTTTACTCGCCCTGATGCACTCCGCACAGCTTACCCCTCCTCATCTTTCCCCTCTGAGCCCTGCTGTGTGCCCAGGCAGCTGATAACAGCCACATGTAGGGTATTGCCGTACACGGGAGAGCCAACATTACAGTTTGAGGTGTATATCTCCGGTGGCGAATGCTGGGCACAATATATCGGACACTGAATTGGCATATATGTATAGAAAATTGCAAATTTCACTCTGCACCAACTGCTGCACATTATCTTTTACACAATATCTGTGGGGTCAAAATGCTCACTACACCTCTAGATGAATGCCTTAAGGGGTGTAGATTTTAAAACAGGGTCACTTCTTGGGGGTTTCAACTGTACTGGTACCTTAGGGGCTTCTGCGTACAAGACTTAGCACCAGAAAAGCTCCAGTAGGCCAAATGGTGGTCCTTTCCTTCTGAGCCCTGCCGTGTGCCCAGGCAGCTAATAACAGCCACATGTAGGGTATTGCCGTACCCGGGAGAGCCCACATTACAGTTTATGGGGTGTATGTCTCCGGTGACACATGCTGGGCACAATATATCGGACACTGACATGGCATATATATAGAAAATTGCAAATCTCACTCTGCACCATCTGCTGCGCATTATCTTTTACACAATACCTGTGGGGTCAAAATGCTCACTACACCTCTAGATGAATTCCTTAAGGGGTGTCGTTTTTAAAACGGGGTCACTTCTCGGGGGTTTCAACTGTACTGATACCTCAGGTGCTTCTGCACACACGACTTAGCACCAGAAAATTCCCAGTAGGCCACATGGTGGTCCTTTCCTTCTGAGCCCTCCCATGGGCCCAAACGGCAGTTTATCACCACAAATAGGGTATTGCCACACTCAGGACAAATTGGGCAACAAAATGCAGTATTTTATTCCTTGTGAAAATAAGAAATTTTGAGCCAAAACTACCTCTTATTGGAAAAAATAAATTTTTTTTAATTCACAGCCCAATTCAAATAAATTCTGTGAAAAAACTGTGGGGTCTAAATGGTCACAACACCCATAAATAAATTCTTTGAGGGGTGTAGTTTCCAAAATGGGGTGACTTCTGGTGGGTTTCCATTGCTTTGATACCTTTGGGGCTCTGCAAATGCGACATGGCACCCGAAAACCAATCCAGCAAAATCTGGGCTCCAAAGAACACATAGCGCTCCTTTCCTTCTGAGGCCTCCCATGGGCCCAAACGGCAGTTTATCACCACAAATGGGGTATTGCCGCACTCAGGACAAATTGGGCAACAAATTGGGGTATTTTATTCCTTGACAAAATAAGAAATTTTGAGCCAAAACTACCTCTTATTGGAAAAAAGTTTTTTTTTTTAAATTCACAGCCCAATTCAAATAAGTTCTGTGAAAAAACTGTGGGGTCTAAATGGTCACAACACCCATAAATAAATTCCTTGAGGGGTTTTGTTTCCAAAATGGGGTCACTTTTGGTGGGTTTCCATTGCTTTGATACCTCTGAGGCTCTGCAAATGCGACATGGCACCCGAAAACCAATCCAGCAAAATCTGGACTCCTAAGAACACATAGCGCTCCTTTCCTTCTGACTCCTCCCATGGGCCCAAACAGCAGTTTATCACCACAAATGGGGTATTGCCGCACTCAGGACAAATTGGGCAACAAAATGGGGCATTTTGTTCCCTGTGAAAATAAGAAATTCTGATCAAAAATGACATCTTATTGGAAAAATTGTCATTCTTTTAATTTCACAGCCCCATTCAAATACGCGCTGTGAAAAAACTATGGGGTCAAAATGGTAACAATAACCATAAATTAATTCCTTGAGGGGTGCAGTTTCCAAAATGGGGTCAGTTTTGGGGGATTCCTACTGTTTTGGCACCTCAACACCTCTCCAAACCTGGCATGCTGCCTAAAATATATGCTAATAAAAAAGCACCACCAAAATGCACTAGGTGCTTCTTTGCTTCTGGGGCTTGTGTTTTAGTCCACGAGCGCACTAGAGCCACATGTGGGACATTTCTAAAAACTGAAGAATCTGGACAATACATATTTAGTTGTGTTTCTCTGGTAAAACCTTCTTTGTTACAGAAAAAAAATAGAATAAAATTGAAATTCAGAAAGAAAAATGAAATTTGTAAATTTCACCTCCACTTTGCTTTAATTCCTGTGAAATGCCTGAAGGGTTAAAAAACTTTCTACATGCTGTTTTGAATACTTTGAGGGGTCTAGTTTTTAAAATGGGGTGCTTTATGGGGGTTTCTAATACATAGGCCCCTCAAAGCCTCCTCAGAACTGAACAGGTACCTTAAAAAAAAGGCTTTTGAAATTTTCTTAAAAATATGAGAAATTGCTGTTTATGTTCTAAGCCTTGTAACGTCCAAGAAAAATAAAATAATGTTCAAAAACGATGCCAATCTAAAGTAGACATATGGGAAATGTGAACTAGTAACTATTTTGGGTGGTATAACCGTCTGTTTTTCAAGCAGATGCATTTAAATTCTGAAAAATGCTATTTTTTCTACATTTTCTCTAAATTTTGCAATTTTTCTCAAATAAAGACTGAATATATCGACCAAATTTTACCACGAACATGAAGCCCAATGTGTCACGAGAAAACAATCTCGGAATCGCTTGGATAGGTTTAAGCATTCCGACGTTATTACCACATAAAGTGAAATATGTCAGATTTGAAAAATGGGCTCTGAGCCTTAAGGCCCAAACTAGGCTGCGTCCTTAAGGGGTTAATAGAAAGGAGATGTGTGCTCTTAGAAAAAAAATATAATAATAATCCTGGGATTTGGCTAATACTAAGTTAGAGAATATTCCTTATTAGAGAAGTCTCCTGCTTGAAGGTTATGGCATTGTAGAGAATTGTGTATTTTTAGAGGTGCTGGGTTAAAGACGTAATTATGAAGTGTTGGACATAGAACATAGGTGCTGTATGTGCCAAACCAATAGACATTTTGTGTAGAATGGAGAACTCCTGATTCAAAACAGAAACATATTTTTTTTTTTTGTATAAATAACAAGCTAACCAGTCAATTTAGTCAATAAAATCATATAACCATGACAATAGTTATGGAGAATTAATTTTCCTATTTATGGAGGAACCTTCATCCTGCATCTAGTGCATCAATGGATGTCTGGTTTAACACAAGAGCTCTCTCTCTCTGTTTTCCCTTTTAGAAAATACTTTTGTCAGTGGTAGATTTTCCATTCTCATAGCTTTTAAAAAGTCACATTCAACATTTAGGACAAACATGTATTCAGCTCAAAAAATAAATGTTCTTGGTCACTTTGACTTATGCTGGATTCATACACACACAACGTTTTTCTGCGTTTTTGTGCATTTTACGTGGCATTTTCTTATTGCAGTCACTGTTACAAAGTTTATAGTGAAATATAAAACATACTACATAAGACTGCATTTTTGGTTTGTGGTGTTTTTGAGTTAATATTGCGAACAGTGGTGATTTTTTTTCAAATCTAGCATGCTTTTGGTATGGCATTTTTCCGGGTGTTTTTCCAATAGGCTTCTCTATATGGATTTCAAAAACAACAATAAAAAATAATGAACAAAATGACACTAAAGGAAAAACGCCACGAAATGTGAAACTTTTTAGATGCAATTTATATTGCCAAAAAAATTCTGTAAACCGATTGCAGTATTTTAGAAGCACGGTGGTTTCATTCATCTGACAGAGAAGCAAAAATGTAGTTAAAAACAAATGTATAAATAATATGGATTCCGAGCACCTTGTCTGCTCTATTATTTGAATGTAAACTCATGTATGTAAATGTCTAGCAAACCGATGTCTATACAATTTCCTGATATATTCGGGCCATATTAGGCTGAGTTCACACGGGGCGGATACACTGTGTCCGCAGGGAATCCCGGGCGAAAAACCACATCCAACCTGTGGTGCAGTTTTTCACCTGAAATGTCTGCTGCGGAAAACTGCAGCATTCAGCCGGCCTGCTTCCTCCAGGGCGACCTCCAGGTATGACGTTTCTTCCCAGGAGACCGCTGCAGCCTGTGATGGGCTGTAACGGCGGTCACATGGGATGAAGCGTCATCCCAGAAGGCCGGCCCTCTGTCGTCATCCAGGACGGCTTCCTGGGATGATGTTTCATCCCATGTGGTCACCGCTACAGCCTGTGATTGACTGCAGGGGTCACATGGGATAAAACGTCATCCCTGGAGGCCGGCCTGGAGCAACAAACAGACTTCTGGGTAAGTATAAGATTTTTATTTTTTTAGAAGTTACGTTTTTTGCGGCGGAATCGCTGTGAGCCCGCTGCAAAAAAAACATTGAATTCAATGGGGAAAACCAGCAACAAATAAGCAGCGTTTACGTAAATACAATTGGCATGCTATCAATGAGGTTATTAATGGTTGTGTGAGGAATTTTGTGCCACGCTGAATGCACTTGCGCACTGAAATCACCAAGATTGGCTGCTGGCAGCTCCCTTTGCAATTCCCGACCAATGACGTCCCAGAAGGACTTTTGAATCAGGGCCCATGAGCCTTTAGCTATGCCCCTGATATCAGCCATTATATTTTTGAAGAGGCTTCATGTAAGAAGAGAAAAAGTATTCTTGTTGCCCATACTGATGTGTTAAACTTTAATTTTCTAATCTAAAGTGAAAAAAAGTGTGTTCTCCATTTGCTATGGTCAACAATGCCAACTTTAAGGCTCAGTACGTGTAATTTAGTCCCCAAGAGTATGGGGCGTAGCTATAGGGGATGCAGAGGTAGAAGTTGCATCTGGCCATGGTGTCTAAGGTAGCCTAAACGCCTCTTAGCCACACGAGAAAACATCAGTATGGTACCTGATACATGGTAGGTTGGTGGCCTTGTTACAGATTGTACATTGAGGCCCAGAAACTTCTAGTTATGCCTCTGCCCAAGAGCAAATCTTGTTGACCAAGGCAACTGGTGCTTTTGTGTTTGCTGACACGTACATGTCCATGAAAAAGGAATGTTTTTATAGGGATCTATTCCTCATCCATGGAAGTGCTCCATATAAACAAATACGGTAACTATTGATTTCCCATTATTCAACAGTCTGTATTGAGTTTTAAGCGTTTAATGCATTTTGCAATGGTTTTATTAGATACTTTCTGGTTATTTCTGGTGGCATCAGTCTTCGAAATGCTATGTTGTTTGTTTATTGCCTGTATTAATGATGTCATAATAATGAGGTGTATTTCTATGTGCAGTACAAAAGCCATATTGAGCTCTCCCTGTTTTTGTACACTTTTGACTTTATAGGTGAGGTTTTATTCACTGTGCAATAGTAAATATACGTGGTTTCTCCCTTGAGTAATATATGTGTTTCACTGGATAAATACCAATGGGATTTTTTTGGTTAGAGCCTAACCTTTAATGTGAGATTTATTTCACTTTTTAGCAATTTAAGATAATGATACAATTGTATCCATAAAGTTCGTTCAGGATTAGCTGACCTGCTAATAAGAGAGCTGCATAGAGATCTCTATAGCAGCAGTAGCTGAAATACAAGAGATTCATATAGAGGAACTCCTAGAGCAGCTGCTAATGCTGCATCAGTTCCTGGCACACACCTTGTGACAAGGAGGGTACCGGTCCCAACTTGGAACTAAAATATTTAAATATAATATTTTTATTTATTTTTTTAATATATAAAAATAAATAAAAACCAGGAAAATTCTAAAATAAAATATAAATACTAGAGTGTGATGGTATTAACCATTTAAATCTCATCATTGTCCTATCCGAATTTATTACATATGGCAATGTAAAGTGCACTAGTGAACGAACCTTATGGATACAATTGTATCATTATCTTAAATTGCTAAAAAGTGAAATAAATCTCACATTAAAGGTTAGGCTCTAACCAAAAAATTCCCATTGGTATTTATCCAGTGAAACATATAGGTGAGGTTTTACACCAATTTGGCTGAGAGTTGCACAGCAGAGAGCTGTTATGTTTTCACAGTCTAAGATTTTCATTAGAGCACTTGTGTAAGATATGTGTTGGTCGAGCTTATCTTAAAGAATGCTAATTTTCCTAAATTAACTAGGGAGTACTCTTGTTAACTGTTTCCTAACGTTTTCGGTAGTGGAGCCAAAAATAATATACTCCTACATGGTTTAAATTCTGGACGTTTTTTTCCGCAGCTCAGCAAGGTCAGCAAGATTCCACTCAAGTTATGCAGGCCAAACTTAAAGGAGCAGTTTGGATGAAATTGTACAAGGCTCCTAAAAGAACATGCTGTACTGTATAAAAATAACACTGAAACGACAAGTTGGAGATTACCTTTAAATTGTTTCTTGCATATTCTCCTGCCTACATTATTATTTGGAAATAGAAAACTCAGAAAACGGCAAAGTGCCTCTTATAACAAGCGAACGCTGATGGTGGGCAATGTGGCAGACAGCTATGGTTTGTCGTAACAAGCACAGATGTATGGAAAAATCCTACCAGATCTAAAGCAGACCCGGTATTGGCAAGATTTATTTAGTTAAAGGCATCAGTGAAAGGTAAAAGCAATCATATTCAGACTATGACTAGGCGATATACTTTAAGGTAGTTGAAAGTGGACAGAAAAGAATGTCATAAAGTTAAAGGGGTTTTGGGCTTTTATATAAGAAAAAGGATAAAATATAAATAAAGCTTAAAGGGGTATTCCTAGATTGGATAATTATCACCTATCCCCAGGATAGATGACAATTGTCTGATCGCTGTGACCCCCATTGATTGCGAGAACGGGGAACCCATACCCCCTGTTCCTCCTTACTGCTCGACAGCAGTGCGAAGGACAATAAATGGGGCAGCAGTCGAGCATGAGCACTGCCGCTCCATTCAAAGTCTTTGGAAGTTACAGAAAGTCCCATAGACATTGGAGCACAGGCGCAAGCTCGACCTCCGCTCAATTCAAGCCCCTCCTCACTTCGGGGGTGCAGTAAGAAGGAACGGGTGGTTTGTGACCCCCGTTTTCTCCCAGTGATTGGGATTGGGGATAATTGTCCATTCTGGTATAACCCTTTTGTTCATGATGTAATAAAAAGGTATGTGATATTCATTATGGGAACAGCCTAAACTCCAAGCAGTTACCTCCTAACTACACTGATACATTGTAGCAAACTTATCAGAACAATATCCCACATTTTGCTTTTTAAATTGAGTATTACAGTTAAACACATGCACTTTTTACAATCCATGGGAATGATCGTTTCACATGATGTTTAAAAGTACTGTAAATAACATTATATATGGAAATCTCTTTTTTTTTTGTGAGATTTTTTTAAAAATAATTCCTTCCAACTCCCAAATGAGTAATTTTTAAGTCACTCAGATTTTCTGCATTAATCCATTTCACACACCATAATCGCAAGTGGTATACTGGCTGAAACCTCGTGCTTATGGAAGTATGGATCTCATGGGACCAATGTGCCTTGTAATTACAATTTTTTAGAAGAAATAGCAAAAACAGAAAAAAAAAGTTAGACATTTATATTCCTGGCATTTATTGCATTTATTAAACATATAGATATACTGAAGCTAAACGACTGAAATTCTTCCTGAGAACTTAGTATATAAAAAAATCAGCAGGAATGCAACCACAAGATACGGCGACCTACATGTTGGTAATGTTGTTCCATTTCCAGGGAGACTGTACTGTTAGTAATCTTAATAAATATACATACTGTATACAGTGCATAATAGCATGTTGTATAACCCTATAATATCCGACCAATCGGAAACGTCCATATATATGAGAGGGTGATTCTATAGGCCTTATAAAAGAAAAATGTTGTACCGCCTTCCCCAAAATATTGTGCTACATTCAAACATAACATTTTAGATTTGGATTAGCCTAAATTGGAGTTTTTTTTATATCAAACTCCTAAAATGGACAGCTTGTAGAAAATTTGGACCCTATTAGGGACAGGGGCAGTGTCGATTTGGTGTACCTTAAAAGGGTATTCCCAACTCACACATTTATAGCATATCCACAAGATATGCCACAAATGTGTGATAGGTGCGGGTTCCACCTCTAGGGCCAGCAACTATGTCACAAACAGAGGTTGTTTGCTCGGCTGTTTCTATAACCCTCGGCTGTTTCTGTATCCCCCATAGAACATTTGTGGCCACCTCTCCATTAATTCTCCGCCTGTCCACTGTTCTTCACATAGGTGCGGATCCCAGAGGTGGGTCCCACACCTGTCACACATTTATGGCATATTCTGTGGATATGCCAGAAATGTGTTAGTTGGGAATACACCTTTAAGTCCACAAGAGGACATGATCTGGAAGACACATTCCCCAGTTTTATCAAACAAGTACTTTTAATTGTATCATAAATTCTGCTGTTGTTATTGCACACAAAGACCCTGCACTGGTTATTCGGGAAATTACCCCCAAAACATTAAAGAGGCTCTGTCACCAGATTTTGCAACCCCTATCTGCTATTGCAGATAGCTTACAGTAACGTTAGATTACAGTAACGTTTTTATTTTTAAAAAAACAAGCATTTTTGGCCAAGTTATGACCATTTTTGTATTTATGCAAATGAGGCTTGCAAAAGTACAACTGGGCGTGTTGAAAAGTAAAAGTACAACTGGGCGTGTATTATGTGCGTACATCGGGGCGTGTTTACTACTTTTACTAGCTGGGCGTTGTGTATAGAAGTATCATCCACTTCTCTTCAGAACGCCCAGCTTCTGGCAGTGCAGACACAGCCGTGTTCTCGAGAGATCACGCTGTGTCGTCACTCACTTCCTGCCCCAGGTCCTGCATCGTGTCGGACGAGCGAGGACACATCGGCACCAGAGGCTACAGATGATTCTGCAGCAGCATCGGCGTTTGCAGGTAAATCGATGTAGCTACTTACCTGCAAACGCTGATGCTGCTGCAGAATCAACTGTAGCCTCTGGTGCCGATGTGGCCGACACGATGCAGGACCTGTGAGTGACGTCACAGATCTGCACTGCCAGAAGCTGGGCGTTCTGAAGAGAAGTGGATGATACTTCTCATCAGAACGCCCAGCTAGTAAAAGTAGTAAACACGCCCCGATGTACGCACATAATACACGCCCACTTGTACTTTTACTTTTCAGATTACTTTCCCACACAGGGAATATCCGGCGGACAACCCATACCAGTGATATCGTCTTACAGCGACCGTGACAAAGGCCGAGGTTCGGCCGAAACGTCTTTACCAAGTCGCTTTCCACCTCAACTTTACCATCTTTTGTTGCAATAAAACGTAAATTTGTTTGCATCTGGATCTTTTGCGTACCTCTGTGTGTGCTGGGGTTATATATTTCCAATATTGTGGGATTCTCGTCCCTACCTTACTAGCACCACACCAATTGATTGAGGAGTGCATCCCAATATCTATTTTTGAGTACTTTTACTTTTCAACACACCCAGTTGTACTTTTACTTTTCAACACGCCCAGTTGTACTTTTGCAAGCCTCATTTGCATAAATACAAAAATGGCCATAACTTGGCCAAAAATGCTCGTTTTTTAAAAATAAAAACGTTACTGTAATCTACATTGCAGCGCCGATCTGCTGCAATAGCAGATAGGGGTTGCAAAATCTGGTGACAGAGCCTCTTTAAGAAAATTCCAGCAGCAAGATATTTACTCTGTTGTCTGTTTCAGATGAGCTTGTACTGAGGTTGATGCAGCGTCTTTATCAGTCCGGTTCAAAAGCAGTCACATGAAAAACAGGACTGTTGGCAAGTATTTCATTATTATGGCAGAGCCTGGGCCCACCGGACGATCCTCTGATGGCCAGTCCGGTCCAGGATAGAAGTGGAGTATAGAGTAATAAAAAACTCATTAGTAAAAAATATAAGGACCTAAGGACTTTAAAACAAATGAGACTTAGATAGCAAATGACCTCCAATGGGGATGATTTGCATGAGAGACCATGTTTTTTGCTTGTACGTCAAGAGCATAGGGCTTGTATTGTGGGATCAAATTGTTCTGTACAGCGTTAGGCTGCTCTTTATCAGCCACTGAAGTAGTACTCATAACCATTCTCATTATTTCTTATATTATGGTACTGTATTGCCCACGGCACTCAATGGCCGCGGCCGAAAAACGCAGCAAGTGTTCTGCCAGCAGGTCAAAATCTGCCTCAAAATTCCTGAAGGAATTTTGAGGCAGATTTTTCCGCCTCCAAAAAAAACTCTGTGTGAACTAGGCCTATATGTATTATACCTCTCAAAACTCCAAATAAATGTATAAGAAAAGGATTGTAGTGGCCTTAAGAATTAACCCAGCAGCCCATGTATCGAAGAAAAAAAAACCTTCGTGTTTATAGCAACGAATCGGTGTTCATAATTCACAGAAGCTGAACGCTGATTGGTTGCTAAAAAGGCAAGACGGATACTTTTTAGATCGTTTTAGATACATGAACACGAGATAAAAAATTGCTGAGAAGTAATAAAAACAGTGGCTACAATTCTAAAATGTTTCTCTATAACCGTTATTTCCAAGCGGAATCATTGGCTGGAGTATAATAGGGCTGTGTATTGATGGAGAAATTTGGTAATGGTCAGAAGAATAACTGCGTATTAGGTGTTTATCGTGTATATTTAAACGCATACAAAAATAGTAATCCCTATGATTGTGTTTTCATGGACAATATTAGAATCTTATGAAACAGCTGCTGCGCTCTGCACGTTATTTACATGGTAAATATGCTGACAGTTTGTAGTTCTGCCTGGAAATTAACTCTCCGTCTGTTTTCGTTTATGAGGATGAAAACCAACCAATACCTTCCCATAATGCCATATGTACCTGACACTGCTATATGTAAATTGACGTTGCTGTATGCGCTCGTTTTTTGTACATTTACATAGATAAAACAGCACGTTATGGTCTGTAAAATGTGTCCTTGTTCACAAAGAAAGACGGGAGGCAGCAGCCCCCACAGTTTAGGAAACATAAACCTAGATAATTGACCGCCACAATTGAACGCACGACCACCAAACATTTCCTGTTTTTACATTGAAAGGATTGTAGTCTAAAAGGGACCTTTGGCGTTTTGTTGCCATGGCAATTTTTTGTATTGCCTTTTAGAAAATGAAAGATGAATTCTCATTGGTTGCTTTGGGCAACAAAGTTTTGATCTGAAACAAATGTTAGAATTTATTCTCCCTCTTTTTCACTTCGGTTAACAGTGTTTTTTATAAAACGTACATAAAACAAAACATTATGGTTTCCTATGAAAAGAATGAGGTATCTATTTCTACAAAATCACTTGGGTCAAATTTAGTCCGAGAGTATATTACAAAGCTAAAGCATTGTGGGGGTGGTGTATAAAATGAAGGCGAAGGAAAATGAAAGGAGTTGCACATAGTAACAAATCCCATCGCTGTTTTAATTTTGAGATCTGCCTTAGGAAAAGAAAAGCTGTCATCTGATTGGTTGCTATAGTAAACGGCAGCAATTTTCCATGCATCGTTCTTTTTTATACATCTTTGCATTCATGTGCTCTGATATATTAAAGGGGTTTTCCCCGAAGAACATTTATGACATATCCGCAGGATATGTCATAAATGTCAGATAGATGCGGGTCCCACCTCTGGGACCCGCACCGATCTCTAGAACGGGGCCCCCTAAACCCTGTTCTACTGCTCTGTGCTCCGGCTGACTCGTGTGATTCCCGACCATGTAAAATTGCTGAGTTACGCTGTTTCCGTAAGTCCAATAGAACTGAGTGGTAGTTACAGAAACAGCATAGCTCGTATGTTATGCTGTTTCCGTAACTGCCATTCACTACTATGGGAGTTGCCACCATTCCATAGTTGCTAACTTTCCAGAACTGATGCCACAGAGATCTGTTTGTAAAATCTATCCTCTTGACCTAGCTCCCCCCTCTCAACAAAAGCCACAGTGCGCCCATAAACCGTACCAGTCGTTGTGCTACTATAACTTGTACCAGACTAAAAAATCAATTTTAAGTAATAAGATCTATCAGGATCTATTGCGCAACGAATCTGCCATATGCGTCATGGCTCTTGTAGTAACGGAAGCCATGATGCCAGTGTGAATAGAGCCTGTATGAGGGGGAGCAGTCACCATAGGATCAGTACAAGTGAACCTACATTTTAATTCTCTTTAACTCTGTCTTTCATCCATGTTCAGAAAAAAACAATTCAGCACTCTTTTATAACCTTACCCAAATCAGAGGAAAGCATTTCTGCTCTCAAGAATGTTTCCACTTCAATGAAACTGATCGAGTTTGATAAAGAATAAGAATAGAGGCCGCCTATAATAAAACTGTGTAAAGGCTGTGACGTTTGTAAATTAGCTTTCGGGCTACTTGTAGAAGAAATATTTATGGTACACTCTTCTATCAAAACAAAACTATCACTTGGTACACAGACATGGCCAGTTTGGCAGGTTGCCCCACCGTCGCTTGTTTATTTCCACATCTTGGTTCTTAGTTCACACCAGTTTGGACAGATCATCATCTTATTTACCCAGAAGATACCTATGCTATAAAACAGGGGTCAGGAACCTTTTTGGCTAAGAGAGCCGTAAACGCCACATATTTTGAAATATAATTCCGCGAGAGCCGTACAATATGTTTAAAGGGCCATTGACAGATCAATCGCTCCAATGTTCACTTAGTACAGCAAGGAATGCTCCTCCCTGCTGTATAAAGCCACAACTGGACTGAAACAATGGTAATTAGCAGTAAAAAAATTAAATAAATAACTTACATTGTGAGCTTGCGATGCATGACATCAGTCCAGCAGTCTGGCTTCTTCTTTTTCCTGCGCATGACTGGAAGCTGGCATTCTTCCCACCTGATGTTGAGAGAATGCCAGCTTTGAGGCATTCGCAGAAGAAAGAATGCCGCTTCACTAGGGGACGCAGGTGCGTGCTTGCAGACGGCGCGGCTATGCAGGGAGTTATGGGAAATGTAGTCCATGCTCCCTGCCGCTCACCACTGCCGCCAATGCTTATCAGGCCATCAAAGAACTACCAATATCAGCGTGCACCGCGGCCTGATGGAGCGCGGTGCACGGGCTGATGGAGCGCGGTGCATGCATCCTTCCCATAGACAGGTAGGAGCAGTGGCGGATTAAGTAGACCATGGGCCCTGGGCTGTTACCCAAACTTGGGCCCCCCTTCCTCACCGTAACTATTTTTAACACTACCTTTTTGGGCAAGCATTAACAGTGTTACGATTCCCCTTGTCACAGCGCGGTGTCCCTACATACTGACAGGATCACACTGTGCAGGGACACAACCTCCTGACAAGGGGAATTGTCTATCAGTCCTGGACCGCAGAAAGACTTTTTGTGAAATACAAGGATTTCCTATAATAAACATGTCAGGAGAGGTGACAGATTCTCTATAAATCTAGTGACTCACAGGTGACGACGTCTCAGATTCTAGTAGTTTTTTTCCTCTTTTCTTCTCCATCCGGTCCAGCGCTCATGACGACTTCTCCCGGCCATGACTCATTTCTGCAGAATTTGCCACTTAGACGTCTCCTCACTTTTCCAACATTTCCACACCTATAAACGAAAATAAAGTTATCATGGTGCCACATAGTGTACCCCTAAATATAATAGCACCAAACACTGCGCGCCTGAATATAATACCACACACTGTAAAACACCATACACACAGCCCCCTGTACATAGTGCCACACACAGCCCCTGTAGATATTACACACCCCCATAGATATCGCCATACACAACCCCCTCTATATATCACACATCCCCCTCGTAGAGAGCGTTACACACAGCCCCCTATAGATAGTGCCATACAGCCCCCCTGTAGAGAGCGCCACACAGCCCTCCCCCTCTTGTAAATAGCACCAAAAAGCCCCCCCTATAAAGAGCGCCACACACATACCACGGTGGATAGCACTACACAGCCCCCCCTTGCCTCACAGCGCTCCCCCTTGTATATAGTGCCTCACAGCGCTCCCCCTTGTATATAGTGCCTCACAGCGCTCACCCTTGTATATAGTGCCTCACAGCGCTCCCCCTTGTATATAGTGCCTCACAGCGCTCCCCCTTGTATATAGTGCCACACAGAGCTCCCCCTTGTATATAGTGCCACACAGCGCTCCCCCTTGTATATAGTGCCACAAGGTTATGTACACATTTAAAAACTTTATATTATAATTATATATATATATATATAGTATGTCTGTGTATCAGTGTGATTGATTGATTTTATTAAAAAATATTTTTACTTTTTGAGATACGGCTGCTTTGTATCCTGTATCCGTCAGGTCAGCAGGACTGACGGGATCAGTGACACGCAGGATCCACCTCAAATCTATCACAAATCTAAGATTATAATTTAGCGCAGGGCCCGTTTCACTGATCCCGTCAGTCCTGCTGACCTGACGGATACAGGATACAAAGCAGCTGTATCTCAAAAAGTGAAAATATTTTTTAATAAAACGTAATTACAAAGTTGCACCAAACACACATTTTTATTAAAAAAAAATAAAACCGACGTTATTTTTGCGACGTTTTTTCCGTAGACAATGCAGGTTTCGTTTTTTATCGTTTTTATGCACACATTTTTTGCCATTTTAGAATTTTTATTCATAAAGTTTGAAAATAATAGTAAAAAAATAAGCTTTTTTACGTTTCAGCTATTTTTTTTTGGTAATAACATTGTTTTACCCTAAAATAGACCTTTTATTTGTGATCGTCATTGTCTACCGTAAATTTTAATATATTACATGTCTATATTAGGGTAATTGGGTCAGCGCTAGCGTTACAACAATGATTGGCGGGGGGAACGTTTTTTTTGGGGTGGGTATTTTATGTGTATTTATTATTATATTTTTTTTTTGCACTTTACTATTTTTTATTACTATGTTCTGATCCTCAAAGGTCAAAAAAGACCTTTGGGGAACTTTATATCTACTTTCTCTTTGTTTTACACCATGTTTTTCCACTGTAACTGGAGCTGCACAGCAGCCCCAGTTACAGGGGAAATCAGCCCTCTCACAGTGACGATTGTCACTAATAGGGCTGTGCTGGGTCTAGTAAGACCCAGCAACAGTCTGCCACTAACGGCACCCGGCGATCATGTGACCCGGGAGGAATAGAGACAGCGCCGCTGCTGCTGTCTCTATTCCTGTACACAGTGTTCATTGAACGCTGTGTAAGAAGACATCGGAGAAGAAAGAAGCAGCGAAAGCTGCTTCTGTCTTCTCCTCAGGGTCCCCGGCAGTCACTGACAGCCGGAGACCCGACATTCAGCTGCCCGATCGCGCGGGCAGCAAGTTAAAACCCGAGCCGTAGAAAGTCTATGGCTCGGGTTTTAAGCACCCGTCCCTGACCGCTGGCCGTAAAAATACAGCCAGCGGTCGGGAACCAGTTGGGCAGGAGGATAATCCTGTACTGACCTCAGCGCCGGTGACCGCCCGCCGGCTCTTCTCTTGCTGCTTTGGAGTAACAGAACAGCCGTCCGTCGCTGTTCTGTTACTCAATGGCGGCGGCCCGCACTGTCAGGGAGGCGTGTCCTACCCCTGGATACCGGCGAATTCCCTGCTCCTCCCCATCTTCGGCCGTTAGCAGCGCTAGCGCGCTGAATAGATTTAGGAGATAATGTGCGTTTCGGGCTGCCATGGGCCCCCTGGGAGCCTCGGGCGGCCGCCCGAAACGCCCATATGATAATCCGCCACTGGGTAGGAGCCCTGTCTGCGAGCCAGATACGGCCATCAAAAGAGCCATATCTGGCTCGCGAGCCATAGGTTCCCGACCCCTGCTATAAAACATAGTTCAGATTCTAATAAACCAGAAAGAGAAGAGAAGTCACGACCAAGTATTTGCAAAATTACAAACAATCTTTATTTCAGTCAAAAATACACAGAAAACACATTACAACTATACACAGTAAAAAGAATGAACCCTCATAAAGAGATGGAATCCGAACATAAAAGCAGCCTGGTCCCCCAGATGTTAAAATGGTCAAAAGATCCCACAAAGAGCATAAATCAATATTATTAGGCAGGTGCTAAGCATAGTACATTTGCACAGATAGATACCTAAAAAAATATACATGCAAAGTGCAGTCATAGGCAAACTAATGAGCAGTATACCTACACCTACGTAGTGGAAAATGAGCAGGAGATTAGGACCGGGAGGGGAGACCGCTGCCAGACCCGACGCGCGTTTCGCTGGTGCTTCGTCAGGTCGTGACTTTTCTTCTCTTTCTGGTTTATTATACTGTGACCATTGCCACAATTTGGGGCATTGCTCGGTTTGCTAAATAGTTCAGATTCTCTAGTACAAAGCAAAGTGTTCTACTAGACCTTTTAACCATCGACTTTCCCAATCCTTTATACAGATTATTTTCTCTATACCTCCTCATTTTTAAGACTAATATGTAAATGTAAAACAGACATCTTGTTTAATTTCAGTGAATGTACAACTCAAAAATATACTCAAAAAATAATTCAAAAATGTAAATGAATCAATAAATAAATATTTAAAAAAATCATCAGAAATGATCAGAGATGATGAATGATATACTGCAATACTAACGTGTTGCAGTATATCGTGATACTGACAGTCTCTTATGAAGCCTTGCTGGAAGCAGAGATGGCAGACCTGGGGGCTTTCATTAGGCCCCTAGGTTGCCATGTCAGCCATCGGCAACATGCGATCATGTCGTGGGGGTGCAAGTTACAGGGAGCTGTTTCTAACAGCTTAGATGCTGCAATCGCTTTTGACCGTGGCATCTAAGGGGTTAAACGAGTGGGATCCCAGTGGTTACACTGAAGTGTCAGCTGTTACGTACAGCCGACACGCTCGTTCTATGGAGCGGGCTCAGCCCATGAGCCTGCTCCATACTTCCCCACCTGACCTCCGCCGTATATAAATGGCGGATGTCGAGAAGGGGTTGTCCCACGAACTACATTTATCACCTATTCACAGGATAGAGGATCGCTGGGACTTCCACCACAATAAGGAG
This sequence comes from Rhinoderma darwinii, assembly GCF_050947455.1. NCBI lineage: Eukaryota > Metazoa > Chordata > Amphibia > Anura > Rhinodermatidae > Rhinoderma > Rhinoderma darwinii. Next base: position 316,246,044 of record NC_134687.1, on the reverse strand, counting down.
GAGTTTGAATGGAGCAATGACCACTTAGCGCCCTGCCTCCATTTAATGTCTATGGGGCCGGGTGTACTCTTATACAGGCTGTAGATAATGAAAAGAGTTTTCCGTGAAGACAGGTGGTGTCTAGGTTGCCACCTCCTGAAAACCATCAGTCTTTAATGTTAATTATAAAACACAGACACCTTTTTCGTTCAGCTATTTTCAATAGGTGTAAGACAACAATTCTAAAGTTTGTAGGAAAGCGATATCAGAACACAAATCTTCCAGTCCCTGCTTTCATTTCTTATAACTAAAAGTCTTATGACATTGAAAGAGCTTCTAATAAAGGCTCTGCTCATGAACTAGTTAGTATGGCATTCATTTCCACAAATAACAGTGTCTTCTTGTCATCCTGGTATAATGCTGATCACCTTTAGAGATTTCGTCTCACTCTCTGTTCTTCCCTAGTTGAATAATTTATTGTACCTTGATGCTATCAGATCAGTTGTTTTCAAGAAAGGTTTTGCATAGAGGGAACATTTATCAAAGTTTAACTTCCCATTCTTCACCAGCGATAAAATTGCACCATGTTTATCAAAGTAAAAAAAAAAATTTTATTTTGTTTTTCAAAAGGTACTGGCCTAGAAAATAGGGATTCTTGAAGTATTTCAACTTGTATTCCAATATCCTTGAACTGCATACAGTGACTTTTACTTTTTTCCAGATATGTTCTTTCACACATTTATTCATTCAGTGATGTTCAAGAATAAACGAAATATCTTTAAAAAAACAATATATAGGTTAAAATAGAATTAAATATCAGGTAGATCTCACAGCTAGTGCCATAAGTAGTCACTTTAGTGCTCCAACTGCATCCATTCACAGTTATTGAATGAAAAAAAAAATCTGCTTACATGCAGCTACCACTAAGGGGAGCTAAAAGCACACAGAGTTATACAGATGCCAATGAGTTCAAAGGGAGCTTTATAGATCCATGACCCATAGCATTTTTATTTTTCCATTGGTCCACAGGTAGATTTAGGAGCGCTTGTTTTTTGTGGGACGACTTCTAGTTTTCATTGGTACCATATTGTGGTACGTATGGTATTTTGATTACTTTTCATTTCTGGTTTTGCTAGGCAAGATAAACACAAAACAGGTAATCTGGTGTTTTTAATGGTATTTACCATGCAGGATAAATATTGTATTCATTTTATATTACGGGTTGTTACAGATGCACCATAACAATGTGTAATTTTTTTTCAATACTAAAACTTTGTGTAAGGGGACAAAAAAAAGTTTTTTTTTTTTTTTTTATAAAACCACTTTGGCGTTAAATGGGGTTAAACGGCTGGGTCATGGATTAAAAAAAAGACCCCCATATGTAACAAACCGAGAGCGCGTATTCTAATGTTATCTAATTGATAAGGGAGGGGATAGCATTTCTTAAAAGTCCATGTTACCCCTTCCCCTGGGGTCATTGGAAGCCATTCCGGGGCAGGCGGTGGATCACAGATCCTTCTCCTATCCCTGGACGGTGCCAGAACGTCGCCCACTGCCCACCCTTTGCTGTTCAGACAAGCGAAAACGAGAGCTACAAATGCAGCATGTGCAGCTCCCACTTCAACCTGCTTCAGTTTAGAGCTGGAGCTGGAGCTAGAGCCTTTAGAGTAGCAGCTGCCTCTGCAGACACAAGATTTTTGCTAGTTGATGGTAGATAATGGAGAAGAATAGCTGTTGCCATACTTTGAGTGGAGATCATTTTTAATGGCCATCTTGAAATAAACTTGCCTTCAAAATGCATTTTGGTTCTTCTTCCTCCGTCCTATTACGTTCCTACGAGACAAGTTCTCTAGTGGATCTCATAGTCCTATCTTCCCCATATGTTTTTCTAAACCAGATACAATGCAGTCGAATTATTCAAACACTTCAGTGTTTCTAGTGTCAAATTTCAGCTTTGAGCTCATTAATTAGGCAGAAAAATCATTATGTCTTCTTGAGAGACTAGGGATTTTTGTTTGCCTTTGAGAAATCATTGAAGATCACAAAATACAAAAAAAATAGGAAGAAACTAATTCTGGGTTGGAACAAAATAAAAGTTTTTGATTTCCCTCATTTATTTATTTAATTTCCATCTACTTATAAAGCTCAATAGATTTGTTACCATATAAGTATGTCATAGACAAATGTAAAGGATGCTTTGACTTAAACAACGCACATTAAAGTGGCTTTTTACGAAGTATAATAGAAATGCATTAGGCACCGGCACCCATTAAGATATTATTGGAGCACATGGACGTCATATTAATGACAAGCAGTGGCTCTTGCTCTGGCAGACTCGAGTCGACCCTGTAATACAGCAAAGCTGTGTCTTGTAACCAGTCCTGCACATGATCAGTACAGATTTTTATCAACTCGAAGTAAACAATTACGATTTCTATTGAATGACAGCTAGCAGAGATCTTAAACATGAATTAATACAGAAAGTATATTGAAAAATGATATACCTTTTCATTATTCAAACAATAACAATTACTTTCTGAAAACTGAATGCCCCATTACATTTTATTAAAGAGAACCTTTCACCTCCCCATACATGTGCAGCATGTAATATGCCGGGCTGCATAAATCCTGGGGCACTTTAAAAAAAAATTCTACCCTCTTCCATTATTTAGATATCGGTGCCGTTATATTTGGCGCCCGATATTTAAATAACACCCTGAACTTTCAATGGGGCGTGTTTAGGCAAGGGGGCGTTTAACATCGCTGTGACACTGCCCAATCAGCTACGGACAGTGCCACAGCAAGAACTGGAGAGAGGAGAGCGTGTGCGCGCAGCTCGGAGCTGCGCGCGCACGCTCGTTCTCACTCACACTTTATCTCTCGGCAGACAAGGACAAGACTGAGAGATATCAATCTTTTTCCTTGTCGCCCAAGAGCTGGAGAAAGGAGAGCGTGTGATCACACGCACTCACTCTTCAGCTCTCGGCGGACAAGACTGTGCGTTCTCTCGCGAGAGATCACACAGTCTTGTCCTGGTCTGCCAAGAGCTGAAGAGTGAGTGAGAGCGTGTGTGGACGCAGCTCCGAGCTGCGTCTACACACGCTCACCTTTCTCCAGCTCTTGCTGTGGTACTGTCCATAGCTGATTGGACAGTGTCACAGCGATGTTACACGCCCCATTGAAAGTTCAGGGTGTTATTTAAATATCGGGCGCCAAATATAACGGCACCAATATCTAAATAATGGAGGAGAGTAGAAAAAAAATGTAAAGTGCCCCAGGGTATGTGCAGGCCTGCGCATTACACGCTGCACTCAGCTGCACATGTATGGGCAGGTGAAAGGTTCTCTTTAAATAGTAAGCAAATATAAAATGTGCGAAAAAGGATTTTTTGTGTTACGCTGAGGATTTAAACAATACTAAACTTCACAGTGCACCATTTGCACAAGTTTTATGTTGACACTATATCCTTATGGGTTTCCATTGTCATTTTCTACCAAAGTCCAGAAATTAAAGGCACATTTACACAGACTTATCCCAAATAAGGAATTGCCAAGTTAGGGATATTGATTTCTATTTGCACGTTTTAAAGGTACTAGAACAATTTTTCAGATTTCTCATAATTAGCCTGGTTATCTTATAAATATATTTGTATAAACAATCAATGTTCCACTCAATAACTGGCACTTTATCTAGTTTACATGGGCCTTTTAGCATTACGAGTGAATGTTATCATACACATTATGTTCTGCCTAAGTGGGTGTTTGAGTATCTAGCTAATTGGCTTCCCATGAAATTGGCTGTAGCATGTTCTTGTGTATACTTGTATGTCTGACATAGGGAGGTGAGATTTTAGTGTCCAATGGGACAGTCATAAGTATGGTTGAATGGATTTTTCAGATCGCACTTCATACTACATCAACATAGTAAACATTGCATAATAAAAACCATAACACAATATAATAAAAGGAAAACACCTCTATTATTACTAAGAGAGGAGTACTAGTAACAGAAATAGAGCGCCTCCACATGCGGCAAGCCGCCATACATTAAGCGCCATTACGCAGAGCCCAGGATATTACAGTGCCTGATGAAGGTCAGAGATGACCGAAACGTCGCACTTTTAAACTGGCATAATTCCGAATATTAAAAATCTATCTTTGGATAATGAAAAAAAATTGGTGAGCATTGTACCTTTCTTATACTACACGGGTTGGGCCCCTACACATGCACCCATACGAAACCTAGTGCGGCCTGAACACCTTCAAAAGTAACAGAAATAAATACACCTTTTCATTGACAAGTACACAGTTAATAAAAAAAAGTTGTTTATGTAACGACTATATACTCCTATAGTATATAGTAGGGGTCTCAAACACGTGGCCCGCATGTGGCCCCTGAGGCTTTCATTTGCAGCCCGTGGGGCACCGCAGCTCCCTCGAGAGAGAGGAGAGAGCAGTCCGAGGGAGGAGTGTGCCGATAAATGAGCAGAGCGTTCTGAGGAAGCCCCTGACATCACTGTCTATATATGGGCAGTGATGTCAGGTGCAGAGCTGAAGTCCCAGTCAGAGTGCTAGTAGCGCTCTACCCGGGACTCCGGCTCTGGGATTGCCCCTGACATCACTGTCCATATATGGACAGTGATGAAAGGAGCAGAGCTGAAATCCCAGGAAGAGCACTAGTAGCTATTATTCTAGTAATGTAGTACTGTTATAGTAATCTAGTATTATTACAGTAATGTACTATTCTAGTAATATAGTATTGTTATAGTAATGTAGTATTATAGTAATGTAGTATTATTGTTATAGTAATGTAGTATTGTTATAGTAATGTAGTATTATAGTAATGTAGTATAGTTATAGTAATGTAGTATTATTACAGTAATGTAGTAGTAGTGTATAATTATTATCGTAATGTAGTATAGTAATGTAGTATTGTTATAGTAATGTAGTGTTATAGTAATGTAGTATTATTATCGTAATGTAGTATTGTTTTAGTAATGTTGAGTTATAGTAATGTAGTATTATTATTATAGTAATGTAGTATTGTTATTATATTAATGTAGTAGTAGTATTATAGTAATGTAGTATTGTTATAGTATTGTATTATTGTTATAGTATTGTTATAGTAATGTAGTATTATAGTAATGTAGTATTATTATAATAGTGTATTATTGTTATAGTAATGTAGTATTGTTATAGTAATGTAGTTATAGTAATGTAGTATTATTATCGTAATGTAGTATTGTTTTAGTAATGTAGTATTATAGTAATGTAGTATTATTATAGTAATGAAGTATTGTTATAGTAATGTAGTATTATAGTAGTGTAGTATTATTATAGCAATGTAGCATTGTTATAGTAATGTAGTATTATAGTAATGTAGTATTATTATAGTAATGAAGTATTGTTATAGTAATGTAGTATTATAGTAGTGTAGTATTATTATAGCAATGTAGCATTGTTATAGCAATGTAGCATTGTTATAGTAATGTAGTATTGTTATAGTAATGTAGTATTATTATAGTAATGTAGTATTGTTATAGTAATGTAGTGTTATAGTAATGTAGTATTGTTATAGTAATGTAGTATTGTTATAGTAATGTAGTATTGTTATAGTATTGTTGTATTGTTATAGTAATGTAGTATTATTAGAGTAATAGTATTGTTATAGTAATGTAGTATTATAGTTGTATAGAATTGTTATAGTAATGTAGTATTGTTATAGTAATGTAGTATTGTTATAATAATGTAGTATTGTTATAGTAGTTCAAATAACTACTTGATTAACAATAATTTTGTATTGTATCAACTTTGAAAGTAATGCAGTCCGTCAACTTCAAATTATTTCTATGTGTGGCCCATATACCCGGCCGAGTTTGAGACACCTGGTATATAGGTATTACATAAACACATAAACTACTTATCCCTGATAATATGGGGAAATTATCCGATTTACGTCCCTTTTCTGGTGTCAAAAAGTCGCAATTTTGCACTAGAATGTTCAACTTTTCTCTCCATTACTTTTGATAAGTGGCAAAAAAAAGTGGGAGGGTTTAACCAGTAGGGTGCACTGCAGTTTAAGGCCGACATATGAAACGCTAGTCTTAACTAACCCCTTAACGACATTTGACGATATATCCGTCACGATTAGGTGCTAGTTCCCGCTTTGTGACGGATATATCCGTCACTCTGATCTTGTGGGTTCTGCCACTGTACTCACGAGATCAGCGGCAGGAGCACGGCTGTTATACATAGCCAGACAACTGCCGGAATCTAAGAGCTCTCAGATTCCAGCAGTTTAACCCTTTAGATGGCATAGTCACTAGTGACCGCGGCATTGAAGGTGTTTAATAATAATAATAATCTTTATTTATATAGCACCAACATATTATGCAGCACTTTACAATTTAGAGGGAACATGAAACAAACAATATCAGACATTACATAGTGACAAAGTTCATTTACAATTCAAACCTGAGGAGTGAGGACCCTGCTCGCAAGAGCTTACAATCTATGAGGAAATAAAGGAGACACAAAGTGTAACAGTGTTTGTTCTGTACAATAGTCCAGCCATTTTTATACACATGGGGTGGTAACATAAAGCTGCATGAGACGGTCACCAGCCAGTATCCGTGTATGACGGACATGAAGAGAAGGAGTATTACGGAATATTATTCTGATGACTAATCTAAAAGGGGGGCCATGGAAAGGAGTCAGATTAGGGAATGTTATAGGCCTGTCTAAATAGATGTGTTTTCAGGGCACGTTTAAAACTGTGGATATTGGGAATTAATCTGATTGTCTGGGGTAGCGCATTCCAGAGGACGGGTGCAGCACATGAAAAATCTTGGAGACGGGAGTGGGAGGTTCGGATTATTGAGGATTTTAATCTAAGGTCGTTGGCAGAACGTAGAGCCCGAGTAGGCTGATAGACAGAGATGAGGGAGGAGATTTAAGGAGGTGCAGCACTGTGGAGAGCTTTGTGGGTGAGAATAATAAGTTTGAATTTTATTCTGAAGGGGGTGGGCAACCAGTGCAGTGACTGGCACAGATTAGAGGCGTTGGTGTAGCGGTTGGTCATAAATATGAGTCTGGCTGCTCCATTGAGGATAGATTGGAGAGGGGAGAGTTTGGTGAGGGGAAGACTGATTAGTAATGAGTTACAGTAGTCAAGACGAGAGTGAATCAGAGCAACAGTGAGAGTTTTGGCGGTTTCCTCCCTGGAGATATTTTTGAGGTGAAAATGACAGGAGTGTGAAAGTGATTGAATGTGAGGAGTAAAGGAAAGATCTGAGTCAAAAATAACCCCGAAACAGCGGGTGTGCTGCTTAGGAGTTATGATAGTGCCACACACAGAGATGGAGACATCAGGTTTAGGGAGGTTAGTAGATGGTGGGAACACAAGGAACTCCATTTTAGAAAGATTCCGTTTTAGATAGAGAGAGGACATGATGTTAGAGACAGCGGACAAACACTCACTGGTGTTTTGTATTAGAGCAGGGGTGATGTCACGGGAAGAGGCATATAATTGGGTGTCATGAGCGTAGAGATGGTACTGGAAGCCAAATCTGCTGATGGTTTGTCCAATAGGAGCTGTGTAGAGAGAAAAGAGAAGCGGACCTAGAACTGATCCCTGAGGAACCCCGATATCAAGGGGAAGAGGAGAAGAAGTGGAACCAGCAAATGACACATTGAATGAGCGGTCAGAAAGATAGGAGAAAAACCAAGAGAGAGCAGCGTCCTTGAGGCCAATAGAGTGGAGCATGTTGAGTAGGAGTTTGTGGTCTACAGTGTCAAAGGCTGCAGAGCGATCCAGAAGCATCAGTAGAGAGTATTTGCCGTTAGATTTAGTCGCCAAGAGATAATTTGAGACTTTAGTAAGGGCAGTTTCTGTGGAGTGTAGAGTGCGGAAACCAGATTGTAAGGGGGTCTAGAATGGAGTTAGCAGAGAGATAGCAAATAAGGCGACAGTAGACCAAGCGTTCCAGGAGTTTGGAGATGAAGGGCAGATTAGAGACTGGTCGGTAGTTAGCAGCGCTGGATGGGTCAAGAGTTGTTTTTTTCAGTAATGGGTTTATAATGGCATGTTTAAAAGAGGAGGGAAAGATACCAGAGGAAAGAGAGATGTTAAATATTTTAGTTAGGTGACCAGTGACAGCTGGGGAGAGGGACTGGAGGAGGTGTAAGGGGATAGAATCACTTGGACAGGTAGTAGGACGAGAAGAAGAGAGGAGCCTAGAGACTTCTTCTATTATTGGGTCAAATGCTGAGAGTGAAGAAGAGGGAGTGCGGGAGGGAAGGGGATCGATGTTACTAGGGGACTGGGAGATAATATCATGGCGGATGTTGTCAATTTTAACTTTAAAATAAGTGGCCAGGTCTTCAGCACTGAGATCTGTGATTGGTGTCTGCACTTTAGGACTAAGGAGGGAGTGAAAAGTATCAAAGAGGTGTTTTGGATTATTAGATAGTGTGGAGATGAGAGAAGTGAAATAGACTTGTTTGGCTCGGTGAAGGGCAGAGTTGTAAGTTCTCAGCATAAATTTGTAATGGAGGAAATCTGCATCCAAATGCGATTTTCTCCACAGTCGTTCGGCACATCTCAAGCACCGCTGAAGAAAACGGGATTGAAGCGTGTGCCAGGGTTGTCATCGTCTTTGTCGAGTGGTTCGGAGTGTAGGGGGGGGCTGCTTCATCCAATGCATTCTTGAGAGTGTTATTATAATGTTTGGTGGCCAGATTGGGACAGGAGAGGGAAGAGATCGGGGACAATGAGGACTGTAGACTGTCTATGAGTTTCTGAGTGTTAACGGCATGTAGATTTCTGTATGTCTGATACGTAGGGATGACCTGAGAAGGCAGAGAATACTTTATAGTAGAGGAGAGAAGGTTGTGGTCAGAAAGTGGGAGAGGAGAGTTAATAAAGTCAGAAACTGAGCAGAGCCGGAAGAAGACCAGGTCAAGTGAATGCCCGTCCTCATGTGTAGGAGAGTTAGTAAGTTGTGACAGACCTAGGGACGAGGTTAAAGATAGAAACTGGGAGGCAGATGGGGAGATTGGGTTATCAATGGGGATGTTGAAGTCACCCATGATGAGAGTGGGTGTTTCAGAGGATAGAAATTGTGGAAGCCAGGCAGCAAAATGATCCAGGAATTGGCGGGGTGAGCCCGGGGGGGGGCGGTAGACAACTGCCACTCAGAGGGAAAAAGGGTGGGAAGGGTGGGTGTTTAACAGAGGGAGGGAAAGACTCTCTCCTATACAGTGGTCTACGTTGTGAAATACTTGCCTCGAGCGTAATGTGAATGGAGAATAAAATAGCTCCACAAATTTTGCCAAATGATTAACATTTCTGGGGATCGTCCAAAACTGAAGATATGTGAGATACATAAAAAAAACAATAGGGCAGCAATCTTTATGTACTTTCTGTTAGACATCCCGTCTTTATACAGTCCTCTTCTCCTCAGGCTGAAATAGCTGCTTATGGGAAGCAAAATACAAGATCAGTACTGGTAGATGTTTACGTCTCACATAGTAGGCATCATGCGATCTAAAAGGAAGAATACGTTTGTCAGATCTTGTGAGGAAGTTTGTTTTGTCATCAAACATCTTCTGTTCTGCTGTGCACTACACCCTATATACAACAGGACATGTCAACGGCATCTATCACATGGTCAATATGATCTTGTTACAGATTATACAATACTCTGCTTATATTAAACCAGTATTCATGAAATGTGCCATAAAGAGGGTTTCACCCAAAATATAAATGATCATATAGTAGTAAATCAGAGGTTAGAGCAGTAGCCAAAGTTTGGTAATCCTGTTTTTTTACTTGGAGATATTGGCATTTTTCTGTTTCGTTGTGGTGGCAGTAACCACAGTGCAGCTATATTGGTTGTCATTTTTTAATGCGCTTCTCAGGAGCTGTTGACTAACTATGATTTTATCATCATGTTCATGCAATTCCAAACTAAATCAACCATCATGTATAAGAAAAGCTTATGCAACAGATCGCTCACAATAGGCAATCATCGAAAAGGTGTTCTGCCATATTGGAAGGCATCATATGTGATATCTGGCATGATGTGTGTACATGATAATTGGGCGATTACGACTACTTATTTGTCACTTTCCAAAAGCACATTATCGGTTTTCCCTAAAATTGTGTGAAATGGTGTTTCCTGATTGGCCAGTTCAGTCGGGTATGCTGATGCTGACAATCGATCACCCGGTCATGTGTATGGGTAGCTAAGTCTCTAAGCTTCTTGCTCAACAAATATACTCAAAATGAAACACATACTATGATAAGTCGCAACTTGCTACATAGTCTTTTAAATACCCCATATTTACCCGGGCCTGGCGAAAACCCTTCGACTCCCTAAGTAATGAGACCTCCTCTACTAAGAAGGTGGATATTGATATGGCTGTAGGAGAATTCTATGCACACTTTTATACTAAAGTAAGCTAAGGGCTTTGTCCTGTGAGTTGTGATGTGTTTACTTTGTGCTGTTGGTCTTGGCCGTGCCGAATCTCCTCATCGTTTCCTGTGTGGGCTGGAATGCTCTGCAACGTGTCACACCTGTCTGTGATCATGGAAGCAGCCAACCTTGCAGGAGCTGGCAGCCTCCCAGCTATGTGAAACCTGGCACTGCCTATAGGGGACCAAGCTTGACCCCAGTGGCGTAACTACCGCCGTAGCAGCAGTAGCGGCTGCTACGGGGCCCGCGGCATGAGGGGGCCCGTGTCGCCCGCCGGCACGGGCCCCCACCATGGCCGGAGGCTCCGCTAGCAGCCGCTATGGCTGCTACAGCGGGACGCCACTGAACAGTACGGCAGAGCAGGGAGGTATCTCCCTGCTCTGCCATTAAGCAAAAGACATGTATCCCCTATCCACAGGACAGGGGATACATGTGTGATCGCTGGCAGCGATAGGGAGAACAGGGGACTAAAAATCCCCTGAAGTTCTCCATCACAAACCTCGGACATCCGGGGTCTGTGTCGGCAGCTCCGTAGAAATGAATGGAACGCCGGTGCCGCTTGTGCGCATGCGTGACCAGCGCTCCATTCATTTCTACAGAGCTGCGCAGACGCCGGAAGTCAGAGGTTAGTCATGGAGAACTTCAGGGGACTTTCGGTCCCCCGTTCTCCCTATCGCTGCCAGCGATCACACATGTATCCCCTCTCCTGTGGATAGGGGATACATGTCTTTTATTAGGACACACTGTAGGTCGCATTTTTTTAGGAGGGGGGATGCTGTATGGCGTTCCCTACAGGGGGGGGACGCTGTATGGCGTTCCCTACAGGGGGGGGGGACGCTGTATGGCGTTCCCTACAGGGGGGGGGACGCTGTATGGCGTTCCCTACAGGGGGGGGACGCTGTATGGCGTTCCCTACAGGGGGGGACGCTGTATGGCGTTCCCTACAGGGGGGGACGCTGTATGGCGTTCCCTACAGGGGGGGGGACGCTGTATGGCGTTCCCTACAGGGGGGGGGACGCTGTATGGCGTTCCCTACAGGGGGGACACGCTGTATGGCGTTCCCTACAGGGGGGGACGCTGTATGGCGTTCCCTACAGGGGGGCTGTATGGCGTTCCCTACAGGGGGGCTGTATGGCGTTCCCTACAGACCCCCCCTGTAGGGAACGCCATACAGACTCCCTGTAGGTAACGCCATACAGTCCCCCCTGTAGATAACGCCAGACAGCCCCCTCTGTAGGGAACGACATACAGCCCCCCCGTAGATAACGCCATACAGTCCCCCCTCTAGATAACGCCATACAGCCCCCTCTGTAGATAGCGCCATAGAGTTCCCCCTGTAGATAACGCCATACAGCCCCCCTGTAGATAGCGCCATACAGCCCCCCTGTAGATAGCGCCATACAGCCCCCCCTGTAGATAGCGCCATACAGGCCCCCCTGTAGATAACGCCATACAGCCCCCTCTGTAGATAGCGCCATACAGTCCCCCTGTAGATAGCGCCATACAGGCCCCCCTGTAGATAACGCCATACAGCCCCCTCTGTAGATAGCGCCATAGAGTTCCCCCTGTAGATAACGCCATACAGCCCCCCTGTAGATAGCGCCATACAGCCCCTCTGTAGATAGCGCCATACAGCCCCCCCTGTAGATAGCGCCATACAGGCCCCCCTGTAGATAGCGCCATACAGTCCCCCCTCTAGATAACGCCATACAGCCCCCTCTGTAGATAGCGCCATAGAGTTCCCCCTGTAGATAGCGCCATACAGCCCCCCTGTAGATAACGCCATACAGTCCCCCCTCTAGATAACGCCATACAGCCCCCTCTGTAGATAGCGCCATAGAGTTCCCCCTGTAGATAGCGCCATACAGCCCCCCTGTAGATAGCGCCATACAGCCCCCCTGTAGATAACGCCATACAGTCCCCCCTCTAGATAACGCCATACAGCCCCCTCTGTAGATAGCGCCATACAGCCCCCCTGTAGATAGCGCCATACAGCCCCCCTGTAGATAGCGCCATACAGCCCCCCCTGTAGATAGCGCCATACAGGCCCCCCTGTAGATAACACCATACAGCCCCCCCATGTAGATAGCGCCATACAGCCCCCCCATGTAGATAGCGCCATACAGCCCCCCCTGTAGATAGCGCCATACAGGCCCCCCTGTAGATAACACCATACAGCCCCCCCATGTAGATAGCGCCATACAGCCCCCCCATGTAGATAGCGCCATACAGCCCCCCCTGTAGATAGCGCCATACAGCCCCCCTGTAGATAGCGCCATACAGCCCTCCCTGTAGGGAACGCCATACAGTCCCCCCTGTAGGGAACGCCATACAGTCCCCCCTGTAGGGAACGCCATACAGTCCCCCCGTAGATAACGCCATACAGTCCCCCCGTGGATAACGCCATACAGCCCCCTCTGTAGATATCTACAAAGGGCTGTATGGCGTTATCTACAGAGGGGGCTGTATGGCGTTATCTACAGAGAGGGCTGTATGGCGTTATCTACAGGGGGGCTGTATGGCGTTATCAAAAGGGGGGGGTTTGTAAAAAAGGCACTATCTACAAGGGGGGGGGGGTTGTGTGACACCCAGGGGAGGGGGGGCCCCAGTCAAAAGTTTGCTATGGGGCCCAGTCTTTCCTAGTTACGCCCCTGCTTGACCCCAATACTGATATAGACGCTGCTCTTTCTGTGCCAGCTGAAACCTAATGCACTATTTTCCAACAAACAGAACAGCATTGTTGTAGCGAAGTGATAAAAGTAATATACCTTGGGTTTTTAGTATTTTAATATACTTCTTATCTGCTTTCGGACGTGGTAATCGGTTGTGCTTTAAAAATACAAGACATTTTTTCAGGGTGTAAAATGCTGACTATTATTTATGTATTTAGCAATAAGATGACTTGATCTTATAAGTTAACAGCAGATCTACTTTGAAGTGAGGAAGCAGCCGCCGGTTATTTATTGTCTAGTAATCCTACTTCCCTGAACAGATCCCATTAGTTACACTTGTGTGTCATGCAGGCAGTGTATGCTCAATAAACAATAGAGGAAGAACAGTGTATAAAGACTGGCGTCTGCCAAAACAGGGGCTGAAATATGGCCAGACATCGGGAGGCAATCAGCTGCCCCATACACATTAGATTGACAGCAGATTGCGCCACCATTAATCTAATGTGTATGGTAAAGTCAAAGGGGTTGTGTAGCTTAGACAACTCCTTTTAACCCCTTAATGACCAGCCTATTTTAGACGTTAATGACCTAGCCATTTTTTACGGTTTTCCATCGTCTCATTCAAATAGCTCTAACTTTTTTATTTTTGCGTCGACATTGCTGTATAAGGTCTTGTTTTTTGCAGGATAAGTTGTAATTTTTAATGGCACCATTTTGGGGTACATAGAATTTATTGATTAACTTTTATGAACTTTTTTTGGGGGGGATAGAAAAAAAACGGCAATTTCGCCACACATTTTTGGGTCCTAAATTTACGCCGTTTACCATGTGGAATAAATAACATAAGAACTTTATTCAGCGGGTTGTTGCGATTGCAACGATATCAAATGTATATAGTTTTTGTATGTTTTACTACTTTTACACAGTGAAAATACTTTTTTTTTCAAAATTATTTGTTTTTGTGTCTCCATATTTGAAGAGCCATAACTTTTTTTTCGCCGATGCAGTTTTATGAGGTTTTTTTTTTTTGCGGGACGACTTGTAGTTTTTATCGGTAACATTTTGGAGTAAATGCAACCTTTTTGATTACATTTTATCAAATTTTTTTTTAAGGCAGGATTCAAAGAAAACAGCAATTTTTCCATAGTTTTTTTATTTTATTTTTTTACGACGTTCGCCGTGCGGGTTAAATGAATGTAATAACTTTATAGTTGGGGTCGTTACAGACGCGGCGATACCAAATATGTGTAACTTTTTAACTTTATTTAGTTTTTTAATAATAAAGCAGTTTGTAAGGGGAAAAAGTGGGTTTTTCATTTATTTTTTTCACGTTTTATGAAACTTTTTTTTTTTTACTTTTTTAGTAGCTCCACTAGGGGACTTTAATATGCGATCCTACTATCGCATTTATAATACACTGCAATACTTCTGTATTGCAGTGTATTATGCCTGTCCATGTAAAATGGACAGGCATCTGCTAGGCCATGCCTCTGGCGTGACCTAGCGGACATTCACTACAGGCAGACCTGGGGGCCTTTATTAGGCCCCCGGCTGCCATCGGAGACACAGACACTCGGCGATCTTATCGCCGGGTGTCGGTGGGATGAGAGGGAGCTCCCTCCCTCTCTCCAAAACCACTCAGATGTGGCGCTCTCTATTGAGCGCCGCATCTGAAGGGTTAAACGGGTGTGATCAATACTAATATCGATCTCACCCGTTCGAACAGGGATGCCCCCAGCCCTCAGCTGACTCTGGTAGCAGAGAGCAGGGAGATTTAACGGCTCCCTACTGTTTATTTATTCCAATGCAGCACCGTAAAAAGGCTATTTCATCGGATTAAAGCCCGTTAGTGGCCCCCGTAAAAACACTATAGGGCAGTCACTAACTGGTTAAAATACATAAATCATTCTATAATAATAGAAGCTTATTTTGGACCTCCATCAGTAAGACATAGCAGAGCGCGTCTACAGTATCTCTTAGGCCACTTTCACACGGGCGTATTTTGCTCAGTATTTTGCATTAGTATTTGAGTTGGAAATCTTTCCATTATATGTTTTTTGTTTTATGTTCCACTCCTGGTTTTAGCTTAGAAGTACTGATGCAAAACACTGACCAAAATACTGCCGTGCAGACGTGGCTTAACTCTGGAAGACCAAGCTTTTCTATGCATTTGAGGTCAATGGGCACTATGTAATGTTTCATTTACCCTGTGGTGGCACTGAAAGGGAACTAAAAACGTGCTAGTAGGTTATTATGCAGATTACAGGTGATGCTGGGGATCCCAGCAGTTGGACTCCCTGTAAACAGACCGCTCTAATATAAATGGGTGTCCAAATCGGGGAAGTTTTTCACTGAATTATTCCCCAAACGTCAGTTAAATGTATAAACTTTTCTAGTGTTTTTATTAGAGAATCTGTCGCCTTATATAGTCCTATTTTTATTATTTACAGTGGTCTTCTATACATTTTTTTAGCTTTTTCATGTTGTCTATGTCTTTTAATTCATATAATATACACAACATTATTTTTAGTGTCTATTGCAAATAGGAAATAGGTGCTGTCATTCTAAATACGTGTGTGATTTCTGCTGTGAATTCAAGGCTTTCAACGATATTGGGGAGAAGATTTAAAGGTCTACTGGCATGTATCTTAAGAATTATCCCACTCTTCTATGTAAAATGCAAATATTCCTATTTTTAAATAATATAAATAACAAAATTACATTCAAAATTTCTGCACGAAAAAGAAAGGACACTGGTCCTACTTAAAGAGGTTATGGCTCATTCCCTGCAACCAGCTGATCACTGGGGCGGCTATCTTTAGATACGGGACAGCTTCGAAACACTTTGGCACGGCTGTAGTAGACTTTTAAGTTGGGTTCACACCAGACTATTTTACAAACAAAATTTTAAACAATGGGAAATTAAATCTCTATTTACACCCTGACATTATTTTTTTGTCCTCTGTCAACCCAGGTCAACAGCTTAAAGGGGATCTGTCACCGTATTATGGATATACATATGTATACAGGCAGATACACAGCGGCCGTCAGTCAATGGTGAGAGGGGATAGAGGGGGGGGGGACAGACATTGGGAGCGCTCTCCTTATAAAACTGCACACTCATAACTCTGAATCCCCTGTACTTTTTGTTAGATGCTATTAATGAAATGGAACAATATATTTGGTGCTGTTTGATATAATAGAGCAGTGGACCTGTCCCTATAACATGTCCTTACATAGGGAAGCATATTCTAGTAACAGATCTGCTTTAAGGCTTTATTCAAATGGCCATATTAGGCCTCATGCCCACTTCAGTGTTTTTCTTCAGGGTGCTAGCCGTTTTTTCTGACGGCTAGCACCCTGACCCATTCATTGCAATGGGGCCATGCACACTTCATTTTTTTTTACGGTCTCGTTGCTCCGTTCCGATCCAAAGTAGAGCATGTCCTACTTTGGTTCGAGATTCCGTGACCGTGAGGCCCATGCAAGTCAATGGGGCCGTCAAAAAAACTGAAGGCACACGGAAGGCATCCGTGTACCGGGCGGGCAGAAATATATTACACTAATCGTCAGCCACTTGTCTCTATCAATCACTGATAGAGAAAAGAGGCTGCTGATTAAAAATAAAATAAAAAGCAGTTCATAGGTACCCGGTCGTTGTCTTGGTGACGAGTCCATCTTCTTCCTCCAGTCCAACCTTCCTTTCTGACGCGGCAGCCTGTGATTGACTGCAGAGGCCGCTGCAGCCTGTGATAGCCTGCAGAGGCGGTCACGTGGGATGAAGCGTCATCCCTGGAGGCCGGCCTTCTGACGTCATCCTGACGTGCGTGACCGCCACTACAGCCTGTGATTGGCTGCAGCGGTGACATGGATGAAACGTCATCGCTGGAGGCCGGACAGAAGGAAAGTAAGTATGAACTTATTTTTTTTTTATTTCATTAAAATTGTATTTTCCGAGCGCCGAGCATGGTACTGTCCAGGGTGCTGAAAGAGTTACCGCCGATCAGTGCAGCCCATTAACTCTTTCAGCACCCTGGACAGTATCATTCTCGGCGCTCGGAAACGGAAACAAGGAGTGCACACGGGAGTGCACACGGTCGCTAAAACGGGCACACAGATCCGTCAAAAACGGCCGTGAAAACGGTGTCGGAAGTGTGCACGAGGCCTAAGGCCAGAGTTTGTGTGGAATTTTTCAGTCTTGCTGTAACACAGACATGTCAATAAAGTTTAAGGGCTCGTGCACACTACCGTATTACAGATCAGTGTTCTACGGATAGAAAGCTATAGGCACAAATTTTACCTCCATATACATTCCGATTTCATACAGAGGCACACTGAGGTTTTTCCTCATGAATTCATACAGAATACATAAGAAAAAGAAATCCTAGCATCTTCTAATGCACGCTGAATTACAGAGTTATTCTCCCTCTAGGGGATAATACGTACCATACAAAGACTCTATACAAGACTAATCCTCCAGCACGTTTTAATACATCATCAGAAATACTGATACAGAAATATTTTCTGCCTTTCTTTGTCATTTATTTAGCTGAGAAGGCAGTGGGTCAAATTTGATTTAGTCTCTCAATATTCGGGAATTTTTCATCCCAGGAAGATTAGATAAATGACAACAACAATACGAAGAAGCATAGTAAAATGGATCAAGATGCAGTAAATTAACCTTTAAAAGACTTGGACAATCAACCAGATGAAGAGTGTACTGATTTATATAATGCTAATAAGATACGTTTCCTCATCTCTTGGAGTAGTCACTTGAAATTTCTTCCTGTAGCAGTTTGCCGATTAAGCACACTGGAATAAGTAGTTTATGTGAGCAACATTTTATGCAGGGGAATATCCCACGTGTGTCTCAATTATCAATGAAGTGCAAAGAAAAATTTTACAAACTGACACTATCCAGACTACCAGTGATTAGACTCATGTCCACCACATCAAAAATATACATCTAGGATTCACTTACACACATTGAATTATTGTGCTGAATCCTTCTCAACATATAAAATGTACACTTGAAACACATGTCAGAAAATGACCTATTGACTTTTATGCTTAGAGACAAAACAAAAAGAGAAACGGCGCTCCTCTAGGTTGATACCGTATATACTGGTGGTATAATTTATATACAGAAGAGTTGTAATCGACTCGCCTGGTTAGGTTGTGCAGGTTCGTCAGCACAACTTGACTTTGTTGCTCGCCTGGTGTACTTTCCGGTACACTGTTGTAGCCTCTGGAGCAGACCCACAGTGGATACCTCCTGTGCTGGAGTTTCCTCAACTTGGTCATTCAAACATAGATAACTGGAAAAAAATGCTCCTTGTGTCGGGCGCTTCTGTGTAGCTAGTGCGGTGATTACCACGGACCCATTGGATGAATATTAAAACAATTTACTGGACAACTTGTTTTAAAAACAATAAAAAAAGATAGGAAAGGGGACTGCTGCAACGCGTTCCAACCTCGTGCTGAGGTCTTATGAGTTGCCTGATGAAGACCTCAGCACGAGGTTGAAACGCGTTGCAGCAGTCCTCTTTCCTATCTTTTTTATTGTTTTTAAAACAAGTTGTCCAATAAATTGTTTTAATATTCATCCAATGGGTCCGTGGTAATCACCGCACTAGCTACACAGAAGCGCCCGACACAAGGAGCATTTTTTTCCAGTTATCTACTATTGACTTTTATGGGAGAGTTTTGTGGGCATGCTCTGAGACATATGCAGAGGTCACTGTGCAGGGTGGGGAAGAAGGTGAGCTGTGTGCATCACCATTTACTAGTAGTGTAATCCGGTGTTATCTGCCTCCAACTTTATAATACAGGTGTTACCTTTCATTGTGATGATAATGAGATGAGTGCTGAAAACTGATCTCTACAGAGCAGGAAGGGTCAGTCTATTGTGAAATGCACAGACCAGTGTGAAAACTGCAAGATTTCTGTTGTTTTTTTGTTTTTAATATAGATAGTGACATGAGTAATTTAAACAGAAAAGCCAACAAAAACAAAAAAAACAAAAACTTGATTTAAACAATAATTTTCTGATTATATATTCTCTTTGCTACAAAGCACAAAAAGATCTGGCATATTGGACAGCAGTTACTGTTCAAGTGTCACAAGCAGGTAAAGTTCCATATCCAGTGATACCTGTCTGCATGTCAGATTCCAGGGGTTGCTCTTTGGTTCTGTGGACGGTTTAGCTAATATCCTAATTTAATGCATAGAGAAATTTATTTCTAATTCCCTTTGTTATTATACATAAAAGGAAAACTAAAATAAATATTTACTCAAATGAGAGTATTAGCAGCCTGGTGCTCTGAACTTTATAAAGGCAAATGTTCTTTCACTTAAATATTCGGTGTGAACATTCATCAGATGCAACAGACTGTAAACCACCATTTTGTCAGCATGTACCAATACTAAAGTAGAACATGGCGGCCTGTTCAGGGTTCGGCACTATATGAAGGACTCTTCTGAAACTAGTTTCAGAAGAGTCCTTCATATAGTGCCGAACCCTGAACAGGCCGCCATTTTCTAGGTAGGATTGGGGTGATGTTTATCACACAGCTGCTGCTCCCCTTATAGCCAATGCTGACCCCATCCTGCAGCGCACGTAGCACAGACCCCGTAGGGACTCTGTGTGCCGCCATACACAGTCCATGCGCACCGTTCTACTTTAGTATCGGTACATGCTGACAAAATGGTGGTTTACAGTCTGTTGCATCTGATGAATGTTCACACCGAATATTTAAGTGAAAGAACTTGTTTTGGGCTGAGAACAGGGTGCTGTCTGACACCTACATTTATATGCCCCTGCTGCAGAAAAGAACAGTCAGCTGGAGAGCGAAGAAAGACCTCAGCACCCCAGGTAAGCAAATATTCCTGAGTGGGGAGCACCAAGAAAGATTACATTTACCCTTGGGTCTCTTTCACACGGCAGTACTTCGGTCAGTATTTTGCATCAGTATTTGGAAGCCAGAACTAGGAATGGAAAATAAACAGAAAAAGTATAATAGAAAGATTTGTACCTTTTGTCACAAGGCGGGTCAGTTGACCCACTAGGCCCACTAGGCCGTACCGCTGTAGCGGGGAGGCAGCTGGCCAAACAACCGGAAACCCCAGCAATACAATGTCCCGCACAAGGGTACCTGGGTAGTCCAGACAGTGGCCGCAGCTCTGGCACAGATGGAGAAGGGCGCAGCAGCTAACGCCAGACGAGGTGGATGACACAGGTGCCGCAGGTTGCGCCAGACGTGGCGAGTTCCTTCGGACGTGGCAGATGACACAGGACGTGGCGGATTCCTATGGACGTGGCAGATGACACAGGACGTGGCAGATGGCACAGGACCTGACACGACTCCGACACTAGTTGGCACAGGAACAAGAACAGCACGGGATACAGGAACAGGAAACAAGGCACGGGTAACAACTGGAACGGGAAACACTAAGGCCCTGTTCACACTGAGTTTTTTTACGAGTTTTTTGACGTGGAAACCGTGCCAAAAAACTCCTCAAAAAACGCCCGAAAATGCCTCCCATTGATTTCACCGCGAGTAAAAAAAACGCGTCGCGGTAAAAAGAAACGTCATGACCCATCTTGAGGCGGTTTCCGCCTCCAAAACCCCATTTCAATCAGTCAGAAAGGGGAAAAAAAAACCTTGACGAGTGTTTTGACGAGTTTTTGTCAAACCACTGTGCAAAAACCTACTGGAGCAGTTTTTGCAGGAGGAATTTTCCTCCTGCAAAAAACTCTGTGTGAACACAGCCTAAGGGACCATTTGCAAGATAGACTGGGAAAACTAACAACGCTCAGGCAAGGATCATAAGGCCTGGAGCCTTCTTATAGACCAGGAAATCATGGCAGTGGATGATGATGATTTCCTACGCGACACAGCAGACCGGAGCGGAAGTGAGTGCTGGCGTCTCCTAGGAAGGAGATTCGGACCAGCACTCACGGATCCATGGCTGCGGGCGTCGGGAGGTGAGTAAATCCGACGGCCCGCGGCCATGGACGCTACACCTTTTCCATGTTTTGGAGCTATTCCTGGTTTTGGCTTCCAAATACTGATGCAGAATACTGAACGAAATACTGCAGTGTGAAAAAGACCTTCATGTAGTACTATAAATGGTCGATATATGGCGCCTATTTCCTGCTAAGTGATAGGGATGAAGTAGAAGGATTATCATAGAAAGAAGCTTGAGTTTTAAGGAGAGAGATGGTCAGAAGTTTGTGTTGGACCAAAAAGTCAGAAAGTGGAAATGTAATTTCTGTTCGGCAGGCCATGAAATCACTTCTTGAATATTTTTAAATGGAACAGAAAATGATCAATATACATATAGATATGGCTGGGCTGGACTACATTTTCTGTCCCATTAATGACAACCGATTCACATAAATCTTCATGTCCGGTGGATGCGGTTATTTCTTCTCTTTATTTTGTCATTAACTGACAGATATTATAAGAATTTCAATAGTGTCCCTTATGCCACAATTTGTTTTATTTACACGAAAAGACTAAAAGATGGCAAGTGTGGAAATTATTTAACCAAGGAAAGGCAGTCCTGGAATTATACAGTAATTTTCATTGATTTTTTTGTTCCTTCCTTTTATATCCACCACTGGCTTTGGCTACACAAGCCTGTACAAAATGTCACAAAATAAAAATGCTTGAAGCGCATAGCTTTTCTTTACATAAAATTATGAAAAAGTGTGTGAATGAGGCCTAAAGAGCATACATACATATATATATATATATATATATATATATATATATATATATATATATATATATATATATAGATGGATGGATTGGTACTGCGTTTTGTAAACCCTGGCTCTGAAATAAATGAATTTTGTGTGCGCTCTTGTGGAAACTGGCAGTGTCGCTCACTATAATGAAGAAAGACTGATGGCTCAGGAGAGAACCCAGTGCCAAAGAGGGGGAAATAGCTGTTGTTTCCCAGTAGTAGGGTATGGATACAAGTCATTTTTGATTCTCATCATATAGTATACTGTCAAAAAAGAATTGAATTGAACTGTATGACAATTGTATACTTTTTCAACAGATCCGTCAAAAAAGACATACAGTTGCCATCCAGTTGTATACAGTTAGCAACCGTTTGATTTTTTTTTTCTTTAGACTAATCCCAACGTATGCTTTGCAAACCTATACCCATACATTTTAATGTCTATGGTTGAATACCATTATAAAAAAAAGTATATGTTTTTGTGGTGTCCTTTTATACTAAGTTCTGCAGCCAGAGTTTTTCAATACAGTGAAAAAAATATATACCCAGACTGAAACCTGCCAGACATGCCAAAAAGAGACACTTCTCATACCTATGCCCCACAGAAGTCTACGGCTATTGTATAATATACATCCCGATATACAGTTTGCATCATTGTCAGCAGCACATCCCTGTTTACACGAGATAAAAGATGCGATCAGTTGGCGACCGAGCATTTGCTTGTTTGTTGGCTGATTACTGCCCTGTTTACATAGGCCAATGATTGGGAACGCTCCTTTGCCCAATTATTTGCCCATGTAGATTGGCCTTTAGGCTGTTTTTACACTCGGTAAGTTATTTTCTGTTAGGATCCTGTTGCTTATAGAAGGTCGGTATAGTGTAGAAGGCTGTAGCGTTCTTTGCTATATTCTAACCCAT
This sequence comes from Rhinoderma darwinii, assembly GCF_050947455.1. NCBI lineage: Eukaryota > Metazoa > Chordata > Amphibia > Anura > Rhinodermatidae > Rhinoderma > Rhinoderma darwinii. The sequence continues at coordinate 316,223,244 of NC_134687.1, read as the reverse complement.
TATAGGTTAATGGGGGCAAAAAAAAAGTATCCTAACAAACGGATCAAGATGGACGATAATGATACTGTTATATCTGTCATAGATCCTGTTAAAAAGAAAGCCATTATGAAAATGTGAACAGAACTTTATTGTAATGGGGCAGATTCATAAAAAATGTCTAACAGTAAAACTGTCTGTGTTGCCCATAGCAACCAACCAGAGCTCCGCTTTTATTTCTTAAGCTGTTCTGTGAAAATGAACGTTGTGCTGTGATTGGTTGCTATGGGCATCAAGGCCAGTTTTTAGACAATTATATTAAATCTGCCCCAATGAACATCATAGTAACCAATTAGTCTTCTTTTCTGTTATTCTTATCCGTGTTACAAGAATAACCGCTAGTTGCTGATTGGTTGATATGTCCAGTGTTCCTTTGATAACATGAAATTGAGTATATGAGTACAGGGGAGGAAGTGTCACAGGGACACATGCAGAGCTGCTGTTCTAACAGGAGGCTGTCAATTGAACACACAGGCATAGTTTTTTGTTTTTTTTATTTAAAACACACTCCGTAGGTTTAGTACAGTTCTTCTGGAAGAGTTCCTTTATATTCACGGACTAATTTAATGTCCCCTAATATAACATTACTTTGGTCAAAGTGAAAAAAAGTTTGGAAAAACAATGAAAACAGATGGACCCACCTTTGGGGGTGCTGTGTTCATTAATAAGTGATAGATTAATTTGTGTAGACTTCCCTGCTGCTATTTCCATCTGGTTTAAAGGTGTTTTTAAGGTTATTTTTAATGTAATTTTATTAATAAATGTTATGACTACCATGTATAAAATGATAACTGTTTTTACAAAAAGGTTTTTTAAATCAATAAGTTTATGCACTTTTTCAAACTGTTTCAAGGCGACTATCTTATAAGAATTGCTTCATACTGTCACTTCCTAGGTCCATTACATGTATAGCTTCATTGAATCAACATCTTGGTTTTTTTTCTCGTTTTTTTTGTTTGTTTACTAAATTTATATTTGTATTGTTTTCATTGACAAAATGAAAACCCTTGAAGGATCCTTAGGAGGGATCCACATGGGATTACATACATTCCTGTGGGTTCCTTATGAAGGTCAGGTTCGTTTGGTGGGAGTTTTTCCCACCGGTAACAAGGCAGACTGTTTTTTTTTTGTTTGTTTTTTTAAAAAAAACTTTTCTTTTTGGCTAAGTTATGAACATTTTAGGATTTATGCAAATTTGTTCTCCATGCCCACCTGGGCGTGTTTTTTCTTTTGATCAAGTGGGCATTGTAAAGAAAAGTGTGTCTCTTCATTCCAGCCCAGCTTGATCCACAGCACAGCGTGATCTCGCGAGATCACGCTGTGACGTCAGTTCCTCCCACATTTCCTTCACCGGAGCGACGGGAGAATGACCAGACATCGGCTGCAGCCTTGCCAGGACGTTTATCTGAATCTGGCAGAAGGGTTTGATGTTTCTTTCCCCTCCCCTTTCCATGTTCCTTGGGCAATTTTCCCATCCTCTTGCTTGCTAATTCTATATGTCTCTATTTTATAAAGAGACATACATAGATTTTCATTTTGAATCTGACAGAAAAATAGTTGTGCCATGCTCCATCTGATGCTGTATAACAGAGCAGGGAATGAATTCGTAATATGATGCCACACGGGGCACCACTCACCGACACGTGGACTCCCTGCCGATCCATACTAGGGAGGTGCAGGGACTCCATGCTCCACTATATAATCTCTTGCACACTGCTCAGCCGTTTGCACTAGGCCTTACTCATTTGTCATTCTCAGAGTATATGTCCAGCAAGTAGGCAACAGGCATAATACCCGTCTGTGTTATGTCGCAATTGGTCCTTTGGTCCCTAATATTTCCAATGATAGAAGTGCAATTATTTCTCTTTTAATAAATCGTAATCTGTCATTCTGGAGGGAAAATAAGCATTAACACGACTGATGTAGATACACAGGATGTTCCCATGCATGTACAAAAGAAACATGAGGGTGAAGGATTGTAAATATTCTGCACATAATATTAAATGTCACAGTGCGGCCTCATCCATCATTGTGTTGTGAACCGTATGGCTGTTGAGTACAGTAATAATTGTGTTAACAGATAAATCAGATACACATGGTAATTGCTACTCTCTGCTAAGAAGCCTGACAAACATGTTCTGGGAAGCATTTTCGGCTGAGAGTTTTTTCTTTTCTAAATACGGTTGAATTTTGGCAAATATTCCCATTTTCAATTACTTTCATACCTGTATGTGTGCTGGCAGATCCTCTCCTGCAATGATTGTATTGACCTTTCTTTTACTGAAGACAGATAAATTCTGTGGAGCCCGTCACATGCTGTTACAGTATTCTTTGAGTTGATCTGCTTAAAATATCATTTTCATTCACTGCCCTTTAAAGATGTAGTGTATCCGTCTGTGTACATTTAAAGGGCAACAAAACCCCCGAAATTACATTTTTCTTATGATGTACAAAGGTAAAATGTTCTTTTTTTTTTTTTAACTTTAGGTTGATTTTCTACTGGAGCTTTGTGGAAAAAAGTAATGAAATGTATTTTACCTTATCACATATCTTATATTGGGAAAAACGTAAGAATTTGCTGGCCAGAATTAACTCAATCTGACGTGTTGGATTTTTTTAGTCTTTGTCGGGTGTAGTCGTTGGCAATACTGGGAAAGTTGTTCATATTAAACAACAAATGTGCTCCTCATCAATAGAAGGCAAGGATCAAAAGGTGATTTGTTACTTTTAAATTTATAGCCGTGTCGTCTAGAATGACAACTTTTACAGGCCTAATATGAACGACAAGTGATTCAGAAAACGGGCGTCTGAAGTCTCTAGTGTATGGCCCGCATTGTATTTCAAAATACATGACAACAATACAAATCATGATCCGTCCAAAATATATCTCCTAGGAAACATGGTTTCAAAGGGTTTTAAATTTGAACAAATTCGTAGCATAGATGTGACGCTCACGAGAGCTCATTACTAGCTTTATTAGTTCAAAAATTGTTGCGTCCATGGCCAAGCAATAAGACCCCTTTACATGTCTCAATAACCATTATGATTTGTATGTTTTTAAGCAATTGTAATGATAATTGTCTAGCACAGAATGATAAATAATAAAAATAATGATTATAGCTTTGTATGTAAATGTTTATCGTCTGACTACTACGATTACAATGCATTGCTATAAATCTACTCATTTGAAATACACTTTTAGGAGGACCAGCAAGGCCTTCCATTTCTCTAATGGTCTAATGTATGCTCATCGCTTATAGGAGGATTAATCTCTATTGTACATACATTTCATATGGGCAGTATTGTTCCATAGACTTACATAGAGAGAACATCCCCTAGCCTCAGAAACAATAGACGTGGCAGTAGTTCTTCATCATTTCTGGTCTCTCTTTTTCTATTGCAATGTCAATGCAATGTCATGAGTCTGAGTCTGAGTTAGTCGAAGACCACATTCACCTCCAATAAGTCAAAGTAATTTACACGACCCCATAACCAGCCGAACAAATGTTTGCAAGTACACTCATTCCTGATCAGTGGCCCAAGTAAACATGTTGGCGATCAGCCGACAAACGAGCAAGTGCTTGTTTGTTACCTTAAAAATAATCGCTGTCGGCAGCACATCTCCACCTGTAAACAGAGGATGTGCTGCAGACAATATGCAAACTATTTGGGGACCATCGTTTGTACCCATACGGTCTACAGCGGCCGGTATAAAAGGGACTTAAAAAGGAGCGCCAATCAACTTGTTATATCGTCGATCAGCACTTGTTATTGGTAGAAATCTGCCCGTGTAAATTGTCCTTTAGAACCAAGTCTGACGAGCAGATTAATAACAATGGTTAAGACTTCTCGCTGGTTGAGGGGTTTCACTAACAGCTCAAGTGTACTTTTTCATTACAGGATGAGCTTAATTCCTCCTGCCAATTGGCACTAAGGGTAAGTTCAGAGGGCAAACTAAAAACGGCCGTAAAATACAGAGCTATTTTCAAGGAAAAACAAATCCTGATTTTCAGCCGTTTTTTATCCGTCAAGCGTTTTTTGATGCGTTTTTTATGGCCGTTTTTAGATATGTTTTTCTATTGAGACAATGAAAAATGTCTCCAAAAACGGCCCAAGAAGTGACATGCACTTCTTTTTTATGGGGCGTTTTTTTACGCGCCGTTTTACAAATGCCGTTTACGGCCTGAAAAATTGCGGAAAATAGGCCGTGTGAATATACCCTAAAGGGTAAGAATTTAAGGTGTGCAACTACGTCCACTAATATAATGAGGAATCAGCGGGGGTCTAAGGTCGAGTAGGCGTTTGGGCACAATTCCGAATGATAAGCCTCAAATTAACAGTTTGCTTGTAAAGGCAAGTTATCCTGTACTGCGCAGATACTTCTAAAACATTTTTCCTCAATATAAACTCAAACCTCAGACTACAGACACAAAAATCAGGAAAAGTGCCAGCTATCAATATTGTACTGCTTCTCTTTTTCTACACAGTAATTTGCATATCCTCTAGCACTTACTTTTCATTGTGAAGAAAAAATACTGTATGGTGTGTCACATGAATAAATATAGCTACATAACACAAAATACATTCCTTCTATGAATATCCTTTAAATATATCACTGCTTTATAGAATCATTTCCCTTTGCAAGTGATAAAGCCTGTGTTATGAAAGCTAATGATAATATTGCCTCATTTCCTTTCAAAATAAAGTCTACCACTTGGCAATAACGTAAAATATCTGTCAATATATCCTCAGCTCTTGATGTGTCTAACATTCAAATGACTAAGCTATAGAAAATTGATTCTGTTCATTTTGAAATATATTCTGATTAGACAGCATTTTATTCCATTTATATGTTATGTGGAAGTAATGAATAGATAAAAGTAGTTACACAGCGTCATCGGGCTAGATTCCATTAGGTTCTTCTTACTAGGGATGTCAGCTTATATGCCAACTTGCATTAGAGCTGCCAATCTATTTTAATGATCGCTGTCGTAGGGTCACAAGTAATCACGTTTATTGATACAAAATGATGTATAGCTGTAAATGACAATTATAAATCATACCATAAACCTATGGGCAGTATTTAACATTTTCAGGTGACTTTTTAGAATAAGCTGTCTGTCACGTTGGGTGCGTGGACCCACTGGGCCGTACCGCCTTGACAGTATGGCAGCTGGCCAACAGGACGCAGGTCACAGTCTATAGTTCGTATAGTGTACCTGTCGGAGCTCGGACAGTAGCAATGACAGGCTCATCTGGGACTTAGGCAGCAGGCAGATGTCAGGCGTGGTGTAGCAGGACAGGCGTGGAATACAGCACACCACCACTTCAGCTCAGCACGCACTTGACCAGGTAGCACGGGATACAGGTACAGGAACGGGGAACACTGGGAACTGGAAAGCACTAGGAGACCATTTGCTTAGACAAACTTAGGGTACGACAACAACGCTCAGGCATGGGAGGAAGGGGCCGAGCCTTTCTTATAGTCCAGCGTGCTCATGGGCTAATTTTACATTAACTTCAGGTGCATGCGCTGGCCCTTTTTGAGCGGGCACGAGCGTGTGCGTGCACCCTACAGGACCCGGCCGAGGTAAGTGGAAGTGAGCGCTGGCGTCTCCTGAGGAGAAGACTGGGGCCAGTGCTCGCAGACCCATGGCTGCGGCTGTCAGGAGGTGAGTGAGCCTGGCGGCCCGCGGCCATGGACATGGCACTGTCATATGTGTGTACATGAGGAATAACACTTTTTCTGGCCAATATATGACTTGTATTCTGCGATCTTTATTAGTTTTCCCCTCTGCAGGTTGTATCTTTAATTCTCAGTCGTCTTTGAGCTAGTGGGCAGGGGGCCTGTCACGATCTGTGGGTATGTGGACCCACTGGGCCGTACCGCCGTAGCGGGATAGCAGCTGGCCAAACAGTGTACCAAGTCAACGTCTATATAGTCAAAGCACAAGGGTACCTGTAACAGTTCAGATAGTAGTAACGGCTAGGCTCAGATGGGAACTTGGCAGCAGACACCAGGCGTGGTGTAACACAGCAGACGTGACTGATGGCACAACACGACTCCAACTTTCTAAGGCACAGGAACAACGGTAGCACGGGATACAGGATACAGGATACAGGTAGTAGGTACGGGAAAACTGGGAACAGGATAACACTAAGGGACCATTTGCAAGACTAACATGGGTAAACACAACAACGCTCAGGCAATGCAAAAAGGGCAGAGCCCTTTTTATAGTCCAGGCTGACCATGGGTTAATTGATTATTATTTTCATGTGCGTGCGCTGGCCCTTTAAGGCCGGGCACGAAAGTGCACACGCACACTATGGGACACAGGAGAACGAAGCAAAAGTGAGCGCTGGCGTCTCCTGGGGAGGAGATGCGGGCCAGCGCTCACAGATCCATAGCTGCGGCCGTCGGGGGGTGAGTAATCCCGATGGTCCGCGGCCGTGGACGCTACAGGGCCTAACTGTTATCATGTCCTTTATACACTGCACACATAGGTGAACAAGATTCTCCTCTTCTATCTCTATCACATATATAGAAGCTACAGGGGGTACATTATACAGCAGTAATGAGCAGTGTAGGTGAGAATCCAGCACTTGGGGGGAGATTTACATCTTACCAGCAGCGTCTCCGTGTTTCTCGTTGCTTCTACTTCCCCACCCCTATTCCCCCCTCCCCATCCATAAATCAACTGAATTTTAAAAGTAAGTAAATTATAAAGTTGTTTTATATCAGGTATACTATTAGATAAGTATAAGTTGTTTAAAATGTTAGTGTCCATTTAAAAGAGTACCTTACTTTTCAGATGACTAATCAGAATAATCTGTCATATGTGTACATGAGGAAAAATACTATTCCTGGCCATTATATGATTCATATTCTGCATTCTTTAGCAGCTTTCCCCTCTGCAGGCTCTCTCTTTAATTCTCAGATGTCTTTGAGCTAGTGGGTGGAGCCTAACGGCTATCATGTCTTCTATACACAGCACATTTAGGAGAATCCTGCTCTCCTATCTCTATCTACCACACATACAGTAGCTTCAGCAGCATGGAGGACATTATATAGCAGTAATGAGTAGTGTAGCTATGAATCCAGCACTGGGATAACATAAAAATCCTACCACCAGCCTGCATCTTTCTCACTCTGCTCTTGCTTCCTCCTCCTGCTCACTCCTCTCTTCTCCAAACACTTGTGTGCAGCATGTCTGTTTGCTGACTCACTTTCTCTCTACTCCCTCCACCTGCTCCCCCTCCCTGCTCCATAGACTTGTAAGGAGAAGCAGTAAAGAGACACACCCCCACATTCTGCAGCCCGTCTGTCACCAGGAATGGACTTTTCTTGACTGCAGATTACTGGAAGGGAGACACCTAGTGGCAGTAAGTTCACACAGAATTTGCATAAAACAACAAAATTTTAACAGTGAGTAAATGACAAAGTTGATATACTGTACATCAGGTATACTATTAGATTAGCATAAGTTGTTTAAAAAAATAATGTGTCTATTTAAGATAGAATTGTAATTAATTACCATTGATTGTAAAAAACTGAAGGGGTTTTCTGTAACTATGATTGCAAGAAGTATGGTTATTCAGTAAGTATGGGGTAAGTTCACACATGGCATATTTGTTGCAGAAATTTCTGCAACTGACCCATTCATTTGAATAAGCCTGACAGAAATCCATGCACATTCTGCAAAAACATCCCCATTCAGAAGTATGGATTGGATTTTCAGTTGCAGAGATTTCTGCAACAAATCTGCCGCGTGTGAATTAACCCTAAATGTATTATATCATTAGGACAATTCCAGTCCATATTCCCTATAAGTACACTTGGACATCATAAAAGGAGTCTTCCTCCTGGATCCCTCCATAAGCCAGAACGGAGGGCAGCTCCCTTTCGGGAGGATTTAGCTTGAAATGTGCCGCCACCTACTGCTTCCCCTGAAGATAACAGCTGATTGCCAGTAGGCTCTCAGTTGCAAAAGGGGTCGTGGTCCAAAAGGGAAAACCCCTTTAACTGCTAACAGCATGCAACATACTCTAAGTAGTGATTGACTCCTAAAGAGCAGATCTCATCCACTACAGCTAATGTATATGTTAAACCGTATGAATCCAGAACTTATAGCCGTAATTTGAGTATTGTGAGTTTGTTTCTGTGTGAGTGTATTGTTTTTCAGTTAAATATAAAAACGAGTGCTTAAGTCAATGGTTAGTCTTGAAGTGGGATTGTTCTTTTTCTATTTGGGGAAGACCTGGACGTTGTGGGGGAAGACCTGGAAATGGACATGAAAAGAGACAGATGGGTACAATGTATGAAGCCAACAGATGGTGCTTGAGGTGAAAATCTGGGATAAACTTGTAAAAACATATTTCATCATACACACTTAAAGTGATTTCTTACATATGTCCAGTAATTTTAATATTTCAATGTAATCTGTATTCATCTCACCAAAATAATACACTAAATATATATCGTATTGCATATTATTGTATCAAAGCAGATCTCCAGTTTAGAAACGTGGGATGCATGTGACGGACTGGGCATAGCAGGGTTGCCAACCGTCCGTAAATTTACAGTCCGCAAAAAATGGGTGTTTTTTTCTGCCGTCTGTAGCGTCCGGCAAAAAAAAACACAGTTCGGGATTTTTCTTTATTCCCCTGGAACTTTGCACTGCACATACGCCAAAATGTACATACACAGTGCAAAGGCCGCGGCCTGGCATATTTTCAGATTCCGCTTGACAGCGGAATCTAAAAATATGCTGCCAAGTGAGGTCGGTGCCTGGAGTGGACCAATCCAGTCACCTGATCTCACGTCCGCGACATGAGGTCAGGTGACTGGACTGGTCCACTTCCAGACCGTCACCGACCCCAGCCAGAAGAGGACCTCCGTCGCATGACCGCCTCAGTAAGTCACGTTAGGTAGAGCGAAGAGTGGTAGCGGTAGGCTACCACTACCGCTCTCCACTCTGTTTGCTATGTAGAGCTATTTACAAGGGGGAGCTGTGTGGAGCTATTTACAAGGGGGGGCTGTGTGGAGCTATCTACAAGAGGGGCAGTGTAGAGCTATTTACAAGGGGGCAGTGTGGAGCTATTTACAAGGGGGGAGCTGTGTGGCGCGATCTACAAGGGGGGGGCTGTATGGCACTATGTACACGGTTACTGAGGGGGAACTTTTATTGGGTCGAGCACTAAGGGATCATTATTAAAGTCTAGAACACTGTGGATTATGAGTTTGTTTAGAGGATGGGGTATAGGTGTGGAGGGTGCTAGAAAAGCGAGAAGCCAACATGTCTGTGTGTCAAATTCTGCAATGACAAGTCGTGGCTGGAATAAGTCGTCACAGCCGGATGGAGAAAAAAAGGGAAAGTGAATGACTACTCAGAGAAAACATCACCTAAGTTAGCGGGAGAAAGCTACAGGCAAGGCTGTGATTGGTGAGTCACTACTAGCACAGTGCACAGGCAACGATTTTGTAATATGTCCGTAAAAAATTTGGTCTGGCTGTGATTTTTAGCTCAGTTGTCCAGAAATTTCTGAAGTGGAGGTTGGCAACCCAGGGGCATAGGACTGTATAGTGTTAGGTAGATTCCAGAAGGGATCGCCTTTTCGGGGCTGTAGCTCCATATAGGCTTAACGGTTATGTCACGGCTGTGGGGAATGTGGACCCACTGGGCCACTCCGCCGTAACGGAGTAGCAGCTGGTCAAACAAAATGTCAATGATAGTCACTAGGGCGAGAGTACCCGGATAGCTGTCTTGTGCTGGATAATCAGGAGCTGGATTGTGCCGGACTATCGGAAGCTGGCTTGTGCCGGACTATCGGAAAGCTGGCTTGTGCCGGACTATCGAAAGCTGGCTTGTGCTGGACAGTTGGACTTACATTGGATATAAATAGTCTACACACCCCTGTTAAAATGCCAGGTTTTTGTCATGTCAAAAAAACAGTCCAAGATGAATAATTTCAGACTTTTCATATCCACTGTATCTCAGATATGACACGGAAACTGTAGCCGTCATGGACACTGGACTTGGCACGGATACTGGACACGGATGCTGAAGTCGTTACGGACACTCGACTTGGCACGGACACCAGACATGGATACAGAAATCGTCATGAACACTAGACTTAACACAGAATCCGGAAACTGGACTTGACACGGAACGCGGATACTAGTTACAGGATAAAGCTAGGGAACCTTTGCAGACTAACACATGGTTACACACAACATTGCTCAGGCAATGATGAAGTGGGTAGAGGTTTTTTTAAAGTCCCGGGTGTGCTGGGATTGGATAGGGTTGAAGTTCCTGGTGCGTGTGCTGGCCCTGGCGAGCGCGCGTGCGCACTCTATGGGCTTCTGCCAGGGGAGAGGACGTTCTGCGCTTGTATCTCTGTATCTCTGGAGACGCCGGCAGGGTTTCAGAGACCTGCAGTCGCAACTGCCGATAAGTGGGGAATGCCGGCGGTAAGCGTCCACAGTCATCACAGTTAATTACAGTCAATATATGGATAGGGCTGAACAGGGACAAATGAGCCTCGGTAAGGGGAAGACCTGGAAATCTGCTGTAATAATGAAGTTGTAGATTATTCAGCTAAATGCAAACAGTGCCATTATTGCAAAGGTGCCGTTGTCACTGCCGCTGGGCTTGGCACTGGGTCTTAATTGCACTCGCAGTTGTAGTGACGATAGCACCTTTGGAATGGTGTTAAAATTCCATTTAGAGCATCAAAATGTCTGGAGTGTTCTCAAATACAGCCGCTTCTGGGTCTGCATTATTACTGCACCTTGTACCTCCGTGATCGATTTCTCTTTAAGCATTATTAACAGCATAAACATCAATTCCCTATTACATTATTAAAGCGATTCTTTCAGCAGGAAAACCCCCTTTTCATAATAGGGCATGTGGATCTGATAGAGAAGGGTCTGCTGCTGGGAACCTCCTTATATTGAGCAGGGTGCGTCTACAAACAGCAGTTCTGACTCTGGCGGACTCTGCCTGTCCATGTATTACACGGACGCCCATTCATTTAAATGGCTAACCATGTAATAATACAGTTATCCTCTAGCGGCCACTGCAGAGATAATGTATGGCTTACCCCAGTAATATCCACTGATCCAGCTTTAATATAGAAATGAGTTATGTTGAGACAACCCCTTTAACTGAATTATATTATTGTTACACATCAAATATATTTTTATGGACTTCATTTATGCATTCTAAGACAATAAGATCCCATGTGATCATAGTTTGAAAATGTACTGACACCAAATTTTAAATGACTGGCACATTTTCTAAAAATGTGAAAAACAATGTAGATGCCTGAATGTGATGTTAGAACATATGTATTCGAGCTTTCTTTTATTTTCTTGGTGTATAATGTAGTCCAGTTAGAAGGGTGTTCAATTGTCACCGACCTCTCTTTTCTTTAACTGACTTAGAAATGTGCCTGTAAGTGAGTCTATTGATGTCCGGCTTTACTGAAAGACCGTTCTATAGAAATGTTAGACTTGTAGAAAGGCTAGACATGATGGCGTACTGAGGTTACCATGTCAACCATTTACAATTAAACCCATTGTACTTAAATCTGTACTGACTTTAATAACCAGCATAACCACATATCATACATTTGATGTAGTCCTGTATTTTTTAGAATTACATCTCCAAAATGTAAAAAAAAATTCACCACTCCATCAGTATAATCAGAAGCAATAAACAGGATAACCTCAACAAAACAATGGGACAGATTTACTAATGTATCTGGGTCTAGAAAGTAATGCACCAAATGTTGGCGCAAATTGGAGCAATTTTGATGTTTGCGCCTCACTAGACACTTTTCAAAAGCTTTCTGGAAAAGGGGCGTGGCTTAGCGAAAATGAGGGATCACTTAAAATGCACCATTCTGGTGCAAAATACGCCGAATAAAGAAGAGAAAGGTGTCTAACAGGTCATGCAAGATGTGGCAAAATGATCATGCTGCATACACCACTATGATACATTTGGTGCATTTTGTTCCTGCCTGTTCTAAGTTTACGCTGTTGGACAGCATTAGTAAATTTCCGGGCCAATATACAAAACCACAATCTCGCTCATAACTAGGAAAAATAAGGCCGTTTATATTAATGATCATATTTTATGGTAAACATAAATATCGTCTCCATTAAAAAAAAATGTGTATGAGAACTACTATCCCATGAAAAAAATTGCCATGTTTTTCTTTTTATGTTACCAGTCCATCACAATGCGTGGTCTCAATGCGTGCATTTGAGCTGCTCTGTTTCCAGACTTTAAATTAAACCGGTTCTCTACGAAAGGCTTCTAGTAGGAAGTCACAGCATGATTTCCAGCACCAACCAGCAGCAGAATTACATCCAACTGTTGCATGTTTTTCCAGTTTTTCCAGTGTTATAATCCTGCCACAGCACTACTGCCGAATGTGAATGAAGCTCTCTGAAGCTGAGGAAACTCTCTCAATACTAGCCTATAATAAATAAGCTTCGGCAGCTAGCGAAGACTATGGTGATGTTTGCGTTGTGGCTTCCGTTCAAAACTTCTGTCTAAAAGGAGAACAAAACATTTTATGATTAAAAAAACAACACAAAATAACGCAAACTAGTTACAAAAATACGCAACACTTTACTGTATGTAGATTGTAACTGTGGAATGTTTGCAAAAGTGGAGTATTCCTTTAATTTTTAATTGTATATCAAGGATGCCTTATTTGCTTCTGGTTAAGGCATTTAGATCTCAAGATGAAATGTGCTAGGTGGAAGTTATTATCACAAGCAGCTTTGTGTGAAACGCAATCTGTTGCAAGTCTTTTAAGTTGTCCAGGGAATGAGATCTTTAGACTGGAATGCTGAAGTTGTCTGCGTTTCTTCTTGTTCTGTCTGAACATAAAGGATCACTTACGCCTACCAATTCTTCTCCTCCCTCACCTGCTCACAGTGCAGAACAAGGGCCATGGAGCAGCTGCCATTTACTTTCAACTTCTTTCTTTTCGGACCTCCAGCTGTTGGCCTCTTTCTTTCTCTTTCAATGATGCCTCCAGAAACACAATGCTCATAGCACACAGAATCAATTAAACAAAGCTGTAACTGTAATAGCATTTTCTAGAAATATACTGTCAGCAAACTACTCAACCTTCCAATGGCGAAATAGTCCTAAGTTGGCAATTAATGTTTTAACAGAATATTACCCATACCAACAAGTAATATATTATTCCAAATTAAACCAGATCTAGTGATCGGAATACGAATGGATAATCAAATACCATTATATACTCTGTAGCGACACGGGTTCTCTATAAATTAGGTAATCTATTAAATGTTATGTATATATATATATATATATATATATATATATATATATATATAACAGTACCCCATTTGGTGAGGTGTTCAAAGCATGTGCTTCATTCAAATCAGTTAATGATTTCTTTTGCATTTGTTCTCCAGTATATAGTACCAGTAGCGCCAAATTCAAGTATGTATATGTGCTGTTTTTATATGTATTTGTGTAAATTCCCCAGTGTTAAATTGTCAAACTTTTTTGTATAAATGTGCCGCACTATCTATACAAACTTACACTGTCCTGCACACTATACTGTTGTTAAACCACCTAACCATCACATTAAAATTGCAAAAACACTCCTAAAAGCCTAAAAATAACATTGTTTTATTGTTTTTCATTTTATTTACTGACGTAAATAATTTTAGCCTTTTGGAGAAGTAAAATATTTTTACTCTGTGTACAATTGGTCATAACTTTTTCTTTTTTTCTACAATGTAGACCTTGCATTTTGCGGGACAACTTGTAATTCCAATAGGAACTAAGGTTTCACAATGTATATAAACTTTAATACTATTTAGATACCGTGCACCCTCAAACGGTTCAATACCGTTATTTCATGTATTTCGATACTAAGCTGTGCGGCCGCACAGCTCAGTATTGTAATACATAAACAGTGGCGTAACTACCGCTGCAGCAGCCGTAGCAGCTGCTACGGGGCCCGCAGCATGAGGGGGCCCGTGCCGCCCGCAGGCACGGGCCTCCCCTCCCATGGCCGGAGGCACTGCTAGCAGCCGCTATGGCTGCTACAGGGCGACGCCACTGAAGGGGTTGTTCCTACAAAAGAAATCCTGTATCCTGTGGATAGGGGATACATCTCTTTTGTAGGACAAACTATAGGCTGTTAATTTTTAGGGGTTGGGGGCTGCATGGCGTTACCTACAGGGGGGGTTTAGGGCTGTATGGCGTTCTCTTCAGGGGGGCTGTCTGGCATTATCTACAGGGGGGCTGTATGGCGTTATCTACAGGGGGAGGGCTGTATGGCGTTATCTACAGGGGGAGGGCTGTATGGCATTATCTACAGGGGGGCTATATGGTGCTATCTATAGGGGCGCTGTGTGACAGCATATATAGGGAGGCACTATCTACAAGGGGGGGTTATGTGATACCCAGGGGAGGGGGTGCCCCAGTCAAAAGTTTGCTATGGGGCTCAGTCATTCCTAGTTATGCCCCTGTACATGAATGTAGTTAGGAGCGGGGCAATAGCTGTATCACACAGCAGCAGCCCCGCTCTGAGTCCTGATAAGTGTGTGCGTGCGCGCGCGGTCAGCATGATGTGCAGACCAGCGCTGCACTAATGAGCGCCGGCACTGAAGACAGAACATGGCGGGCGCACTACATAACGCCCCCATGTTCTGTCTTCAGTGCCTGTAGACACAGCTGCAGCCCCGCTCTAACTGCGGAGATCAGAGAAATCTCTCACCTCCACCGCTATTCCCTTGAATGCTGCGATCAAAGCGGACCACAGCATTCAAGGGGTAAATGAGAAGGGGGATGCCCTTTGGATCGCGTCACACTGAATCCCTGTGACGCGATAGAGGGACATATTATATATGGACAGACAGCCCAGGGTCCATTGAAGGACCCCAGAGCTATCTGACCATATTTACTGTTTTTAGTGCATACTTAGGTATGTCCTAATAACTGCTTGTGTGCTATCCGTACACAGGCTAATGTACTGGTATATAGATATATGCCAGTACATTATTGTAAAAAAATGTGTGTATTTTTTTTAAATTTAACATTACTTTTTTTTTTTTTTTACTTTAAACATGAAAATAAGCCTCAATACATAAACTGTACACATTCGGTATCGTCGCAACCATAATAACAAAAATAAATAGCATCATTTATGATGTTTACGCAGTTATAAAATAAAAACTGCTTTCTTTCTTTCACTTATTCATGTGAAGCATGAGGTATTATGAATTATGAAGCTCCATGTGCCTCACACATTAACCCAATGTTGTCCATTATGACTGAGGAACATGATGGGGTTAATTACTATTAATGTGAGGCACATGAAGGCTCAAAGTTTATCACACCACGCGCCTCACAACAGAAAATGGAAGAACTTTTTTTTTTATTATTGTTGGAAAAGTATCGTTTTTGAGTCGAGTATTGCAATACTACGCAAAGTATCGGTATCTAAGTCCAAATTCTGGTATCGTGACAACCCTAAAAGGAACCATTTTGAGAGTACAAATAATTTATTAAATGTTTATTAAAAAAAAAACTGCAATCACGCCTTTGCTTTTTGGGATTTTTTTATGGCGTTCACCATGCGGTATAAATAATGTTAACTCCGTGGGTCGTTACTATTACGACGATGTCAAATTTATATAGGTTTTTTTAAATTATTTTACTACTTTTGCACAATAAAAACACTTTTTTTGAAAGAAATTATTTGTTTTTGTGTCGCCACATTCCAAAACCCGGGGCTTGTTTTTTGCTAGTTTAATTTCTTATTGGTAACATTTTGGGGTACTTTTTTATATCTTTTTATTCCTATTTTTGGCTGGTGGGATGAGCAAAAAACAGGTATTCTTGCATTGCTTTTTAGTTTCTTTTTTTACGGCGTTTACCATGCAGGATATGTAATGTATGCATTTTATAATATGGGACATTACGGACGGTACCCCTTAATACCGAAGGTATTTTAAACCTTAAAGACCGAGCAATTTTATAAGTTTTTCCATCGTCGCATAGCTGTATAAGGAATTTTTTTTTGCGTGACAATATTGGGGTACATATAATTTATTGATTAACTATTTAATACGTTTTTTAGTGGGGTACTGGAAAAAAACAGAAATGTTGCCTTTTTTTGCGTCTTAATTTTACGCCGTATACCGTGTGGTATAAATAACATAATAACTTTATTCAGCGGGTTGTTACAATTGTGGCGATACCAAATTTATATGGATTTTTTTGTTTTCCTACTTTTACACAGTAAAAACTAATTTTTCTCAAAATTATTTGCTTTTGTGTCGCCATATTTTAAGAGCCATAACTTTTTTTATTTTTTGACCGATGCAGCTGTATGAGGGCTTTTTTTTTTGTGGGATGACCTGTAGTTTTTATTGGTACCATTTTGGAGTAGATGCGGCGGTTTGATCACTTTTTATCAAATACTTTTAAAGGCAGGATGAACAGAAAACAGCAATTCTGGCGTTGTTTTTTATTATATTTTTTACGGCGTTCACCATGCGGATTAAATAATGTAATTGTTTTATAATTGGGTTTGTTACGGACGCGGCGATACCAAATATGAGTAACTTTTTTTCATAATAAAGTATTTTGTAAGGGGAAAAAGTGGGGGGTTTTATTTTTTTACTTGGGACATTTATTTATTTATTTCAAACTTTATTTAACTTTTTTTTTACTTTATTTAAAGTCCCACTGGGGGACTTTACCCGGCAAACTTTTGATCGCTATTATAATACACTGCAATACTTCGGTATTGCAGTGTATTATTGCCGGTCAGTGTAAAACTGACAGGCATCTGTAAGGTCATGCCTCTGGCATAGCCTAACAGGCAATTACTAAAGGCAGACCTTTAGTGCCCCCAGGCTGCCATAGAACTTATCGGCACCCTGCGATGCATGCGGGGATGCTAGTGGGATGAGAGAGGGAGCCCCCTTCCTCTAAAATCACTCAAATGCGGTGCTTGCTATTGAGCGCCGCATCTGAGGGGTTAAATATGATCGGACAACGCTGCTAGTGGTCTCCGATCGTTACCCTGAAGCCCGAGGCTGTTAGCAATAGCACGGGCTTCAGGAGATCCCCGCACGATGTGGGGAAAGTTCTTCTGAAGTGCCAACGTGAAAAGGCGACGCTTCAGAAGAACTACCCTGAACGGCCGACGTAAAAACACTATATGCTGGTCGTTAAGGGGTTACAACATTGTGTAAAAGAACCACCTTTTTATTTTATTTTTTGCTTAGGATTTTTTATTTTTCTAAACACTTTATTTGAATAATTAGGTGAAGCAGTGATTAGATAAACAAGTGCTCATCTTCTTATTCTTTTTCTGGAAAAAAAAAAGACCTCCCATATGTGATAATCAGAGAGCAAGTATGATTTATCATTGATAAAGGGGAGGGGATGATATCATGAACTAAAGTTAATTTTACTCCGCCCCCTGGGGTCATCTAAAGCCATACAGGAACAGAAGAAGTATTACAGATCCCGCGTTACCCTGCTGGCCCGCCTTCTGCAGGTATATGCAGCTCTCACTTCAAACTGCTCTGCTCTAGCTTGGGCAAGATTGCAGCTAGAGGCATTATTCTTTGTCTTGGTTTAAAGCTCTAGCCGCGATCTAGTCTGAGCTAAAGTCATTAGTAGTAGCTCTGCTCGAGCCACACTGCTGCCCGTGCGTGCTGAGCTTGGGCAAAACAGAAATGACCTTTTCCTCTTGCCTAAGCACAAATACTTTTACTCGGGGGTGGGGGGCATGGTTGATGGGCTTGTCCACTTTTTACAATCCCTCTTTGTTAGACGTGTCCTCCAAAAATAGACTTATCACAAGTTGTACCAGTGCTGTGACCTCCAGTACCGATTAGTTTATTATTTTATACCCTCCCCTGCCCTCCTTAAAAATACTCTGGATAACCCCTTTAATTCAGTATGCCCTAATAGAGTATTTGAATATGGGCTTTCAAAACCACACAACTTCTTTAATATACATTAATTTTGGATGGTTTCAGGTCTGTTTTTTGCCTATTAATAAAAGCAGACCTATGACTGAAAAAGACTGTTCTGTCAAAGAATACTCTTTATTATGAACAAAACAATGAAAGCAATCATTTGCATTATTACTATTGGTGAGACTGATTTGCTACTATTAATATTAGTTTACTTTGTAGAAACCAATTAGTTTTTGACAGCTGTGCGATTGGATCTTCAACTCAAATCTGCTAACTGAATGTGTCTGCAATAAGTCACATAAGAATCAGAAATGTAATTCCTACCTGCAGTAATTAGTCCCAAAATATCCTCATTAAGGGTACTCTTTGTTGTTTTCAAAATAGGAGGAAATAGTAACATTAGTATTTGCAGTACTGGTTTGTAACAATAATTGTGTAGTGCTGACTCATTCTTTATATTTTATTAGTTCATATACAGACTCAATGAGGGTGGGGAACTTTACATTTATCTGGCTGTCCTGTAGTGTTTGCTTGCAGCTAATGAAAATGAATATGATAATATATATGCTAATTGCTAATTAACCAATTCTTAAGGTCTTTGTCCAGTTTAGAAAACGCATTTTCATATACCCTATCGGGGAATTCTGGGTTTACAACGGGGGGTCCCCTGTTCAGAATTCTCATATCTTGTCTAGAGTGAAGAGGGGTTACAAAGAGGATCTCTCTCTCTCTCTCTCTCTGGAGGGCCTGTCCTGCCATGCATTACACAAACAAACCATTGATGTGAATGTGGTGGTGCTGCATGAAAACGTAACACTTAGGGCGGATTCAGACGAACGTGTTTTGCGTCCGTGCCGGCTGCGTGGTTCTCACGCGGACCTATACAAGTCTATGGGGCAGTGCAGACAGTCCGTGAGCTTTGCGCAGCGTTAGTCCGCTGCGTAAAACTCACGACATGTTCTATGTTTCTGCGTTTTTCGCGCATCACGCTCCCATTGAAGTCAATGGGTGCGTGAAAATCATGCATGCCCCACGGAAGCACTTCCGTGGGACGCGCGTTATTCGCGCAACAGCTGTCAAACTCTGAATGTAAACCGAAAAGCACCACGTGCTTTTCTGTTTACAAACATCCAAACGGAGTGTCATAAAGATGGCGGCTGCGCGAAAAGCATGCAGCCGCGCATCAATATGAACAGGGCACACGGAGCTGTCAAGTGCCTTTTGCGCACGCAAAACGCCGCGGTTTTTGCGTGCGCAAAACGCACATGCTCGTCTGAATCTGGCCTTACTGACAGTTTTTCCTACAGATTACAGCTGATCGCTTGGGTTCCCAGAAGTGGGCTACTTTATGATCTGCTTATTTTCAAGGGACCCTTCCAAAAAGTTGGGATTGTACGAAATTAAGCACCCCTTTAAAGTAGTTGTTCTCTTCTTGGATCTCTCTCTAAAAGCCAGTGCTGGGAACCATGACAAAGAGCAGCTCTCACTCTGGAGGACTCAGGAAGACCATATATTACATATTAACAGACACCATGTAATACCACATTTGTCCTTCAGTGGTTGCAAAATAAATATTTAGCTATTCCCAGCTTCCCCTGGTAACTACAGCTGATTATTGTGGATTTTAGCTGCTGGACACATGGCAATCAAATGATCGCCAGCGGATCTTCATTTAGAGTAAGGCATCATTTACACGACCGTAATATACGCGCGTGTGATTTTCACGCGTGTCGTACGCACCTATATTACTCTATGGGGCAGTGCAGACAGTCCGTGGGTTTTGCGCAGCGTGAGTGCGCTGCGTAAAACTCACGACATGTTCTATATTTCAGCGTTTTTCGCGCATCACGCACCCATTGAAGTCAATGGGTGGGTGAAAACCACGCATGCCGCACGGAAGCACTTCCGTGCGAACTGCGTGATTCGCGCAACAGCTGTCAAACTCTGAATGTAAACAGAAAAGCACCACGTGCTTTTCTGTTTACAAACAGCCAAACGGAGTGTCATAATAGCGGCTGCGCGAAAATCACGCAGCCGCGCATCATACACTGATGACACACGCAGCTGTTAAGTGCATTTTGCGCACGCAAAACACTGCGTTTTTTGTGTGCGCAAAACGCACACGCTCGTGTAAATCAGGCCTAAGGGTGATGCAGGTCAGTCGTAAGTAGTCCAAACCAGACCTTCACTTTAAAGTGTTACCTCAGCTTTGATACCATATATCGCCTAGTGCACATGACTCTATTACAAATCGGTGTCTATATGCCCATAGTAGACCCATAGTCTACTATGGGCATATCGTTGTTTAAGTCTATGTTTTGTACATGGACCCTATGGTTGGAGCTGCACACATAATTCTTGCAGTATGATGACTTTGGTTAATAAGCATAGATGTAGCAGTCTTGCATACAGGATTCATACAGCATTCATGCAACTATCGTGAGATATTTCAAGAGAAAATACATGGGTTGACAAGTCTCATGTCTGCTGCAAGCAAGTTGAATGACTTCTACAGTGTCTTAACAGTTTCCATTAAAGCTTTTGTGCAACTGAAGTCTGTTTGTAACATTAGCCTAAATATTTTATTAGGCAGTTTCAGTATGAGCAAATCTATAATACTGTATTATTCGCAGAATCAATCCCTGTGTACAGTTGGTTTCAGAAGTATTTTAACAGTGACACAATTTTCATATTTTAGCCTCCGTACACCACAACAATGGATAGCAAACAAAGCAATAAAGATGTGATTGAAGTATAGAATTGACTGAGAAGCAGTGTCATGGCCGGCTGTGGCCTGTTCCCTCTTTATTTTATGACATATTATGGAGAAAAGGGTCTGAAGTTGATTCCAAGTGTTCAATTAGCATTTGGTAGCTATTCATGGGAACTTTCAATATGCGGTCCAAAAAGGTGTCAATGCAAGGAGGCCATCATTAGGCTGAAAATACAATACAAACCTATCAGAGATAGTAGAAATTTTAGGAGTGACTGTATAAAAAAAATTGGTGCATTCTTGAAACGAAGGCAAGCTCAGCAACACCAAAAGGCATGGAAAACCATGGAAGATAACTAAACTGGATGATCGCAGAATTCTTTTCTTTTAAAAGATAAACCTCTTCACAACATCTAGCCTAGTCAAGAACACTCTGGAGGAGGTAGGGGTATTATTATCAAAGTCTGCAGTCAGGAGTGGTATGGAGATAAATACAGAGCGTTTGTCTCAAGATACAAACCACTGGTAACACTCAAGAACAGAAAGGACAGATAAGATTTTACTAGAAAACATCTAAATAAAGCCGCCTAGTTGTGGAACAAGATTCTGTGGACAGATAAAACAAGATGAACTTGTACCAGAATGATGGGAATACATCAGAATGGAGAAGGAAAGGGCTCATGATCCGAAGCATACCATATACTCTGTCAAACATGGTGGAGGCAGTGCTAATGGCATGGGCATGTATGGCTACCAATGGAACTGGCTCACTGGTGTTTATTGATGTGACTGCGGATAGAAGTATATATCTGAATTCTGAAGTGTATAGAGCTAAACTTTCTGCTCAGATTTATTCAACTGCTACAAAGCTGATAGAATTGTTCTTCACAGTACAAATAGATACCAGATCATCACTACATTTAGAGAGAAGTAAGGTACCTCTTAAGAATCTCTCTTTCCCCTGTCTATGCCAGGATGACTCTTAACCCTATAAGATTGACCTCCTATAATGTTAGGGGCTTGAATGAACCCAAAAAGAGAAGCCAAATTCTCTCGCTCCTTAAAAAGTCACGTTCGGACATAATTTCGCTACAAGAGACTCATTTTAAAACTCCACACATACCTTCCTTATGTCACCACTACTACTCTACGTGATTCCATAGTTCCCATCCATCCTCGTCCTCCAAAGGCGTGAGTATAGCCTTCCGCAAAAACGTACCCTTTAACCACATCTTCACACAATCTGATCCAGACGGTCATTTTTTATTTATTAAGGGGACCATGGCAAATGTAACGCTATCAATTGCGAACTTATATGCACCTAATAAGGGGCAGGCACCTTGGTTAGTACAGACTCTGGAGAAATGTCATAGTTTTGCAGAGGGTATGCTTTTAGTGGGTGGGGACCTGATTTTAGCTCTTGATCCATTACTTGACACATCAATACAACACTCCTCGCATTCCTTTGCCTCTTTACGCAGAGTGCATAAAACCCTGAATACTTTAGGACTAATTGATACATGGCTCTGTCTACATCCAAAGGAAAGGGACTACTTCTTCTCTAACCTACACAATTCAAATCACAGATTGGACTATCTTCTCATTTCTAAACAACATATATCCATGGTGCTTAAAGGCAATGTGTTCCCAGAAAAACATGTTTTTTTTTTTAAATTAAACATTTAGTGTGTGGGTGATTAAACATTGTTCAAATTTTTTTTATTTTTTTCACGAGTCAGGAAATATTATAAATTGGATTCAATTGGATTCAAATTTATAGTATTTACCATTTCTGGTCACTAGATGGAGCCATTCCCAAAAATATGTGGTAAAGCAACCACATAGCTTTTCTGCTGCAAAATTGGGTAAAAAGCCCTCGCTCTAGTGAGCTCTCAGCATCCCCCCCTCCTTTATCCTGGCTAGTGCCGGGATAAACGAGGGGTTTGAACGGTGTAACCTCCTACACTGTGTGTCGCCATTTTTTGAGCTAACACACAGTGTAGTAGGTTTACATACAGTAGTAAACACACACAAACACGAACATACATTGAAATCTCTTACCTGCTCCTGCCGCCGCGGCTCCCTCCGGCCCGTCCGCTCCGTCTGCTGCCGCTGGTCCAAGTGCACAAGTCCGGAAGCCGCGACCGGAAGTAGTAATATTACTGTCCGGCCGCGACTTCCGGTCCACAGGAAAATGGCGCCGGACGGCGCCAATTTCAAATTGGACTGTGTGGGAGCGGCGCATGCGCAGTTCCCACACAGACGCCGTACACACAAGTGAATGGGACGGGAGCCGTTCGCAGTCCCTATGGGACTGTGGCTGCCGTATTCCATGTCTGTATGTGTCGTTAATCGACACACACAGAAATGGAACAAAAAATGGCAGCCCCCATAGGGAAGAAAAAGTGTAAAAATAAGAAAAAGTAAAACACAAACACACAAATAAATATAAACGTTTTTAATAAAGCACTAACATCTTGAACATATGAAATTTTTTTTGGTGATGACACTGTTCCTTTAAAGAGGCTCTGTCACCAGATTATCAAATCCCTATCTCCTATTGCATGTGATCGGCGCTGCAATGTAGATAACAGCAACGTGTTTTGTTTTTTTTTGAAAAACAATAATTTTTGGCTAAGTTATGAGCAATTTTATATTTATGCAAATGAGCCTTTCTAATGGACAACTGGGCGTGTTTTCTCTTATTTCCAACTGGGCGTGTATTGTGTTTTTACCAACTGGGCGTGTTTACTTCTGGATCATGCTGGGCTGGAACAATGAGAAGTGTAGGACACTGATTAGTCACTGATTGGTCAGCGTCATACACTCCTCTGTACAACACCCAGTTGGTAAAAAGTAAAAACACGGCCAGTTGTCCATTGAGAAACTCATTAGCATAAATCTAAACTAGCTCATAACTTGCTCAAAAATGATCGTTTTTCAAAATAAAAGCCACTGCTGTTACCTACATTACAGCGCCAATCAGATTATGTAGGAGATAGGGCATTTATAATCTGGTGACAGAGCCTCCTTAACCTCTTCCCTCTTTGGCCACTTTTGACCTTCCTGACAGCCTCATTTTTCAAATCTGACACGTTTCAATTTTTGTGGTAATAACTTCGGAATGCTTTTACCTATCCAAGCGATTCTGAGATTGTATTCTCGTGACACATTGGACTTTATGTTACTGGTAAAATTTGTTCGATACATTAAGTATTTAATTGTGAAAAACACCAAAATTTAGTGAAAAATTACGAAAATTTGGATTTTTCTAAATTTAAGTGTATCTGCTTGTAGGACAGATGCCACACAATTTTTTTGCTAATTAACATCCACCATTTGTCTACTTTTAGATTGATATAGTTTTTTTGAACATCCTTTTATTTTTCTAGGACGTTAAAAGGCTTAGAACTTTAGCAGCAATTTCTCACATTTTCAAGAAAATTTCAAAAGGCTATTTTTTCACGGACCAGTTCAGTTGTGAAGTGGCTTTGAGGGTCTTATATTTTAGAAACCCCCAATAAGACACCCCATTTTAAAAACTTCACCCCTCAAAGTATTCAAGACAGCATTTAAAAAGTTTCTTAACCCTTTAGACATTTCACAGGAATTAAAGCAAAGTAGACGTAAAATTTACAAATTTAATTTTTTATTTTTTTTAAGTAATTCATTTTTAATCCATTTTTCTTGTAACACAGAAAGTTTTACCAGAAAAATGCAACTCAATATTTATTGCCCAGATTCTGCAGATTTAGGAAATATCCCACATGTGGCCCTAGTGTGGTAATGTACTGAAGCACAAGCCTCAAAATCAAAGGAGCGCATGTATGTATTTTACGCACCATATCAGGTTTGAAGGGCTCTTGCGGTGCCAAAAGAGTGGAAATCCCCCAAAAGTGACCCCATTTGGGAAACTACACACCTCAAGAAAATTATCTAGGGGTATAGTGAGCTTTTTGACCCCACAGGTTTTTTGCAGAAATTATTGGAAGTAGGCCCTGAAAATAAAAAATCTACATTTTTTCAAAGAAAATGTAGGTTTAGCTAATTTTTTCTCATTTCCACTAGAACTGATGGAGAAAAAGCACCACAACATTTGTAAAGCAATTTTATTACCCCACATGTGGTAATAAACGGCTGTTTGGACACACGGCAGGGCTTAGAATGGAAAGAGCGCTATTTGGCTTTTGGTGCCGACATTTAGCAGGAATGGTTTGCGGAGGCCATGTCACATTTGCAAAGCACCTGAGGGGACAAAACAGTGGAAAGGCACAAAAAGTTACTCCATTTAGGAAACTACACCCCTTGAGGAATTCATCCAGGGGTGTAGTGAGCATTTTGATTATTATTAATAATTATTAATTATTATGCTGTATTTCCCGATATTAGAAACCCCCCTACATGTGGCCCTAATCTTTTGCTTGGACATTTGACAGGGCTCAGGAGTGAAAGAAAAAGCATGTCAAATTGAGGCCTAATTTGGCGATTTACAAAGTATTGGTTCACAATTGCAGAGGCTCTGATGTGAAATAATAAAAGAAACCCCTGAGAAGTGACCCCATTTTGGAAACTACACCCCTCAAGGCATTTATTATGGGGTGTAGTGAGCATTTTCACCCTACAGGACTTTTCCATAAATGATTGCGCTGCGGATGGTACAAAGTAAAAAATGAAATTTTTCCCTAGATATGCCATTTCAGTGGCAAATATGTTGTGCCCAGCTTTTGCCACTGGAGACACACACCCCAAAAATTGTTAAAAGGGTTCTCCCGGGTATGGCGATGCAATATATTTGGAAGTAAACAGCTGTTTGGGCACACTGTAGGGTTCAGAGGGGAGGGAGCACCATTTGGCTTTTGGAGTGTGGATTTGCTTGGTAGTAATTTTGTTTTGAGTATTGCTTTTGTTTCCGTTTATAATGTGGGGGCATATGTAATCTGGGCAGAGTACATCAGGGGCATAGTCAGGTGGTATAATAATTGGGTTAATAAAAACAGTAAAATGATCCATAGATGTGTGTAATGCGCTGAAGCAATCATTTCTGCACAGGCCGGTGTCGCACTAACAAATGGTGTCGTTTCTTATCCCCCTTTTGGTTCACACTCCGCACTTTGCAGTTTGGGGAACTTTGCTGGGAAGTGTTGTCCTGGTATAATACAGGCACCCTCGCTTCCAGCAGATATGTTTGGGCCCTCCCTTTACTGGTTCCCTAATTTTAGGGCCTTTATAATTCGCCTCTTGAAACAGTTGAAAAGTTCCCCTCGGGCCTTCGCAACTGCATATTTTTTATTTCCTGACTTATGGAAGCCTTAACTAATTTTATTTTTTCATAGACGTAGTGTTATGAGGGCTGTTTTTTTGCGGGACGAGCTGTCGTTTTTCTTGGTACCATTTTGGGGAACATGCAGCTTTTTGAATATTTTTGATCCTATTTTTTTGAGAAGCAAAGGTGACCAAAAAACTGCAATTCTAGCATAGTTTTTTTTAGTTTTTTTTTATACAGCGTTCACCGTGCATTATAAACTACATGTTAACTTCATTCTGCGGGTCAGTACGATTCCGGTGATACCTAATTTATAGCACTTTTTTATGTTTTACAACTTTTTGCACAATAAAACTACTTTTGTAAAAAGAATGTATTTTTTCTGTCGCCAAGTTGTGAGAACCATAAAGTTTTTCGTCGACGAGGCTGTCTGAGGGCTTGTTTTTTGCGAGACGAGCTATAGTTTTTATAGGTAACATTTTTGGATACATGCGACTTTTTGATCACTTTTTATTCCAATATTTGTAGGTATAGTTTTTTACGGCTTTTTTTTACGCCGTTCACCATGTGGATTTATTTTTTTCAATAATAAAGTACTTGATAAGGGGAAAAGGGCGATTCTGTTTTATTTTTTTACTTGAAACTTTTATTATGTTTTAAACCTTTTTTTTTTTCCCCACTTGAAGGTCCAACTGTCAGATTTTTTTTTTCTAATACATTGCACTACCTAGGTAGTGCAATGTATTCGATCTGTCAGTTATTCACTGATAGCAAGCCAATTCGGCTTCCGTAATTGCAGAGCAGGAGGCCATTGTTAGGTCTCCTATTGCCATAGCTGCAGTCGCCAGCCCTGATTGCATGGCAGGGCTGGAGATCTGCAAGCAACCTCTAAGATGCAGCGATCGCTTCCGATCGCTGCATCTAAGGGGTTAATGGCAGGGATCGGAGCTAGCTCCGGTTCCTGCCGTTACAGGTGGATGTCAGCTATAACATACAGCTGTCAACCACCGCTGATGACGCCGGCTCAGCTCTTGAGTCAGCGCGATCTTGCCGTCAGCTTCGGAAGCCTTTCAGGCTTCACTGCGGGGTGGGTCCAGGAAGGCTTCAGTGCTAGGCATACCGGGAGACCAGTATTAGTCCTCTGGTTGCCATTGCAGCCACTGGAACCTTTGCAATTTCATTGCAGGGGTTCCGATGAGCTGCACACAACTTAAATGCAGCGATCGCTTTTGACAGCTGCATTTAGGGGGTTAATGGTGGGGATCGGAGCAAACTTCGGTCCTCGCCATTACTCCAGGGTGTCCGCTATAAGATGCAGCCGACACCCAGGGACGGTGGTATCGACTCAGCTTCTGGATACGGCAAAATGCGGGAAGCACTAGCTTTCCATGACGTATCCATACAACAAATGTCGGGAAGGGGTCAAAGCAGATATAGATGTGATAACTCTTTTGGACCCTGCCCCAGTTCACTTGAACCTAGCCCTCTCGAACATCCCTGCTAAATCATGGTCCTGGAGACTTAGGGGGAGTTCACACAGAGTTTTTGAATGAGTTTTTTTAAGCGGAAACCGCCTAACAAAACGCACCAAAAAAACAGCCGAAAATGCATCCCATTGATTTCAATGGGAGGCGGAGGCGTTTTTTTCCCACGAGCGGAAAAACCGGCTCACAGTAAAAAGGGACATGCCCTATCATCGGGCGTTTACACCTCTGACCTCCCATTGACATCAATGGGTGGCTGAGAAAGAGTATTTAGCTGCGTTTTATGCCTGTGGCGCTCATTGGCCACGGGCGAAAAACGCTGTGAAAATCGGCGTGCAGGCAGAGGAAAATCTGCCTCTAAATTCCAAACTGAATTTTGAGGCAGATTTTCCTCCTGCAAAAAACTCTGTGTGAACTCACCCTTAGGGCTTATTCAGACGAACGTGATATACGTCCGTGCAACGCGCGTGATTTTCACGCGCCTCGCACGGACCTATGTTAATCAATGGGGCCGTTCAGACAGTCTGCTGCGTAAAACTCACGACATGTCCTATATTTGTGCGTTTTTTACTTCAATGTGTGCGTGAAAATCACGCATAGCACACGGAAGCACTTCCGTGTGACACACGTGATTCGTGCAACAGCAGTAAAAACTATGAATGAAAACAGAAAAGCACCACGTGCTTTTCTGTTTACAAACATACAAACAGAGTATCATAATGATGGCGGCTATGCGAAAATCACCCAGCCACACATCATATGCTGCTGACACACGGAGCTATTATGTACCTTTTGCGCGCTCAAAATGCCGCGTGTGAATCCGATCTTAATGAGACATTATTGGATCAGGACATAGATGTAGAGTTTTTTTTTTTACTTGAATGAGACTCCTGACATCTCTTCCCCATTATACGTGGTGACTTTATAGCATTGGGTTCTAGACATAAAAATCAAAGGTCTGCTGAACTAAACTCACTACTAGCACACATTTTTACTCTGGAAGCCCTAGGGAAGAGATCCCAAGCTGTACAAGCTCAAAAGGAACTCGCAGACTTATGACTCAGACTCAGGGACCTTCTGAATATACGCTCTACTAGAAACTATCAATATAGCCAATTTCAATTATATGCACATGGTGATAGAGGTTCAAGGGTGATGTCCTCACATATAAAAAAAAAAAGAGATCTGAGTTGTCCTTTATCTCGTCTATTAACCCCTTAACGCTATGTGAATTAATAGTACGTCACAGGCGTTGTCCTGTTAACGCAAACTGACGGACTATTACGTCACAGCATTAATAACATATGGACTCTATTTGGTAGGTTTCTCTGGGCTACAAGACATCCTAGACTCCCCCATAGGCTTCTTATCCTCAAAAAACCTCAAGGGGGAAAGTGACTTCCAGATGCCTTTACCTATTATCAAGCTAACCACCTGAGTAGATGGGTCTTGCTGAATAGATGGAAAGATCCCCATCCTCCGCATGTAGAGGTAGAAAGAGCTCTCTTGGGACCACAACTACTCCCTCTCTTATGAAGCAAATCGCACGGGAATCAGAACTTTAGTCCTCCTCTGAAGTGGCGACCATTCTGAGACATTCCCATGGCTTCTAAAGAAGCGTCAGGATAAAAGAGAATTAATTTAAGACCCTGACTAGGTGGTACAGAACACTCATTTTTACATAAAATAGGATTGTCTCCTGACGGGTCTTGCTGGAGATGTGGGTTCTTGTATAGGTTATGGGATATTTATACGGTCAATCTGTATATATTTGGTTTTGTAGTAGTATATGATTTATGTACAATCTATGTTAATTTAATTTCCGGAACTTGAGGGATCGAGATAATAACTTTATGTTCATACCCGCTTTGATTCGATTCTTGATCTTGGATATTTTTGCATGTAAGTTTCTGACTGTCTTATATTCTCTGTTATGTTCACAAAACTTCTTTGAATAAAAATAGAATCACACAGTAAAGATAGATAATGACCCAAAACATACCACGAAAGCAACCAAAGAGCTTCTTAAGTCAAGGAAATGGAATGTTTTTCAATGGCTGAGTTAGCGACCTGACCTCAACCCAACATGCTTTACACCTACTGAAGAAAAAAAACTGAAGGCAGAAAGACACACAAACAAGCAGCAACTGAAGGCGACAGCAGTAAAGGCCTGGCAAAGCATCCCAAATGACAACACTCAGCATTTGGTGATCTCCATGGGTACCAGACTTCAGGCAGTCAATGACTACTTCCAAGTATTAAAAATAATCCTTATACAGTACTGTGCAAAAGTTTTAGGCAGTTATGGAACAATGCTGCAAAATAAGAATGCTTTAAAAAAAAATTGAAGTGTTAATAGTTTTTTTAAATCAATTAACAAAATACAAAGTCAATGAACAGAAGAGAAATCTAAATCAAATCAATATTTGGTGTGACCACCCATTGCTTTCAAAACCGCATCAGTTCTTCTAGGTACACTTGCACAACGTCATGGACTTTGTAGGATTATGGTCAGGTGTTTGATTAACCAATTATACCAAACAGGTGATAATGATAATCCTTTTCATATGTAGGTTGAAACAGTCATTATCTGTAACAGAAGAAGTTGTGTAGGAGGCTTAAAACAGGGTGAGGAACAGCCAAACTCTGCTACAAAGGTGAGGTTGTGGAAGATGAGTTTCATGTCACCGATCCACCATGGCAAGATAGAGCACAGCAACGAGACACAATCTAGTTATACCGCATCAGCAAGGTCTCTCCCAGGCAAAGATTTGAAAGCCGACTGGGGTTTCAAGATGTGCTGTTCAAGCTCTTTTGAAGAAGCACAAAGAAACGGGCAACGTTGGGGACCATAGACGCAGTGGTCGGCCAAGAAAACTTAGTGCAGCAGATCAAAGACACAGCGTTCTTACTAGCCTTCTAAATTGGAAGATGTTCAGCAGTGCCATCAGCTCAGAACTGGCAGAAACCAGTGGGAACCAGGTAATCCATCTACTGTTCGGAGAAGTCTGGCCAGAATTGGTCTTCATTGGGGAATTGCGGCCAAAAAGTCATACCTTGGATGTGGAAACAAGGCCAAGTGACTCAACTATGCATGAAAACATAGGAACTGGGGTGCAGAAAAATGGCAGCAGGTGCTCTGGACTGATGAGTCGAAATGTGAATTTTTTTTGTAACAGAAGGCAGTTTGTTCGCCAAAGGACTAGAGAGTGGTACAATAATGAGTGTCTGCAGGCAACAGTTAAGCATGGTGGAGGCTCCTTGCAAGTTTGGGGCTGCATTTCAGCAATTGGAGTTGGGGATTTGGTCAGAATTAATGGTGTCCTCATTGCTGAGAAATACAGCCAGATACTTATTCATCATGCAATACCATCAGGGAGGCGTCTCATTGGCTGCAAATTTATTCTGCAGCAGGACAACGACCCCAAATATACAGCCAATATCATCAAGAACTATCTTAAGCGTAAAGAACAACAAGCCGCCCTGGAAGTGATGATATGGCCCCCACAGAGTCCTGATCTCAACATCATGGAGTCTGTCTGGGATTACATGAAGAGACAGAAGGATTTGAAGAAGCCTACATACACAGAAGATATGTGGTTAGTTCTCCAAGATCAACGAAGAGAAAGGATCCAGCGATGTATAATGTAGATAAGGGAAAACTGGGTTCCCACTTTATTGGAAAATAATCCACGAACAATGACACAAAGTAACGGAAACACCAGGAGGGTAACAAGGTGGTGGAATGGCAAAAAAAGAAGAGAAGCCTACGCGTTTCAAGCACTGACTGTGCTCTTAGTCATGGCTCAGCTGAGCCATGACTAAGAGCACAGTCAGTGCTTGAAACGCGTAGGCTTCTCTTCTTTTTTTGCCATTCCACCACCTTGTTACCCTCCTGGTGTTTCCGTTACTTTGTGTCATTGTTCGTGGATTATTTTCCAATAAAGTGGGAACCCAGTTTTCCCTTATCTACATTATACATCGCTGGATCCTTTCTCTTCGTTGCTATTGTTTCTTGCCGCGAGCCGTGGCGGCTGATCCGGGCGATATCTAACACAGGAGTGTGAAGCTGGTGAGCTGGAGGTTTCCTCCCTTTTCCTTTTTCCCTGCTATTACTATTGTAAGTTCTCCAAGATGTTTGGAACAACCTCCCTGCCGAGTTCCTTCAAAAGCTGTGTGCAATAGTATCTAGGAGAATTGATGCTGTTTTGAAGGCAAAGGGTGGTCACACCAAATATTGATTTGATTTAGATTTCCCTTCTGTTCATTCACTTTGTATTTTGTTAATTGATAAAAAAAAAACTTAACACTTCTATTTTTGAAAACATTCTTCCTTTGCAGCCTTTTCCCACAACTGACTAAAACTTTTGCACAGTACTATATTTTATATTTTTGTTAGTTTGTCTAATTACTATTGAGCCTCTGAACATAGAGGGCTTATGTAAAAAATGGCTGGAATTCCTAAATGGATAATGCAAAATTCTTGTTAAACCCCGTGAAGTAAAGATAAAAGTCTACGCTACATCTTCATTGCTTCATGTTCAATATATTGTGGTGATGTATGTCGGTGTTTCGGATTTTCTGCTCCGCCAGGGGAGCAGAAAACCGAAAATACCAGAAGTGCCGGTTCCGTTACATGACAGACACCATCATCGCCCAACAGAACTTATTAACTTTAATGATTTCTGTCAGGTTTATGTCATAGTGTCCATGGCTTAACCGGAAACAATAGCGCAGCCTGCCACACTATTGTTTCTGTTATTTTTGGCCAGATCTGTGATGGAGGCCCCGAACTGTGCCTCCAACTCAGATGTGAACAGCACCTTAACTCTGAGAGGCTTACTTATTTATGTATTTCTGTTGCTTATACAGAACCAACTTATTCCGCAGAACTTTACAGTTGTTGTCATCCCTCACCCTCCCCAGTGGGGCTCACAATCTAAATTCACTATCAGTATGTTTTTGGAGTGTGGGAGAAAACCCCTGCAAACACAGGGAGAACATACAAATTCCATGCAGATGTCGCCCTTGGTCGGATTCACACCCAAAACGCCAGTGCTGCAAGGCAACAGTGCTATCCACTGAGCCGTCTTCCTTGCTCAATAATATCTGCGGAAACGAATATGCTCTATATACAAGAGGATCCTCTAGTTGTACTCATAGGTCTTTAGTGTATCTTAGCATGTGGTGGAGATACAATAAGGACTAATCGGATAAAAGGATACGTACCTTTCTTTAAAAAGTGCTTTAAGATGTTTGGGATCCACTCTTGTGTGAACCAGGCCTTGAAAATAA
Organism: Rhinoderma darwinii; assembly: GCF_050947455.1. Lineage (NCBI taxonomy): Eukaryota > Metazoa > Chordata > Amphibia > Anura > Rhinodermatidae > Rhinoderma > Rhinoderma darwinii. The sequence goes on along the minus strand of NC_134687.1, from coordinate 316,190,452 downwards.
CTTGAGCTTTCAGTGTCCTATACTTACATTGTGCTGGCTTATTATATAGGCTCTTCAGAAAAGTTATTAATTCATGTGGGTCCCTACACTAGTCATCGTTGTGCTATAATAATCGTAGCCAAGATAAAAGCACATACATTCTCCAGGGCCAGTTTCTTTGGCAGCCACTAAGCGTGCCAATAAAGTTTACATGCAAATATTAATGCTATATAAAATGGTGCCAAGAAAAGACTTGAACAGGTCCTAGTGCCACAAGACCGCAGCTTTAACCCCTTTTTTCTAGCAGATCTATCTTCTTTAACCCCTTGGCGATATGCCACGTAGTATTACGTTGCGGTCGCCAAGGGGAAGTATAGAGCACGCTCGCGGGCTGAGCGCCCTCTATACTCGGCGAGTGACGGCTGTGTTATACAGCCGACACCTCACTCCAGCGGACGGAATCAAAGTTCACTTTTACAGCAGCTTTGAGTCAGGTTGCTTTCCCTTATTTACCTTGCTGTAATTCTGTAATTATGCTCCCTCTGGTGGCCAACATAGGAAAACATGTCAAATTATTACTTAATTTTTAATACTTCCAACCATGTGGAAGAAAAAAAAAAATACAGCAAAAAACTGAAAAAATATAATAAAAATAAGTAACTTACTTAATTCGCAACACATTCCCTTTAAATGCCGCAGTCAATCGTGACTGCGACATTTAAATTGTTAGAATCAGGGGGTACCCCCTCAAACACGCCATCGCGCCCCCGCCCCCATTGGTCATTTATAATGGTTGTTATGGCTGACTTGGGGCCTAATAAAGGCCCCCAGATCTGCCATCTTTGTACTCCTTTGAGTAGGGAACTAGGGCTTCAAAGGAGACTGTCCATATCACGATATACTCCAATATTGCAGTATATCATGCAAGCGATCCAAAGATCACTGGTTCAAGTCTCCTAGGGGGACTAATAAAAAAAGTAAACCGTTAAATAAAGTTTTTATATTTAAAAAAAAAAGTAGTAAAAGTTCAAAAAAAGCCCCCTTTTCCTATTTTTCCCCTAAAGTAATGTTAAAAAAATACAAGTTAATATAACTGGTATTGCCGCGTCCGTAAAAGTCCAAACTATCACAATATAGCGTTGTTTAAACCGCTCGATGAACGGCGTAAAATGTTGTTTTTTTTATAAAAAACACGCAAACTGCTGTTTTTTGGTCACCTTAGCTCTACAAAAAAATGAAATAAAAAGTGATCAAAAAGTCGCATATACCCCAAAATGGTATCGGTGAAAACTAATGTTCGCCTTTCAAAAATTAAGCCCTCACATCGCTAAATTGACAGAAAAATAAAAAGTTATGGCTCTCAGAACACGGTGACACAAAACAAAAAGTGGTAAAACATAAAACCAAACATAGAAATTTGGTATCGCCCTAATCGTATCAACCTGTAGAATAAGGTGCACATGTAGTTTTTACCGCCTGATGGACGCCGTAAAAACAAAAACAAAAAATGGCGTAATTGCAATTTTTTTTACCAATTCCATTTTTTTCAACTTCCCAGTACAATAAATGGTGCCATGACAAACTACAACATGTCCCGCAAAAAACAAGACCTCATATGGCTATGTCGACGAAAAAACAAAGAAGTTATAGCTTTTGGAAGGCGGGCAGGAAAAAACGAAAATGAAAAAACTGAATTTGTCCGTGTTTCCAAGGGGTTAAGAGCAAAGCAGAGGCAGAACGAATTTGGTAAACCTTTGTATTAAACTGGGGTAAAGAGCATCTTAAAGAAAGTGAATGAGGGTTTAATAGTGCCCTATAATCATTGCTGCTCTAGAATTAGAATCACCCCTTGCAGTTCAAGAAGTTGGATGACAGACGTTTGCATGACTCGAAGCATATGGTTATAGCCAAAGATAGAAACAGTTCTCCCACTCTTCTCTGTGAAAAGAACTGTGCTTAGCAGGGTATATGGGCTGAGCAGCAGCCGCCAATGTTTGTTGCATTGGCACCTGCACAGTGTGGATAGCCTGAAAACATCTGTAATCCAGCGGTGTCCTCTGCTTATCATCAGCTCTCACGCATTACATTTTATGCCAACATATGTTGATATGTTAGCAGAAGTTCATGAAAGCTCCACGTATCGACCCCCTCTTCTATACTAGCACACACACAGTTAAAATTAACTCCTGTAATATCATCTGTATTTTTCTTTTAATTATTAGTAATATATTTGAAACCAATTATTAGTAAAGTAGTTTAATAATTTGGCATTGCACTAAAAAGCTTAAATTATTTAAAAAAAAAAATCAATGACGCCCTTACAAAAGTAACGGTGTGTGCATGTACAAACAGAAGTGTGCAAGTATGAACAGAAATAAAATGGATGTAAACCGTGAAGAGGCTGCAGCGCCCCTTCAAAAAGCTGATCATCAGGGGTGCCGAGAGTCAGACCCCCACCTATCCAAGTAGGGGGCCTGACACTTCTGTTTGTACTTGCACACACTTTTGTAAGGGCAATTGTGGGAGCGCAGCGGTCCCTTTAAACAGCTGATACTGATGCCCAATTCTAAGGATAGGCCATTAATTCTTTCAATCCTGGATAACCACTTTAACTCTATCACTATATGAAGTAAAGTAAGGAATTTGAAGCTCTGTGCCAGAAAAAGGGCGGTCTGACCCATATAATGATATATTATGTAAAGTAATTTCCAAAAGTGGACATTCACTTTAATTACATTACTGTGAAGTTCACTGTACATATGTACAGTATAATTCTGATCCTCAGGACATGAATATAAAACATTTTGGTCTATC